>NW_028263386.1:3295000-4495000 GCF_051168715.1 Poecilia mexicana | reverse complement strand
CAGTATACAATCCAGTGTCCACACATGAAAAGTGTGAAATAAGCAGCTGCAATCCTCTGTTTAAATCATCTGTTCTTTGTTTCAGTGCTGCTCCAATGGGAACCACAGCTAAAGAGGAGATGAACAAGTTTTGGGCCAAAAACTCCAGGTTAAACAGACCCATGTCTCCACACATCACAATTTACAAGTACGTACAACCTAATCTCTGTGTTGTGTGGGGCTGCTCAGAAAACGAAACATATTAAGATCACCAAGGTGTCAAACTGACCTCATTAGTGCTGCTTATATAATGTAACGCAATCTTTATTTCCTTACACACTGCAGATCTTATGCAAACCAAGAATAAGGCAAAAATAATAATACCATGAGGCTCATTTCGGTATTCAGCAGCATTTTCTGTCTTTAATGCCAATTAAACAGCAGGAAGCGGCAGCATTGCTGTATATTTAGAGCAATAAACATCTTAATGTATTAATAGCCAGTTGCTAGCATCATAAAATCTGCAGTTAAGAAAACTTTTAATAAGTGTTTTGTAAGAGCTCTTTTTCTGGATTTATTTTCACTGTTTTCATTTTAATGAAGAGGGACATTTATCAGCCGCACTGACATTTCTAAAAATGTATTGTTGTTACCTGCTGTGGTCTAATAGTTGGATTCAGATTCCTTCACCGCCTTTGGCATAAACATAATAAATGTAGATAATTATGGAGAAGTTTTACCTGTCATTCACTTGTATATGTGCCTGTGGAAAAAGTTACTGTCGTGGCTTGTAGTTTTGTTGTTAAACAGACATGGGTCTGTTTAACTCCTGTCATTGTTTTGCTATTTCACCTTTAATATCTGTGAAGGTCAATCGAGATTTTGTTTGGCGTTTGTTTCACTCCCACCTACAAGCTCATCACAATAAACTAGAAATGTATCAAAAAGTTAATTTACTTTTGTTGTTAAAAAGTGAAACACCTGTGGATTTTTTACACACATAGAGCAATGTATTTGAAGACGTTAACTCTGATAACTAATAAAAACCCAATTTATATTTCTCAGAAAATTACAATATTACCTTTTTACATCCAATACGAAAAGGATGTTGATTTAATAATTTGTTTATCCTGACAATGTTTGACTAACACAATCATGGAAGAGACTCCTGACTGGACAACTGTCATTTCTAAACAATCAGTTCACAACATGCTGCATCTAAATGTATTTATAGAAAGTTTAGTAGAAGGAGAAAATGTGATGAAAGAAGGTGTGCAAGCAACAGGGAAGACTACAGACATTAGAGAATTGTGAATTAAAACCTATTTAAGGTTTAAATCTCGTCTTCAGATAAAAGTATATTTTCACTTCTATTTGGAAATCAAGTTCCCAGGGTTTGGAGGAACAATAGAGAGTATCAAAAGTAGTATCAAAGTTACTGTTAAAGGAGGTGTATTATGGAGGAAAATCCACTTTTTAGTCTTTACACTGTTTATTATGTTATTCCTATGTTCAAAAACATATCTAGAGTGTTGCTTTGACTCTTTTATCCCCTGTGTGAGTCTCACAAAGCACCACCAGCCCCACTCAGCTCCTACAGACTAGCGATAGCAGCAACTAGAAAACACCTGGTGGAACCTGGTATATGTCCAGTTCTCCTAAGAACAGTCTTAACAGCCTAATGGAGAAGCATTGTGGTGATGACGTACTGAAGGCCAAATGTTGGAAAGAGTAGCACCTTCTTAAAGACACGGAGCCCAATTTCAAGGCGTCAAATTTCTTTTTAGTCATGTTTGATATATACAGCATCTTTATAACAGAAGGTAACACAGTTATGTGATTGTGCTATAAAATACATAATACCTTCCATTTAATGGAACGTTGGCTTTTTAAACCCCCTTTAATATTGTATGTTCAGAAAAATGAATTTTTCCATTAGCTGTGAGCAATATTGATCAACATTTTTAGAAATATTAATTTGAAATCTATCACCGTTTGTAGGGATCTATGTCATATAAAGGTTTAACATTTTGACATGTTCTAACAAATACTGCAGCAAAATAACTTTTTAGTGAATTTCTATTGTATTGATATACATTTTTACCTGCCAGCGATGGTAAACATGTGGCTCCTGTGTTTGTTGCAGATGGTCCATTCCCATGATGATGTCCATCACACACAGAGGAACCGGAGTGGGACTCAGTGGAGGTAAAGCTTGTTTCCTCTAAGTGGTGCTTGGTTTTTACCATAAAGAAATTATTCCACACACACACACAGACTGCTTCCTATCCAGTTTGAGTCTGTGCTGCTATAAATCTAATATCAAAGTGAGGCTGTGCTTTGCAGTCACTCCTGATTGACCCTGAAAATCTCTTCAGGGCATTTTACTCCCATCGCTATTGATTTCTCTTAAGAGCATTTACTAGAATAAAAAAAGCAAATGTTGTTCAATTAAATCTGTGGATGTGAAAAGGCAGTTTAGCGGCTCTTAGTCTCATCCCTGTTCTGAAGCGTCGAACGTGAATGGCGGTGATGCTGCACAAAAGAGCCACTGACATTGATGAAAGGCGCTGTAAAAGCCGAGTTAAGTTTTGTTTTGCATGTTTATGTATTCAATAAAGGTCAGTTCTCTGGGCTGCCACTTGCAGTGGCACACCCTATCACTCACTTATTCCATTCAACCTTCTGTCAACATATTATATGTGCCAACAAACTAAAACTGTCACCAACTGTGGATCAGCTTATACGCTGTATTTCTTTGCTTTAACTGTACTTATTTTAAATATTCCAGCCGTTATTTTACTGTGGCAGAGTTGAGTGAAGGGTCTTGCTTTAATTTGTTTTGTTGTTGTTTTCCTTCCTTCGTTCAGAGCTCTGCTTTGTGTTTACTTTAATATCCATTCTATTATTTTTTTTCTTTCAGAAAGGAAATGGAAAGACATTTAGTTTTTATTTATTCAGACACAAGCAATAGAAGCCAAGGGGCAAATTTGCATTCAGTGTTTTGTAATAGACTGGCAGTGTGTAGATGGTCAGATTCAGAGCCGCTGTTTGGTTTTCATTTTGAAGTTTAGTGATAGAGAAACCAGAATTGAGGAACTCTATGTGTTAGGAAATCACAGGCCGGCCGTCTGACTCAGTCATAGTCATGTGAGATAAAACAATGTAGGACTAATGAGCCAGTGTGGAAAATTATGGAAAGAAAATAAGAGCATGGAGGAATTTATTTCTATAGTTTATTCCTGGTACAGATGCCAACTTTGTAAATGTTTTTTTTTAACCCTTGATACATAGAAATATCATTCATGAATGAATCTACCATCATTTCCATCTATCTGTTAATCATCACCAATCTGCCCTTCTCCCCATCCATCCTTCTGTTTATCCTTTATATGCATTAATACGTGCATCCTTTCATCGATTCAGCATCCATTTATCCCTCCTCACATTAGTCTATCAATTAATAATTGCTAACCTGCTTTTTATTCATTCATTGTCCAATCTGTCGTTTTGTTTTACCATCCGTGCATCCAGTGATTCATTTATCTCTCTGTCCTTCCTCTCATCCATTCATACATCTATTCTTCCATCTGTCTTTCTGTTAATAGCATTACGTTCTTACGCTTAGCCATACATCCATTATCTGCATTTGTCCATTCATTCCTCTGTCCACCCCTGCAGTCATCCCTCCATTCATCCATCAGTCCTCCATCTTTTCATCCATGTTTTTTGGGGTTGTGTGCATGATCCATTTCTGATTGGTTGAGTTGTTTTCTGTGTGTGTGTGTGTGTATATGTCAGTTTTTCACCTGTAAATGTGCTGACGGGCATTTAACCGGAACACATCCTCATTCCTCGCATGAAAGGGGAATGATAACAGAATGCTGCCGATTTATTTTTGCATCTTTCTCTGAATGACGCTTCCAACCAGTTTTTATTTCGCCCGTTTCTCATCATCCAGATATACATGTCTGCTGTCCATCTGTCTTCCCTTCCTTTCAATGATTTTTAGATGTTACATATTCAAAGCCTGAGCTATAAAATTGACATGAGAAATGTGTTGAAACGCTGCACATTGTCTTTTTTTATTTTTTTTTAGCTCCTATATTTTTATTCTTCTTCGCTTCTGTCTGTTTCCAGCCATTTCAGCCTTTGCCATGGCAGCGTTGATCCTGCCTGGAAACTACACCCACTACTTGGACCTGATCCACTCGTTGTCCGTCGGTCCGTTCCTAATTGGGCTGGCAAAATTCGGCATTGCCTTTCCCTTGTCTTATCACACCTACAACGGCATCCGCCACCTGGTAAGACGACAAATATTGGACTCGATTCCTCCTGATATACTCCTTTACCGTTTTCATTCTGTTTCAGATTCTTTAGCTGATAAAACGCTGTAATTGTTTTGTTTTTGCGTTTTGTCATGATTTCTCATTCAGCCGAAATAGAGATCTAATTTTCCTTTGATAGAAAGCTGATTGCATATTCAGATATACAATCTAGTGATGCTTTTTCTGCTATGGCTTGCTTTATATGCATTGATTTATTTATTTTTTTTTTACAGTATTGGGATATCGGGAAAGGCTTCAAAATTCCTGAGGTCTACCGCACTGGCTACACAGTCATCGGCCTGTCTGTCGTCACCTCCTTAGCTTTGATTTTGATGTGAAGGGATCATGGACTAGATGAAGTGTAAAAGTTTTGTTTATACGTTGTGGCCTGCTATTAACCTTTTTTCATCAAAAATAAAGGATAATATGCTGTAGCCAGAAGCAGAGTATTTTTTTTTTTGCATTTAATTGTGCCGAAAACCTTTGGGTCATCCAGAGTGACATAAGGCAGCGTGCATGCAAATATGACCCAGTTTACCTCACACTTGGTCTGGGTGCGAATAACAACCACGAGCTAAAATTATACATGCCCTACATGTTATCTCCTTATGTAATTTGTCTAATCACTCTGTGACGTCAAATTCATTAATCACTTCTCCCTGCCTGAAGAGCTGCGACGTTGCCAGTCTGTGCAGGGTGAGCCCTGTAATATTTGCGTCTGAAGAACGGTTTATTGCCTCTCCACAGCCTAAAGATGCTCAAATGCATTTTTCAAACATCAGGGAAGAGGAAGAGGAGTGTTGAGCCAGTGGTGGAAGCTGCGAGTGTGAACCTGCTCCTCACCAGCAGCTTGCCTCTGGCTCTACCTCCCTCTGAGCAGCACAGGAGCTGAACAGCTTTTGTCCTGCAGTGAGAATGAAAGAGAGTTCTGATGTTATGTCAGATCCAAACCCCATTTATGAAGTAAACAGTAAAAAGTGCCGATGGGGGGCAAAATAATAAGTAAAAGGGAAAATTCTGAGGCGAGCGAAGCACAAGCTGGTTCAAAAATCTGTTTAGATCAACAAAATTTCTAAAGAAACAGAAGGAAGATGTCTAGTTAGTCCAGCAGAATTGGTTTATGAACCTATTACTGTTGACTCAAATTGAATATATGTCACCTTGGCTGTAGTTTGTTTCCTGTTGGAAAACTCCTCTTGATCTTAACGTATTTATCGCAGCAAACCAGAGCGTTTCTGCAGTGACTGTCAGAGTTTGTAAAGCTCAAGTGTTTGTGCTTTTGATGGCGCTGAATTCCCTTCAGATTCACGTCACCTCCATAATTGGCCAAACGTGTCTATATTTAACCACTGCCAGCTTAAAATAATTATCTGTGTAACGCTATCGCTTGAAGATCTTCCTGTATGTGTGGTCTGATTGCAGTGAGTTTGGCATGTAAATGACTTCCTACATGGAGTCTAATCAAAGCTACGGGCACTTTTTGACCTCCGCTGGAGATCCACCGAGACTACAAATTACTATTAATATGCAATGGAAAATTACTTATGAACTACAGTACACAGCAGAAGTATTTATATCTCTAGATTTGTTGCATTCTGTCATCTTGCAAGCTAAAAAAATTAAATGTGTTTATCTGATTATGTGGTTTAAGAAATAAAAGTCCACATCTCTGAAGATGAAGGTTTTTTTATTTATATATTTTTGTATCAAATCTAAACTGACGTGTTTGTATCCAGTTGCTCTCTGAAGTCATTGGTAGAATAAATATGTGTAATTTAATCTCGGGATACATGCATCTGCCATTATAAAGGCTGTATAAGTTGGCAGATTAACGCAGCAGACGGGTTAGGAATAGATTTGTGAAGAAGTTAACACCATGTTAGGTTAAAGGAAATGAAGAGTGTAAGGTACACAACAGAAAACCTATCTGTATATGGTCATCCACCTGGTATGACAGGAATTGAAAACACCCAGAAAGTCTCATGTTGACTCTGGAGAAGCTACAGTGATCCAGTGGAATCTGTTATGTGGACAACTTTTATTTATTTTTCCTCAAATGGTTTTATAGAGGAAGCAGAATTTTTACACGTTATTGATGAAGACATTGAAATTCTTTTATAAATTATCTGTTTGTAGTTTGGTTTGTTTGTTTTGGTTTTAGTGAGATCTAAATAATGAATTATCAGACACGTAATTAATAATTGTACTGGCTTTTCACCAATTTATGCTCTGTCAAACTACAACTGACTACATCGACCTGTCCAAGGACTGCAGATGGAAGTTAGCAGTTTTGGCTGCACAGGTACCATGAATGCATGATTAAAAAATTTATGAAATGTACATTGTCCCTGTAAATAAACAGAATAAATAGAAAGTTGTTGATGAAAGAAAGCAATAATAAAATCTTTGCAGTTTAGTGGAGGAGACACTGCAAACACAGAGGAAAGGCTTCTGACCAAATGAGACAAAGTGGTGGCATCATCATGCTGTGGGAATATTTGCCTTCAGCAATGCTGGTCAGAGTTGAGGAGAAGATGGATGGAGTCAAACCAGACTCCATCCAAAGGAGGATCATATGTTAGAATAGACAATTTAAAGTCCAGACATCCAACTTAAAATCTGGGACATAACTTAAAAAATAGTTGTTCACAGATGTTCTCCATCCAGTCTGATTGAGCTTTGAGCTATTTTGGAAATAATAAGGGGGGAGGTGGGGGGGTGATTTTAGATGAACCCGGAAGAAGAGATATGAATACTTTAGCAGGGAGCTGTAGGTCTTAAGTAATTTCCTGTTGTATGTCGAAAGTAATTTGTAGTCCCAGTGGATTTCCAGCTCAGGTTGGAAACTGCCTGTAGCTTTGATTAGATTTCATGTAGGAAGCCATTTACATGTCAGACACCCTGCAATCAGAGCTAAGAGAACTTCTAAGACATAATGTTACTCTGACAATATGAATACTTTTATGAGGTACTGGATAGAGTTTAAGATGGCTCGTTTGAAATCTGAATGCTTAAAAAAATGTTTGTATGAATCTAAAACTGAGCTTATAAGCATTCTTTTTATTCACTTCAAGAAAATAACTCACTGGCTTATAACCGTCGATGGACATACAATGCTTCATCTAGACTCCAGTAATTTAGGTATTATGATATTTCAAAGAGATGACATGCCTTCAAGCAGTAGAGAATTGTTTCATGACGGCATTGTGGAAATGTGGCTGCAGCAGCACCCCCTACCGGCGGGTAGCGGAAAATGTGCAGGGCTGCGGTCCTGATGCTGAGAGATGGAGCGGATGCTGCACAGCGATGGGTGGGGGAGCATAAAGCAGGATTTGATGGAGAAAAAAATGTGCCTCAGTCTCTGTGGCGCAATGGAATAGCGCGCTGGACTTCTAATCCAGAGGCTCCGGGTTCGAGTCCCGGCAGAGATGTGTATGTGTTGGTACAGAATTTTTTAGGACGAGGTAGAATGATGAATTTGAATCAAGGCAAATGTGTCGTTTAGCCTCTGCATCTGTGATGTATTGTAAAAGGTTTTTCAGTCTGCTGGAAATGGAAGATGAAGGAAGATTTGACGCCGTCTATGAATCTCATCAAATTAAAAAAGCTTGTATGCAGATGACAAAAAGCCTTACAATACGGCTTTTAGTGTACCAGCACAGCACACCTTTTCGTGCTCCTGGGGCTGCATGCTCAACTGCACTCAGTCATCACACAAACACAACAGGACAAGTCAGTTTAGTGCAGCCTCACCGAGGCAAAGTCACCGTTTCAGCACCTGGAGCTGTCCGCTCCTCATGTGCAGCGCCAGCAACAAAGCATTTAAAGCCTTTTCCGCCCTCATAACAAGTGCTTAATGATGCCAGATGCTGCGTTTCTGTTCTCAAATATGGTGTAACGGCGCAGAGAGAGAGAGAGATGAAGTGTCACTGTGACAGGAAATGGTGCCGTTTTAAGATTGCCGAATAGAAATGTTGTGTTAATTTAGTGGAATCAAAGGGCTGACCTCTGGAATGTATTAAAACAAGAGTAAAAAGGTGGATTTTATCTTTAGAACAGCACATTGCCAAAATCTAGAATCTGGATTTGCATTTCATTTTTTAAATTTTTCTACATTGTGGAAAACAGCTGGTTCCTTAAAGATCTCTCGTCCCGGCTCGCCTTTTGTTGCGTCTTATTTTGTATTTTCCTGAAAACCCCCCACCTCCCACTCGAGGATTCCTTTTTTTTTTTTGCAGCCGCCACCATCCGCGTTTAACCCCATCATGCCTCCCCACATGCAAAACCTAATCCGCCAGTAAAACTAATCCTTAATCCCTCTCTGGCAAGTTGAACAACCCTGCCTCCCCTCCGTCCCTCCACCCCTGTTATAGCTCCTGATTCCCTAACGGGCCACATGCATGAAATGTCAGTAGCCTATGAAACGTCAGATCTCCAAGGAGTTCCCTTTGTTAAATAAATACACAAACAAGTTGTTGCTGGTAAAAAAAATAATAATAATAATAATAAAGCAAGTAAACATAAAATTATATGCGGCACATTTGAGAGTCATTCAGTTTTTTTGACATGACTTTTTATGCATTTTTAAGGACAGACCCCCAAGGCCAAAGACTGAGTGGCATGATTACCATATTACAAATTATGAAGCCTGTGAGAGATAATAAGGAGCCTATCTACCAGAAATGGGTAATAGCTCTATATCAGCTGATAAGAAACATCATTCCCCCCCACTGAGAGCCATGACAATATGCAGCAGATGACCTCTTCATTTTAGGAAATTAACCACTATGTAGGCTCAAATCCATCAGATAGGTGTCTACACTATAAAAATTACTAGTGAATTGGGTTAAATTAATATTTGCCCTTGAAATCCTTGAGATTTTAATCATATGAGTTTGTAAATGTAATATTCAGTAAAGTTTATTATTTATTTGACAGGGAGAACTTCTAATAGCATAAACTACTGGTATGAAAAAACCTGAACATTTAGATTAGCATTTAGCTGAAGATGTTGGTTCAGTCAATCGTTGTTCTTCTTATCCAGCAGGGATGGAAAGACTGAGGATATGTTTATATGGGTTCTGAATGAATATATCAACTTATTTAAAGTGAAGTTTTGTGATGACAAAACTTGTGTTGAACAAGAATTAAAGTTTTAATTGAGCTTAAGCTACCATATTGTAGCCAATGGACGACACATCAACTTCAAAACAAGCAGGTGTGGTGCTAATTACTAATAACTGAATGTTTTTTTATGAATTCAGTGTTTTACAGTGAAACCTTTTTCAATATATATTTTTTGTTTTCTATCACAAAGAACAGCATTGGTAGAATTCTATTCATCTACATAAAATATGTTAAAAAAAACAAAACAACCCTGGCATGGGGTCTCCTTGAGCAGAGTTGATTCTAAACTCTGTCCTTTATGACTAAAAATTGAACAGGAATGAGCTTAGAATGATTATCGTCCTTCATTGTTTATTTTAATAAGACTGAGCATCTCCCAGCTGATCTGGACTCAGCCCTGGAGCAGAGGGATGTTCACCACCAGCAGATGTGAGAAATACTGATTAGTTTGTGTATCTTCACACACACGATAAACAACACACTGTTGTTTATTGTTCCTACAAAACGTACAGGGGCAATGTTTTTGGCATATTTCAAACAAAACAAACGAGGATAAAACATGTTTTTTTTAGGTATGCAAATGAAAAAAAAAATTGACAACCCATCCAAACATCTGGCTTTGTTTGCAATGTTGCATCTGGGAGTGATTTTCCATATTATAAGGTAGAGATGAGGGTTTTATTCTTATCATACAAACAGTAGATATTTGTTCTTTAAGCTACAGGCTAGCTATGACATCATCCTTTTTAACAGATGCTTGTAGGTTTTGTACGAAAAAAATACAATAAATAAAATAAAGCTTAATCATTTTCATTTTTGAAACTTGTGTAGTGTTTATAAAACATCCATTCTCGACCCTTGAGCTTCACTGACCCTTTCCAAAGACCTTGACTCTGTTTAAACTGCCACATCAATTTTAGTAACTAAAATCATTTTCTCCAGTGTACTCTGTATCCAAACTGTAGATAAAGTGAGCATCGGTGTCACAGTGTTGTTCTACAGCAGTGATAAAATTCCTCAAAGCCTGATAAGGTCACTATAAAGTCACTGTGGAGTGTTACAGGGACGTTATGGTGATATTTCGCTGCGTAGAGATCACGCTTCCCATATCTGCTCCATCTCCTCTTCATGTTGCTCTCAGCCAGTAGGCCCCTGCTCTGGGCCTGTTATCCCGGCGGTGTGGGCCAAATCGTATTATAATCCCCTCCCTCCCCCTCTCCAGCTCTCCCCCTCGCTTCTTGTCCCCTCCCCTCCCGCTCCGTCTTTCAGACAGTCTGTTTTTGCTGCAGTGAACGGTAACCGTGGAGAGGCAGAGATAGCCTACAAACAGTGGGGAAAGAGCGAAGGAACAAAGCAGGAGAAACTAGAAGAAGCTGGGAGATTATTCCAAGAAAATAAAAAGAGAGAAGGCACAGCGGTGGGGGAGAACAAAAAAATTCAAGAAAGCTGCGCGTCAGAAGGAGAGTCATTATTGGAAGGGACCTTACTGGAAACCAGCAACAGAACCGGACTCCGGAGGAGGAATACGACGGTGTGTGCGTTCAAACCGTGCGCTGCTTCAGTTTGTGTTGTGGTTCGGGGGTTTGGCTGTTGTCTGCATGTTTGGGCGGACAGGAGACACCTGTCAGTGCTGACGCTTTTCCGTCTCCAGGAATGTCTCCCTTTGTGTGTGTCTATGTGTGTGTGTGTGTGTGTGTGTACGCGCGTATTACGCAGAGCAAGATCCTAAGAGTCTCTGCGTGTCTTGGTAATTTACTCCAAAAATGTGCGTTTTCTTGCGCGCTCCTCGGTTGTTTTGGCTACGATGTTCTGTGGGAAAAAATAAGCATCACAACTCGCTGGGAGTGAATCTCATCCCAGCGGCGGCGGCGGACGGGAGGGTTTTTATTTCCTTCTCCAAGTACGGAAGAAGATGTTAGAAACATTTGTGTGGTACTCGTCGCAACGATGCAGGTAGCCGCCAATGTCAACTGTTGTTATGATTATTATCGCCTCTGTTATTACTTTCAACACAAGTGCCCAGCGAGAACTTGTGGTCAGCACGCCCATATATACAGAGAGAGAGGAGAGCGTGTGGGTTATTTCCCATGCATTCACTTGAGTTTTGTTTTTATTTTTCGCCATCACTCAACAGGAAGGGCTGGAGTAACAATAAACATAACCCACAACCCCTCCCTCCTCCTTCCATTCCCACACATCCCACTCCGTGCAAAATGCTCGGCGCCCCCCAATACACACACACACACACACGCACACACACGCACAGAGGCGCACACATGTATGCACCACCCTGCACCCCACCCTCTCTCCTCTCTCCGCGCCCGTCCCGCTGGCTCTAACTACCGCCGCGGTTCGCTCTCAGCGGTGAGCGCGCCGCAGATGGACAGAGGGCTCACCTCCGCGCGGGGCTGCAGCTATTTTTAAGAAATGTGAGAAAGGGGAAGCTGAAGGTGCGTGTGTGTGTGTTTTAATATGAGAGAAAGAGAGCGGGAAGGGAAAGGAGCAGTGCCAGAGCTGATTTTATGCCCGACATTCGTGTCCAACGCCGAGCAGAGCGCACCGAGCACACAGCTAATTCTCAGCGGGCAGCAGGTGAATCTCTGTTCTCGCTTCCTCTTTCTTCTCTCCTGTTTGTTGTCCGAGGCAGCGTTTCCTTTTTGCGTTACATTTAATTAGTGGGGGTTCGGCCATGAGCTGTCCAGAAACACGCGTATCTCTCACTTCCAGTTGCGCGCATGAGCTCGTTAAGGCGCAATAAATTCCCAACATAAGAGGATAAATTATCTTCTTCCTCCTCTCCTTACACCACTCGCCCCTTCTCCATCTCCATCCCTTTCTTGCAGCTTGGCTTCATCACCCCCACCCCTCCTCCTCCTCTCTCAGCCCCCCTCTCTCTCAGTTTGTTATGACAAAAGCAGATCGATGGCTACCCGGAGCGACGCGTGAGTAACGGGTGGGCCAAGCGTTTATTCACTCAGCGGCTGGGGACGCAATTAGTGGTCAGTTGGCCTGCCCGGTCTGCCTGTTGTTTTTAGCTTCTCCATTGTGTCCCCCCTCCTGCAGGTGACACTCCAGAGCCTCTCTGCCCTCCTGAGCTTTCAGTGAGACAGGCGGATCTGCGTGCCCGACCATGGCCTTCCCATCAGCCCCCTCTGCTCTATGGATTGTCAGCTTATTGACTGCACTATTCGCAGCTGCGGTTCACAGCAACATTGTCAGTGGTAAGCACATCTCTCTCTCCCTCTTCATCTGTCTGTCTTGTATTCTCGCAGTGTCTCTCCTGGGGCCTCTGACCTCTCTGACCCTCTCCTTCTGCCTCTGGTGGAGCTGCCTAACTGTCCACTTGTTGTTTCCTGTATTATGAAAAGGGAAGCAGAGGACCGTTATTAAGCACATGGGACACTCCCAGACTCAGTGGAATTTTGTGCAGTTGTGTTTTTTTCAGGAACGTGTGTATGACTTCCACATGGAGCTGGAGTTCAGCGTGCATGCATGCTCATTGCAGGAGTGGTACAGTTTCACCTAAGCTTGTTTTTCACAAATACAGTGACACGCAAAACTTGGAAAAAAGTGTGGCATAAACCTAAATGGTGAAACTCTGTAAATACTTTGTTGAACTAATATTCACTGCTGTTGCATCAGCAAATCCAATTTAGAGACAGTTTTTTTTTGTCTTTGTGAAACAGCTCAAGCTAAAAGTACATTTTTGTGTCTCGCCAAATATTGTCATTTAGATTTTATGGACATCTTTCACAAAGTATCATGCTGCCACCACCGTGTTTATCTGTGGGATGATGTGTGAAGGTGAAGGTGAAGGGTAAAGTGTAGGGTTAGTTTGCTGGTAGATCAGAAAGCTCTGATTTGGTCTTATTTCATTGCCGTGTCTATAAAGTGATTTTTTTGCTCTTTCTGCTTTGCAAAAGAGTGTTAGCTCAGCTAAACTGGACAAAGAGTGTTTGTGAAGATCAAGTTTCAAGTATTGCCAATGATTGTTGGTTGGATTTGGGTCTGGGCTTTGACTGAGCCATGAATGAATATACTTTGATCTTAACCATTTCATTGTAAGTCTGGCTGTAGTTCTTGCTGATGTGGAATCTAGTCTCAAGCTGTTTGCAGGTTTTATTCCAATGTTCCCATCAGCTTCACTGTCTCTCCTGGAGAAAAGATTTTCATAGAGTGATGCAAACCTTGTCCATAGAGCTCACTATCCTCTCTGACTTGATATTTTCTTCTTGATTCCTTATTAAAGGCTTTTGTAGAACTTGCTAGGAAAGTGAATCAGGTGTGCTGGAGCAGGCACCCATCTGAAACATGTAGCTTGGTGGTGACTCAGTGTGCATTCACAGCAGCCCTGTTTGGTCCACTTTAATCAAACTCTTGGGGAGGTGTGAATGCGCAATCAAAATTTGATGTGGTCCAAAAAGCAAACTCTGGTTCAGAGATTGAAGTGAACTCTGGTGCGGTTCCAATGCATATGTGAATGCAAGTGGCCTGGAAACTGCTCCAGTCCACTCAGAATGCCCTGTGTATTTAGCACAGGGCATTCTGGGTAAATACAACCTAAATGAGAATGCAAGCCTAGTTTTAGTGGGAGAAATAGTTTGTGGTCTTATGACAAAACCAAAAGAGAAATCAGGCACTCCATTTTGGTTTACATTTTGTGAAAAAGGAAGTTGCACTCATGCCTTCTTCTGAGGTTTTTTGTGCAGTTTTGGTCTCCAGTCAACTCTGAGGTGTGAAAACACCTTTGGGAACACGTGTTTTAGAGATAAAAAGCAAAAACATTTTCCACTCTTCGGTAAAGGACGACAAATTTGCCCACCTCCACTGTGAACCTGCAATTGGTTTTGCTGGATCTTATATGGAGGCTACAGAGTAAATGGGCAGAAAAAATGCACTGAATACATTTCTAATTTATATTAAAATCCCAATAAAATACATGAAAATTTGGAATTGTAAATTGACCAAATATGAAAAAACTGAAAAGGAATGAATTTTCCAAAGCCCTGCACACACAGGAAGTGAACAAAGTCTGTTCTCAGTATCTCGCAATATTGTTTCTGATGCTCTGCAAACCGTCTGTTTTGTTGAAGCTTCATATAGCCTGGACAAACAAGGTGGTCATCTTGTGCTTTCTCAGATTGGAGCCAAACGTGTTTCCACACACTGTGCAGCTCAGATACAGAACACTCGTCATGGCTAAAACTGTAACTGCGGCTGAGGCGGATGGTAAGAGAGGATTTGATGAGAGAAGCACTTTGTAATGATATCATCCCTGCTGCGAGTACCAAGTGAGCAGGAATACACTGTCCAATGTGCTTCCCAATTACATAACTCTCAAGTGACTGCCTGCCGGTAACACAACCTTCAGAGGGCAGCTTGTACCCGACACAAAATGGCGAGCAGCGATTGGCCCTCGAGCCGTTGAAAATTGATTGACACAGGTAGAATGTTGTTGCCATTTTCTCATTACAGTTGGGGTTTTAATTGCACAAAGTGTTTGGCACAGAACAGAGAGAGATTACAGCAAGCAAGGAGCCTTCTAAAAGACATTTCATGATTTGCATTTGGAATATATGCTCTTAAGGGCCCTCTGCATTCAGCTGATCTCGCCTACACACTTTTTGCAATCACACCATAAATGAGTACGATATGCACACCCGCACATCTTTGGGATTCTTTTGACATCATTTATCCATATGAGCAATGTTTTAATTTCTTTTGAATTAAATGCTGTTTAGTTTCTGTGCAAAGATTATTAATGTGTTCCTCCTGTGGACAATCCGGCTGTGCTAAGATGAGTAAGAAATTCGGAGCGCGGTGAGCTGCTTAGAGAGAAGAAGAGGAGAAATGGCCACCCCAGACTGAGCCTCTGATGATGAAATATCAAACTCTTGTCAGTTTGCTGACCCAGACACGTGTAGCTCGTCATTGAAACCCAGGTAGAGGTTCATTATTTGGGCCCCAAAATGATTCTGGCTCCCGTTCAGAAGCGTGTCACATTTGATTAAGGTGTGCCCACGGGGGGGCCTGACCATGCATGACCAATTCTTGCTTTAGTTTCACCTGAGCACTGTTTTACATTATCATGTCAGTCAACGAGAGTAATTAAGCCTGAGACGTCTGACAGCATTTAGGAGATGAGAAAACACGTCAAAGAGTGAAAGTGAAACGCGGGATGAGGGATGGAGCGCTGGCCTCTACTGCGGCTTTAATCTGCATGTTTTAATCTAAAGTGCAGCAGAATTTTTTTCCTGTATAAAACTTTAATTAAAATCAAATTCACTTAACACAACTACTTTGAAATAAGTCAGAATCACTTAGAATAAGTTAGACAATAGAATCACAATATTTCACAAAGTGAACAATGCCTCAGTGTCCTGAATACAAAATGAAATGGCAAACTTAGTTATGGATAAAAAAGTATACACGCTTACAGCGCCTTGCAAAAGTATTCCTGCCCCTGAACCTCTCACAGGTTTTCTTCCAGAATTACTCTATATTTCCTCTTCCCATCAACCAAAATCAGTTTCTCTGTCCCTGCTAGAGAAAACATCCCCCAGCATGATGCTACCAACACCATGTTTCACAACAGAGATCTTATGGGATAGACCAAATGATTTTGCAAACATCTGATCTGAGAATCTCTTTTTACATAGTTTTTGTGTCTCTTAGATGACGTGGTGTCTTATAAATGCAACATATTATAGCTTTCTTTGTGCTACTCTTCCATTGAAGGCAAACTGTGTGACTAAAAGTTGCCCTGGTTACACATTCCCATCCTAAGACGCACAGAGTCACAGAGGCATTTTGGCTGTTTCCCCTACTGACTCAGCCACTTCCTTGGCCTAACCTCGGTAGGTTTACAGTTGAGCCAGACGTTTTTATTTTCTCAACGGGACTTAACATTTTCTAGCACATTCTCAAATCTTAACCCCTGACCTGTTTGCTGTATTCCTTGGTCTTCATAGTATTGTTTGGTCACTAATGTTCTCAATAAACATTAGTTTGAAATAATAAATAATTCATTATTTGGAGGCTTCTGAATGAATCAGATTGTACTGTTTAGTTTTTATAGGTATCAGAATGGCTGCACAGTGGTGCATTTGTTAGCTCTGTTTTCAGGGCCTTTCTGCAACGGGTTTGCATAGATGCATGTGACAACAAAGGTAATTGCCCTCAATAAATCTTAAGGGAGCATTTCAAATCCACAAACCTGATTTAGTTGAACAAGGTTCTGCAAAACATCAGGTGCGGTAACACTGATGAACCTGGAGAAACTGCTGAGAGCCTTGGGGAGTTTCTCTTTTCTACCTGAAGGGCCGGGCGCCCTGGAAATGGGTTGTTAGGTTGTGTGTGTTGAGCTTTTGTAAAATCTGTGAGAGAAATAGTCAGTGACAGTAATTATCACGCCTGCCTTACCCATAACTTCAACCGGTCTCCTAGGTGAATGTGTGGGTTCCTTTCAGGTACTTTAGCTTCCTCCTATGATGCAAAATATGCATGTTAGCATAATTAGCCACTATAAATTGCCTGTAGGGATGAGTGTGTTATTGCATGATTATTTTCTTGGCCTGTGATGGACTGGTGGTCTGTCCAGGGCGTCCTCTGCCTCTCGCAGAGTGACGGCTTACTGTTTTACACCGCTTCAGATTTCATCTAACGGTTTCAGACTAAACGCTGTCAGTTTTTATTTCTAAAAATTCTTGAAACTATTTCTCTACTTCCTTCTATTTCACAGATGATCTACTTTCTGAGTCTGTCACCTAAAACAGGATTAAAATACACTGAAGTTTGTGGCTGCAGCATTAATAGATGTGAAAAAAATTCAAGATGGATGAATCCGTCTCAAAGGCACTGTATGTTAATCTTGTATGCGCAGTTTTGCAGTTGACATGTGAGTAATGCCCAAACAGCCGGGCTGAACTTTAAGCAGGAAGCGTAAGCCTTGAGCACGTGTCCATCGCTCACATCTGCTCCGATCAGTCTGATTGGTGTTGTTGTGACACTGCGGCAGAGCCATTAAGTAGAAGATGGATTAGAGTGGTTGAGTAGTCAGATAATGGGTCTTCATAATGGAGAAGTCCACGCAAGGAGGACCTGGAACAGAATGGTCTACTTAACATAAATAATTCAGCATTATGTATCAGAGAGGAAAAATGATTAGCTCAGCAATCAATGTTGGAGCAGATGAGCCTTCTGAAAGCAGGGGAGCCCATTACTGCTTGGCTGCTTGAGTCTTCAGTAAATTAAATTTACGAGGACTCTTTTGTCTCAAACAAACATGAGCAAAAATATCTGAAAATGTTGTTTTATTCACATAGTGTAATTTTATAGCATAATCAAATAGCTACGTTGCTGTCAATTGTTATAAAAGAGCTACGTATTTACTAAATATGATTTCAAAGAAATCATACGCCTTTAGGAAGTTATCACAACAGCGCTCTTCTATTAACTCTTAAGCCTTTTTACTAATGTTGCAGATGTGCAGTTTAATCAGGTGTTTGCTAATTGCTGCCGCTAGTCTGAAGAAGCGGAGTGGGGGAGTCGTAGGGTAGTGTTGCACCGTGAGGTGGAAACTTGGAACCTCAGAAACTGCATGTCCAAGGAGAAGGTAGGTCCAGGCAGGTATTTTGCGCAGTTGAGTGGCTGCCATGGGAAATTAAAAGATTTCTCAAACATGCAATTAAAGAATTAAGCCAACTCTCCAGATATGTTTTTGATGAGGGAATAATGCAAAGCTCAAAAAGGTCTATTTTATGTAATACTGCCCCCTTAAAGCATTGCATTGAATCTGTGTCATGACTCCTGACCAACCGCTCACTCCCAAGTCCTTCATCTCTTTCTCATATGAATGTCAAGTCATGAAAAGGACAGTTGAGTCTTTTTCTCGACTCATCTGCGAGCGGGCTTCCTTAGAGCAACCGAACGAATCGGGGAGACACTAATTGCATGCCATTTGACATATCCATTTCCACAGCTGGATGTGCAGCCATGCGATGTGGATGGAAAGTGCCTCTCAGAAGGGCACAGATTAGGCATGCAATTGGCTGGGCTATGCCCTGGTTCTGTAATGTTGACCCAATTACCCCAGGGCTGTGGTGGAGAGCAGAGGGTCGGTTCAGTCGACAACAAGCAGAGCGACTTGCCGCGACCTCCCATCAGCCACCTGGCTCTTAGAATCCACGGCACACCCCAGCAGGAAGTTTGCTTTTGTGACCAGAAACATGCCTAATTGTTTATTTACTCTACGAGTTCTGCTGGTCGGAGCCATTGAATGACTCCTGATGCCTCCAGCTGAGGCCGGTAATGAATAAAGATTAAAGGATGGGAGCTGTGTGGACTTGTTGTTTGTGTGCTAAGATTTACAGGCGGGAAGACTCTGCATGTCTGCCAGCGGTTTACTTTATCCTCAGACAAAATGGGTTCCTTCCCCATTGGGCCAGGCCTTTCTCATTGGCTCAAAGCCCACTTCCTGTGTGCACTGCTGTTATTTGCTGTTGACTTCCTGTGTGCCAAGATGGGGGAATATTTGGCTAATACGCTTTACAGCTAGCACACAATAGCGGTAGGCGGTTTGGATGAGAGGCCTCTGCCTGTTAACAAGGCTGACTGATAAGCAGTGACTCATTAACAAGCTGAGGTACACAGAGCCTGGGGGAATTGCCGCCTAGCCACTGTGACATTAATAAGAGGCCTAAGCTATTTTTCCATTTGGCTCCAGTGGTATAGAGTCAACTATTTTGGCTTCTTCTTGGCTATTTAGAGGCTATAGTGTTATTCCATTTGTTGCAGACACTGCTTACCTGGTCTGAACTGAGTCTGGGCTGATCAGTATTGTCAGAGCGGGTTACAGTTAATGGCATCTGCTGCGTTATTGGAAAACTAGACACCCCTCATTAGCTTTCTCCTGATTCAGAAACATCTGGGGAGGAGCAGATTTAATTCTTCTTCCACCACTATGCTTCAGTAGTATATTCCAGCCTATATCCTGGGTTTTATTAAGACTGATGAGCATTCTAATATTGTTTAGATCCAATTAAGTATCTTAAACACATTGTGTACTTTGCTGGAGAGGTTCAGACCTCGTGTTTCCTGTCAAAAGTTTACCTCCAAAGGCACTTTACATCCATTGTCTTGTGCTTTTATCCTACTTTGATCCTGCAAGTGTTTTGTCGTCTAGATCAGCTTTGTGATAACAAATTGGATCCCGATTGGCCGACATTAGATTGCAACAGATTCCCGTCTGGCAGAAACCCAATTATTTCTCCTGTTCATCATGCCGATTAATTAAGGCACTGTGGCTGATTGATTAAACTTCTAACAAAGCTCCAGCCATGGGCGCCAGGGCCCTTGGGAGGATTTTCATCTCGCCTTACACCCACTAGTGTGTCTCCACACCCTCGTCATAGATTTACACAGCTGCCGGTAGGCATAAAAGAAGGGAAACTGAAAGCTTCACTAGAAAAATTGCATTTTCTGCAAAAATGCATTGTGAAAGCTGTGAGGTAAAGTAATGAGCCTACATTAACTTAAGAACATGAAATGACAGTTGAATTGTACAAAATAATTTCAGATTTTGCTACGAACTTGTAAATAGATTCCAAAAAAATACAATGGCTCTGCTTAAGTTAATACTTTTCATGGACTTTTTCAACTTAACAGTTATTAAATAAAAATGTTATTTATTCTTATGTAGATATGGTGAAATATGAAGATGACAAACTGAACTAGATGGATACAGCTTAACTTTGTCAAAGTTTTTCAGATATTGAATTGTCATTTATGCTGTTGTAAAATATTTTTTGCCTAATTTCTTTGCAATAAGTTTATGCAAATTGTTACCTGACATTTCTTAGTTTTAATTTAGAATGAAACCTTTTCTTGGACAGTTTAATTACAATCTTGCAGTAAAATGCATAGAAGGAGTCTTATTTTCCACAAATTTGGTAAGTTTGCTAAAGTATTATTGGAGTTAAATTCTTTATCTCTGCGTTTATATATAAAGATTACTCCATAATCATAATAACCACTTTCATTACTACTTTGGGAATACAAACTTCATTCTACCTATTTTTTTTTTTTGCTTGACCACGTTTGTTTGAAAAGCAAAGTGTCACAAAATGTTTATTACATTTGAAAATGACAGCTGTGTACCCTCAAGATAAGGAAAAACATTTTGTAAATGTTCATCCAAGAAATCTTAGCTTAGCATGTACTTTAGTTTAGGTTTATTCTCATGTAATAATGTCTGATACAGCTGATAGCTTTCAAACAAAACATTAAACAACGGTGACTCACCCAGCAAATGTTAGTCTGAAAATAAAAATAAATCTATTCCAAGTCTATGCAATTGTTTTGACTGCTGTGGTGAAGTTTTACTCAGCTCAGGATGCTAGATGCTTGAATCTGAATAGGGAATTGATTGTATACTTTGTGATTAATTTGGCTAATATCCTGAGCACTTGGGGAACTAATAAATCATAAAAAACTCAATCTAAGATGGTTATTTGAACCTAAGTGTGGTTTTTGTTGTGATGGAAGATAAAGGCAACACAGATACTTCAAAAATGTGAGAGGATTTTATGTTCCAAAAAACCCCATTTCATTTGTCCAAGTTTAGACCTGATTTGAAAGCTCCCCATTTATTATTTATTTATTATTATTATTTATCAAAGTTAAGCTTTTAAAGAAACGTAAACATTGGAAAACCAGGTATTTGACGAATGAGGTGAAAGTTGTTAAAGTTGAATGCAGGAGTTAGTTACTATAGAATTGCAACAGGATCACAAGATGCAAGTGTTTATAAGAAATATTTTGCCCAACTAAATGTGAGGCAGTCAGATTGTAGAGGTATCAAGAGCGTCCAAAGAAGTCTCCATCACACCTTGTCAATTTGAGGAAGCTCACACCCACCCAGACCCATTCAGCCATTGTGAGATTACATCAGGACAGATCAATCTTGCTCGCTACCATCATAATAATAGCAAAAGCCATTTAGAGACTGTAAGAGAGAAGGGCTCTTGAGATTTTACAAAATGTTAACAGACTCTACTACCTCTGCTATTAGGAGACAAATCACGCTGCAGCAGCTCAGGGTCGAGAAAATTAGGGGACCTGCATTTAGCAAAGAGTCGGCTTTAAGCCATCACTTCACAAAGACGCAGTGGATTAAACAAAGCCAAACAAAAACGCCAGCTTTGAAATACATTAAATCGCCTCTTTTTCAACCAGAATCCTTGTTTTTGCTCTCAGGTGGCTTCTCTTCTTGATCAGGTTGCACCCTTTCAAATCCCCCTCAACTCTACCGCCAAATGTCATATTCTATCTCCTGGAATTCTCTGTGGGAGTGATTTAATTGATTGCCGTTGAGATGGAAATTACCATTTCTGTTACTGACGCAGCTGGTCAGATCAAGAACCTTCTCTCTGAGAAGGTGTGTAGTCATACTTAAAAGAAAGTTCACCTTCTATTCATTTTGGGACTGTTTCCGGGAGACATAATAAAAATAATATTTCAGAGTTTCTAATTTCTGTGAATATTTAAATCAAAGCAAATAATCAGATTCTCCACCTTCAAAGCTTGAGTTGTACAAAACTAAGTAGGATGCCAAGTTTTGACCACCTCAATAATAAAATGATCATTTTTTTAGTAAAATGTTAAGATGGAAAGAAAGTGAACCTTGCAGCAATTCACTACAATACCAGACAATGCAAAACTCAGACAAGCTGTGGAAATATCTAAGGAATCCATGTTAGTCTGCAGAGGACTCAGTGAGCATGTTAAATGTTAAAGTGTCAAGTCTTTGCTTAAAAGAGTGCCCAGAACAAATTTCTTTCCCTCTAAAAAGAGTATGGCATCACAATAAGAAGAGTTGCAACCACAGACCTCTAGAGAAAAGTCCATTATAGATCTAGAAATCTTTGAAGAAACCCAAACACCGCATTTAATAGTCAAACACAGTGGGGAAGGAATAATGACATCTTTTTAGTAACAGTACCTGGATGCCTTGGAGTCATTCATCTGACCCTGATCTAATCTGAATACTCAAATATTCCACAGTCAAATGTGACTCCATCTGTCTGGCAGATCAGGCCAGACAGATGGTTTGATCTGATCAGTCATAAAAGATTAACAAAGAAACAATGTTAAACAAAGATAAGTGGTTGAAAATGCTTTCACAACTGTGTAAATAAGGACTACTTTCGTTCAAAGTGCTAAAGGTTGTTGTACAACATAATGAACCATGGAGTGCGCTCAGTTTTTCACACATGGCTTTTAAATTTTGACTTTTTTGTTGAATCAGGAAAAGCTTTATTGACAGTACTAAATCAGTTTTAAGCTTTTGGATACTTAAAGGGAACCTTTTATGCAAAATTTACACTTTTCACATTTTTCTCCTTGCGTTTAGGTTTCTACTGCTTCTGAAAAACAGCCCAAACGCTTAAAACAAAACACCCAGCCGGTTTTTGGAACAACGTTAATATTCTTTGGTGTCTGGAAAATGAGCCGTTTCAAAAACTTCTGGAATGTAACGTCACAAATCACCATTCACGTCCCCTCATCATGCAACCTCAATGGCTGCTGGAAAAGACAAGTGTTTTGCTGTTGACTTACCATCCAGAAAACACTTACTGGATTCTTGTTTGTTGTGCAGGAGGCTCTACTTCTGCTTTTCAAAGATGTACAGTTGCATAAATGTGCATCTGTTTGTAGCTATTTTCACATGCGAGAGTAAATGTTGAGTTAAGGGGTGTGGCAAGCAGCAGTTTATTTGATTTAAAGTGACAAGAGGCCCTAAAAAAGGCTAATATAGGCAAAACTGAGCAGACTACATTCTCATTATCTAAATTATTTGGTACACTAACATTTTCAAAGAGGCATAATAAGTCACATTTAAAGTAAACCTTGAAAGGACCCCCACCTGTTTCTCCTGATCTTTGAAATGAAATGGAGGGTGTACTTTTTTTAAACCATGACTGAATGTGCTCGCTGTAGTCATTGTGTTTCTGTGTTAAACTCTGACCGTGACGGTGTGCCAGAGGACGTGAGTGCATGGCGGTGGAGTGCAGCATTTTGTATTGATTGAGTCTGAGTGCCGAGGGTTTCCCCCCTGAGCGCTGGAGCTCCACCACCAATGAAACGGCAGAGGCTGCTCTTGTTTATTGCCTCTTTTTGATGATGCCATCACTTCAGCTCATAGAAAGCCAGTGTGTCTTTGGGGACATCTTATCACCGATACCACAGCCATAAAGCCCTTTTGAACTCACCTGTGTGCTGTTGAGGGGAGTGTTCTCCAGTCCGGTTTGTGTCGGGGATATTACTGTCTGCTCGCTGGATGGCCGGTTATTGACTCACTAATAGCGCGGTCATGTATGGAATCAGGAAAAGCGTCGTAAAGCAGGTCTCTAGATGACATAAACCCTGATGGATGTTGGATCCATGAAAATAAATCCTCGGAAATCATATGTTTACATTATATTGTCACATATCTGTGTATAAATATCCTCCCTCCCTCTGAAGCTACAGCATCACCATAAATAACATAACTTTAAATGGCTCTGGGGTGTTTGTAATTTCCCACTTTATGATGTAAGAAGCGAAAGAACCGAGTGCTAGCTTCAGCTTTAAATCTGAGAGAAATCTATTCTCCCTGTGCAATATTGTTCTGAAGCAGGGCTGAATATTGTCTTCTATATAAAGGATGCATTTATTGTTTTAGTTGCAAGTTTTATTGTGAGGCTGTTGCATCATTATTAAAGTTTTGCTATTGTGAACAGCAACTCAGAGGTATTCATTTATGCTCTCTGCTGCACCGCTGTGCTCTTTATGCTTGACGATCACATCATACTGCCCTGCTAAAAGTCTCCTGCTTCCAGTATGACTCTGCTATTAGAATGCAGTCTGTATCATTTAGATAAATGCCTCTTACAGTAGTCTGCACTTTGAGAACGCACCTTCATCATCATTTAAGATGGAATTGTAATTGGATAAAAAGTTTTTCTTCATTCAGCCAGTTCAAGATCAGGTAGTTGCCAGTTTGCATTGTCTGAAAGAACAGCTATGACAGGCGCAGGATCATTAGATCCTATTCTATAGAGCCGACGTTTGCTTTTCAGTGAAGTGGAAAAGGTCGTCTTTTACGGTCCTATCCTGGAAGTCCACAAAAATGATGACATGGGATTTTTTTTCCCCAAGCAGTTTGAAGCTAAATGTTATATAAAGGAGATAGAAGTGAGCAAATGTTGACAGTAGAGTTTGTTATATAATTAAAGTTTTAGTTTGGAGTTAAATAACACTTTCTTGCACCCTATTCACCCTTATGAATAAAACACAGGAGGTTCACGCCTCGTCATGATTTCATGAAAATATAAAAATGCATCCGTGTTCCACATGTGATTATCTACTTGTAAAACATGTTTCTTCACATTGTCTAAAAAATTCCATATGTGAAACATATTTTTCCTTTTGAACATGACATTCCACATGTGAAACATCTTGAAAATATTTTGTATGTGGAATGAGTTTGACATATGATTCACATGTGCAACACAAAGCTGCCACATGCGAAACACTTTGTGACTTCACAATATAATTTCCACAGGTGAAACATGGTAAAATGTTTCACATTAACATTTTTTTATGTTATTAATATGCTGTACCATTCATGAATATCATAAATACATTACCTTATAATTTTCACATGTGTAATTTGTGGGAAAACATTTCATATGTGGGATTTATTCCACATGTGTTTTAGATGTTACTGCATGACTTAATTTCCACATGGGACAAAATATGTGGAATATTTTCCAAATTGGTTTCACATGTTACGACATAAAGCAATTGCCATATGGTGATGCATGTGTTTGCATGTTGTGCACAGTGCAGTTTGTACATGTGAAGCACAGTCTTTAAGAAAATGTTCCAACATATTAAAAACTTGTAAGAAAAAAATGGTTACATGTGTAATATTTATCTATGTGTTTCAGTTGTGGGTGGGTAGACATTTCACATTGGGAATTTATTTTTCACAAATTCCTGGGCAGTTTTTCAAGAATGCTACGTCACAAATCAGGCATTTTTCTGCTCCCCTGTTCAGAAAAATGTTTTCAAAGAAATACTTGTTGGCTAACAAGGGCAGAGTGAGAATCTAAGTGTGAAGAAAGGCCAGGGAGGGAAGCTGGTCAGCTCAGGATTGAGGGAAACTCCAGTTACAGCAGGGAATCCTCCTGTTCCTTCATTAGACAGAGCTTTCATGTAGGACAGCTGTGGCTCTGTGAGATGAGTAATCAGCAGATTGTGAGTTTGAGTTCAGTTTCCCCAACCACATGTCGAAGGGTTCTGGTGTAAAGCAACGAGTTGTTTTCATATCTATGCAGAAAATACATAGTGAAGTGTGTGTGTGCGTGTGTGTGTGTGTGAGCATTTGTGACTGCAGCTTGGTGAGTGAGTCTTTTATAGTTAAAGCTTTTTGCGTGGTTGTTGTGACAGGCAGTTGAGCTGAATGGACACTTCCATCCTTACGCTGTCAAATTGTTTTGCTTCAAATAGACAAAATTTGCTTCAGATGGGTCACATGTAAAATTATACATGTGCTGAATATTTCCTGTCATCACCTGTTCTGAGATTTTGCTCTTGTAAAGCGCAAGATTTTTTTTTCAAGGTAACGAGAAGATACAACCACATTTTATTGGCTTTCAGATGTTTGTTTCATCTCTGATTGTTGTCCTCCTTACAATTATTTTTAAATAAGAGTGTAAACGATATCAAACCCGGCTACTGTCAAGGTTATTATCCAATTTCCTCATTTCAAGCCCCGGTGCATGCCGCCACCCAGACAGATTCTCTCTTGATTCGATACCGGTTGAATCCTTTTATATAATGAAGTGCTGGCAGTGATTGTGACTCACAGGATGTATGATAGCCGTCTCACGAGATCCGCTGCTTCCATCTCTTCTTGCCTTAAGTGGAAGTCTACTGCTGAATAAAAGCATATTGTTGCTCTTATCCTTGAGTTTTGAGAGGGCCAGACACATGGTTTTGTTTCTAGTAACAGCTCCTCCTTTTTCTGCTTCAAGGATTTCTTTTTAAAAGATGTTGAAATTCATTCAGTAGCAGGTACAGAAGGAAAGTGAGCAGCTTTAAGACTCCATTTATCAGAGTTGAAAATAAGTAAATAAGAGTAAATGCCAAAAGAAAAAAGTAGTTACTCTGATGTTCTGACTCCCTCCAAATTTATGCACGTCTGCATACCTAATTTGTTCTAACAGAAGTGAAGCTCAACAGAAGCAACTGTTGTTGTAATACCCTGTGAATGTTTTATGCTTGGAAACCTTTAAGAAGACTACGCTGATTTCATTTTAATGAGAAATACAGTCAGACACAGAGTAGGAAGCTACAGCGAGGAAAAGGTTAAGCATTATTTAAGGTCACCCCATCAATTAGGCAGAGGGTATTCTACATACAGAGGCTTTAAATTCACACACAGCTCAGTGTCATCTGGGTTTACATTACCTGGAAAAGCTTCTGTAAGCCTTGAACTTTTTCACATTTGATCATTTTTCAGCTGCAAACATAAAGGTAATTTAGTGGAAGTATGTATGATAAAACAACAACAGTAGTCAGTGAAGTGAAAGTCCACAGAAACAGTTTTATAGATATTTTATAAATAAAACTGAAAACTGTGCTGTGCATTTGTATTCAGGCCTTTCCCTGCTGTTACAGCTGCAATTCTTTTTAGTTTTGTCGCTGCACTGTTTTACATTCTATCTTAAGCTTTGTCAGATGGAATAGAGAACATCTAAGAAAAAACAAGATTCACACAACATAATAAAGCTTTTAATCTGTCATAACAGAGTTAAATGAAAAAGTCAGAGACATACTGTTATTTACTCATATTGCTATTCGTAGTTAGTTTGGTCACTGAAGACAACGATTAAGAATTTCAACTGTTATTTGAACCTTGAGAATGGAACAGGTTCAGTTGGGTTTGGTGCCATTCCCAGGTTCAAGTATCAGCCTGGAAAATAAAACAGATTGTATGTAGCACAAACTGAGAATCATGGATCTCAACAATCCAACTGTGGACCTCGCTGCTGGTTTAGTGAATGTCCTTGATGGTGAACTTTCACCCAAGTCTCAAGTCTTTTCAATTTGTTTGTAAGAAATAATTAAGACCATGTATAATTTTCCCTTCAGTTAAAAATTGTGAACTATTTTGTGTTGCTCTATCGCAGAGTCACGAAAAAGACATTGCAGTTTGTGTTTTTAAAGTAGCAAACACATAAAAAGTTCTTTTTCGAGGCACTTGCATATCCTGGATCGGGCCCCTGACAACAATGAAGGTATGTTGAGCACATGACGGGTGAATGTGCGTTTTGGCGACGGGGCCGTCGCCTCGCGGTGTAACTCGCCGCTGCTGCGCCGGTTGAAGACAAAAGCACCAAATAGGCATCTCTAATCTCCCTGCTGAATGAATTGGAAACAAAGAGAGGAGGAACGCAGACACAGAGGCTTGGACACACATAGGATAAGCTGATTACCAAGGAAAAGAGGGGAGGGTGAGAAAGAAAGAGAGGGAGTGTGGGAGAAATACAGAGGGATGCACGTGAACAAAAAAAAAGCTTACAGTAAGGGGGCAGGAGGGCAGGGAGATGGAGGCGGCGAAGGTTGGAGGGGGGAAAAAAGTGAGCACTCTCTAATGATGGGGTGCAGAGACCAGAGAGAAAATGAAAAGAACCAGCAGCGAGGGAGGAATAGAGGAATAAAGGTGAATGTTGAAAAGGATGAGGCATGGCGTGCTACACAGAGCATGCGATAGGAAAATGAAGGTTATGCATATTTGCCTCTGATATCCTTCTTAGGCACGCGACACAATCAAAAACAAGACATTATGGAAATGTGAGGCAGCCATGGCAATCTAGCTGCTACCTGAGACATCTCATCTCCTCTGCTCAGCAGTTGTAATATTTACAAATGGAATTACAGTCAATCCAGGTGTTGGGGCTAAATATACAGCTAATTAAAATTAATGAGATTTACTTAAAAAAAGAATATGCTCCTTTCATAAGCTCCTTATGTCTTCATGAGAATCCGCAACACGCACTGACACACGCGGCTTTTTTTAGCAGTGCATTTAGAGATACACACAAACACACACACACACCTCGATTTGATTCACTCTCCTTCACTTGGTTTTCTCACAGCCTGCTAGGCAGAGTATTAAGAATGCCCGCGCGCTCGTACGCGTGCACACCGACGCTCTGCCTGTCTGTCTCTTGGCCGGCTCCGCGCTCGCGCCGACTAAAACATGCTCCCTGTTCAGTGAACATGCAAGTTCCCGACTGTACGTCAACGCGCACACACACATCCATATAGGCGCATTCACAGGCAGCCTGGGAAGAATGTGTAAACAGATGCTAACACACCCAGAAACCCACATACAGGTGTTTTATATTTATGCATGAAGACACAAACAAAAGCTCGAACGCTGCTTCACACGTTCTCAAGGCTCCGTGGTCTTTACTTAAACAAAAATGCTTCTCTGGTCCAAGCTGTTGGCTGCCAAGGAGAAAAAAACCGTTTGGCAGGCCTGGCGCTGCATACAGACACAGCCTGGCGGTTGCACCTTGTATCACCTGTGCATCTACACCACCTATTCATACGCCTTGAACTTCTTCCAAATTTATCATGTTATGCTCTCAAACGTGAATGAGTTTTATTGGGATTAAAAGACTAAAAAAAATGAAGAAGGAGGGAAACGATGCAAAGTTTTTGAAAGTTTTTACCAAGACAAATCTGAAAAGTCAGCCCTCCTGTGTCAGTACTTTGTACACCCACCTTTTCTGTGATTTGGGCTATGGCTCCACCAGCTTTGCACATTAAAAAAAACAAAAATGTGCTACTTTTTCTTTGCAAAATAGCAGATAATCCAGATCAGAAGTGGAGAATCTGAACAGCAGTTTTCAACTCTGAACAGACTCTTGATTAGATTTAAGTCTGGACTGTGAATTGGCCGTTTTAACACACAAAGCATTTTATTACCAAGGACAGGATTTTTATGAAGGAACACAAAATGCAGAACTTTATTTTCTGCCACAAAACTTTAAAATGTGGAAAAAAAAAAATTAATAAATAAAAAAGAGAAGTTCCTCAATACTAAACTGTGCTATTTGGGCACATTCATTTCATCTGGAGCTAGAGTGATGACGGAAAAGAGAGGTGCGTTCTGTGATGCATTCAGGTACAACTTGCAAAGTAGATTTTTTCATTTATTAAGACAACAGTATAGAGACTCTTCACAGTCGTAAATAAAAAATCTTAACAGCAAATATTTTCAAGTGTTCTTACGTTGATTCTATCAGGTTTTATAATGTTTGACAAACTAAATCTTCCTTTTATGCTGACACTTACTAAAATGACAGAACATATTAAAAAATTCACATTGCTGCCAAAAAATATTATATTACATAAAGTAAAAATAAATAAACAACACAGAAAACATTTGTTTCTTTTACTTGAAACAAACTGAGCTGTTACTTTAAAACTAAGGTTTGTACTGAAGAGGTTTTGTCATGTATCATTTTTAATGTTTACATAATTTATTCTGATGGAAGGTAAACTGTGGGTTTACCTTCCATTACTTTCTTTTTTGTACACAACATATTTAAGTGAAATGTCCAGAGTTTGGGATATTGTTTCATTACCCAGGCCTGTTTGAAGCCAAACATCCCCACAGCATGATGCTCCCACCTCCATGTCTCACTGTGGGTATGGTGCAATAGTTTTTCACCACACAGTTTTTTGCAAGTTCAGTTTCATCCTCAACCTTTCAGTCTCCTTTCATCTGAGCTTTTACTATTGTGTGGCCTACAGGAAACTGAATGGGACTTGTCATAGCAACCTATCAAAAATTGTTTTCTTCTTGCTCCTTATGACGTGACTTTGGCTTGAAGTCACTTTATAAAGTCAGATTTTCAAATTATTTTCTAACCTAATTCTGCTTTAAACTTCTCCAGAACTTTCTGCCTGAGCTGCCTTGTTTACTCTTTGATCTCCATGATGCTGATAATCCACTCAAGCTCTCTAACCTTCAATGCTGACATCAAATTACACACACTGTTCACTAATTAGGTGACTCTGGAGGCACTTAGCTTCACTTATCTTTATTTTAGATTGAAGGTATGTCACGATTTGTCATGGTTTTAAATTTTTATTTGAAAGAAACATAAATATTTCTACCTTTAGAGCTATGCACCCCAATGTGTTGGTCTATTAAGTTCACAAAATAAAACACTTTAAAGAACTGTATCATTTCCTGTGTGGTTTATCCCATAAGGTGGTGCCCTACTTGCAGCACTCTTACTAGCAGAGTGCTGAGCAATTAAACTGCTCCTCAGGTCCTCTGAAGGAGTGGCAAAGGGACCCTGGGAAAATGACACAGCTCAAATTAATCACACAGTTTATTAAGTAACTTTGGTGTCAGTGGAACGCTGCTGCCCCTGCCACAAGTAGTTGCACAACTTGGCAGTCAACCAGTTTACCCCTAAGCCTGCTTTCACACACATTCCTACCAACACATGCAGCAATTTCCACACACACTCAGGAATTTTATGCAAACACAAGCTTACCCTCTCCCTTTTTTTCTTTTCTTCCTCCGCTGTCCCTATCTTGGTCTTTTCCGCCGCTGCTTCATTTCCCAGCCTGCTGAATACTTGAATGTCATTATGACTTCTGCTATCAAAAGCAAACAGCAGGGCAGCATTGAAGAGCACTTGTTATAGTTCCATTTTTCCACGCTCAGAGTGCTGTTTTGACTGTTCCTGCCGTCTTTCTGGCTCTTTCTCACAAATTGACGGGCGTTTTGGAGGGACAGTTTTATTGACAAACCTCTCGCTGTGAGGCTCATCTGGCCAGCGTTGTTATTGGAGACCCCCCTCTCCTCCCCTCTCTCTGTATTTACAGCAGAGTTCCTCTCCGCTGGCGCGTGTGTCAATGAAGATGACTTCGTGTCTGCGACTAAATTCGATCCCATTCGCGCTTTGGCAGGCGGAGGGATTTGAACAATGTAATTGAGTTAATGAGCGACACACCCTTATCTGCTGTTCATTCATACAAGCAGCCTGAGGTGTGACGGATATCAGCTTCTCACACAGGCTACTGTATGTTTGATGCATCCCTTGAAGGAGAAACATTGATAATGCAGACAAACTTCCTTGAGGCAAAGAGTTGTGATGTGTAAAACAAAGAAAAGAGCAGTTGATACCCTGCACTTTTCTTTCTATCTTACTCAACAATGAATATTTAATTTTTTTTTCTTTTTCGGTTTGTTTGTTGCGGCTCAGCATTCGGCTCCACTGAGCTGTTTTCAGGTTATCTTCACAGGCGGGATTAGGAGGTGCACTGCGTTGTTCGCGGGAGGCGTCACGCTTGACTTTGTGACAGAGCTTGGCAGCGTGCCTGGGAGAGAGCGAGAGAGAGAACATCTTTCTCCTGTGTGTGAGGAGAGTTTGGTGACATTTCCTGGTTCTTCCCTGCGGGGGGGCTGAAAGAATTAGAGCTCGTCTGGTTTCATCAACCTCCCGCTACAATTTACCGAGACCTTGTTTGAAAAAAACGTCACAGGGTCAGTTGCAAGTCGGAGGACGGCTGCGACTTGACATTTTCGTTGGAGTGTTGCGGGTTACTTCTCGATGGAGCAAACATGTAAACCATGGCAACCTCCTCTGTGACCTGCCATCCCAGAGTGCATGGAGTCTTAAAAAGGGATTGTGTTTTACAGAGAGCGACTGCAGAGTCAGGACCGGTTTATCAAATTATCTGAAAATACCAAAGATAAAGCTTTTAAAGAGCACCGGAGTGAAAACCCGGAGCATTTTGAAAACATAATTGGACCAACCTTTTAGTCTAACATGAAATGTCATGCTTCGGAGCATGCATTTGCTAAATTTGCAGAATGTAACTTAATTGGTGTTGTCCAGTTCTTCACTTGACGTCTTCAAGGTACATTTTAGGATTTGAAAGTTTGGCTTCATCTGCTCTACTTTTTGTTTGATGTCTGATAGCAGCATAAAAACATATCACAGCTAATATCCTGCGATATGTTTAAATGTCCTGAAAGTTTTTGGAGTCAACAGGTGGATTCATTTGTTGACTTTTTATTTCTGTCTGATGTGTAGCTTTTACAGGATTTCACTTTATAAAAAAAAAGAAGAAGGAAAAAGATCATGTTTTGGGAACTTGTTGAAGCTCTCTAAGCTTTTAGAGATTCATTGCCATCTGTTTTTTTAAGACGTTGAGAGGTGTTTAATCCACACAGGAGCATCTTCAGAACGGTTTCAGAAATTTACCAACTCCTTCAGACGGATAAGATCAAAAATAATAACGCTTATGGCAAATTTAGAATATTTTTTAACTTTGTCATTGACAGGAAAGGACACAGGCATGTTTTCTGAAGTAAAATAAAGCATAAAAGGAACATCAATTTTTATGATATATTTTAATAAGTTGGAAGCTATAATATTTATTCTGTCATGATAAATAATAAAAAAAAACCTCTTGTATGTAAAAAATAGAATATAAACATAAATTATAAAGTCTACTTTCTGAGGTTGGAAGATCTCAGTTCATAGATTACCTCAGAGTCTATATCAGATACAAGACAGGACTCTGATGGGTTACTTTCAAATGTAAATGTTGGCTAAATTAAAAGATTGCTTTAAACCTGAATCTGCCAGCGGTTTGAATAGTTTTGGTCTTAAATAGCTCCCGTCTAACTTTGCATATTCAGCAGCAAAGTCTTTATTGAACCTGTTTCTACTGAGGAAGAGAGAGGTTAGAAGCAGCAGCAGGCTAACAGAAGCTTAAACCCCGTATTGAAGTGACTCTTTAATAGCAGGTTTTCCAGAGGTTACAGTAATTGGGTGAGGATTTACAGTAAAGTGTTTCTGCCGCTTCAGGTTTTTAAGACCTCATGTCGCAGCTGCATTCAGCTCGGCTGTCAAATGTGACTGAGAGACGCCAGAGGAACAAAATGGCAAAGATATCAAAAATAATAATATTCACAGATTTACAAACTGGATAATATTCTGAATTTTACACTGGATTATTCCAAGTGTTTTTTTTTCAAGTTGAACAAGAGAATGTAGCAAATTATTTTAACAGATTTTTTTTTTGTTGGACAATGACATAATAGAGTACCTTGTATTTTGTCATTGTTTTTATTTTAGAAATTAAACTAAATTTAAGTTACAATCGTTTATTTGCACAACCCTATCACATGATAGGGTATTTAAAATATTTAAATACACACAACAATTTCATATAAACTTTACCATTACCAAAATTATTTGAATTTGATTTAAGAAATTTGCATTCACAAAGATCACTTTGCCTTTAAGCAAACTGGGAAACTCTAGATGATAAAGTGATTAATCGATCAATTAGAATTCATCAAGCCCTTTTAACACAATTAAATGAAACACAAAGTACTTTTAGAATTATACACAAGAAATAAACATTAAAACATTCAATCGTACCTAAAATTGATAAAGCAAAATGAGATTTAGTATGTCATATTTGGCTTCAAGGCAAATAAATAATGATTAAACATAGTTAGACTTTATTATTTAATATTTAAAAAACACAATAAAACCAGCCAAGTGTAAACTTGTTTGGAATTTCATGAACAGAGAAGTAAAATAGAATAAAATAAGAGACAAGTACTGAAGTTCAGGTAGAAGTCAGAATAAAAGATTAGCTGTTCTCTGGTGTTCAGGAAAGTTGCTCTAAGGTGAGGGCTCTAATAAATTAATAAGGCTTATCGTGAGTTTTGGTTTTAACTTTAAATGCTGTCAGACAGCCTTTATCAGAGAACCTGGTGAGTCTGCAGGGCTTTTATAGTAAAATTAAATCAGATATGTCGGCGTGAAACCATCAATACTTCCATCAATTCCAATAAAAACACCTTAAAATCAAATCTAAAATGCACCAGTAGCAAACACATCTACTCTAACATCTGTGTGATGTTTGCTTTTTCGTCCTGGTCAGCATTCTTGCAGCTGAATTTAGTAGTAGCTGTAGTGAAGCTGTGCTTTCCTCTAGAAGACCAGACAGAACTGCATTATAGTGATCAATATCAGATGTTATATAAATACTTAATTTGCTTTTCTGGTCAAACTTTGGCAATTGTTTCGAGATGTATCATATTTGATCAAATATAACACATGGATTATTTATTCTATCTGATGAGTTGGTTACCAGTTCTCAAAGTTGAGCTACTATTTTTTCTTTCTAAATGTATGTGATAAAAACAGAATGAAAATATTTCCATCCACGACTTCATGAGTTCTGTACCTACATGTTTCAAAATAGGGTCATTACTCATGTGGAAGATGGATTTCTCTCCAAAGTTTGACTTCCTGAATCAAGTCTTTAATACAGCCTGCAATGGGCCAACATTCTAGCAAACTACTATGAGAGGCTTGAAGAAGGACTTAAAGAAAGTAAAATAAAAAAAAAATTCTATTATGATTCTGGCAGATTCCAAATACATTTAATTTTGGAAATTCTCACTGATATAAAACAAGTAAAGGTTTAACATGAACAAAATTAGACATCATAGGTTATATGGAAATAACTGCATTTAACTGTAATAAATACTTTATTGTTGTCCATGAAAAACACCAACCCCAAAGGACCACATTCAATGTTAAAGTTGAGTTAAAAAACATTCTGATGCATGCAAGAAAAAAATAAAACTAAATTAACCCAGAAAAACAATTCACAACAAGGACAAATTATCTTCTGGGGCTTATTCCCATTGCAAGTTACAATGACAGTTTTTACACTTGCTGCAAGAAAAATAAGGCAAAAATTCGCAGATTAAAGTTTGCCTTCAGCTAAAGTCGCCAATGTCAGGTAAAACCCTCTGGGTGAGACAACACTGTAATTGGGATCTCTACACTTTATTGTGACAATTTGTCCAGAAATGTGGCCTCAGCCAGACTCCGTCCTCCTCCAGCATCTGCTCCCTTACAGTGTTTGACTTTAAAGTAGAGGAGTGGCTAAGTGTTAAAATGTGCTCCAATTTCTTGTCCTCAGAAGAATCCAATCACTTTCTGTTTTCTTTAGTGGCGCCTGCAGAGATTAGCCCCAGTCAGCCCAGTCATAAACAGACAGACACATCCCTCTTAGACAATAGACAACTGTCATTGCATATCTGGGCAAAGCAGCGCTGCATACACAGCACATACTGCGAGAATGACTGACAACAGAAGGGAGTCCTCTCTTGCTTAATTGTCACTCTTCCAAATTGGTTCATCCTCTCTAAACTGCACCTATCAAATCCTCTGTCAGGAGTGAATCACTTAACTCCTTCCAATCAACTGATGTTGCTCACTTTGAAGGGAAAATTGAAAGCTTCACCTGAATCAAGTGACATCTTCAATTTTCATAAAGAAAGACCTGATGAAGGAACATGTTATCTGTGAGCGGCTTTCAAACATCTATATAAGCACATGAAACCAAAACAAATACCCAATTATATATTCTTTGGAGCCTCTAATTGTACAGAAAATGCATGAATGACATTCAAATGACCACTTTAATATCCGAAAAACAAAGCTACACTGGCGCATCTATGTAGAAATACAGCTGAATAGAGTTTAAAAATCTTTTTGTGCTTATTATGGCTTTTGCTTAAGAGGAGGAACTAAAATGGGACCTTGAAAGCTCCATTTAGATACTCCTAAGATAAGCATTAATAATTCATAGTGCCAGATGCCATAGACAGTGTGATAGGGTAACTCTTTATACACTATGTTTCAAAGCGAAGTCGCAGACGCCGTCACTGTCAGAGAAGTAAATCCATTAAAACTAGAAATAAGAACAGTGATGCAACACCTGCCATTTGTCAGATGATTTCTCCCCGAGCGCTGCCTCGGCTGCATGCATTTCTGAGTTTCCAAACCTAGTGATAGAGCTGGTGCAGAGACGTATTCACAGGAGACTCGACAATGCAGCAGATTGTGTGAAAGAATTCAATAGGAAAGGTCAGAGGAGGATGACGGTCTACTGAGAAAAGATGCTTGTTACTCAAAGAATAGGAATAATTTTTATCCAGTGTTGGATTGTGAGGCATATTTGGGATATTTCACTTGCCACAAATTGGATGAAGTTTGTTTAGAAAATGCCAATTCATAAAAAATATAATCTCAAGACACTTTTAAAATTACTTCATACAGATTTGGTCAAAAAATCAGATCAAATCAGCCCAGTTTGATGTGAATTATACCTGAATATAGACGGAAGAGGATTGAGGTCAATTTTGACTTTTCTCCACAAAATTCTGACTTTAATCTCAGATTAAAGTTTGAGATTTGCTTTGGAAATATCTTCATGTTTTTTGGAAACATCTTCGTGTTTTTCACCCTCTCCTAGTGACAATGAAACGCGCATTAGCTTTAAAATCTTCCCCCGGGTTGTCAGAGCCCGAGTAATAATTTAAACTGCATTTTAAATTGAAAACAGTTATTAACCGTTATCACGTAAAATATTACTAAAAAGATAAAAAATAATGTTTTAGAACAAACAGTCTACAGGTTCAGTAAAGCAAAAATACTTCAACAATCCTGATGTCTTTCTCTCAGCATCAGTGTTCTACCCATACTTTAATATTAAAGTGTTTTATCATACGCTGTCAAAATAGGCGAAAAACTAAAGGCCTCACTGGAAATCAAATTATACAGCTACCGATATCCCAGCTTGGATTCAAAGCGGAAGAAAGCTTAAAAAGAAAATATCAACCAACACAAACCGCAGCAGACATTTAGAAGCACTAAGCCAAAGGCAGCTGACATCTCTACTGGGCTTGTAACTTTATTGGGGTTTGGTATCAGAATCTGATCAGTGGAAATTCATCTGTGTCTCCAATGAAACACTAAAACTTCTGCTTCAGCGTGTTGCAGCTTTTGGAGTTTATTGGACTCATTTCTCATCAGAATCAGACGAAGTGGAGCAGTGGAAGTCGGTATGAAGTACTCAGTTTTTACACCAAATAAGAAACTCTTTCATTCAACCCTGGTTTATTCTAACCTTCACCTTTAGTTTGTCTCTTTCCAGAATATCACTTCAGTTTTTACTCAGGCTTTCAGCAGCAGGTCAACCTGATGGGTACAAGAGGAAGAGGACAGTGTAAGCTGACTGTTGCATTGCATTTTGGGATTTGTAGTTTTACTGTTTTGAGGGAGATATGGCTCTTTAGTTCTTGGTATTTCTGGTCTACATAGGAACTAAGAGGTCAAGTCTTTGACCTGGATGTATGTCGATTCCTCTTGTGTCCGTATCTCAACAGGTCAGCTCTGCTGGAGGTCTGAGGATGACCAACAATATGTCTGTAATTTGCTGTAATGTAAATTCTGTAGGGCTGAAATGAATATATAATTGCATTAATCACAATTAATTGATTATTGAAATAATCATCAACCAGTTTAGTAATCAATTAATTGTTAACTGGAATATAGAGACTCCAAAAAAATTACCATTTGCTGATATTACAACATATTCAGAGAAGTAATTAATCCAAAATTGGACTAAAAGTATATATCTAGACCTTTGCTTATGTTCTACACATAATTGATTAATTGTGAGAATAACGAAAAATTAATCAACAACTAAAATAATTGTTAGCTGCACCCCTAATAATTTGTCCAACAGAAACTGTATAATGAAATGCAGCATAATGCATATTTATCTTACAGCTACACCAAGAGTGGAGCCATAGAAATATTTTCAAGTTGTACCATGTCTTTCCTCAGAAATCCTGCATGTTGAGTGAATTTTAAAGAACCAAAGGTCTGTAAGAAAATCTAATTGCAGTTCAGCCCAAGTTTAATAAAACCTCGTACTGAGAATTTCATTTATGAGCTTCGTAGTGGTGCTAAATAAATGTGCAAATCGAAAAGGATCTCAAGATAATTTTTATGATTCAGCCTTTGAGGAAAGTGTTAACAATTTGCATGACAGGCTAATCAGTAATACCTGAAAAATATAAATGTGGAGCAGAGAGTTAGAAGACAGACCTGTAGAAAAACTGTGCAATTTAATATTTATAAGCAATAGCAAAAACCTTTGTTATTAATCCGGAAATTAGGGGGAAAAATACATCTGAAAAACTGGAATGATAATGCCCAGCATCCTCTCCTCCAGCCAGCTGTGCTCTACTCAGAGTATCCATCACCGAAGCATCCCTGCCAGAACCAATGGCGAGGGGACAAATTACCATTTGGAGCAGAACCCAGCTATAAATGCAATTGGTTTGGATTTGAAACTTCCATCCCAGCTTTGGCTTTCAACAAAATAGAGTCCGTTCTACTTCTGTTTTTTTTGCCACCCAAGGCATCAGAAAACAAGATTAGATAGAGGTAGAGAGAGGTATAGATACATTAGGCAGGAAGGAGGCACAGTCAAAGGAGACAGGAGGAAAATAAGACTTGTTCAGCCAGCGAGAGCGCCTTGGATTTTTAAATTGGAAAGGCCTTAAAATAAATCCCAATTTAATGCTGTAAAAGGTGTGAAAATGTGTGAAATGCTGATTGTATTAGAGGTCATATTTTTCCACAACTGTTTTATACGTTTCTTTATCCTGCATGTCTCCACTCATGTTATTTCAGAGCGGGCTGTAGTTAGCAGCACAAAAGGCAGCGTAATGTTTTATTCATCATTTCTGCTTTAGTAAACAACATTGGACTTCATGTTCCTCAACACACAATTTCATGTTGTCCCTTTTATTACGCCGTCCATTTATAATTTCACAATTGTTGTTCACTGGACTGAATTGCAAATGAGTTGCTTTTGGCAGTTTTATGGTGTTCTGCTTGTCGCATTGTAAGATCTGCAAAGCCGTTGCCACGTTTTGACAATAAAGTAATTACCATAAACAAATCGCAGCATTACTGAGGAAGATTGTGGAGGTTTTCTTTGCAGCATTTTACTCATCGTCCAAGTCAGAGTTTAATGGAATTCCTCCAGAATGTGAACAAAACTTATCATCTGCCTCGTAATTAACATGTATTACTCACATGTCTGTTTATCTGCATAATTTCTGTGAAAAAAATGAACTAATGGCACAAAAGGGTTGAAGCAAGCAATTTACCATGATAAAATTGCAGATAGGATAAGGACAGTAAATTAGTGAAAATTATTTATGTTCGTAGCAAGTCATATGGGCATTTATTAAAGAAAATTCTGAGAAGACTTGAGAGTAAAGAACAGATTTTCTGTTGGTTTCTACTAGCAGAAATAACATGTAGTCAGTTAAATTCTGATCAACAAACACATGAAGGTGCAAACACACACGCACGCACACGCACACACACACACACACAAAAAAGCAATAGATTAACAGAATAATGCATAAAATGAAAGTCACAGAAAACAGATGAAAAAAACCCTACAATATAAAAAACAATCGCCAAAGAAAAATTCTGTAATCACATTCAAAATATTGCACCCCATGAAACTGAAGCCAGAGAGAAAATTTGTGTAAGTAGCAAAACAACAGAAAGTTAAAAATCCTGCAAACTTGCTACATAAAATATAATTTCTCCAGAGCACCACTGGAGTCTGGAGTAGTTAATATGCTGCTGTTTTATAATAAACATTCCGTTTTGTAGAGTTTGCAGCGTTTTATACTTGGTGTTTTTTATGCTAATCTAAGCATTTTCCCTTTTGTTTCTTTGTTTGCAGCAGTTTTTGTTTGTATTTTGTTGATTGTAGATTTCTGCTCCTATTTTCTGCGTTTGGAGCCCTTTTCTGTGGTGTTTGTGTTTTGAAGTTTGCATCAGTCATGTGTTTGTGGCGCGTTTCGCTGTTAGCAGCCACCTGTTCAGTGTATTTATATAACACCCAGCTGATTTCATTGACTCTGGTTTAGTTCTTCATTCTGAGACACAGCTAAGCATACAGGCACTGGTCCTGGTCTACTTTCAATGCAAAGAATCATGCATGGAGCATTCATACCTTTGTGAATGACTCCATCCAGAAACACAACTGAAAGGACCAAACTAGAATAATCTGGTTAATCCTGGAAAGGAACCCAGTTAAACACACACATTGAGCTAGGAATACTTTCCATTGAAAAAACCAAACACAGTACTAAAGGTTAATGGCAACAAGAGCTCAGCTACTAACTCAATCCAATAAATAGACAGTTAGTTAGAACTAAACAAGGAAGCAGTGAACCAGGGTACTTTCTATTAAAAAGAAAAACAGAGAACATGTAGTTTATGGCAAATATATCTTAATCAATGACTCCTTGCAATACTTACACTGCACAGCACAGAAACACTGACATTGGTTACTTTCTACTGAAAGAAAACCGAAGAAAGTAAACAAATGTAATGGCAATAACAGCCTAATTTGTCTAAGAGAAACATTTGGACAAGGAATTACTGAGAATAACGCATTTCTATAGAAAAAGACCATAGACAGAAAATATTAACGTTAATGGCAGCAAGCTGCTCTGAAAGGAAAACAGGTAAACATAGAGGCACTAGGCAAGGCGTACCTTCTATGGAGATGAGGGCAGTGACAAAAATTACAGAAATCTGATATTTTAAAGCTTCATTTGACTCTGCATTGCTTTTATTTACAGGTACAGAAGCTAAAGATCAGCAGCTTGCTTGGCCATCTGGTGCTTTTCCAACATTTCCTCCATATTTGCGTTCTTCTTGGCCTCGGCTGACTCCTGCGGGACATGCTCAGCTCTTTAGCTGCTGAAGTTTACTATGTGTCTCTGCCTTTTGGTGCTGAATATTTAGTGTGCTTTCTGAAGTAATTTTTCTTTGAAAAACAGCAGCTTGCTACCACTAAAAACAGCAAAGTTCCTGGCTGGAAGCTGAACACGAGCTGCAGCTCAAACTAAAGCCCCTCTTAAGCTGAGTGAAGCTGAAGATTTAGGTGATAATTCTCAGTTTTTTTTCCCCCTCAACACAATCACAAGAGAATGTGTCACATTGTTTGTTAAACTTTTGTTGGAGACGTTTGTGTTATTACTCCTGTCTCACCAGAATACAGAAATGAAATATGAAGTTTCACTCACTTCTCCGCTTTTTCTGCTTTGAGGTTAGATACACAAATTTAATTGGATTTGCAGGTGACATAACAGGAACCCATCAAACCATTTGTGTTTAAGATCAATGAGTAGCATCGCATGCTGTCTAGCAAACTGCTGTAGCTGATCCCAACAGGTCTCTGCTTGCTGCAGTTTAATAAGGCAGGTTGTCGTTTTCAGGCCTTCTGTGGGTAATTTTAGGCTTGCAGAAGGTAACTTTTCAGTTTGGCAACCCCGACGTGTCAGCAGGAGATACATTAGCTCATTAGTGAGAGACTCATTAGCCACAAGTCGTGTAATGTTGTAATCATTGCTAATGTAAGTACTGTACCCTCAGTAATCTTTTCACTCGTCTGACCTGCATTAATACCAGCTATGTGCTTCTGATTGCTGTGGCCTGCTCACCTTTTAAACTCACAGAAAACTTTCTGATGCTCGTTTCTGGAAGTTGAAGCCTTGATGAAGATGCGTTCAGATAATTGTTCAAAATGAAGAAGGTCTTTGCAGGATCTGCATGTTACCCTCATACGATGCTGGGTGTTTTTTCTGCTTTGCATGCTGCTTTTAATTTCCAGAAATGATCATATATTCTTTATGAAACCTGCCGAGAGTCGACGCAGGCAGAGACGGAGTGCGGAGCGCATCGATGGAGGCCAGCGGTGGTTCGTGATAGTTGTCTCGGAGTGTAATGTGGTTTGGCACTTGTGCTTGCAGTCAGGAGGAGGTTCATGGCTGGATTTGCCTTGAGGGGCCGGATGGTTTCAGAATATAATTGCATAGATGCTCTCTGGTTTCTCTGGTTTCGCTGATTGCTGCGCTTAAGCCTTTTCCCTCCCATTTCTTTCAACTTCATTTTCCTCTCCTTGCACCTCCCTTCATCTTATCTGCCCAGAATCTGTTTCTTGTGTCCTGGTTTCTTCTGCTCTCTCTTCTATTGTTTATATTCTACCCTCATTGGGTTCTCTCTCTCTCTCTCTCTCTCTCTCTCTCTCTCTCTCTCTCTCTCTCTCTCTCTCTCTCTCTCTATTATGTTTTTTAATATTCCCAAATTAGATTTTTGATCACTGCTTTCTTTTCTTGCTGAACCTTACCCTAGTTTACTTCCTTGTTTTAAATCTTCTCCGGCGTCTTCTCTTTCCATCATTTTCAGTTTATTCTTAAATTCTTCCCTCTCCTCTGTTTTATTTTTTCTTTCCATGCTCTATTTTTATTTCTCCTCCTCTCTCATCACTTTCATGCTCCTTTCTCTTGTTTCCTCTTATCTCCTCCCTCCCTCTGTCAGCTTCTTTGCTTTCCTGTCCTCCCCTCTCGCCTTCTCCTGGTCTTTTTTTGCCTTTGTCCACATTTCTCTCCCTTCCTGCTTCCTTTCTCTGTTCTCCCTCTGTTTTTGTGCTTGCTGTTTTAGCATACTCTGCAGGGAGCACTCCTGCGATGCCAATTATATTGACTGAGGAAAGGGAGAAGGAGAAAGACGAAGGAGGAAGAGGAGGGAAGATTGGAAGACCTGTGCACGCACAAATGCTTACATTCATGCTGATGGGAAGAATGAATAAGGAGATTGGGTGGTGAGGGGGTGGGGGGGGTAAAAGGAAGAGAGAGGGATGATGAAAGAGAGCGAGAGCTGGGAGGAAGAGGACAGAGAGAAATTGGAGGAGAGCGAATCCGTCTGTGAGTGTAATAGTCTCCCGCTGCCGAACCCGGGGGAATTCACTGACTGCAGAGGGGAAGAGAGAGGCATAGATGGAGGGAGACGGAGGGAGGGAGGGACGGAGGGTGAGAGAGGTGGTGAGATCGCAGCAGAGGAGCAGATAGAGAGATACAGAGAGAGACGACAGGAAAAAGAAAAATGACTTCAGTCCTTTCCTCTCAGATCCCAGCTTGTTGCGCTCCACTCTAGGCAAATATGGTTCATGACGTTAAATATGATTCAGCTTCATCACCGACTTTATGAATGGAGGGTGAGAACTATATCACTGTTATGTTCTGCTGCCTCTGCTTGAGCTCAGCCTCCAGATCTACTTCTGCTTCTGAAGCCTGTGCAAGGCCCGTCTAGACAAGCAGATTGTTTGGATTTTAGAAAATCAGCTGCAGAGATTTTTTCCAGAGGCCAAAAGAATTTACTTTGGCTTTCAAGGAGATCAATAAAACGTCCCACAGCTGTCTATAACGGCTAATTATCTCATTTCTCTTGTGATCCATTCACTAATATCATTTACTTGTTTGTGCTTTCTGTTTGTAAACTTTTTTTAATCAATTTGAAATTCACTTGTTCCTTTCTTATACTTAACGTTTAAGTGTTTCTTATTTGACTATTATCATTTTCAAAACACTTTTATTGCAGATTATTCGTTTTCTACTGAAACAGTTTTACAAGTTGTAAAAAAATGTGAACCAAAATTGTTTCCATGGCAGTGGAGCAAAAAAAAAAAAAGAAAAAAAAAGCTGCTGTTCATGTGTGTTTGTTGGAGAGTTACACCTGCTGTTCCAGTTCTTTATAAATATCTACAGCACCATATTGGCACCCCTGATAAAGACGTGAGAAAAGCCTTAAAATAATCCAGTCCGGTTGAGCAGCAGCATATTCTCACTCTGATATATTGAGAAAAACCCAACTATATTTCTACTACACATATTCAGACAGAAACAATATATTTCATTAAATTCTTGAAACTTTAACATTCAGTTTTAAAGCTCATCAAAGTAAATTATAACTTCTAATTTGTAATCCAAGACTTCTTGTAAAACTGAGCTACAAATATGATGTGACACAGACGAACATTTCTTTAAACTACTCTTTGAAAATGGGAAAGGTAAAAAACATGCCACTAAAACAAGGAAGATGTGTGTTGGTCTTCATTAGTAAAGAAATAGCTTAATTAAAACAGCTGCTTGCTTGAGGTTGTCTGTGTGCAAGGTCAGAGGAATGAATTAAAAATTGAAAACAGCTGAGGCGCACGAGGTCAACAACATATAAACATATACAAAACCACAAAATACTTTTACTGCATTAAAAAAAGTATGAATGTAAACAAATTTTAGTCAACAAAAACAACCTGAACTCAAAAAAGAGTCTTGTTTAAATATAAAAGGAAAATCGCTGAACTCTGCTCGCTTCATATTGATCATGAACTTTGTTCATTTTCATTTTTTCCGTCTGCATAAGTCTCCGTCAGTATTTTTGGTTTTTATCGTTTATGTTCCTGCAGCTGTCAGGACCTCACAGTTGCAGGAATGAAGAATGGATCATCACTGGGTCTTTCAGCAGAATAATGATCCAAAGTATTTGGCCAAGTAAACACAGAAATGGATTACCAGGTACACATCAAGAATCTTAAAACACTTGCCATCTTAAGGCTCCCACACACTATTGCATTCTTCACTCCACGGAGGCCTATGTGAACTCGAAGTGGACTCGATGTAGACTCAAATCGGACGTCTGCTGGACTCTTCAGCCAATGTCTAGTCCTCAAGATACTGTCCAGCAACTTTTGAATGAATCCCTTCTCTAACACTCTTGAATCATATGGCTGAATTCCTTCATCAGTGCATCTTTCAGCTCTGCAGAGACCTGGTAACAAGCCAATCATTTGGCTCAGGTGTGCTGAGGAAGGATAGCAGCTCTCAAGGACTGAGATTCAGAAACCTTGCCCAGTGATGCTATAGCTCACAGGCAGAAAGGACTGGGGACTGATTACTGAATGGCAGACTAACTGACTCACAGCTGTCCAATAAAAAATATGCAGTGTGTAAAATATCAAACAGAAGCTGCTGTACACATTCAGCTTTGACAGCCTGTTTGTTGGATTGCCAAATTTGACACAGTTTCTCACAAGAAAAATGACAGCATCAGATGTTTCTGCGAGTACCTCCTCCTTAAATTCAAGCAAAAACACACTGTGGGAGCTGGCTGGGGCTTTTTGTTTTAAAATGTCAGTCAAACATTTTTTTCTTTTATCATGTCCAGCATCATGACATAGTGTTTCCTCGAAGCAGCAAAAGTATATAACAGCAGGCACTAAAACACAGCAGTAAAAGCACACACAAGCATAGCCATAAAAATTAAGACTTAGCAGCAAAAATAAAACTTTATGCTCCACTTGAGACATCACATTGATGTAGAAATGTTCAATAAAGACCTTCTAGAGAGAATACATGTGTTAATTTTTGTGAAATTAGCAGGACTGTTTTATTTGAAAGGAAGCTCCGAATGATTGTCAAATTGTGATTTCAAGAAGAGGATGAACTGAAGTAGATGATGGTCACGGATGATTGTCCAGTTCGCAATATTTTTGTGCATCTGACAAAGGCTCATAAAAGTGTCCCTTCGGGTGTTTTGTAGGGGGTGTTGCAGGAATATTTTGTAACAGGGATACTTTTAAAGGATAATCAATTTTTGTGCACCCTAAAGCAAAAGCTATATCCACATACTCAGCTTGTCAAGATTGTTCCCAGAGTAGTTTGGGACAGAAACGGCAGAATCCAAACCTGTTTGTGGTGTTCATGGGCAGGATGTCAATGCATAGCGACAAAGAGGAATGTTTCTGAACCTTTAGTGAAGTGGACCTGTTGGCATCTATAGCAGGAGTTTCCAAATCCAGATGTCCTGCAACTTTTAGATGAGTCGCTGCTTAAACACATCTAAGATCATTGGGTGAACTACACTGCATATTGAGGATGTGATTCAACCATTTGATTCAGGTGTGTTGGGCCAGGAACGCATCTAAAAGGTACATGTCACCGAACCTTGAGGCCTGGATTTGAAGACCCCTGGTCTAGAGCAAGCACCGGAGCGGAGCAGTTTACAGCTGAATGTTGTCTGACTGGGATCAGAGTGCAATCCTCTAAAGTGCATTCACACCAGCCTCGTTTAGTCTGTTTTAATTGAACTCCAGTTTGTTTGCCTAGAAAGGCCGGATTTCTAAGCAGGATGTGAATGCATAATCAAACTCTGATCCACCTGAAAACCTAGGTCTCAGTTCAGTTGAAGTGACCTCTGGTGTGGTTCGAATGCATATGTGAATGCTAAGAGTGAGTGCACTCTGGGAAAATACAGCAGGAGAAATTTTTTACCAAAGACAAAAGATAACTCCTGTAACCACTGATATCTGATGCCACTTCATTTTGTTTACATTTTGCAAAGAATGTTTTCATCAGAGGTTTTTTTGTCATTTCCTTCAGTGGTTCTTGGTCTAGCGCCACCACAGGCAGGAAGGGGAATAGACTGCTCAAAGGGTTTGGTTCGTTTAACACAGTGCAGTGTGAAAGCAAACCACACCAGATGACAATGTAACAAATATTGCACTTTTGGACCCCAATCAACCTGAGTCTATCAAACTGTCAGGTGTGAAAGCACCCTAAGTCTAAGGTAATTTTTCAGATTAATCTTTGTCTGAAGTAGATGAATTCAAACATCTTTGTGTTCATAAGAGATTGGTGGGAATGAATGAACATTGCATTGGAGCCTCGTCAACCATAATGCAGCCACAGGTTCAGTCTGTTGTGGTGAAGGAAGAGTGGATCCAAATAGTGAAGCTCTTGATTTCCTGTTCAGGATCTCACCTTTGGTCTTGAGATGGATAATAACCAAGAATTCAGTAAACATTGAACTTCTCCTGTTGGGTGGCCAGAGTCAGGACGAGAAGCTGCGTCATCCAGGTGAAGCTCAGCTTGAAGCTATGCATTGAAATGAGCCAGTAGAAGTAATTCTGGTATCTGAATTACTTTGAAACTCCATCTATAATGTGTTGATGGATGGATGGATGGATGGATGGATGGATGGATGGATGGATGGATGGATGGATGGATGGATGGATGGATGGATGGATGGATGGATGGGTTTCTTGGGCAATTCTATCAAGAAAATTAGAATATTTTATACCTCAAAAAATGTTCAGACATCAAGATTTTATGCTAGAGTAAGAAAGAGTGAGGAAACTGATCTGACAGATTGCCATGCATTTAAAGTTACGTAAGATGCAAATGTTTCCCATCTTTCTCAATGTCAAAAGCAACCAAAAAACCCTTTCATGCCAGGTTTAAAAGAAGTCATAGAAGAGAGCTGAAGAGAAAATTAGTTTCTCATCTGATCTGCAGTTCTTGTGACTCTGCAGAGGTAAACCTGCAAAATTGGGCTGTTTTTCATATTGTTTTCATAATCTCAGCTTGGTTTCCAGAGGGTTTTATAATGTCATCGAAGGGTACAGCATGCGGACACATCTGTCTGCTGTACATCCATCACACCATCTGGACTCGCATGAATGAAGACACAGTGGCGGTTGTTTGGGTTTCACTCAACTTTTTGCCTTTGCAACATGAATTTATGGCACACATTAGGGGCTGGATGATATATCCAAGTGTATTCCGCTTTTTTTATACAATGGTAGCAGAGTATCAGTCTGCTGCCTCCAATTCACAGCTACAGACAAAAAAAAGCATCCCGGAATACTTGCAGTAAGAGATTTCTCATTGCTTTAATTATTCAGCTGCAGGTTTGCAGACATCTGTATTCTTCAGGATCTAATATATTTCAGCCCTCAGTCCTCCTTAGCATCAGAGTAATGGGTCATCTGATCTTACTGAGATGTTAAGCGTTTTATGGTAGGAAATCACTTGCAGTGTTCTGTAATGCTCGGAGTGATGTTTCAGTGGATTCTCCACATTGCAGAGAATAAAATTTAAATTTTTTTCAGCATGCAGTGATGAATTTGGTTTGAATGAACCGTATGAATATATTACGGTAAGTAGCATCAAATGGATGTTACCTACATAGAGTTTTTTCAGGAATAATGATTTGAGGTTGTTGTTTTTTTCTCTGAGAGCACAAAAGATTATAAGTTACATAAATAATTCCTTGGCTGATAAGTGTTCAGTCTCTAATTTACTATATTTACTGTGATATTGCAGTCTTGTATTATCCTGTGTGGGAGTGCTCTTAGCACTGCTTCTTGCATTTTTAAAATCATTGTGGGTCAGGGGTCAATCTGTAAGCTTTCAGTAGATCTCCAGCTAAATGATTATTTAATTTAATCCTTATTTAATTTACTAGTGCTTAAATGATAGCAAGGTTGTGCTTTTGTTTTGTGCTTTTGCAAAAGTGCCTATTCCATACCTCTTGAATGTTTTCACATTTTATCACATTGTGTGGTAGACCAGCACACAGGAACACCTGATTATGAAGTAGGATGCAAAGGACACATGATTTATTTATGTTTCTTATTAATAAAAATGTAGAAACCGTAGCATATTGTTACTCCTCCAAGTAACATTGTGGTAAAGCCACCAAATTTCTGCTAGACTTGCGTTTTGTTTTTACCAGTTTTGAACATTTGAGATCAGATTTTAGGCCGTTTTTCATTACAATGTAGATCCAGCTCTGTCTGTTTGGACAAAATCATTTTCAAATTAGGTGCTAAATTAGATTAAGATGTGAGCTTTGACTGGTCCATTCTAACACAAGAATAACTTACACCGTTTCATTGTATTTCAGGCTGTAACTCTAGAGTTTTGCTTTGACCAAACTTATGGTTTTTCCAGTCTCTAACATACTTTCTTCCACTGCCCTACATTTAGAACCTTCCATCTTTCCATGAAGGCAGATCTGTTCCCTAAGAAAAGCATTCTCACAGCATGATGCAGCCACCACCAAGGCTCATAGTGAGGGTGGTGTATTCACAGCGATGTTTTTTTCAGATAATGGATGGAACAGTAGTTTGTGTTATATCCCATGCTTGATAAGTTGTTTCATAACCTAACCCTGCTTTGCATTTCATCACAATTTTATCCTGTCTGCTGAGCTTCTTGGTCTTCTTGAGGCTGTTTGTTCATGAAAGCTCTTCAATAAGCATCTGAAACCTTCAAAGAACATTTAAGCTGAGATTACACAGCACAAACAGGAACTTTAATGATTTAATTAAAATAATACATGGTAGAAATTGCACTAGATTTTGTTTAGGGATATCAAAGTAAATGTAGACTGCTGGTCCTAATGAAATTCATTAAAGTTTGTTGTGACCTGACAGGATTTAGAAACATTCAGGAAATATATGGTAAGTAGAGTACAAGGTGAGAGACGTGGTAGAGGCTGCCTGTTCCAGCCACTTGTACAATATAAATTATAAAGCAATGGCTTTATAGTTGGCGTCGATGGTTACCAGATGCTCTCAGGGCTGCCCCAGTTCTCTGACATATGAGGTTGTGACAGTTAAGACCACAAGGAGTGACCTCAATTAGTCAATTAGCCCACGAGAGGCGCCCCAACAATGTGCCGAGGCGCCCCGCCAGTCGCCATAAAAACCGATAAAACCGCCCCTGTCCAGCTTCTATTGTTTCACTATCTGCGTCTCTGCTGCCATTGTTGGAAACAAAAAGCCCTCCCCCGCCCCTCCTCATCTTCTTCATCGTTGCTCCCGTTGCCTTACTGTTCCATTGATCTCCTTCGTCTTGATTGGGAGTGACAAACCGTGGGGGCCATCTGAAAGGTTGCGTTCGTTAGGTCGCCGCTTGCTGCTGCGAGGCATACACACATTCCTGCAGATGATGGAGAAACAGGGGCGTTATGGCCACACTCAAGGAAGGACACACTTTCACAAAGTAGTCCCTTGAGAAGAACAAAAACATGTCTGGGGAGGAGTGTTTCCGTGTACTTACACACATTTTCGATGGAGGGGAAGCAGATCTTGCACAGCACGGCGCTCAGCACACACTCTGGAAACTTTGGTCCGCATTTACATTTCTGCTTCTCCCAGCTCTGCTCCGTCTTACTGTGCAGTTTCTACGTTGACACACAAAACATGCACGGTCTCCCATCCACCCAACGTGCGCTCCTGTCAAGAAACCCTTCTTGGTTCTTTCATGTGTTGTTGCTGAGCAGTCAACAACGGGGGGAGTGAAACAAGAAGAAAGTGAGAAGAAGGTCTGCCTGAAACAAAAGAAAAAAGGAGCATCCAGTCTCATGTAACTCCGCAGCAATTACATGTCGAAAAGAGAGAACACATTTTTTTAGTGAGTTTGAGTGGAAACAGTCTGACAGGAGGGATGACTTGAAACCAAAGAAACAAGCTTCAAAGGCATCTGCAAGTTTTCATGATTTGTAGCAAGTTTGTATCAGAGCAGGTTTCAAATGATGCTCTAATTTTGTAGGGAAAAAATTTGAAGAACTTCAATCACATTTTTTGATCCAATCTAAACTGGTGGTGTTTTTGAAGAGAGCGGATTGAAACTATAAAATATTTTTCTGTAAATATGAGGTACTCAAACACTCAATCTCTCTGTTAAATATCTAGCCATCTTTGAAAGGATACATGCTAATCCATCTTTTAAATGTGAGAGGGAAGGACAAACTGGCTATTTTTGTCTTTGTTTGAAGCACACAGGCTGCTTAAAGTGTATGCTCTGAGTCTACAGTAAGCATAAAAGGATTTTCATGCCATGCTTGCATGATCAGATTTGCACAACAGTAATCCAGGGTTGAGTTTGAGGACAGCGTCTTAAAGAGAGCCAAGACAACTTTATGGTTAGCCAAAACTGTTCTGCTTTTTAGGTTCTGTTCATGTGCAGTGAAATAATCCTTAAATTTAATACACTTTTCACTCTCAAAAATAAATTCCACAATAACAGTGTGGTATAAATCATTTCTAAGAGTTAAGACGTTAAGTATGCATTTAAGGTTGTCTCTCTTAAAAAATATTCTTTGGGTAATCTGGGAGGCAACCTTTACTTCAAAATCCAGTTTTAAACTCTGTTGATTTATTCCTTGAACTCATCCTGGATATTGAACAGGCCATGTGTGGCGACTCACTAGTTATTCCTTGTGGCAAAGTTGAGCCATTAACCCTCCTCACCCCATCGCTTCTCATTTTAAAGGCCTCTCCTGATTGAAAGTCTGCCGTTCTGTTCCGATGTAATTTTATCCATTTTCGCTGTTTTCCCATGAGGAGCCTTCTGTCTGTTTGTCGGCAGGGACCCGGAAAGCAACAATGACGGAGACCGGGGTTACGGTGTGTGCCTGTGCTAGTGTACCTGTGGGCACCGAGGGCAAATCCATTTCTTAGGTCAAGCTTCAGGTCATCCCTGTTGCCCCGGAAACCTTGTTCTGGCAGGGTTGCTTGGCAACAGCCCTCCTTTGTTCAAAAATGTTTTAATTTGAGGCATATCTTGCCTCGTAACCCCGCGGCTTACTGGCTCATCCCCCTGTCTCTGGATGTCTCAGTCCTTCTTCCCCTCCTTTGTGTTCCTCACCCTCAGGTCTCTCACCCTTTCATAATCTCGGCCATATCCCGGGCATCGAGGGCCCAATCCATCCTACAGCTGTTCTGAAAGGCTTAGAAGCGGTTTGGTGTCTGTATGAAGGTGCAGGATGAGACTTTCTGCAAGGAGTCTGTGTGCTCATTTATCTCTTCACGTGAAATATAACTTTATATGCAGTGCATTTGGAAGGTTTTCAGACAATTGAGTTTTTTTTATTTTTTTTTTAGGCCTTTTCTTAGATTACAGCCTCACCATAAAAGGAGTAGATGAGTTTTATGGTTTAAATCCAGAATCGATTAATCTGCAGACATTAGGTTGTAAAATGATTTCCTGAGTCACATTGGTGAGTAGAGTACATGCACATCTGCAGTGTGCTGCTCTACATCACTGTACTCAGGATGAGGGATCGCCGCAAAGTCAGCGCCTCAGTGCAGCCGCCTGGGCTTCCTTAGATACATAACTTGGTACCAGATGGCATTACATGATGATGGGACTTGACTGTATTGTATTATGGTGATAATTTTAGACTGGTCAGTAAGGAAGAGAAAGCTTTGCTGCTGCGCTTCTAATGCTGTGGAACAACCTTCTTCTTTTAAAGAAGTACTCCTCCTCTAAGGAAGTATTGAAATCATAACTTAAAGCGGGAGGAGAGTTTATGTAAAATCAACTCTTTGAGCTTTATGTGATGTCATCATGTTATTCCCTCATAATGCTGCTTTGGTTTTTTTGTCATGCATGTTTGAGGAATCCTTCAATCGGTTGTGCATAAACACTTGAGCTGCCTATTTCCACACAGCTCCTCCTTGAGGCTCCTCTCCCCATTACGCCCCACCCAGCTCCTTCAGACTAGCAGCAGCAGCAATTAGCGAACACCTGATGGAACTGTGTGTGTGCTGAATGGCTGACATATTAAAGGCGGACTGTTGGAAAGAGCATACACTTCTTAAAGAGACAGAGGCCTAATTTTAAGGTGTCAAATTATGAAATAATTTTATTTAAGTCGTGCTTGATTTACGTAGTATATGTGGCTGAAAAGTACATAGTACCATCACTTTAAGTAATCTTCCTGCCTTTCAAAAGCAAATAATGATTTTACATTTTAGGTCATTTAAGTTTTAACCTCATGCTTTTAGTAGCTCTTCATTTCATTGAGTTTTTTTTGGTATGTCTATAAGTGTCACTGTAAAGCATTTTAAAGCTGTTTTTAAACATGTTTTGTTGATAAAGTTGTTTTATTATAACAACTGCTGTTGAATTGGAATATTTAATTAAATATTAACTTTATGGCTGGGCTGACTGGATAACTTTAAATCAAATCTGCTTGCTTTATAAAGTGCATTGATTTGACATTTGTTTGTGAATTGGTGATGCATAAATAAACTGAACTGAATTGAAATATGTAATCTAAGAATGCGTATTCAAAGCTGTGCGTTTTCAGAGTTGGTCTCCGACAGCAGCGGTCTGTTTATGGGAGCGTTCAGTTAGTCAGCTCGCCGCCTAAAGTCGTTGTTTCTTCTGTTCACAGCTGCACGGCAGCAGCTTGGAGGATCTTTCTGGCAAAATAACATCACCATCTCTGTAGGGATGTTATTAATGAGAAGATGCTCATCTCTCCATGTCATCCATTAACTCTGCTGGAAATTGCGGCCAAATAGTTCAAACTTCATTTCATCAGATCACACTCTGTTTTTCTCTTTGCCCTGCAGTCCTTGTAATGAAGAGAGCTTCATTACTGGGTCTATTTGTATTTAAGTCACTGTTTAGCACTTTAAAAACACTTTTTGCACTTTATTAACAAGCACTTTATTTAGCATTGCACTTTAAGCAGAGATTTGCACATAAACAACAATTTGCACACGAGAAGTTTTAATTGTATTTATTGAATATTTTAGTAATTAGCATGTAGCCTTTTGTTCTGGGCTCTGCACAGCTGCTCCTCATTGGAAAGAGAGGTGGTTGCCTGTGGAGGGAGGATAATTGTTACTCAGAGCAAGGAGCTACTGGTGGGTAAAACTGAGCAAAGGTTTGTGCAATATCTGTTAGGTGTGGAGTGCTGATAATGAGTGACTCACCTGTCTTTTCTGTGTCCGCTCCAGGGTGTTTGGACAAATACAACCCCGGGGGTCCAGACACCATTTATAGGTTCGGGAGAGGCCATTGAAAAGTGTGGGGAGATAATTGTTTATGGGTTTTTTGTGGTGTTTCATTTGGTGTAAGAAAAAATATAAAATATTTATAAAAAGTAAATTTAAATGTTTATATTTAATAAATTGTAGTTTATTTAAATAGGTGGAGATTTGTTAAGGGAGATCCCCCTGTGAATTGGAGGTGGTTGGGTCCAGCACAGCTGAGACTATTTAAGCCTGTGGTTTCACCTGTGTGAGGAGAGAAAAAGGATTGTGATTGAGTGTGTGTTGATGCTGGGAAGAGAATAAACCAACTGCTGTTTCCACCTGACTCTACCTCTTGAAGTCTTCTTCACCGTAAAATCCAACCGCAAACGGCCGCCCTGTTACAAGTGGTGTCAGAAGTGTGTCAGTCATGCCACGGTGAGAAGATGATGACCAGAAGTGGTAAAAAGCCAGGCCAAGAAGGAGAGCCTGATGAAGGAGCTGGAGCTTCCTGTGAAATGGAGGCCATGGCAGCGACCAACCCTGAAGATAAGTTGGAGGAACTGGCGGTGATGGTGAAATCTATTATGCGGTCTCAAGTGGCTAGAGACCTGAAGATTGATAAAGATTTTTCCCGCCAGGAACAAAGGTGGAAGAGCATACAGCATCAATTTCAACAAATGCAGCTTCAAGTGCATGCTGTATTGGACAAACCTGAGGTATCAGGAACACAAGCTCGACCCAGGACATCTGAAGCACATGCAGGTGAATCAGAAGAATCTGATGGTGGTGATGTCCAGGTGGCTCATGGTTCCAGGTCCATAATTGAACCAAGATTTCTTCCGTTATCCACTGATGACGACATTGAGCATTTTCTGACGACGTTCGAGAGGATGGCCCAGGTGTGTCGGTGGCCTAGAGATGAGTGGGCGGTTCGTCTTGTCCCTCTGTTGACCGGCAAGGCCCGCACAGCCTACGTTCTAATGGATATGGCTGACTCTGAAAACTATGACAAAGTGAAAGAGGCAATTCTGGCAAAATATGAAATCACTGCTGACACTTATCGACGCCGCTTCAGATCCCTGAAGATTGAATCAGGTGAGACGCCACGTGAACTTTATGTGCGATTGAAAGACTTGTTTTCAAGATGGATTAAACCTGATAAATCTACTGTGGAAGAAATATCTGAGCAGATAATTCTGGAGCAGTTTTTAAGGATGGTTAATCCAGAGTTGGAGGTCTGGATACGAGAGCGTGACCCAAAGACGGCAAAAGAAGCAGCTACTCTTGCAGAGGTCTTCACATCAGCCAGGAAGGGGAGCAAGAGCGTTTATTTTGGCCGAGAGACTCACTATGCCCAATCAAGTAAGTCCACTGGGGGTGAACAGGGCTCTGGTCAAAGTCAGGCTAGAAATGTTTCTAGTTTAAAGCAGTTCCCTTCCCAAAGACCCCCCAATGTTAAAAAGCCATTTGTCAAGTCTTCAGTCCAAGATATTAGATGTTATAACTGTAATGGCTTTGGTCATACACAACATTTCTGCCCTGCCCTTAAATCAAAGCCATCACTTATGTGTTCTGTTCCAAGACCAGCTATGGATGTTGTGGAAAAGAAAGTTTGCACTGTTTCTGTTCTAGTTAATGGGCAGAAAGAAGAAGCTTTGCTTGATTCTGGGTGCTTTCAATCTCTAGTGCATGCTAGCTTAATTTCAGCAGAAAAGCTAAGTGGGGTGGGGGTTAAAATAAGTTGTGTACATGGAGATGAACATGTCTACCCTACTGCTGAGGTGTATTTGACAGTGGGAGGTCAAACATACTTGGTACAGGTAGCTGTAGTTCCCTCTTTGCCATTCACAGTTATACTTGGTAATGATATACCCACTCTCTTTGACCTTATCCACCAGTCAGACTATGAACCCCAAGTTCTTACCAACAGAGATGCCCAGAACTCGTGTCCTAAAACGGATATTCCAGTAGAACCATTGAAACCTTGTAATGTAGTAACAAGAGCGCAAAGTTCAAAGACTGTGTTAGAAGAGTTGCCCTTTTTTGGGGAGTCTTTAGAAGCAGAACCGGGAAGAACAAAAAAGTCAAAAGCTCAGAAAAGAAGGGAGAAGTTCAAAGGCTCAGGTGATGAAGAGACGGCACAATTATCTAAGCCAGATAACTTCTTTGAGTTTGACATTCCCTCAGATTTGGGTGCACTCCAGAGAGCTGATTCTACACTAAAACCTTGGTTTGAAAAGGTAACTGGGGTGGGGGGAACTCATCAGGGTCAGTTAGACTTCCTAGAAGATGCAGTTTACGTTATTAAAGGAGGCATTTTGTATCAGAAGAAGGGACAGTGTGGAGCATTAGCCCTTCCACAACAGTTCAGACACAAAGTTATGGAGCTGGGTCACTCAATTCCATGGGCAGGTCATATGGCTTTTTATAAGACACTGAGTAGAATCAGCAGCCGTTTTGTCTGGCCGGGAATGTATACCCAGATTTCTAAATTTTGTAGTTCTTGTGAAAAATGTCAGTTGACTTCAGGCAAAGGAGTAGCTCGAGCCCAACTACAACCACTGCCAATTATTGAGACACCTTTTGAAAGGCTGGGCATGGATATTGTGGGCCCATTAGAAAGGAGCTCTACAGGTCACCGTTACATATTGGTGATATGTGACTATGCTACACGGTACCCTGAAGCTTTTCCTCTCAGATCCATTAAAGCCCGACAGGTTGCTAATTGTCTCCTGCAGCTTTTCTCTAGAGTAGGAATACCTAGAGAAATTCTCACAGATTGTGGGACAAACTTTTTGTCTAAACTGTTGCAGCAGGTTTATAAATTATTAGGGATTAAGGGACTTAAGACCACCCCTTACCACCCCCAAACGGACGGGCTAGTGGAAAGATATAATCAGACTCTCAAAAATATGCTGCGCAAGTTTGTCTCTGACACAGGTGCCGACTGGGACCAATGGCTACCGTACCTGTTATTTGCTTACCGAGAGGTCCCACAAGTGTCTACAGGTTTTTCACCCTTTGAACTATTGTATGGGCGTCAAGTGAGAGGTCCATTGGATCTACTGAAGGACTGTTGGGAAGACGCTACACCAGAGGGTGAAAACATTGCAGCATATGTCATCAATATGAGGGAGCGATTGCAGGAAATGGCATCTTTTGCTCAGGACAACATGAAAGCAGCTCAACAACATCAAAAGAGATGGTACGATCAGAAGGCTAGAGACAGAGTCTTCCTTCCAGGTCAGAAGGTTCTTTTATTGCTTCCTACCAGCGACAACAAGTTGCTGACAAAATGGCATGGACCATATGAGATCACCAAACAAGTGAGTAAAGTGGTTTATGAACTGTACATGCCAGAAAGGGCTAAGAAGCATCAGACCTTTCATGTCAACTTGTTGAAAGAGTTCCACAGCCAACAAGAGCCAGTGCACCAGGAGTTATTTGTGAGAGCAGTTAAGGATGAGGAGGTGACTGAGAAATTTTTTCCAACTAACATGTCAGACTGTGCTTTGGTTGACATTTCTCATCTGTCCCCTACTGAGCAGGAAAAAGTCAAACCTCTCTTGGATCCTCAGCTCTTTCAAGAAGTTCCAGGATTTACATCACTGGTTCAACATAAGATTCGGGTTAAAGAAGATGTGCCGAGTCGTCAAAAGAGCTATCGCATACCAGAGCGGTTGATTCCAGTACTGGAAAAAGAAATAAAACTGATGTTGGATTTAGGGATAATTGAAGAATCTAGTAGTGAATGGTGCAGCCCGATTGTGCTAGTACCAAAGAAAGATGGCTCCCTTAGATTTTGCATAGACTTTAGAAATTTAAATGCTGTGTCCAATTTTGACCCGTACCCAATGCCCAGGGTTGACGACCTACTGGAGAAAGTCGGTTCGGCAAGCTACATCACAACGCTGGATTTGTGCAAAGGATACTGGCAAGTGGCTTTGGCACCAGAAGCAAGAGAGCTGACCGCCTTCAAAACTCCTTTTGGTATGTACCAGTTTAGAGTCATGCCTTTTGGGCTCCAGGGTGCGCCAGCAACATTCCAACGTTTAATGGATCATGTGCTGAGAGATGTTTCAGAATTTTCTGCAGCATATTTGGATGATGTTGTGGTGTATAGCCAGTCCTGGGAGGAGCATCTGATTCACCTACAGGAGGTGCTACACCGCATCAGATTGGCTGGACTGACAATTAACCCAAAGAAGTGTGCTGTAGCCCAGAGAGAGGTGGAGTATTTGGGTTTTGTCATTGGGTTTGGAAAAATAAAGCCTCAAGTGGGGAAAATGGATGCAATCCAGTCCTTCCCAGTTCCAACTACAAAAAGGAAGGTGAGAGGATTTCTGGGTTTGGTGGGCTGGTACCGGAAATTTATACCTTCTTTTGCAGAACGATCAGCTGTATTGAACCATCTAACAAAGGGTGCAGCCCCCAACAAAGTGTGCTGGACAGAAGACTGTGATCGAGCATTCAAGGACCTCAAGCAAGCAGTATGTACTCATCCAGTTCTACACACACCAGACTTCACTAAGCCATTCATCTTGCAAACAGACGCTTCAGGGGTGGGACTTGGAGCTGTTCTTCAACAAGAGGTGGACGGTGAAAGAAGACCTGTGGTGTTTCTGAGTCGGAAACTGCTGGATAGAGAGACAAGATATTCAACCGTGGAAAAGGAGTGTTTGGCCATGAAGTGGGCTATTGAGGCCCTCAGGTATTATCTTTTAGGACGTCACTTTATTTTAGAGACTGACCATCGTGCCCTCCAATGGCTAAGACGAATGAGGGATGCCAACGCCCGAATCGCTGGATGGTACCTGGCGCTGCAGCCATTTGACTTCACGGTCCAGTACAAGCCAGGGAAGTCTAATGTGGTTGCTGACGGTTTATCCAGAATGTCAGAGGACTGAGGTACTCTTAAGAGAGGAGGGAGGAAATGTAATGAAGAGAGCTTCATTACTGGGTCTATTTGTATTTAAGTCACTGTTTAGCACTTTAAAAACACTTTTTGCACTTTATTAACAAGCACTTTATTTAGCATTGCACTTTAAGCAGAGATTTGCACATAAACAACAATTTGCACACGAGAAGTTTTAATTGTATTTATTGAATATTTTAGTAATTAGCATGTAGCCTTTTGTTCTGGGCTCTGCACAGCTGCTCCTCATTGGAAAGAGAGGTGGTTGCCTGTGGAGGGAGGATAATTGTTACTCAGAGCAAGGAGCTACTGGTGGGTAAAACTGAGCAAAGGTTTGTGCAATATCTGTTAGGTGTGGAGTGCTGATAATGAGTGACTCACCTGTCTTTTCTGTGTCCGCTCCAGGGTGTTTGGACAAATACAACCCCGGGGGTCCAGACACCATTTATAGGTTCGGGAGAGGCCATTGAAAAGTGTGGGGAGATAATTGTTTATGGGTTTTTTGTGGTGTTTCATTTGGTGTAAGAAAAAATATAAAATATTTATAAAAAGTAAATTTAAATGTTTATATTTAATAAATTGTAGTTTATTTAAATAGGTGGAGATTTGTTAAGGGAGATCCCCCTGTGAATTGGAGGTGGTTGGGTCCAGCACAGCTGAGACTATTTAAGCCTGTGGTTTCACCTGTGTGAGGAGAGAAAAAGGATTGTGATTGAGTGTGTGTTGATGCTGGGAAGAGAATAAACCAACTGCTGTTTCCACCTGACTCTACCTCTTGAAGTCTTCTTCACCGTAAAATCCAACCGCAAACGGCCGCCCTGTTACAGTCCTTCAGGTGACTTTTGGCAAACACCTTGTTGACACAGTCCCACCATGACGGTCTGCAGACAGTTTTCTCAACATCATGTTTTCACTTCAAGATACACAATTAACTGTGAGCCCTTCCTTAGGCAGGTGTGGGCATCTTTTAATCATCCTCGTCTTTCACTGAATTCAGTAAGGCACAGATGGACTCCTTTCAAGTGTTTGAAGCATTTCAAGGAGCAGTGGAGCAGAATGCATAGGCCACAGCTTAGTTTTGTCATAACAAAAGGTCTGCAGAGCGTCACATCAAAGTGTAAAATAACCGCATTGGCCCAAAGGAAAAAGCCTGAAAGATTCAAGACTTTCTGTCTGAACATTGCACACGTTGATGTGTAACTTTGTACAATATGATGACAGCTGTGAACCAAGACAAGACGAATACAATTCTCAATGCATTAAGTTTGAGTAAAATATCACAGATTTTAAATGAAAATGTGTAACTTGATGTAATTTCGTTTTTCAAATCATAAAAACGACAATTAGATACTGATTACTGATCACAGTTCTATACATGTTTTCTATACAGCATATTAGGTTTTTTTTTAAGTTTCAAGCAAAACATTTTGACTGGATTCTTGCTAAATTTAGTCTTTGTTTTTAAATAAATGTTTTTATTGTTAATTGTCTGTTCTTCAAAGAGTAGCGAGGAGTTAACTCTTTTTGGTTGGGCTATTATTCAAACTGTTTGCTCAGGAAGTTGAGCTGCAGCCAGCAGCTTAATAATCAATGTTGGTAATTATTGACTTATACTTTATGCATAAAACACATTTAAATATTGAGTGCAGGACAAAACCATTTTCTTATGGGCTCAGATGCACAAAAAAAGATACGTCTCTTTGAAAAATCTCTGCTTTGGGAGTCAGAAATAGTCAGATTTTCCCACCAGAAGTTTTGTTTTTAATGAGATAAGATGAGCAAACTGAGCAGATATGCTGTCAAACATAATAATATAATTATTTTAACTGTAACATTTAAACAGTTTCTTCTTAGGACAGGGTTGCCGTTGATAAAGCACTCTGTGACCGTTTTGAAGGATTTGAATTTCAACTCGGCAACAGGAGAGAAATCAGTGCTGTGATTCAGCATCAGCATTGATTTGGATGCTTTTCTTTTATTAAATCAATATTCTCTCACATTAGTAGTTATGGACAGAGGTCAATCACCACACCTCTGTTATGTGTGAAAGTGTTAAAAAGCAAATTGTATGCTGCACTGTGTTCAATTAATCTCAGAAGCTGGAACTCAGATCTACTTTCTATCTAAATGCACAGCAGAAAAGCAGAAATTTCAGCTTCCCAATACAAACATAATGAACAAACCATTAGGGTTTTCATGGACAAATGTCTAATCAGAGGTTGTTTTGATTGGAAACCTTTAGAAAACAATTTGCGGAAGCAGTAATTTTATCAGAATGTAATTAAATTGAAACATAGACTTTGATAATAAATTATCACCCAGTCTGCACATTTGTTTTATGCTAATCTAATATTGTGTGAGTCTGATTGCTGTTTGTGAAGTTGGTTGTTTATGGAGGGGCAGACAGAGCAGGTTCTCAGGCTCCTGATTGCAAGTTCAGAGATCTTTGTCAAAAGGGCAGACTTCTGGTAATTGACTACTCATTTCTTTAAGAGGTCTATTGGCAGAGGCACTCAGTGCATTTGCCAAGACATTAAAGATTTCACTCTTTATTTTCTTGTGTTTGTGTGTGTGTATGTGCACATCTTTGAGTGTGAGGGTACAGATGGAGAGATAAAGCTCGCTTTTCCTTTTTGTTATCAAATGATGATTTCTGATGGTTGAGGTTCTTTTGAAGTGGGCTTGCTTACTGGTGCAGAAAAGAGCTCCTCGCAGTCAGTCTGTAGCCAATTCATTTTGATTCTGAAGGTGCTCAGTTGGCACAGCTGCAGGAAAGTGAACAAAATTACCAAAGGGCTTTGCACTGTATTCTAATATAAGGAGGAAACACTGCCAAGATGTCTGCTGAGATATATACGGTACAGGAAAAAGTAGCTGACCGCTCGGCTTTCCATTCATTTGCTTATCTAAGGTGATATTTGCACAGGATGCAAAACAGTGGGCCGCTAACTGCATTAAAGCAAATAAACTGAGCTGCATATCATTACCAAATGGTGGCAGCATCTGTTATGGATGCAATTTAGTAGAAGAAGCAATTGTCCTACCAATAAAGCAAACCTTGCAATTAAATAACTCAAGCAAACCTGAAAGAGAAAGAAAAGCACGATACGTTTTTCAGGTATTACTTTCATCTCATGGGAAATTGAGGATATTACTTCATAGCTAGGAAGATGCTCATTAGTTTCATGACTTTACCGTGTGCTGGCTCAGACCAGAGGCAGCCAGTGTGTTGCATCACTATGGCTCTGTTTCCATCCAGTTTATCATTCTCTAATATGCATCAGGTGTTGTTGAAATTTAGATAGAAGCATCTCAGCAAGACTAAACATTGCCTTGAATTTTCTTCATTTTTGTCATCTTAAACCCAGTTGTATAAAAGGGAAGCTGGTCAGAGCTGATGGGGAGATGTATGAAGCTAAAGACTTTGTGTCTGCAGGACAGACACAAGACAGGAGTGGAAGTTGATGGTCACAGTTGTTCTCCTTCCAGTCTGAGCTACTTTGGGCAGAGATTTTATTCTGTAGTTGTGGAAATCTGTTAGGACCCCAAAAGGCTGGCAGCATTGACTTTAGCCAAAGGTGGATATTGTCTCTAAAGGAGTCAAATGGAGACCATCATGTAAAAACTGTTAGTGAATGATTTACTTTGTGTTGGTTAATCTTGAAAAATCTCATTAAAATACAGCGGAGTTCCTTGTTGTACAAAATGTGAACAAAGTTGAAGGAAGTAGGAAGTTTCCATGTAAAAACACTAAAAATCCTGAAAAGATCCAAAAGAAGGAAACGTTTGACAGGAGCTGCTGATGAAATGTGAAGTGATCCCTTTCCGAGGCTCATCCTGTGTAACTTTTCAACCAGCATCAAAATCAGCTTGCAGCCAGCTGGGCGTAGTGGTGCACTGTGGTGTTTTACCTGTAACTCTAAAATATGCAAATCAAGACAGACATTTCTTGTACAAGTCCAAACTCTGTCAGAGAAGCACGAGTGTCTTGAGCTGTAAAAAAAAAATATGAATACAAGTAAGTACTATTTTCAGGCAGTAATTATTAAGAAGGCTTTTCTCTCTGAGGGAAATGAAGTTGCTTTCACCGCGCTGATAGTTTATTGCTGCTGACTGGCCATGCAACAAAACTGCTTGGAGCTGCAAAAAATAATATTCTTGTTTGCTCAACATAGCCCCGGGTTTTTTGTGTGTAAATTATTTCTAACAAAATCTTTTGCAGGCTGATTCTGTATGGCCAAAGACAAGGCCACAAAAAGCAGAGTCTAACGCAGAATACGTTTTACAAGTTATTCACCTTTTTTTTTTTGCCAGATTTGAAATTGCAGTGGAATATGACATATATATAGCAAACAGGAATGTAAACATTCATTACACATTTGTTTGATGTCCTTACTTCCACAGCAATGGCAGTTTTGGACCACATGGTGATGAGAGGAAAGATTTTTCTGCTATTATATCTACTGGACTTTCCCAAAGTATTTATACTAAAAAAATGGTCTAACTTACAATTACGGACAACTTTGTTTTGTCTGTCATGTAAAGGTCAAACAAAATACCCTGCAGTTTGTATCTTAAACACAGTACAAAGTTAAAATGTTCTAAGGACATGAATATTTTGCCAGATTGTTGAAGGAACTCAACCAGTCAAGTCAATAAAGCCTGATATTTGGCAGATACGCAGCCTTTAAAAGTTTCTTTAGCTCCCCTCCTGTAGCAGAGATAATGTTAGAAACAATATGAGAACAGGAGCTGATTGATCAAAAGGAACATGGATCCAAAGCAGTATCGACCCGGGTTTGGCTCAGGTGCAGGAAACACACACAGGCTTTCTCATGCTACAAACTTACAGAGGATGCTCTGTTGGTTTGACCAACTCATGCTGCTAATCTGTTTTTATTAACCAGCTCATTTTAATCAACGATTTGCTCTCCTGTCTCTTCTAGCATTGTCCACTTAGTAGGTGACTTCAGAAGAGTTTATGCAGGAAAACTGGTTAAAAAGACATGCTTTAGTTTCCTCAGCTCTTGTTGTTGGTATTTTTCTCTACCCCATCGTGTCAGCATGTCTCTGCTTTTTCTTCCAATCCCTCCGTTTCATTTCTCACTTTCTGCTGTGCTCCACTTCCCTCCGTTTTGCTCTCATTGTTTTTTTTTTTTTGTCGTTTCGCCCCTTTCTAAGTCACCCTGTCATATCTCCTCATTGCTCTCATCTATCTATATATGCTTATTTCTGCCATGTCCTTCGTTCACCTCTCACTCTCCGCTCGCCTCTTTCATTCCCTTCTTCCTCGGTTTTCCCCTGTGCTTTTTCTCTCTCCTACCTCTCCAACTCACTCCGTCTTTCTCTTTCTTGGCAAATCATTATTCTTTCTCTTTTGTCAGCAGTGATGCTGCTTGCCCTTTTCCGCGAGCCGAGCCCCCCTCCCGACTCCCCCTCCACCCTCCTTCCTCCGCTCACCCCTCGCTCCTCTGTCTTTCTCACTGCACTGCTCCCGTGGCAGGGTGGGGCGGCCGGCTTGGCGCCTCGATGTTGCTGCTGTTGCTGCAGACACTCTGCTGGGATGTGATGCTGCTGGTGTGCTGCCTACGTCTTTGTGTGTGTGTATAGTGAAACGAGAGGGGGGATGAGAAGTGGTGGTGGAGGATGAGAACGAGGAGGGAGATGGTCTAAGCTTTGAGCTAACTAAGTTTGACAGCCACTAGAGGAAGGGTAGGTTGTTGGAGGTGGTAAGAAGGAGGGGGTCGTGATTGGCAAAATCCCCCACAATGCTCAGGCTTCACAAAAAAAGGCGGGATGGTGTAAAAACAAAAAGGTTAAGGAGTTTGTTTGTGCTAAGACTGCAGGCAGGGGGTTCTCAAATCCCCAAGCCTCTCTACAATCCTGCCCACCAGCCGTCTCCCCACTTATGTCACTTATTTTGCCCGACTTACCTCAAGTAACAACAGGAGGACAACGTAATAAGAATTTTTATTTTCTTATGTAAGCTGCTGGTTAAATCTTTCTGTAAAATCAGTCAAACTCATCTGGCATACCATTTTTTTTTTAAATGCATAAAAAGTCAAATATGCATTTCTCGTTTTCTGACACCATAAATCAAACTAAAGCTTTTCTGGTTTTGGTGAGTTAATGTTAGAAAAATTATTTCTATCAGCTAAATACCAGAAAAATGAGGGAGATAATTTTCTTACAATTTAGAGATTTGTATACATTTTGTTGGTGTTTATTAAATTGCTGTTAAACTTGTTTGACTTGGATTAAGTTTTGGTTGTGTTCCCACAAGGTTTTCACAGTAATTTGCCGAAATTTTAACCCATTTTAACCCATGCCGAAATTTTAACCCATGATAATAACATTTTATCACCTGGTTCATCCAACGTTCTCACAGCAGCGTTTGTTTTTGTTCTGAGTTTGTTGTAGATTTTACACACAAACAGATATTTATGTCACAAAAAGGAAATCCAATTAAAGGGAAATATGGAAACAAGAACCTGAAAAGATTCCTGCCAGTTTCCTAAAGTTCATCATCATCATCTCTGACATGCTTCTGACTCCATCACTAATGCCAGCTGATCAGCTCGATTCCTGCCTGTTGTGACATTATCAGCCCCAAAATACAAACCAAGCAGAGTTAGCAGTTTTGACCCTTTTAACTATTTTCTGTTTTATCTAATCCTGCCGTGGAAATCCATACTTTACAACCCAGCTAGGTTTTTATTGTCAGTGTGAATGTACTAGCAAAAAAAAAAAAAAGTATGCAATGATGGAATCAATAAAATCTACGAAGCTGCAAAGATTTTAGTTGAAAACGAAGCCTTTCACCATACTTTATGAGGCAGAGAAGTGCTTGTCAAAGAATGAGAATGAGTGGATCTGATGTAAATCACAAATTTTTGTTCTGTGGGAGATATCTGGTTTAAATTTGCATATTTTGCCAGAGAAGGCGGGAAAAAGGGGGACAGAAGGTGGGGAACAAGGCTCCCAGTGTAGGATCTAGAGGTGGGCAGAAGGGCAGAGACATGCACATTTACCCAGGGGGATGGGTGGTAATCGAGGGGGGGACAGCTGGGCATAGATGGATGGTGTGGGGGAGGTTGCTCTGTGTCCGGATGTGTGTGTGTGTGTGTGTGTGTGTGTGAAGAGGTTGCATCTCTTATGTATCTAACTTGATCTAGTGTGCTTTAAGTATCTTCTTATAAATTAATGTTTTTTTTTCTTTTAAGCTCTGTTTGTTTGTATGACACAAGCGTGTACATGTTACATTTGTATCTTTTATGAGGATCAGTGTGTGCCTACAGTAATGGGGAGGAGGAAGGGCGGGGCCAGGGGTGTGTGTGTGTGTGTGTGTGTGTGTGTGTGTGTGTGTGTGTGGTGGGGGCTTCCTCGCAGAAAGTGTGAGAAGATGCTTCTGTATGTGCGTAATGGACTGTGTCATACCACAGCGTATCAAACCGTACACCGTTGGCTGAGTTTCTCATCAAATGTGTACAGCTTCTGCGGCACCGTGACACATGACTGTGTCTGCCGCGCACAATTCCCTGCAGCTATGCTAAGAAGCGCACGCACACACACACACACACACACACATAAGCACGCAGCCACATGCAGATAAAACACAATCTCATAAATCACACAGGTGCACATACTTTACCCCACGAACGTGCGCACAAATAGATAAATTCCTCCCAGCAAAGCAAATACAACTGAGCTCAAACACACATGCGTGCAAGCAAATCCACACTGGTAATAAGCTTCTGGAGGCTCACACACATCCACACACACAAAGAGTCACTCAAACTAAGATAATTACCTCCTGGCAAAGCAACAGCCACACTCTTCTACAGCAAAAGCTAAAAAAAAAAAAAATAAACAACATAAAAATCTCTGAATGTAGGTCTATAGGGGCTTGCATGCACACAGAGAGAGATGTGTGTTACAATAAATAAAGTTCATTAACCTGAGTTAATTAGCAGCAGCCCTGGAAAGCCACCCTGGGAGGACAAAAAGAAGGAGGGAAAGAAGGAACGAGGGGATGGGTAGAAGTAAACGAGTTGGTTTGGAGCAGAGGATGAGGATCAACAGAAGGACGAAGAGGTGAGGGAGGACGAGAGGAAGCTGAGGAGGAGATCAGGGCAGATGGAGGCAAGGAGGGGGGGAAGATGGAGGGAGACAGATGGAAGAAGAAGAGAGAAGGGGGTGAATATGTTAATTGCCAAGGTGGTTGGAAATATTTAATGTCTGTTCTTTTTATGGCGTAGAAGATGGAGTAGTTTTTAATTAAACGAATGGTTCCGATCTGTTTGGGAACTGAACTTGTACACTGACGCAGACCCAAATCCAAATCTGTAAGCATTGCTTATCAGGATTATATTTTTATTTGCACAATGCATTTCAGCTGAGACATAAGCATAAATGTAAGAACTGAGTCATTCCAGGAGAGGTTTCTTCATTCCGCCTGTACTTTGGCACAGCTTCTCCAGATATGGAGTGCCAAGTAAGATTAGAGAGCTCCTAATTCAGGCACAACAGAAAAGACTCTGCTAACCTTATTGCTGTGTGTCAAGACTGCTGTTAAATCACCGTGCTCCAAAGACTTCATGTGGGCCCACAAGTCAGCCTTCCTATAGATTACTCCAGCTGTACTACTGCAGTAAAGAATTGCTTTAAAAGCACATTTCCTGTGCAATACTGTCCTAAAGAAATGTCAATGGAATAAATCAGATGCATTTCATAGATTTTATTACTGTTTGGTTATTCTTTATAACAGTGAAAAATAGGCCCTTATAATTTAAGAATGTAAAATTAATTATAATGTTTTATTTCAACAATCTGCTGATATATCTTTGCAGTAGTTTATTAATCATCTTAAAGAAACACCTGCAATGGAGCGATTGCTTGTCCAGGGAGTACCACACCCAATAATAAACACTTTAAAAAAACCAAAAAACTCAGTTCAGTCCAAGCATTTAAACAGATTGAAAGTTGATTTCATGTTTTTGTTGTCAGCAAATTTCCTTCCACCTCTGAGCTTAAATTGCTTCCCCGTTTGGCTGCCTGGAGTTCCAGGCAGTTCAACTTTACATCATTACGATTTTCCCATAATTATAACTTCTTATGATTATATGAAGAAAGACAAAAGTGAGGTTCACATAAGACAAAGCTAATGGCTGACTGGGAGAAAAAGCTCCTGACAGACTGGCCCGACTTCAACTCTGGTGAAATTTTAATGAGAAATAAATGCTGTATATATGCACACACAGTCACAGTGCTAATGTGGAGATTTTCATTCTCAGATGGCCAATATAATTTTCTGCAACAATGCACATGTATACATACTTAGCCTACAAGGTAAACCATAGCATACAATCAAACTATAAATCTAACTAAAAAGTCAAATCTTTGTGGCCTTTGTGTCTATTAGCTGTGTCATCATCAACCATTGGTGTTGTTAACGAGTAAAAAGCTTTGCAACAACATCCATAACAACAAAAATATTTCTAAGTTAGAAAAAGAAAACAATGTTCCAGAACTAGAGGAAGAACAAGTCAAACATTTTTAAATTTGTCTTTCCTGGAGGGCTTCCTTCATTTTTAATCTCTCACCTTTTATGCTCTGCACTTATCTTTTTTTTAGTTTATTTTGCTGCTGCATTTTCACAGATAAGGTGGACTAACATAATGTTGCTTATATGGTTGTATCGTTTATCAATAATTGTGATAAATTTCTTATCATGATAAGAATTCTGATATATTGTTATGACGATAAATTCCAATTAATGACGTTTAAATGCCCCCATTGTTATTAGTTTTAATATTTTCTCTGCTGTTTTTTCATTGAGTACCAATAAATTTGCAAATATGATTAAATACAGTTACTGTGTTTAGTTAGTGATACAAATCACACTTCTTAACCTAACAGGTGTCCTAAAAAACGGATTACAAATTTTTTCAAGAGAAGTATTTATGTTTGTGGGGCTAGGATTATTGTACCGCTCAGTCACAGCCATACTTAAAGTTACCTACAAGATTAATATATAGCTCTTATTTTTACTTATTGTCACAGGAGTACAGAAAAGTACACAATACCATGTGGTAAAACTGAACGTCCTTTTCTCACACCCCTAGTTGCTTGTAGCGTCGGTGATTGATATAATTTTCCACAGACGAATGAGATGATGCCAGAGCCGGTCTGAGGCAAAGCAAGCTGAGCTTTGCGATGGTGACGGTGGTTGGAGTTTGTCTTGTACTTGGTGGGTTGGCGGTTCGAGCCCCTGTTGTCGTGTCCTTGGGGAAGATGCTTCACCTGCCCTGCCTGCTGGAGGGAGCAGAGGGAGCCTAGTGCTGGTGTTTGGCAGCCTCACTTCTGTCAGACTGCCCCAAGGCTCCTGCAGGTCATTCTTTTTTTTTTTTTTTTTTATGCAGTTGTACAATTCACAACAAATGTCATCTCAAGATCCTGCTGCAATCCTGTGGCTTGAGACCTTCATCGTACAAATGGGAATGACTGATTTCATTAGAAAGCATCTTTGTTTGTCCAGAAAAGCGCCTTATAAGTCTAATGCCATTTTGTTTCATAAGCAGTCAGACCTTCAGGGGCTCCATGGAAATGATTAAATGTTTACCAAGATTATTGATCTAGAGTTTTAACATTTGTTTATTGAGAATGAGAATCCTCTTAAATGTAATTTTACAGTTTCAGCAGAGATAAATTAAGACTTTTAATTGGATAACATTTATATATATAAGATTTAATGGGCAAGTTTACTTTGTAAAAGTGCAAATAATTATATTTATAGTTTGATTGTTGGGTTACCATGCCTACAATCTGATACTATAAGTTTAAATTTTGTGTTTCAGCAGGATTTCTTCACTTTTCAACAAAATTGCTGTCTTCGATTTCCTTTAAGCTCGGCCAGCTACACAAGGCCCCGGATTCTCAACAGGAAGTCGGGCCCCCAAATCATTTTCTACTCTAGGCCCCATACTGCCTTGGACCGGACCTGCATGATGAGCTGTAGTAGTTGCACTGTGCATTTCTCTTCTGGATCCAAGAGACAAACAGGGAGATTTCATTTTTTGTGGCACTAGTGGGGGCAAGGCTTTTTATGACGATTGAACTTATAATAAGTGCCATGGAGACTGTTTGTTTTCATAGGCCGGGCTTTATGGGAGGAGTATTTTTCCCCACGTTTTCTGAGTCTTTGTTCTGAGTTCTGGCTAATTGGAGCAGAGGAGAAATAGAGAAGACAAGGGTTATGGCACAGCTTGAGACAGTCGTGGTCTCAAAACAGGAGCTTCCTGCGTGGCAACAGAGCAAGAACGAACCACTGGCCCACCGACCACTATATGCTGTGTGATAATGGTAAAGGTGATGATAAACAGAATTCGTTGCTTCTCTTTTAGATGACTGCATGGCGCTGCAGTCATTCCCCCACAAACACAAATCCTGCTCTTGAAAAACATCCATTTGTAAAAGGCTTCTTCAGGCCCGCAGTTACATGAAGAAGAATGATTTGTATCACTTAGCTGAACACTTTATAAGTGCATTAAATCATATTTTCAAATGTGTTTACATTTATTGATGCTTTCATTGAACAAACTGTGGAGAAAATAATAAATATCACAATTCCGACAAGTTTTTTTTTTTTGGCTTTTAAACGTCATTAATTGGAATTTATAGCAATGACAGTAAATCTAAATTATTTTCATGATAAGAATTTTATTTCAATAAATGATACAATATGATGAATGCCAAATTTTCCTTGATCCTCTGTTTTAAAATCTCTGCTGCAAAAATCTATATTCATCCATAAAAGCACCTTACATACAGGTCATAAATGCCATGGAAATATGAAAGCCTATCAAATATGGAGTCTTTACAGTGTTATTTTGCACATATTGATACTGTGATGCTGCGTCAGGATACAGTTCATCTGTAATCTGTGTGAAGATTTCTAAAGGAAATCAAACAGAGTGTATGTGTATGTTCTTCCTCTTGTCTTTCCTGAGTTGAAGAAGCCTGGACTGAGCTATTTAGGTAAAACATACTCACTGTTTGAAATCTTCTTATCTAAACTCTTAGAAAAAACAGAAACAAATAATCCTTTTTTTCAAAGTAAAACGCTCGTCTTTATGCTTTTCTGTCTCTTGACGCTGGAGAGCCCTCAAGCTCCTCAATTTCCCTCTGTTGTCTCACTCCTCTTTCCCCTCCCTTCTTTTTCACACAGTCCTGGTTTCCCACCTCGTTTTGCCACCCAGCCGCCTCTGCATACCCTTATCCATCCATCCTTCCCTCTCTGTCGGCGCTCCCTCCCTGCCTCCTCTCGTTTGATATCCCAGTCAGCCTTCTACCTCTGTGTTCTCTCACCTTGTTGCCGGCTATAGGGAGGGTGTAAATTGTGTTGCTTTAAATACCCGTGTCTTCCTCTGGCTTACAGCTTTGGTTGGAGATGAAGAAGTGGGATGTGAGGAAAGAATAAAAGGAGCTGGTGTTGAACTCGGCGTCTGCAAAGGATGGAGAGGTTGCGCCTTTTTATTTTTGCAGCTTGAGTGTTTAGCCAGACTTAACCATTTAAACTGCAGCTGAACTTCCTTCCACTCCTTTAATTCCTGCTGTTTGGGATCCTCAAATAACCAGAACAGCTGTATTTATATCCAGGGCTTACCGGGGTCAGATTCTAGTGGCGAGCAACTCTTTTAAGATTTCTGTGAACTATTTTGCTGCATATGGGTTGGGTGCAACCCTTTGCACTTATACTTCCTAAACTTTTTAACTTAAAAATCAGTGTATAACTCAATCTTGTTAAATCCACCCATCTCATCTCATAGGTAATGGCTCAAGTCCATTTAAAATATTGTTCAGAGTTTGATAAATTATCCTAATGTGGTTTCATTCTACCCACATCGTGCTGCAGCTTAATTAAGCCAGAATTTATCTTTGATTAATTCTGACTGTTAGAGCTAACAAAGTTACCATCCTCATATGGTGACTAACTTCCAAATGATTTGTATGCATTAACAGACCTTCGGACTTAATATGCAGAGGGCCGTTTCATCATCATTAAATTGTTTCAGGTTTTATGAGTCCTTTGAGGAAGATTAACCTTTTATTTATTAGCGTACATTAATTGAAATAAAGTCAGTCTGACAGGCTGCAAGTCTGATCTTTGGGTGATGACTGTAGCTGAAGTTGGTAAAAGTTGAATACTTTGTTTAATATGCTGCTGTTAAAGTATGAGATGCAGTCTTTGCTTTCAGATTTTTTGCTTCTTCAACTTTTAACCCATTTTCAGATCAAATAGACTTTAAAAATATATTTTGAACTTTAACACTGTTTGAAACTACAAGCCCGAAATAAATTTGTAAAGGAATTTTTCTCTGCTTTTGACAAAACCATGTTTTTTTTTTCCTCTGAATTTTTACAAACATTTACTGAAAAAAAAAGCATAAACTGTGATAAGTTCTCATCCAAATTGAGAGAATATGTTGACAGGAGAACTCTTAGTCATGCAAACACACAAATCGAACTTTTACAGCAAAGTGACAAAATAAATGCATTGTTTAAAAAATACTTTGAACCATTTGGTTCACAGATTATGTTGGAAACAACAAACTAGTGGAACGATGCGCACTGGTCAAATAAAGCCAAAATGTAGCGTTTTGGTTTCCATGGCAACAAATGCTACATGTCCTGAATACACCATCCCCTTGGTGAATCATGGTGATGGCACCATCAAGCTGTGGTGATATGTTTTTTTTATTCAGCAGGTGCAGCTGGTCAGAGTTGTTGGAAAGATTAATGGATGAAGAAATCTGTTGGCTGCAAAAGATTTGGAATGGCCCAGTCAAAGTCCAGACTTGAATTCAATTGAAAACTGCCTCCTGTGAATACCTAGAATCTGTGAATACTGGAGACCTCATTTAAAAATGTTTATAACTACATTTTAATAGTTCAAATACCAAATATACCTTAAAATGCGTTAATACCCACATTTTTTTCCCAGATATTTCAGATATGATTGGGCAAATTCTTGAATACTGAACTGGGATTTGCTGAGGGTCCATTGTAATGTTCATAGATGCTTTCCATCCAGTCTGACTAATTTTGACTTTTAATAAAAATAAGAATGGGAGACAGTTTCAGTCTCTGGATGGGAAACGCTGGTGAGGACAAACTCTAAAAGATGTGAAGCTGCAACTGCAGGAATATGTGTTTTTTTTCTAAATGTCAACTCAAATGTTAGTGAATACCAATGCATACCACAAAGTTTGATTTCTGTTTGTAGAAAAAAGGTCAAGCGATGTATAATTTTCACTAGAATTCACTGAAGTTTGTGATTGCAATGTGAAAAAGTGTGGAAAAGTTCAAGGAATAATTTTGCAACATAATTTTGCAACATATCAGAGCATAAGTAAAAAAAAACACTATAACAAAAAAAAATGTAAATTTGATTTAATGATCTAAAGCTGAATGTCCTCTTATGATCATTAGAGCCATTCGGAGAATATCCCTCTCTAATGTGTCCTCTTGTTAAAGTGTCCCTAATGGCTGTTTTGGTTCAGACAAATGTCACACAGGTTATTCTGAGAGAAACAGTCAGCAGCTACCAAAGGCGCAACGTAAGTTTGGGCAATTTGTCGGAGCTCATTGTGGCTGGCTTGATGACTGATGCCTTGGGACAGCCAATTTGCTCAAAGTGTTCATGCCAAGTTGAGAAGCTCATGCGATCAGCCACAAGAATTAGACCAGGATGCTATTAAAGGAGACACTAATCCACAGGGCACTTGACCACAAATTCAGGCCTCAGCCATCACGCTGCTTCAATAAACTTACCACAAGGTCACAGCTGCATTAAAACGGCGGCGACTTCCTGACATGTGGGGCTCCTGGTGTCTAAGTCTTCTGAATCCTGCTGGCAAGCGGCAGCGATACCTGACGAGCTGTTATCACTCTCAGTCCTCACCGCCCAGAGCGACGCTAAAGTTTTTTTACTCTTCTAATAATTGATGTGTTCTGATGCTGAACTCATCTTCCATCTTTAAAAGATGGCCAAAGTTCCTGCAGGCATCTCCCTGCTCATGTTCTGCAAATGTGTGTTTTTGATGCTACATGCACTCGGGTTTTCTCACCTCCTCTTCTGCATCCGCACTTCATGAGCCCCTCCCCATCCTCTTTCATGTCTTGATGGGAGTTCTGCCCAAGCACATTTAAGCAGATGTTCTTCCTCTGAAAAAAAAAAAATTCAATTCCACCAGCCGTGCACGGATGTGATAACACCCCACGCTCCATATAAACCTGTCTCCCGCTTGACAATTTGGTTCCAATTAAACTATTTATACACGCTGTATTTAAGGGGTGAGAAGACCGCTCGAGGCGTATCCTCTTATGAGATGCTCCCTCTTTTGACTTGGTCTTTTTTCTTCACTCTTGCTATTATTTTTTTGTTTTGCCCGAGCACCGTTGCAATTTGAAGTGCGTAATGTGTGCGGGTACGGACGGCTGCACTCAAGGCCTCAATACCTCAACTTGGGAAAAGGTGCATCGGTGACTGTGTTCATCATTACTCACTATAAATGGGAGCCTGCATATTTTACTAACATCTTTTGCTCTGATTCACAAAATCATTTGCCACCCTCGCTAAACGCAGTGTAGAATTAGCCTGTACCATCAACCGTTATCAAGGGAGCACTGTTAAATACCATAATTTAAGCCTATTTGAATACTGTTACACACCCCAATGGTTCACTCATCAGTAGTTTCCCCGTTTCAGCTCCAGCCCTCAGAATCCCTTCATTATGAGGGGGTCATTTGTATTCTCAATCTTGTCTCCTCCGACCTGCTAATTTCCATAGCGTTTGAGCCCGTTGTGCAGCGGCTGATGCTTATGCACGTCTTTAGAAAACTTGAAGCAGATATCAATGAAAAGGGATAAAAATACAGCAGCAGTATGAGTCGGCTCTGTCGTTGTTTGTTTGACATGAGGAGAGGTAATGTCCGCCACAGTCTTTCCATCTTTGAAAGTCCCTCGGGTCGTGCAGGTTCTGGGCACCACTGACTCATTGCTCCTACATTGGCCTCGCAGACATACAACCAGATAACCATTTGTCAGCTTTTTTTGTCCCTCTGACAAGATGTCAGTGTGCGCGCACATTGTGTCTGTGCTCTCAGAAAGACAGATAGAGATGTATAGATAATCTGACAAGCAGAGAAAGACATGGGCGGTGGGAGACGTAGACAAAGAAAAGGGAGGGAGGCGAGTAACGCGGTTTGAGGGTTTATCTGATTTGGGTGGCGCTGCGTGATGCTGCTTTTGATTGTGTTTATGTAGAAGTTCACTGTTGCATCTCGCCTTACCGTCTTTTGTGACATTTCTCTTCCTTTCTGCTTTTACCTAGATGAAGACCCGCTGCAGCCCATGACCTCGGATGAGACGGTGTCCGTCGGCGGCATGGTGACGTTGACCTGCCGAGTGGCAGAGACTGACAACTCCTCGCTGCAATGGTCCAACACCGCGCAACAGACTCTGTACTTCGGAGAGAAGAGAGGTGAGAGACACTTTGTTCGGCTAAAGAAAGTTTAAAGAGAAACATCTTGAATGCAGTGACAACAACAGGCGATCACTGCTAACTGCATTTTAGCAGCCAACGTTTGCTTTGACTTTGATTTATCCAACATGACTAAGAAAAACAGGTTTTCGCCTAACACAATGAGGTCGATCTGTTCATCATTACATCACTACGACAGATTTGTGCTGCCTCTTGTGTCTCAAACAAATGGCTACCTTTGTTTTAGCAGCAGCAATCACGTAATGTAACAAGCCAGATGGATTGTTACTACAGAGGACCAGCTGGGAAGATGATGCTCAGAAGTTGTTTGAGAATGTTTAGCGCTTTCAAAATGAAATTGACTGTTTATTGGATGGATAAATGTGTCCTTCACTTTTTACCGTGGGGAAACATCCGTCAGTCATGGATCCAGTTGGAAAGCAAGTTTTGAGAAAGAGGAATAAATAAATATATTTTTTTATGGATACTCTCTAGTTCATGTAGAAGTCATATTTTATTACAGGTCTGGATGAGCCTGGTAAAATATTTGCATTTAAAGACCTTACTTCCTAAATTCCTAAGAATAAGTTGCTCCAGTCAAAGTAATTCCTCTAATTTTATAAAATTATTCATTCGTCTGTCCAAAAATTCATACTTCTACAGTACAGATTTGCATTTCTGTCCTTTCAACCAAAGGACAGTGGAATGTGAGTGTAAAATATCTTCCTATTATCTATTACACTTCATATCTGCTGATAACTGTCACTATTGAAAGCTGATTGGAGAGAAACTTCTGTATTTTAGCTCCAAAACATAACATTGGTTGGAATGTGGAAAAATTAGTTAGACCAGCTAGGAAGCTATGGCGTTGCTAAAATATGATTAGAGAAACACATTTTTGCACTTAGAAAGAGGTTTTTTTTTTACTTAAAGATGCCTCTAAATCACGGCCTGAAATGTAAATGTAAATCTTGTTTTTGTGAACACTGGATGTGTTTGGGCTTGTTTTTAAAGTTGCGACCGATGTAAGACGCATGAAGCAGCGACTCTGCTAATCTAAAACATTGCAAAGTAAAAGAAAACATCACACTCTTGTGCTACTTCTGTACAAATCTAATTTTCACCCAACCACTTGCAATTAAGACGCTTGTTTCTGCACTGATGTCGAACAAGGCGCCAACAATCACTTTGAACATAAAGGGGTCAGAAGCTTTGTTGATGCAAAAAAAAAAAAAAAAAAAAACTTTTCAAACAAAGACCTCGGGCAGCCGAGAAAGCAAACAGGACGGTTTTGTATTATTGCTGGAGAGCCAAAAGCGCTCGATAAAGGCAACAAAAGAAAGCACAAGACACAAAAAAACAAGGAGTCTGATGAATTAAAGTGCATCAATGTGTCCAATTATAAGAGCCGTGCCTAAAGATTAACTGTCTCAGCTCTATGATAAAACGCTGTGTGCAAGCTGGGCGCTTAAAAAGGAGGTGATCTGTTTATGGGCTCCTTTATTTGACACAGGAGCAGTATTGATAGCAAAACAAACAAAAAGACTGAAAGAATTTAAATAAAAGTCTTGCATTGCTCTGCTTCACACAACAGACTCAGTAAGTTTGAATGAAACGAGGAGAGAGCTTCACAGATGGATGGAAGATGTGTTTGGATTGTTGGTGAATTAGAAATAGAGAACATGGTGGAGATAGGGAGACTTTCTCTTGCACTAATTTAGCACTTCACAAAAGAAGCCAAACAATCACAGGGACAAAGTTGAGAATAGTTGGGATGGATCTGACTGCAGACTGAGGAAGTTTTCCCCACAGTGCCAACACTGTTGCAACAGACAATTTGGAAAACAGAGAGAAAATGTGAGTGTGTGTGTGTGTGTGTGTGTGTGTGTGTGTGTGTGTGTGTGTGTGTGTGTGTGTGTGTGTGTGTGTGTGTGTGCGCTGGGGTGTGGGGCCAAGTTGAAGGACCAGCAAGTTGTTACTCCTTCTGCAAAACGAAAGAGGAACTCTTCTCACTCTGATGCAAAACTTCAAGTTGGTTTCCTGCTTTGAGGTGAATTGAGAGGAGGATTTGAGGAGAAGGTGGACATCAGGGAACATAAGAAAGAGGAAAGAGGGAGCAAAAGCAGAAGATGTCCCTTCCAAACAGCCTCGTCCTGCTGCAGCACATCAACTTACAGCATTTTCTGTACTTTGAGAAACAGAACTGAGAAAAACGAGAAGGGGAAGCAGCAACAAAAGAACCAAAAAGTTTCCTGTAGTAAAAACCTTTCGCCAGGGCCGTTCTGCTTGTTTTGAGTTACAAACTTCACCATCTTCTCCACTTGCCCAAAGACCCGTGCTTGGTGGCAAACTGAATATATATATATTTTTTAAAGATGTGAAAAGTCCAGGAGAATCAGACACATCAAAGAGGCTTAAATAAAAAGATTTTCAGCTCCAAAAACCTAAGTCATGATGGAGTAACAAGTGGAACTGAACATTCCTCTTTGCTCCACTTTCGGAAATGATAAATTGAGATGAAGCAGCGAGTCATCGCCGCTGGCCCGAGCAGTGGAGTCCAGACACCTTGTCTCATAGCTGAGACAGCAGGACACAGAGGAGGCAAGAGTATAAAGGATACACCAGAGCTGGAATGAAAAGGAAAGATAATAAAAGACTTGATTGAAGAGGGGCTGAAGAAGAGAAGGAGATGGGAAATGGGAAAAATCAGAACTCCTTGCTGTCTCGTTCCAGCACAGCCCAGCGTGCGCCAGGCTTTGGAGCGGAGGGGAAGTAATAAGTGGCCGAACAGTGTGTGGAGAGATAGCAGAACAAAATGATGAGGGGAACTTCTTCACAGTGACGCTCCAGTAAAGGAACTAAGAAACGAGTAATCATGAACTGAAGGAGGGATGATCATTTTATCATAACAAGTAGCTGGATTAAAAAAAAACTTAAAATAATCTTCATGTGAATATTAACCAGGCTATGTCATTAAACTGAGCTTAACAAGAGAACAAAGGGGAAAAAAAGAAGGAGCATCTAAAAACCGGGAAGATATTAAAGAGAAGAAGGGGAAGAAAAAGACCTTGGATTTATCTGATAATAAAAACGCACTATTCCCTCAAATGATGTGAAATATGATGAAATATCTTCACCCGTGCCGTGATATATGAAATGTTGATCTTGCTGGCATAATCACAGGGCCACATCGATTCAATCTAGTTCTCGGCGGCGGGGCAAAGCCCCCACGACTTTTATCAGCCAAACAAAGCCTTTGATATCAGTTGAATTTAACCCTGCTTTTCACCAGACGAGAGGTGGCTCAGAGAGAGAGAGAGGAGGGAACAGTATGTGGCCACTTTTAAGGGATCTTTTTTAAAAAAGCTACATGTGAGTGATTAAAAAGACAAAAAATAGTTAAAGAACAAAGTAGAGGAAAGCAGACTGGTTCCAGTGGAGCAGAGCTAATGAGAGTTCTGCAACTATAACGGAGATAAAGATGAAGCAAAACAGGAAATTAATTGTTAAGGGACATAAAGCCCAGCTGAGTTTATTAAAGCAGATGCAATGACCAAAAAAAGAAAGCTTCTTTTTTTTTTTTTAATAGATACTGTCTTGTATTAATGCGAGCATGAAGGTTTTGTGTGAGGAAAGTGTCGCTCCTTGGCAGAAATGAATGATATGATAACTGTCGCTGATGCAGGATGGCTTAATACACTTTAAGGCCTTAATTCTGGATAATTTATTTTAAGACCCTTTTAAGGACCTGCGGATACCCTGGAGGAAACAAGTGTAAGTGGATAGATGGGTAGATGAGATGAGAAAAACAGACCTTCTAATAGAGGAGATTAGACAGCTGGGAAAGCATGGAAACAGATGGGTTCCTGCATTAATACTGCAGGACCAAAAACACAAGAGACATCGAGACAAAGAGATGGACACGAGGCGAGAGAAAACAGGTGGAGAAGCCAGAGCTAAAAGAGAAAGTCTGCTGCAGGAAAGGCGAAAGCACAAGACCTCACCGATTCCTTGTTCTTGCTTTTTTTTGTTACATTTCAATGCTTGATCATCTAATTAATTTTACTATCAGATAAATATAATACAAAATTCAGTTTTAAAATGATGATTTCAGTTATTGCTGAAGAAAAGAGATCTATCCAAACAACCTTAGCTGTATGAGATAAAGCAGAGATTTTTAGAAAGCTGGGTTCAGTTCCCCACCTAGATATTATCACTGTCAGACCCATAAAGTTAAGAAATCACGTAAATTGCTCCTATCTGAGAGCATAAGATGGGCTGAAAGATCTAAAAGGAATCTGCACGCCATTAAGATAAAATAAAATAAGATGAGATAAGATCAGATGAGATATACTTTATTGTCCAGTGAAGCTCACTTCTGAGCTTCACTTCTGCTTGGTAAAACTTAGTTTAAGATAAAAGCGTAAACGTACAATACAGTTCATAGGAATACAATTTGGACAGATTACAATGATTTTTATACACCAATTAAAGAATCAATAACTTCAAAAATATCTACACCAGAAAATCACTAACATCTATCAGAGTTGAAAAGATGACAGGGTCATTTTAAGGCTGTTGAACTCTCACCAAACCACGGTGAGCCATCATCTGTGCAGGAAACAAAATATTTAACTGTTATTATTATGCATTATGCCTCGAGTGCATCGGCCCCTCAATCAAGAGGTGAGCAACAACTGACGCACTGAACCCATCGCTTCCCTCAGTTAAGATCAGAGTTCATGACTCAAAAGTAGAGCAAAAGTAAATCAGCACCCATGGAAGAGTCCCAGAGTAAAAAATAAAAACATACCTGACCAAAAATAACACAAAAGTCTGAGTCATGTTTACCTAAAAATACTTTGATGCTTTTTAGGAAAATAGTCGACGAACTGATGAGTCAAATGTAGAACATTTTGTGTCCCATTACATCCGGTGTAAAAGTAACACAGCATTTCAGGAAGAAATGGATGTTTGAGACCTGAACATGTTCCTGTGATGGATGAAACCATGAAATCTGCTCTTTACCAGACAAATCTTGAAGAAGAATGTTGTCTTGTGAGAGGACAGTGATCCAAAGCACAAAAACAAGTTCGCTATACTGAATGACTCAAAAAGAAAAAAACTGCAGGATTTGAAATCACCTAGTCAAAGTCTGAACCTGAATCTGAATCTGTAGCATGGCCTCAGGCAGGCGGTTTGTTTTCAAAGACTCTCCAAAGTAGCTGAATTAATATTGGTCAAAGAAGTGTCAGAATTCTTCCAAATAAGAAAGAAAAATAGATTTCCACTTATTGCAAAAAACTTATTGGCAGTTATTCCTGCTAAAGGACGATTCTTTTGAAAACTGCTTTTTGTTTTTACTCAGATTATGTTTTTCAGAATTATGACATTTATTTCATTGTCCAAAAAAAACAAACAAACAACCCTGAAGGAATCTGTCAGAGGGAACATTTTTCACAGTCCTGTGCATCTTGAACATCTGTCAAAGATTCCTCTTTCTAGTGCAAATTTTAAAAATAGCTTACAAGGCTCTATGTCCTCCTACTAAATATAATGCCTCTCGTCTGTCCATCTGTAGGCACTCGAGCTTCCTGGAAAATTTCCTGAGATTTGTAGAATCGAACAAAAATATCTTAACTGAAACTGAACAAGTTTATTTTTAACGTTGCATCACGCTTTATTCCTCATTTTAAATGTTGTCCTCTTGTGTTGTTTTCCTATAAGCAGTATAGAAATTATAAGAGGTTCCCATTTTTTCAAAGTGCAACACAATAAGCCTGCTCTCATCTATTAAAAGATGGTTATTTCCTATGATATTCCTTTACTTACTGTGGGTCTCAACCAGGACTTCAGAGCTCAGTGAGTAAGGAAGAAGGACTTTATAAAACGACAACCGTCTGAAAAAGTGACAAAACCACAGAAAGATTTAATTTCAACCCCCTTTAATGGACTATCTGTAACTATAACAAATGGGACCACATATTTACTTGTTAGCCAACGATTAACTTTCAGCCAGACAAATAAGAATTAATGGGAATATTAGTTTTGTTTAACTGAAATAAAAAGGCTTTAGAGAAACACACTTTTTCAAATGCAGGTTAAAAATCAAGGCTTACAGCTTGTTAAAAATGTGCCTAGATGTTACAAATGAGTAACAGTCTGAAGATAAAAAAAGACAAAAATAACTTACAGAACAAGATGCACTGAAGAACAGAAAATCCATCAAGTAACAGGAATTTAAAAGAAAGTTGCTGAACAAAAGGACATGTTGAAACTTAATGGACAATAATCAAGGTAAATGGTGCCAAAATTACCTCAGATCCCCAAATATCAGTCACATTTAGTTTTTTGATCAGGCTAATCGTTCTGCTCAGAAACTAAGCTAACTGCAGCTAGCAAGGTGAGCTAACACACGTGTTTCTGAGCATTTTGTACAACGTGCGTTACTGATAAAAGGACAAAAACAATTCATGAAATCAGCCGTTGACTACAGCTGTCTCTTCTGTTTCCATGCAGAATCGCCATGATCCATTTAAATGTCATTCCTTTAGAAACACATCTGTTGCTTCAAACTTTGCATGCAAAAAATGCAACAAATACATTGTTACTAGCTTCAATGGTAAATATTAGTAAGTTCACCGAGTGCAAAGCTGATTTAATAGAGCTGGTCATTCAACTTCTGTCTGCAACACAGTTAGGTTGGGTTATATGTCATTCCAATATCTAATTTCTCACATGAAATACAGCATAAAATCTATCAGAAAGCAAAGCTGGCAGCGGAGGGTTTTTTGCAGAGTTAGCAGGGGATCTGCAAAGAGAAAGTTTCTACAATTCAGCAGGAAGGAATATTAAATGTCCTTTTATCACTGAAAAGGGAAAAAATGGGAACTAAAATGATTAGGAAGTCATCAAAGGCAATGAACATGATACAATCTGTACCACTTTGAGATAGTAAGACAAAACATAACCTCTAATCTCACTCTAATTTTCCTTTATTCTCCAATTTAAGTTGGAAATGATTCCATCTTCACTACTGTTTCTCTACTGTACTAAAACTTTTCCCTTTAATATTTTTTTCTATAAATTAAATATTTTCATAAAGTTTGAAGAGACAAATTTGAACTGAAATCCCTCCAAATCTAGATTGCAGACAATAAACTGAACCCTGGAAAGCATTTTCACGTTTTTTTTTTTTAAACAAATTACCCCACCAGAAGAAAGTGAGCACTTGCTCTTAGTCAATCTATGATTTTATTTATTTGTCATACGGTTTCTCTCCTTTCCATAAAAGCATATCAGCAGACATCAGACAGACTATCATATGCTTTGGAGCAATTTACCAAGGTAATGGCTCTCTGGTGATTCACAAACCAGACGGGGAAAGACTCTTTCCTGCCTGGAGGGAGGATGAAGTGGGCAGGTTTCAGCCGTATTGATGACTGCGATTGTAGCTTATTCATTTCATCTCAGCTAATCCTAACCGTTTTTACAGTTTTTCACAGGTAAGCCATGCTAAAGAGCGGCAAATCGTCAGCTACACTGCAAGAAACCAGACAAACGAATGACAGAGAAAGATGCTTCTTTTAAAATGTGGAGCATGAGCTTTTTTTTTTTTTTTTTGACATTTCTGAAAAACTATTGATCCACATCACATCAGTCAAAGTTTTCCCGACGTCTTGGAGAAAGCTCTCTGCAGAGTGCATTAACAACAACCGTAACGGGACTGAAAGGCTGCCGCTGAGACTTTTCAAATCTACCAGCACTTGAAAGATGGCTTTTCAACTGTTTCTGTTTGAATTTTCAAGACTTTCATTTTTCCATGTGTCCTCAAAATAATCTTGTGGAACATGAGTGCGGAAAAATGGAGGAGGAGAAAGGCACAAAGAGAATCCAAAGTGGAAAATAAAAAATGAAATTGCTTTTTTTTTGTTTTGTTTTAGGTTATTGAAATAAACATAAAAAAAATCCCGGTGTGATTTAAAGTAGTAATTTTGCATCTTCCCTGCAGATATACACATTAAACCAAGTCCAGTGAGGCAGACAAGAGCTCTGTTGTAATTTAATATTTTTCTTAAAAGAAGGAAAGTGCAGATTTCTCCTTTTTTTTCCCTGAGTTTGACATTTTGGCACTCCTGACCTTTCACAGGTTGTTCAGAAACACTGGACCGTAAAACTACAGAAAAAGAACTGCAACAGAGTTATGACTGTGAAATTCTTTCTCCCTTTATCTTCTTTTTTGACACCACAATGAGAGTGCCCTTCTCTGTGTTTCTAATTTATTCACACACCTAAACTAACACAAGCAGACCTCAACAAGAACTAAAGTATTGCATATTTTCTCTCTGAAAGTCATGAATGCAGTGATGAGCTAGAATTTCATTCATAACAAACTTAGGGAAAAAAACGTTTTCAATCTGCTTGCTTAAGTTTATTAGCAGAAGTGAGGATGAAAGCGGAATAGGTATAAAATCCACAAGGAGCTAGGTATATTTGGGTAATATAGTTAGCTTTTTGTACATTGCTAAGAGGTGTTTGTGTTGCCAGAGCTCGTGGGAGTGTGCTGCTGACTCAAACAGGCCTCAAAGAAAATTAATTTTCTCCTCTTTCACTGGCCTGAAAAATGACTGTTTCATTTTTTCTGTGGCTTAGTAAAGGGAACGTGCAAATATCCCTCAAACGCTCAAAGTCTGTTGAAATGAATACACTGAGAAAACAGTGAAGTAGAGCTTCAGGTAATTGAAATCATGTGATAAACAGAAATCTGCTTTTTTTTTTTTTTTTTTTTGCCTAACCTGCCTCAGCCAAGATTCTGATTTTTTTTGTTAGAAAGTTCTTTTACGGATCATATTTTGGCCCAGCTTTGTGAGTCAGACATCACTTTATTTAGAAACCATATGGGAATTCTTCCAGAGAAACAAAAAGCTAATTAATTTTTGGGACTTATTTGTGTCTCAGCAGCACACACTCATAATATCACACTGCAGCCTTTACTTTTATCCAAACTGATCATGAATCCATGTTAGGAATAAATCTGGGATGCATGTAATGCAGCTTTTTATCTTGTCAAGGATGTTGGCTTATCTAATAACACAGTTATGTGGGCCAAAACATGAAGAAATGAAGCAGGTTTTGTGGAAGTAGGCCAGGCCCAGTGGCCAATGTGACTAAAGGAGTTCTGTCATCCAGGAGAAGCTGCTAGTTTTAGATGCGAATGGATGGATAGATGGACGGTTACCAGGCATACTTGAGTGATATACTTACTATCAATGCTATATAGATGGTAAATGAACTCTCCCATCTATCAAAAATATTAACAGCTGAATTTATCAGATAATAGCTTCTGTCAATCCTTCAAAGCTTGCAGCAGTGAGGTCTGCAAAGTGTCAAATTAGGTAATGCTACAGTTTAACAGGTCATAATGAAAAGTATAGGGTGAGCCATGTGGACTTAGAATTTTATTGCAATATTTCTTGGTACTATTGTGATAAAGATAAATATTATAATAGAACAAAGCAATGTATTACTGACTGTTTTCTGTATCTGTATGGCTGTGACTGCATGGCGCAGCATCCATAGAGCCACAAACACAAATTTTGTTCTTGAAAAACTTCCTTGTCTAAAACAAGTTTCTTCAAGACGCCACTTAACTTAAGGAAGTGTGATTTATATCTGCACACAGTAACTGCATTTAATCACACTTTTAAATTCTCTCAGATTTATTGACACTCTCGTGGAACAAACAATGGAGAAAATGTCATAAACAACATTTCCGATCATACTGTCAGTTGAAATTTATCATAACAGTAAATCAAATTTCTTATCAGGAATGGCTGGAAATCATATTATGTGTTCCACAATATCAGATGCAGAGAAAGTTTTTACTTAAAGTAAAAGAAACTTTAACTGGATCTACACAAGACTTAACAGGTCAGTTATTCCTGAAGTTGTTGAGAACCAAACAAGTCAGGGTCACAGGAGATGAAAAAAAACACACCAGAAGTGGATAAAATCACGGCTTGTTTATGTTGCTACTATTCTCTTGTTTAAATGAGTTTTAACAAAGTTTGTACCCTTCAGTCAGTGATGGTTGTGGTTTATTTTGTGTGAGGGAGTCCTTGGGGAACATCACCATTCAAATATGCTGACTTGTAGTTACTTTCATCTTCTGCTTTCGGGATCAGATTTTGGATTGAACATGTGTGGGTGGATTCCTTCAGCGCTGCACCTCCACCTCACGTGGAGGAGAGGAGTGTTGAGGAGGAGCAGCTGTTGGAGTCAAAGCAGAGGGGACCAATTTGCATTTTCAAAGATTTTGTGCATAATAATCGAGGCAGGAGATTTTAATGAAAAAAAAAGGATAATCTTTTTGTAGGGGTTTAATCAGTGCTTAGAGATGAATTTATATAAGTCGGTAAAAGTTTCTCCCTTAGGTGAAACCATTATATATATATTTTTATAGAGAGCCGAGACCCTGTGCACGCTTATAAAGCAAATATAAATTGCTTAATGTTACAGACTGATGGTTTCACAGAACATTACAGGGAAGCCCCTTAAAAATAAATGAAGGAAGAAAAAAAGAAAAAAAAAGTCCTTTTTATTCTAGTAGCAAACTTACACTGAAATATTGTTAAAATCCAACCTTAAATGTCATCACATTCAGCGAATGGAAAATCTCACATGAAGAAATTATTGCTTTTAACAAAATCAGTGGTGCCTTCATGAGCTTACCTAATTCAGCCATTAAATAGGCATTAGTTCCAGCATTGTGGGCAGCATGATCTCAGTGCTTTGCTCCAGTCTTTCTTTGGCCGTATTGGGAGCTCCTTTGGTAAATCATTTTCACAAGATTGGAACACGAAGACAGAGTGATCTTTGACCTTTCCTCCTTTCACAATCTCTGTAGATCATCCAATATCCCGGAGCCTCTCCTTATAAGCCCTTCTCATGAGCTGACCTCACAGCTTTTCTATAGGGCTGGTTACTGAGACAGGTTGATGTTTTTTTATTGTCTGGTGAGCAGCTGTGCTGATTTGGCCAAATGGTTTGGATCAATATCTTGCTGAAAGACTCAGTGATGACCCATTTCCAGTTGCTGGCAGAGAACTCCATTTAATTGAAATGACCTCGTGAAGAGTTCAAAATCTTCACTCGGAGATCTCTGTTGCTGAGGAACTGGCCCACAGCATCTCAGATCCTCCACCTTACTTGGCAGTGGCAATAAGATGCTTTTCAACATATTCAGCTTTTGGAGTGTTTTTATGGAAAAACTCAGTGTTGTTATCATCTGACCAGAACACAATATGCCAGGTAAAGTTTAGCAAAATCCATGTTTACGTGTTTGATGGTGGCAAAGAAAATACTTTTTCTGGGCTTGGATCCCAACTAGTAGGTTTACATAATATCTAACGGTTATAATAGGTGACCCAAAATTATTCTTAGAGTGCATTGAGGCAAAATAAACTGAGGTTGTCAAACATTGTTTTCATTCTCACATAATCACATGTTTTAAAACATATTTTTTCTCTGAATTTGATACACTTCTCTCAAATTTAAACATGCAGGAATTTTCTTGTAACTATTTGCTGACCTGAATAGACCAACATCTGCTTTCCTGAAATGGGATGTTCTCTTATGTTTACCATTTTGAAGAGTAGCTTGTGGAAATAAGCCTGTGTCACAATGTAGGAATTGTCAGTATGGCCTATACTTACGCCATTCATTTTGTTAAAACACGTTTTTCTTAACTTTGCTTCTTTGTTCTCTTACACTGCAAAACCACAAAATCTTAGTAAGTTGTTTTGGTTTAGTTTCTAGTGAGAATATCTTAGTACACTTGAAATAAGACACAACTAACTTACACGCAACCTCTAAGCAAAACATAGGAGCCATGATATTGATGAAAAAGTACCACTTCCACTGGCAGATTATTCCATAGCAAGATGATTTTTTCCATATATCTGCCAATGGAATTTTCTGTTTTTGTGGTGTAATGAATGCATGAATATAATCAGATTAAAGGTTTTATTTATCAATTTCTTCAGCATGAGAGGCATCTAGTGCCAAAACAGAATCAACTTATGCCAAGACTTTTTACATCTTTACCAGTATGATAACTGTAAAGGAGGCTGTATGTGAAAAAATAAAACATTATGGATTAAAATCACACACCGAGCAAAACACTGTCTTGAAGTTCTGCAAACTTTTTTTCTAAGTCAGAGAATTAAGGAAACATGTTTGATGAACGACTTTTACACATTAACCTGTGCAAAGTCTCATAAATTCACAGAGAGAATCTGACTCTGTGTGTGTGTGTGTGTGTGCGTGCGTGCGTGCGTGCGTGTGCGTGTGCGTGTGTGTGTGTGCTGTCTGATAGCAGACAGTGAACCAAACTACTAAATGAAATCCTAAAAACTCTGCTCACCCTTGTGTAATTAGCACAAATGCCTTGAGGGCAGGTTATTATGAACTGCTGAGGGTAACAATAAATTTTTCACAGAAACTGAGGTCGGGAATTCATGTAACTTCTGGCTTTTGGCTTTAAACTCACCTCTTGCAAAAGCGAGGATGTGCTCCATCAGGGGATTCATCTTTTTTAAACATAAAATAATTAAAGGATGTGAATACACCTCTCTAGCTATCAAAGGCAGTCAGATAAAAACACTGCAGGACATAAAGGGACATCAGTTGGAAAAAAAAGAGAAAAATCTCCCTCTGCTCTGCGTGAGTCTGATCTTAATTGAACAGTGAGGGACGTGTCGGTGTAAAGACGTCCAAAACCAGCGGGATAAAACTAACGTATAGTGATTATCTCCTCCTGTGTTCATGCTTTCAAATGAAAGTGAAGAAAGATAAATAGCAAACTGCAGCTCAGATTAAGACTAGTATTAGGTCATGTTTGCTTTATTATTATTATTATTATTATTATTATTATTAAATGAACCAACTAGCATCAAATATGCCTTCAGATAAGGGAAATACATTTTTAGGATAATCCCTAGTGGGAGTTTTCCATTGCTGTTATACGCATTGAGGTGTGTCTTAGAATATTACAATATCAGTAGTTGTGTTTTAATTGACCATAAAATGGAATTACAAAAACAAATTTGCTTATTTGAATCATGCCAATTAAAAAAAAAAATGTGATAAGTTTCTACGTTAGAATTTTTTTTGGGCTGTTTCAACAAACTAGACAAAAATACTTGGTAAGATTTTGTGATTTTGCAGTGTGATGCATTAGCTGAAGCTAATCCATTTTGAAAGCGATAGTTTCCAGTTCAACTCGTGGCTCAATTATTACATCTTTACCTCTTGGTAAAGATGTAATAATTCATCTAATTTCACCTTTTGCATTTCCCCCCATTGATTTTTCATAATTAGTTTGGATGAAAAAATTTTTAAGGTTGGCTAAAAGACACAAATGATGTCAAAGAAGTGGTGGGAAAGAGGCCAAGGTGAATCTCACAGATTGGGAAGTGTGTTTACCAAGTGTTTTGCCGTTGGAGTGCTGATCCGGGATCAATTTACGCCCTCAGATCAGCGAGTACAGTGTGATCAAGGGAAGCCTGCGGTCACTGAACCCCAATCAGCTGTCGGAAAGGCAGGATAATTAGGGAGCTGGAGAGAATATTCACAAGCAGATGGGAGGATGGAGGCGACATGTGTGGGAGCGAGAGAGAGAAAGAAGAAGAGAGGCGGTCTCTTTTTGGCAAGGGTGTTGGCTAAATGCTTGAAATGTAAAACAAAACTAGACAGAGCTGAGTGGTGAGGAGACGGAGTTTAAGGGAGTGAAGCGCAATCATCAAGGTGGGAATGTGGTGGAGGTGGGATCAATGCGGGCAACTGACAGAGAGAGGGAGAGGAGCAGGAGGGAGAGGTGTGATGCAGATTAAGGCTGAACCAAAGAGGGAGATGAAGAGATGCAGAAGCTGCGAGGGAAATGGAGACAGATATATAAAAATATTGGTCTGTAACTGATGTAGTTTGGTTCAGCATCACAGGTTTCCTGCCTGTTGTGCCAATAACACAAATTTGAATTTAAGAGAGTTCTTGGCAGACGGAAAACTGCATAAGGAGGCAGGAGGCAGATGAAACGCGGAATATGCACTCAGTATGTGTTGGGATAGAATCCCCCTCTCCCTGAATGTTTGAAGTTGAAAGAGCATGGGAAAGATCGAGGGAGGAGGAAGAGAAGTTGATGGAGGAAGAAGGAGTAAAAATAGCTGCTGTGACCAGATCAGCGGTTGGACATTTGGAGATTTTTGCGTTTCGGGTCGGAAAAGTCGACATACAACAGATGCAGGGAATAAGCAACACATGCTGTCAAGTAAATGTTCTACTTGACATGTAATAGACAGGCAAATGTTACATCTTCTCAGCTTAGAGATTGCATGATTGCATTTCCTAAAATGATTTAGAAACCGTATACAGTCAACATGTAGAAAGATCTTAAAGCTCCAGTGCATAAAGTCTTGGCTTTCTCCAGTAAAAAAAATTTCAACACACAGATATTTGTACATCTTTTTTCTTTTGAGTTTAATAAACATCAATTTAAATCAAAACTCTGCAGTCTGCCCTCTTTAGTATTGAAATGCCGAGTCTTTGTTCAATGTGGGGGTTAAATTTGTTGACTTTTTAAGAAAGTTTCTGCAAGTTTAAGTAACTTCAATCTAAAGACATTTTAAGATTTAAATTCAGGATTTACGTAAATTACAATAAATAAGTCATGCAAATAAACTAAGTAACTTACTTAAAATGTACTTGCCTAAAAAAAACTTTCAGCAAATTAAATACAAGATTGTGAATTTAAGTGGATGATTTTTTCTGCTCCCTGCTTGTTTTACATAGGCTGCTCTGCTTTAACCTCTTCGTGTCGTTGTATTCTATTGGAATTTGATGGTGAGACCAAAACAACGTGGTGCATAATTATGTAGTGGAATGAAAGAAACATGGCTTTCCATTTCTTTTCAAAGTCATTTACCTGCTGGAGCTGGAAGAGTTTGGACAGCAGCTGGAGGTTTAAGCTCAACTTGACAGGGAATAACCCAGAGGAGGTCGAAATTCATTTAAATGTTAAATTACTCTGAAACAAATCCTCAGTGCATCAACGACGCAGAAGAAGAGATAACTTAGCTAATGACATCAGTGTGATCTTTGAGGTATCTTAGCTAGTGAATACGTTACGGTGTTTTATGTACTTAAGATCACTTGCTTCTTGGCATTTGCACCTCGGACGTCCTTGACCGTTGCTTTGGGTGGTTGACCCCAGGTGCTTACACTCATACACCTTCAGTGCATTTTAACAATAACAACACTTTGTGTTTTCCAAAACAGAAACATTCCTAAGGCTAAACCAAAGGTTGTACTATATTTGTTACAATCCACAACCCGGCAGTTTTTCCTGCATGAGCCTAAAGCTAAATTCATGATTAATGCTTCCACTCACGTGCATTCTTGGCTTGATGCATGCTTCATTATCTTTATCTGTCCACCAGCCCCCTGTGGCAGACAGAGAGTGGCTTGCATAAGTGCACAAAATGTGCACACCGACTACGCATATGACAGGTTAAATCTCCCATTCAAAAAAGCAGCGTAGATGAGTTAGACAGAGCAGAAGAACAATAAGGATGCTTGATTTGAGGAGAGCTTCTGCAGGAGGATCTGTGAAACACTCAGAATGCCTCAGTGAAAGTGTAGAGAGATGTCAGGCCTATTTAAAGCCCCCACATGATAACTTTCACATCAGCTGACTCCATTACCGGGGAAGCTATTTGAAAACAGCTTGAACTTTCTCGCCGAAGCCTGATCGTTTCTTTAAAAATAACGTGGATGCGATTAATTCAGGTGCACCAAACAGCAAGACGGACGATCAGAATGAACAATGTTGCCAGGAATTACCGACAGAGGAAGAATGACTCACTACTCAAGGTTAAATGTAAAAAAGATGGCGTCTCGGTAATTTCCTGTGAAATGCTCAACAGGAGGAGTAAACGCTGCAAGTCAATGACTCGATGCAACCTGCTGTGTTTCCTTAGATATAGAACCTTTTTAATCAATTTGAATAATAAACTGAACTCGACTGCACTGCTTCATAAGCAGATAATTTGGAACTTATGTATTATTGGGTTGAGATTACTGAAGTGCCTTGAGATGATGTTGTGAATTGGCGCTATATAAATAAACTCAACTGAATTGAACTGCTCAGGCTTCTTCATTTAAATGCTTTTCTTCACATATTAATTGGATTCAAAGATTTTTGTTTGTATCTCAGAGACGCTACAAGCTTTGGTTTAGAAGAAGAACAACCTTATTTAATACCCTGCGAAGAAAAACAGTTGGAAGTGCTGAAACAAAGAATTGTGTTACTGCATGAGTCATAAATGAACTGCACCTGGATGCTTAGACCCATAAAAACTGTTAGCACCAATGCTGGAAAAGAGGCTGCAAAGACCAGACAGCTCCACTACAACACATTGTCCCTCTGAAACATTTAATTAGCAGTTTATTTTTTTTCTGTTTGGTTTGCAGATGGATCCTAGTGTTGCAGTAGCCATGGCAATGAATGAATGAATGTAAAAGGACAGTTTGTCACATATATTTTATATATTTTTCAAACAGTTTTTTTTTTTTTTTTTTACCACGGTCCTTTGAGGTTGCCAGTGAGACCTGATTAGAGGTCAAACCATTACAACCACAAACTTCAGTGTGTTTTACTGGATTTTTATATAATAGACCAACAAAAAAGAAGGACATTATGGTACAGGTGAAGGAAAGTGATATTTTTAAAAGTTTTTTTTGCAATTAAAAAGCTGAAAGGGTGTGCTGTGATGGCACAGAGGTTAAGCACCACACACGTATGGAGACCTTGGTCCTGGACGTGGCGGTCGCAGGTTTGATTCCTGGGCTGACGACCTTTGCCGCATGTCCTCCCCTTCTCTCCTTATCCACTTATCCACTCAAATAAAGGCCACTAGAGGCAATAAAACCTTTAAAAAATCTCTGAAAAGTCAATACGTTGTAGGATCACATGTTTAGACTGAAATTTATTTTATTTTTTTTCAAAAGTAGATCAGGCTCAGTTTGATTAGATTATCAATATTTATATCTGACAAATTATTCAACTGAAATTGCATCAGGACTTTAACTAGGCCTTTTATACATGAACTATCTTTCATGTTAGCTCTTGGTTTGTTTGGACTCTTGCGGTTTGTACCAGGTTTTCCTCCAGTGCTGAACTGCGTCTTGCTCCACCCATTCTTACACACAGGGAAATGTATTTCTCTGTAACTGCTGACACAGGACAATGCTGCCTCTGCCATGCTTCAGAACGGGGTTAATATGTTCAGGGTGATGTGCAGTGTCAGTTTTCTCACATGCAGACCAAGAAGATAAATTCTAATCTCACTGAACCAGGACTCCATTTTCCACATTTCCTCTTACCTACATCTGAGATCCCAGCTCAGATATCTGGGGTTTGATGTCCTGCATGTTTCAGGTGTTTTCCTGACACACCTGACTTAAATGAATAGGTGATTACAGGCTTCTGCAGCTCTTTGTGGCTCTGGGGTTAATTCAGCCATTTAAATTAGTTGTGCTGGAGATGGATGTAAAATACACAGGACAGTGGGCTCTGAAGACAGACTGGAAACCACTGCTCTGTGAGTTGTGTCACACTGTGACTCACATAGTAATCCCATATTATGAAAAGTAGTTTTTTTTTTCTCTGATGAAAGCATGCATTATTGAATGCTATAACTCAAAATAGCAAAAACTTGTTGGATTTTGGCTTTGTTTATGTTTTTGTTTATAAATCGTTAATATATTCATGGTCTTTCTGCATGGAGTTTGCATGTTCTCCCTGTGCATGGATGGGTTTTCTCCGGGTACTCCGGTTTCCTCCCACAGTCTAAAAATATGACTGTCAGGTTAATTGGCCTCTCCAAATTCTCCCTAGGTGTGGGTGTGCATGGTTGTTTGTCTCTGTGTTGCCCTGCGACAGACTGGCGACCTGTCCAGGGTGACCCCGCCTCTCACCCAAAACGTTCGCTGGAGAGGCACCAGCAACCCTCCCAACCCTACTAGGGACAAGGGTGTAAGAAAATGGATGGATGGATGGATAGATAATATATTTATGCAAATGTGCATTGCATTGTATGTTTGCATGAATATCTAGTGTGTGTTGGATGTGGCAAGGTTTCACATCCAACCAAGACCAGCAGATAAACAGAACTCAGCAGCATTCCTCTGCCATGTACTCCCACACACATGTCCTGTCCATAAATCCTGTTTATACACGAGCTCAGAAATTCATTACATCCCTTCACCATTGAAATAAAAGCTAAACATCAGAGCGCGACCTATTGGCAGACTATTTACCTCACCCGCATCAGACTAAACAGCACCAGCGCACGTGTGCAATTTTCAGGGGCCTCCCGATCGATATGCCCCCGTAACTAGATATGATATCGTTTTTGAAAATCCATCACACCTGTAGGTGCAAGCGCCACGCATCGTTTATAATGAAAAGAGAAAGAGACGGGGGAAAGAAGAAAAAGAAGTGAAGGGGCCTAGGGTGTGAAAAGATTAGAAAAGTGTGAGATGTAACTGAGGAAGATGAAGGAGAAGAAGTAGGAGGGGAAGAAAGAGGACTGAGGATAGACAAGGGGAGGAGAATTAAGGAGACTGATAGCTGAGCACAAGGTCCAGCGGGCGGGGATATGTGTGCGACTGTATGCCTCACAAACCCACCCAAAGTGGGGAGCTCATGAAGACTAATGTTATGACCTTGTGTGGCGATAAGGCATGAAGATAAAGTAGTGTTGGATAAAATAACTGAAAATATACCATGAGGAACAAAGGTGTGTCTGTGAGTGCACAAGAGGGAGCAAACGGCAGCTGAACAGACTCATGAAGAGACAGAAAAAATATGAACAAACACAAATATAGCTCCTCCACCATAAGATATCAAATGAACAAGAATGGGAGAAAGACGGATAGGAAGCAAAACGTTGCAGTGACAGTGCAGTTACAGATCAATCATGTGTTTCCTCATATTACCTCATATCTCTGATTTACAAATAATCAGCAGAGCCGATTATGGAACATCAAGTCAAGTTAAAGGGTTAAATAAATAACCAGTACTTTTCTTTTTGAAAAGAAAAGTAGTTTAACTGCTGTAATTAATCACATCATGAATTAAAATGACTTAAATACGTTTTATTCTAATGAATTTTGTATTTAGTGACATGATAATCCATATTATTTATGATTTTGGTTGTCTGTTTTATTTTTGGACATTTAAAATATGCTCCAGTATTTAAGAGTCTTTTTCAAAACGAACGTTTATTGATCACAGAGAGGGCAAACTTGTATTATTACACCATTATCAATATACAATACTAATAGAAAATTGCCTCAAAACATATTATTGTTTATCAAGATGATTACTGATACAATTTATCGTCCAGCAAAATGTGTTATTGTGACACTTGGTACTTGTTTTCTTTGTGTTATGGAAACATTCTGAAATAAATGAATGAATAAATAAACAATAACAAATACATTTAGGGATGCGCCTCATCATCCAGAGAGAGATGTTCCATAATGATGTCTCCCTTAATTAGTCCTGAATTCTTGTCTGTTTCATTCTTTTAACTCGTTTCAAATAAGAACACAAACAGCTAAACATGAAACGCACAAGCCAAGCCTTTATCTGATGCACAATGTGCGACAGTTCCTGTTGAGATAAAAACATTTACTGATAATGCTATGTTTACAGGCTGAACATGTACAGCTTTCATCCACTTCTCAGTAGGTCCAGCATTGTTTACAGCAGCAGCATTAAAACATCCAGCTCGGTTTAGGAATTAAACAGAAACGCTTATAAAGCGTGAATGTTGGAGAAGTGGTCAGTATGTCGGCCTAAACCCAGAGAGATAACTCAGCTTAATTTACAACCATTAAAAACATTCAGCTCAGAGATGAAAAAGAAAACAGAAATGATTCTAACACTCATCTCTAGATGAGTTACCATCTAGCAGAATTCACACATTTGAGTGGAAATCTTGGTTTCATTTCCGCACATGAGAAGAATTTCTTTATTTTTGCTAACTGTAAATTTCAGTTTTGTCTCTAAATCTGGTCTTAGACATCTGCTAAAGTGAATTTGTTCCGTGTTGGTTGGGGAGGTGTTTCAACTTTCCTGGTCAAACTTATTGGCATCTGTCCTGTTCGTGCAACAGGAATGCTGTCTTACTTCCTCTTCCTTTCAGCTCAACCCATTGGTTTCCTATTAGATCTTGATCCTGAGACTGAGACAACTATGACAAAGGATTAAGTTTATATTTTTTGATCTATTTTTGTACTGATTTTGGTCATACGTTTTGTACAATTATCCTGCTGAAAGACTTGTTGACAATCAAGTTTCAGTTTCAGCCACCACCTATTTAAATTTAACATCTAGTATTTTGTCATCCCAGGGCCTTTAAAAGAGGAACCAGCCCTCAGCACCACAGATCCTCCACCATGTGAACAAGGGGCACAAAGTGATTTTACAAACTTTTCCACCTGGAGCGTTTGCTGCTGGGAAACTCATTCTAGCCTGTTTGGATCGAAAACAATGACATCAGACTAATTAAATACATAAATGTTAACATAAACACATTAAATGCACTATCCACTTATAAAAGCGGAAAGAAAATGTTAGGTGGAATGGATCATGACTTTAAAAGAGGAAACCCTGAACATGAAGTCATATATTAGAGGTTACACTGCAGGGGAATGTTTAAAAGTTTATGGCATGTTCAGCCCATATTATGAGGATATATTTAAAATGCTTTCTATGTATTTCTGTACTTTGCTGCGACACCGCTTATTGCATTCTGTCAGAAATAATCAGTTTATTCCTGAAAATCTGAGAATTATTTTAAGCGTCCTCTGAATTGCGTTTTTGGTTTTTGAAATTAGTTTTATGTTGGTTGAGATGAAGGCAGAAGTACGACAAACTTTTATGCTGACATTGAGCTTTTTTTCTACATAAATGAGAAGAACATATCACAAAACCCCAACTTATGACCTTTAATTGCACCTATCAAATATTCAGTAAAGCCAGCTAACATGTTCACTCTGTTAAGTGCGAATCTTTGTTGATGCAACATGCTCTTGCATGATAACTTTGAATGAGGAGAAATATTCATGAGATGAGCATGATTTGCTCTCTCAGGCATTGTTTTCCAAGAGTTCTCGGTGCAACGGTGACGAAGTACGAACTGTAAGCTTTGCTGATGCAGGAAGTCAGACAGGTAGAACATTCTCTGCAGACAGAGACAGGCAGGTGAGAAGACAGGAAGACAGGCGGCAATCACACGGCACAAACACAGCAGAGGTCACTGCTATCACGGAAACGAGCCGTTATTTCGTAGCATTTCATCATCATCATCATCTATCTCAGTCGTTTGTGCTCTTTCCCTCTTTCATGGCAGGATTTCTCATTGATGACAAAGCCATTTATGTCTTTCGTTTGTTCCCCCCGCTGCCGCCACCCTTCCCTCGTGGTTTCTTCCTTATCCTCCTTGCTATTTATGTTTCCTCTGTTTGCTTTCACACACTTTCTCTCGTCTCATTCTCAATTTGCATTGGTTTTTTTCCAGTCTTTTTGTCTTCCGATGCCGCGTACCCGGCTTACATCTTTGCTATTTTTTGCCGCTCTCACCTCGTCTGCATCGCTCGTCCTCCTCTTTCTCTCTTACATCATTTTCTGCTCTAAACACATCTGCCTCTCTGTTTCTACTCTTCATCACTATTATGTCATTCACTTTTGATTGAAATTCTGTGCACCCTTTAACTTACTTTCCTACTTTCCTTTTAACAGTTATCATTCTCACTAGATGCCAGACTTGTTTCTTTCCTTACTTCCTCCAGCTGGTATCTTCCCTCCTTCTTCATTTCCACTCCCTCCATACGTTTTTACCTCCTTCCTTCAAATCTCATCCTAATTTCCATTTCCCATATTCTTAATCCTTCCTTCCTGCTGCTGCTTTTCATCCTGTGGTTTTACATCATCCTTCCTACCTTAGCTGAGTTCTATTTCCTTCTCATCTGCCAGGCCCCACTTTTGCAATATTTGAAACCTCATGTTTCCGTGTGTAATTTTCTTCTTCTTTTGCTCCTTTATTTCAGCGATTTCTTCGCTCTTTCTTCTTTTTTTGCTCATGTTTTCATCATTATTAGAAGGATCTAGTATTGGTGTAACATAATCTCAAGATTGCATGTTCTAATTTATTTTTTATGTACTTATTTATGACGACCAACGATGATGTAATCACCTGTTTTTGACATGTGACATGTACCAAAGAGAGATTTCTTTTTTTTCTTTTGAGCCAAATATTCCAAACATTTTTTGTGTATCTGTATCCTAGTTATGATTTACACCCCTTATTAGGGAAACTTTCATCTAATTATTTTAGATTTGAAACCTATGCAGTTGTCCAAATTAAAAAATGTGCCATACTAATTGTTTCCAGTTCATTATGCTTTTATTTTTGGTGTTTTGGCTTCCATATATTTTACAACATTGATAATGACGTTCCACCAATTTTCATTCCATTTTCCACCAAGCTGTTGAACTGTAATACAGACTTTACCAAAAATCATAAAAATGAAAATAAAACAACTTTTCCTATTGTCTGTACTTGTAGCATTTTTCTTTTGAGCTCTGTCACAACCAAACATGACTTTTAATGCTCTGAATGTTTGCACAAAACACACGACTGATAGGTGTTTCTGTTTTTTATTTTCTTGAGCTGAGCAGTAAAACGTCTCCTTAAAAGGTCATGGTAACCCAGCAGACTGGCGTTGATGTTAATGAAGCAGATTGACAGCAGGCCGTAACAGCCTGCACTTTAAACAATCTGGCAGCCGCACAAAAACATCTGTCGCTAAAATGAAACATGTATTAGTGCACTATTCAGGAGAATCCCACATCTGTTTTATCCTCAACCATTTTTTTTTGCTTTGAAGCTGCTGTCACGCTCGTTCTTCATGTACGGCAGAGTATCTGAAAACGTGAATCTAAACTTGAAGAGCATTTAGAAAAACATGATATGTGATGAAGTATCTGTGTTACCTACTGTATGACGCCCTAGATCACCGTGTTTTACACCATCAGGACAGGAAAAATGGAGAGACGACAGTTCAGAGATAATTAGCAAGGAGTAGCAATCAGCGTCGCAAAGTAAGTTTATCTTCGTGAGTGCAGACAGAGTGTCTGCATAGCAGGTAGTGTCATCACTGAATCATTACATTGACATTTGAGAAGCACTTCAGTGGATTCAGTAGCAGTGACATATTTATGGCGTTTCAGGGTGGTGACATTTACAAAATAAATGTGTGACACCCCGCTTGGGTGAGACTGTGTATGCTACAGTTCAACAAAGGTCAAAACTTAAACTTTCAAGGTAAATGCAAAATAAAACCTGCAGCAGGTGTGAGATCCAGAGAGAGCTAGGTTAGCTTGTAAGTAATTCTCTAAATGTCTTCATTGAGTAGCTTATGGAAAACACCAGTTGAGTTAATTTAATTGTGGCTGCTGGACATGGGGATTGTGCAATAAAAATGCAGCTATAGAAAAACGATAGAAAATGTTGGCCAACATGTCAAAAATATTAATTTTCTGTTTAACTTTTCAGTAATAAAACAAGATGATTCATGTTTGTTTATTTCTGCTTGAACAAGAATTTACTTTGAACTGGTTAAAAAAATAAAATCTGAACCAATTCTGTGACATGGCCATGTCTCTCTAAAGCTTTAAATTCAGGTCTTGTTTAGGCATCTCTGCTTAATAAATTTCCGATCGACCTCTCAGGTCTTGTAAACAGAATCTGTTAGTTGTTCTTTGCTGAAATGGGGGGACTGAGAGTTTGCTGACTTCAGTTGAAGGCTGCAGAATGCTCTGTCCTCTGGGAGTCAGGTCAGCAAACTCTCTCGGGTGTTTAAAAGAGCTACAAGGCTCACTGTTCTGCTTCACATCGTGTTTCTTTTTAAAAGGTTGTTCAGTCTCTTAACTGTTTTGGTTGCTTTTGAACTATTCTCAGCCCATGTAATGAAGTATGCTGCTTTACACAAGTAAAAAAACAACAACAACTGATTCATTTGACATTTTGGGAAAAAACGCTGAACATCTACAGACCATCCAACAAAAGAAATGCTCACGTAACAGCTCTTAAATCTTCCTTAGCAATTCATATGGCACATATCTAATTATTGATATCTTGCTCTCCTGGTCCTCAGCCCTGAGAGATAACCGCATCCAGCTGCACCGCTCGACTCCCACGGAGCTTTCCATCAACATCTCTGACGTGCAGCTGTCTGACGAGGGCGAGTACACCTGCTCCATCTTCACCATGCCGGTCCGCACGGCCCGGGCCACCGTCACCGTTCTAGGTGGGTCACGCAAACGCCACAACAACACGGCTTTTGCCGCGCCACACACTGACAGACGAACTGTCATCTCGATTTAGACGTGGCAACTTTTTAATGCGGGCTTAAAATAAACCCCGCAGCTGTGTGTCAGGCATATTTTAACATCAACTCAAGCAGAAAGAAAAATGAAAGGTATGTGTGTTTATGTGTCTCATAAAATGCTTTCAGAATTAAGTAGGATTTTTGGTCAAAGAGCTTTTTCTTCTTTCTGCCTTTTGGCAGAACCCATAGCTGTCAGTCTGCTGTCCGTCTTGGTAATTCCTCTCTGGGAAGTTTATATTAAGGTGTCTTCCTTTCTCCTATTTGCCTTGACTAGATCCCAAGATGAGGTATTCTGAAAATGCTGCTTTGTTCCCTGTGCAGTGTGACAGTCCTGCTTGCCTTGTCAGTCATCAATCTCCTTTGAGACTGACTAACATTTGTACAAACCAGCTTGACGGTAGTCTGCGTTAATTTCTCCTGTACGCCTGTTGGAATTTTGACAAATTTAAATGTACGACTTGAGGCTTTTTGCACTTTTTATTTTTCATTTTCTTCATGGGGTTCCTGTTGTTCCTGACGATTTCATGAAGAAGTAATTACTTTTGTCGGACTGCAGGGTGAAACTAAAGGCTGATCAGGTTGCAGAAGTTTAACATGACCTGTCTAACTGCCTCGAAATGCCCTTGATGTGCCGCTGGGATATTTATCCCACTGAGCTTCAGATCCATGTTCAGTTTGACCCTGCTGACAGCCTTTGTTTTTGCAACTTGTAAAAAAACAGCACATCGCCATTAGGCAAAGTGTTGATATTTTAGCCATTTAGTGGTGAGTTTCTATAAAAATAGAAGACAAACTCTTGACATCACAGCAGTGAGGCAGAAAATATCTTAAAGTCTAAGTCTGTGCTAAAACACTGAAGCACACATGATGCAACCTGATTTTCATTAGACTCGGGTAATTGGAGTTTTTATAAAACTGCTTTCAGTGACGTATTAGATGAACCAAAAACTCGTCTTAGGGAACACAGCTTTTGCTGGCGGACCTGCAGAGCTCCATCTCCGTCCAGTTTGACGCTGATCCTTGTTTATGTTGTTAACCTCTGAGCAAGGCTGCGACCTCACATAACTCTGGTGAAGATAAAGCAGCTCCACTCATCCTCAGTGAGATGAATGTTATTACCCATTTGTGATGCGTCCCTGTAGCAGGCAGTAAATTGTGGTCACCATGACAGTAGAGAATGTGCCTGCTCATTGGACGTTGCACTAATTGCCCCCACCCCTTTACAAATAGTCTTTATCGTATTGATTTTGATTCGTAAAGTTGTTGTTACTCAGCACTGGGTTTCAGTGGCTGCGTTTTATTGTTTTGTTGAGAACAAAGCAAAGGCTGCAATGTAACAGTTAATGGCTTTAAAGTACAACCACAACGGAGACGTGGAGTTGGAAAGCAAAACAGAATTGCTCTGGTATTCCAGAGAAGCTGTGGTGGGCTTGTTTACAATCAACACTTACTAATATCTCAAACCACCCTTGGCTAATTTCACTGTTCACTCATTTGTTTTTCACTAATATATATTATGCCCACATGTTTCTAAGTATCAGTTTATCTGTTTGGGAATTGATAAACAGCAAAGCCTAACATATAATTCAATTCAAGAGTACAAATATTTTAGAGGTTTTGTAGAGTATAATCAGAACAAAATGTCTGTTGAACACATATGACTTTTTATAAACAGAAAAATGGGTACCATGCAAGCAAAAATTGCAAAAGTACAAAATGATGGAGTGACAAAATGACTAGAAGTTGTTTCTGCATGTTAGAAAACTGACAGTAGCCACAGGAGTCCTGTTCAATCAGAAATCATAAACATGATTCAGTACTTTTTGTCTGAAATCCAAGACTGAAAACCTTCCTTTCAGACTGCCACAGTGGGGAACAAAAACTACTCAACACATTTATGTTTTTATATCTCTAATGCTCCAATTGACATCAAATTTATAGGCAAATCTCAGTAATAACCCAATTCAATCACAAATACAAATAGATCAACACAGATTATTCCATAAATTAAGTTGCATAATGAAGATGAATGAGTGATAAAATGAGTAAATGAATGTAAATTCAGAAAATCTGAAACCTGTCAGTAGTTAGAAAGCAGTCCTTCCTGTAAGGGTAAATTATTATTAGCCAGTTTAATTCTGATGGCCATGAAAAAGATTCTCACTACAAAGGTTTTCCATAATGAGCATGACATAAAGTGTAAAAGCAAAGAGTGTCGTGAGGTGGGGTTGTTGGTGGTGAGGAGAGACGCTGAGACCCAGGTTATAGTGAAGATGATGAATATATTTAATGAAGCAAACAAACAGTCCAAGGCAGGCAGCACGGCAGGAACAAGCACACAGCTAAATACCGGTAGCAACTGTCAAACGGACCAGACGGAACAAACACAAACCAGGACTTAACAGTTCTACTGGAGTGACAAACTACGACAAGGACCCGACGAAGAACACAGACAACAGGTGGGTTAAAATACACACGGGGTAATTAAGGGAATGAGACACACCTGGGGAGCAATCAACGGGGAGGACAGGACAGAGACTCACAGGAAACAGAGCTGAACACAGAAAAACTCAAAAATAAACACACAGAAACACGGAACCTAACAAAGAGTTCCTTAAATGTTTGCAGCCTTATGATTAAACTTATTCTTTGTCATCCTCGAGCATTTTTTTTTCTTAATTCACTGTTGTAATTATTTCTGGGTTTATTTGTGCAGATTTCTTCATATGTGTGGATTTCCTGGGTTTTTACTAACAACCTGTGCAAATTTCATGTCAATAATCACATACTTTTAAATTTAATGGAGGATTCTTTGTGTTCGCTAAACTTTGCATCAACTTCTGTTTAAACAAGAATGTTTAAAACTCCAAGTTTATTTGTGAAAAATAAAAGTTTCATCTGTGTTTTCTGCTCTGAAACTAGCCAAGAAGTTCTTGGATGACAACCAGAGCTGCCAAGGATTTCTGCCTCATTTTTTTTTGGAAACTGCTCTAAGTAGAAAACGAGATGCTAGAATTAAAACGCTAAGGGTGGAGCGGGATGGCTTACGTTTGCACGGCTGCTGTGTTGCTTGAAAAAAGCCGAAGGGCTCGTTCTCAAATTTAGCGTTATTCGTTCGGCATCGGCAGAAGCATCCTCGAACATTCATTCATTCAGATTGCTTGGTGGTTATGCAGGGTTTAATGAGGGAATTAAACGTAGTTGCCCTGGACAGCATTGGGAGCAGCAGCCAAAAGAAATGTTAAGTTGCTATTTTGTAAGAAGGATGAAGAGTGAAGCCTGGTTTGCTTCAGCTCTTTTAAATTAGCATGAGAAACACTCCTTTCTGTTTCATTTCATATTCCTGTAATTGTGACTCAAGCATTTTTTTTTCTTAATTCACTGTAGTTGACAGCTGTGACACTGTATTCTGCGTTTCCTAAATATTTCATGACCCCCGAGAGAGAGCCGCCCCATTAAAAATGTATACTAAAATGTTGAAAACACACGAATCTCCATGGGAAAATTGAGCAGAGATGTGGAGGGTTTTGGCAGAGCTTTGTTTGTTTGTGTGCATTTTAACCTTGTTTTGACGTGAATGATTTGACTCCTGCACACACAATTACACATCCGGACACAACTGCTGAGTACGGCCAGTTTAAAGGGCTGTGTCGGTGCGTTCAAAATCTGTGTCATGCCGGTGCTCTGTCCTGAGAATAATTTATAGGGGCTTTATTCTTTTTCTCCGAATATAAGGGAAGGGTCTCAACACGACTTTTCTGGCCAGTTCTATGCGTGCAGTATTATTCCCTCATTAATATTCAATGCTACTTTTCTGCAAGGGAGCTTCCGCACACAGTGCACTACATCAAATGGTGGTACATTAAAAATTGACCACGTTTGTATTTTTTTGATGTACACCTCAGTTATTTCGTTGCACTTTTTAGTGCTGCTTGTGGGCATCTCTGCAGTGCTGAGGAGCTAATATCACAGAAGCATCCTGATGAACAACAGTGCTGCCAATGGAGACATTAAATTCAATTATGGCACCCATAACAAGTAAATTATATTTAGCCAAGTCATGCAGCATCACCGACCACTTGATCGCATCATGCAGTGCTCTGCAAACATTGCATACCGTCTTTTCTTACTTTATTTACATTCTCAAATGTATATTTATTACAGTTTGGTTTAAAAGTGTGAGCTAAAACAGGTCAGATGTAATGTAACAGATACACTTCTGCACATGATGCCTCTGGATGCTGACTGCCACAGGGTGGAGTCTGCTGAAAAAACACATCAGTCCAGTGGAAACTGAAGCAGATCTGCCTGTTGGTCTTTAACGGGTGTTCAGGTTTGGTCACAGAGCTGAAAACCTCCAACGTAAAAGATTTGAACTTAAGTTATTAGATAAGTAACACGTTTGTTTTTAAGTAAGTTAACTTACACCAGTAATTTGTTGTGGATGGTGCAGCCCTTGAATTTAAATCATAAGGATAGAAAAGTTTTTAATATAACTACAGAGAACCTGAAAAAGTTCTTCTTGCTGCATTACACTCACTGTCTGTGCTTTTCTTCAACCTCGCAGTGACAGCAGGTTGTACTGTGTGTGCATTTCTTTTGGAAAAAAAGAAACAATGCAGCACAAAACTGTCTGAGAAATCATGCAGAGGAATCCATCAGCCTTCAGCTGATCTGCTCTATACAAAATGTTTTCACTTTTGGTTTATTCAGAATCTTTGTCTATCCTAAATGTAATTTTCTGTCTGACAAACTGTCATTTTCAGCATTTTTCTCTGGGGCTAGCAAAGAAAATACTAACACATAATTTTTTGCAACAAGCTGAGTGACCAAAGATCAACTATAAAATCTTAATTGTGCAATTTTTTATGGTTGAAAAAAGAAATAACTGAGACTTATTAATTTAATATATTACATAAATCTTGGCAATGTAAAGGAAATCTGCCACTCAAATGACTGAAACGCAGTTCTTCAATCATCTACATCTGGAAAACCAACTCAATGTTTTTATCTCATGTAGCAGTTACCTTAAAGTACTTTGTGATGTCATCAATGATAAGAACTGCATAAAAATCACCTGTTGAAGTTTAATCTGAGCAAAATAGGAAGAAAGTGGCCTTAAAACACCAAATTAATATTTTAGCTTAAGCATTGATATAATTTTGTAATTATTTTATTTATTTTACTGTTTGAATTTACAAATAAAAAATATACAATATATATGTACAATGTTGAAAATTATAGATACTAATTAACTTAATTGCCCTGCCTTTATTTGCAAACAAAATTGTGATTAGTTTTTATCCATCCATTTTCTTTGCACCCTTGTCCCTCAGTGGGGTCGGGAGGGTTGCTGGTGTCCATCTCCAGCTAACGTTCCGGGCGAGAGGTGGGGTCACCCTGGACAGGTCACCAGTCTGTCGCAGGGCAACACAGAGACACACAACCATGCACACACACACACTCACACCTAGGGGCAATTTGGAGAGGCCAATTAACCTGACAGTCATGTTTTTGGACTGTGGGAGGAAGCTGGAGTACCCGGAGAAAACCCACCATGCACAGGGAGAACATGCAAACTCCATGCAGAAAGACCATAAATATATTAATGATTTATAAACAAAAACAAAGCCAAAATGCAAACTCCATGCAGAAAGACCGGGGCCGGGAATCGAACCCAGAACCTTCTTGCTGCAAGGCAACAGCTCTACCAACTGCGCCACTGTGCAGCCACTGATTAATCCATTCAATCCATCCATTCATTCATTCATCTATTCATTCATTAGAAAGATGCACATGATCTTGTCAGTTAGGTTCTTTGTCGCTCCTCTTGGCATCCGTTCTTGCTTTGCTCTCACATTCATCCTCTTCTTCCTTCCTGTCCAAATCTTTCAACTATATTTCTTTTTATGACTATATATAAATATGTATATATATCCATCACTCTCCTTCCAGTCTTAATGCACAAGATGGCAGTTTGCAAGTAGATGGCAGACGAATGTTCATTATTTAAAAAGCAGAATGACAGTAAACTCTGCCAGCACTTGGAGAAAGTGCTGCCTACAGTGACTCCAGATGGAGTTTAGAAAGTTTTCTTCCCATCCCCTCAACTGTAATGGCGGTGATGAAGAGGCCTACTAAAATATTTGGCAGAGAAGATGTGTGGATTACTTTTGCTGCCTTTGTTGTGTTCGGTTTGACTCGTGCTTCAAGTTAAGATAGTAATTAAGCAAAAATGTGTCGAGTTTTATTGCATTTGGAAAAAACATCGCTGGGAAAGAAAAAATGCATCATGAAATTTTGGTTTGGCTGGAAGAGTTTTGATGTTTCCCTTGGCTTCTGGTTTTTGTTTGACCTCTTTGTCCATCTTAGTTTGGAACGTCATGGAAACCTCTGAAGAGCAGCCGAGCTGAATGAAGGAGGAAGTCTGCTCTGCCTTAGATTATTGTTTTCTTGGTTTTCTCTTTTTTTAAATAAAGTTATGAAAAATGCATTGTGAATATGCATTTAGCCACTTTTACACTGATACAAATAAATCCCGGTGGAGCTAACTGCCTTCAGAAGAATTAGTAATTAGAGTGTGACTCTGCACAACATACCCTAACCCCATTGTGAAACATGGTGGTTGCAGCATCATGCTGTGGGGAAAAGTGTCTTTCATGTTTTTTTTTAAACTTTATTTCAAGTTCTCTTCACTTTATTCCCCACTTTGTGTTGCGTTATCACAAATATCCTGATGTGATCAGTTGAAGCCTGTGAATGTAACTTAATACATTTTAGCAAGGTAAATCCCATCGTCACTTTGTGAGTAGATCTCAGTTTTGCAAACTAATGTATTTGATGATGTTAGCCAAGCTGGATTACCAACACTTTGCTGTGTATTGGCTCCATTTGAATTGCAGAAATAGCATTTTAAAGAGATGACACAGTATTATTCCTCTCGTAGAATTAATTGCATTCCTGTGAACATCTCAGCGGACCGTCGTCTGCCATTTGGGGGATTCTCTCCAAATATTAGACTACTTAATATAAGTGCCACCAGTATTGTGGGATTGTTGAGTTAATGAAGGAATTTTTTTTGTCAATCATTTCCTTTTGGGAGCTTCTTCAAGCTTTTGTCATTTGTTCAAGTCTTGGAAAAAATAATGTGGTTAGCATTTCAAATTTGTCACGAGAGTGAAAGACTCTGGGGCGACTGACCTCTTTTACTTCATGAATAAAGAAAAAAGGTTAAGCAGAGAAAGAGTGTACTCTTATTGTTATTGTAAAATTTCCATGTAAAATGTCTTTCAAAATGGATTTATTATAAGATGGGCTGAATCGTCACGATTAAACCAAGTCATATCATATTCCCAGTCTAAAGTCTGCTTTACAAATGGAAACACATCAGTATAAAATGTTCAGCTCCGAACTTGATTGGATTGTAGCCAACACTGACAGGCCAACGCTGAGGTCCTGCAGAGTTGGACTCATTTATTTATTCCATTCAGCGTTGAAGCCAGTTGTAGTTGTTACGAGATACGTCTGTTAGCAAACTGTAGAAAAGCTGTCTAATATAAGAAGCTGTTATTTATGCCATTGTCGCTAAAATATTTGACAGTTTAATTATCTGCAGTGTTTTCTTAACGTTGCACTGCAGCCCAGCAGCTCCGCAGTTCATATTTATCATTGAACACAAAGTCTGTCTCAGTTGGAATGAGAATGCTAATTTTATAAAACATGTATTTTGCTGGTTACCAGTCTGGCTGTCAGTCAGGTAGCCAGGTAGGAATGGGATGCACATTTTGTGGATTTAAAACCGTAACTTTTTGAAACTTTGGTGTTTTTTGATTTTGTAAATCGCCCACTTATTTCCATGCTGGCTGATTGTTCTCGACACATTTTCATTCAAACTGGGGCTCAAAGTCAGAACTCCTGGAGGCTGTTTTTAGTTGAGGAACTTGAGCCAGCATAGAGCTACAACTTACAAGGTGGTCAATTACATCTGCAACCTGCCAGAGTGTATTTATACACCAACAACAAATGTTTCTTTTAGATTTTTTCTTCACTATTTCATTGTTTAGTTTTGTTTTCAGACATCGGAGAACAGATCTTTGTGTCTTCATACAGAAAAACACCAGTGTTAAGCTGTCACACTGTATTTTATCTCGCCATGTATGTCGGCATATCTTATATGTATTATGTGGGTCTAAATGTGAATAAATCAAGCATGTTTTGTGAAACTTAAATCCTTTCAGTGAAACGTTGAGGCTATAAAGAAAGACAGAGTGTGTGAAAAAAGATTGCAGCACCTTAGGAGTCAAAAGAATTTAAAATCAGCCTTTCTACTACATAGAAAACAGTCTACAAGTGGAAAACATTCAAAATAACCATCAACATGCAGAAGTCTGGCTTTTCAAACAAGTTTATCCTGAAAGCAGACCACAGCATGCTAAAAGAATGATGGCACCTAAAGTATGGAGTTAGATTTGTTTCATAATTATTCAATCAAAAAAAAAAAAAAATCATGTCAAACAAAAACTCTTAGTATGAAAATGTTGGCTCTAAAATCAGAAGGAAACTGCAAAAGTTTAACTTTCATGGGACATTTGCAAGAAGGAAACCTTAAGATGTAGTAAAGTTTGCCAGAGAAATGGTAAAGGCAGGCAATGAGTTTCTGGAAAAAATATACTTTCTATTCACCTGAACATGTTTGGCATAAAACAAATGCAACATTCCAAGAAAACTTACTAATTCAGTTATTTATTTTTATTAAATAACACATTTTTTATGAGATGCCTATTTTTCTTTGCATAACTGTATACTACAGTATGAAACGCAAAGAAATTCAGTGCTGGAACCCAGGTAGGCTGTTGTGCAATAAGCCTTTCAAAGAATACACACAAACAAAGACACAATAAGTTGTCTAACTTTTAAAAACGTTGTCTCAAGGTTTCCTGACCAAATGCCATCTCTTTAGATGTTTGCTTGTTTGGATGCTGAACATGTTCAACCTTGCGTCTCAGGAATAAAAGCAGCCTCTGTTATAGTGCATTAAATGTTGATGGAACAAGTGCAATTTTAATCAGGAGAGTCTGGTTGACTCTTGACTGTAAGGCTTGCTTTATCGATCTGTTCTTTTCTACTTTTTATGCTGCTTTTGTTGTTTATGTTTGCTCTTTTAGATCTTAGAGCAGATTTGTTATTGTTGTGGATCGGTTTGGGCAAAGTAGCTGGTTAGGTTTGGGAAAATATCTGATTTTTATGGCTCCAATGGTCCAGGACAAACATATTAGAACTTTGCCTGTGATTGTAAAGCAGTGTTATTAGTTTTCTGTTTGTCAATCCAGACAACTGTCTGGATTGCTACTAGTCAGAATGTATTTAATACATGGATAATGAAAAAAATTTGAAATCCACTCAAATGTTTGGTATTTCAGATACAACCATCTCAAGAATTGCCTGCAAATAACCCAGTGTCCTATCCAGGAGGTTTATATCCATACTGAAACTTCAGGTTTCCCCTCTGAGACGGAAACAGTCATTATCTGTATAGCCCTAATTGGTCCCTTGTCAGCAAAATAGAGAAATCTTCCAGTGCGCCAGGCGTGACAAACACTAATAAGTCTGGGCAATGGGTGTGATACCTTGGAAGGTCATTTGGGCTACTGTGCACAGCCATGAAGCATTTTGAGTACAAGCCACTGCATCATTATTTTTCCTTATCTGGCTTCTATCTAATATAATAAATTCAAGCTGGTCTTTAGTACGGTGGATGCTGTATCACAGCGTTCTGTTCATCTTCACTTTTACCCAAATCAATTCGCCACAGCTCTGCAAGCATATGCAGCAGTTGTTGGAAGCTTTGCCACAAGCCTTCAGTTATTGCTGTTTCTGGCTACAAGGTGAGCCCTGCAGCACAAACGTTTTCCCCAGTCCCTCCTGCTTACTCTCCACTATTTATGCTGCTTTATCTCTCTGCAGGTGTGCCCGGTACGCCTCAGATCTCTGGCTTTGAAAAACCAGTGCCAGAGGGCGAAAAAGTCACCCTCACCTGCACCAGCACGGGCAGCAAGCCCCCTGCCAAGCTGCGCTGGTACAAAGGAGACGTCGAGGTGCAAGGTGAGTGACAGAGGGAATTAGTTTGCATGCATGCGTGGATGTGTTTATTTGAGATTTTATAAAGTGAGGTAAAATAATGTGTGTTGGTAGCTGATGCACTCTGAGGTTTGGACTCGTGTCCTTGTGGGAGGAAGAGTGAGGTTTTGTCGGATACACAGATGTGGATCCTGCTTCTGTATCTATAATTATGGCCTGTGTGGTTGTGTTTCCAAGTGTGAGACAATGATATGCGTGCAGATATGAGTTTCTTGTGTGTGTAAGCCGTGCTGCGTGTGTGTCGTGTCCTTGCCATATTGCTTTGTGTCTCTGTATGCGACCTAAACCTGTAAATGTTTGTGTCCAAGTGTGAGAGCAGGCTGCCTGTCTGTGTGAGCGTGGAAACACGCTGAGCGGATCTATCCCCCTCTCTTTCCTCTCCTCTGATCCTGTAAATGTGGATTTTTCCAGGGGCTGTGCACGATGCCTGACAGAAGTATTTACCCCTCTTGATCTTTTTCACGTTTATCACATGACAACCAGAAACTTTCGCTGGGATTATATGTGATAGGCCTACCAGAAATTGCAATTAAAATTGAAATGGAAGGGGAAATAATGCATGGGTTTTTAAAAGTGTGGCCTCCACTCAGCCTCATTCACTTGAATACCTCTAAATAACATCAAGTGCAGCCAACTGCCTCCAGAAGTCTGTGAATTATTAAAAAGAGTTCACCTGTGTATAAACTCTAGGAGCTCAGAGGTCTTTTAGAGGATATTAGTGAACAAATAGAGGACCAAGGAACACTGCTGACAGGTCAGGGAGGAAGTTTGAAATGAAATCAAATCTTTATTCATTTCAAACACGTAAAATGTCAGAGAAAAAATAAAATAACCATAATAATAATCAGACAGAAAAACAAAACTTCCATATGCAATCCAAAAAGGAGCAGGAAGAACAAATAAGCTTAATTCTTTCCCCAATTGTCTCAGTTTAATATATCCCACATTATTTACATGTCTAATTTCTACTCATTCTATGTCTATAAAATGTATTTATTAAGCAGTCAACACCAGTTTTCTGTAAGATATCCATACAGCTACATTCATCTTCCACAAAACAACCAAAAACAAAATCTTTCCCTCCTCCTGAATACAGGACAACCTGCCACCTCTGGACTTAGGTTGAAAACATCTAGAGGTCAGAGGTTAACCTTCCATCAAAAAATTACCAAGCAGCCAGACATGGTTTGGATTTTTTTTTCCTTCCCAAGTTTAGATATTTATATTTAACTGCCAGTATATTGAGAGCAAAGTGGAATCAAAGTCAAATTTATTGTTTGTGTGCAGAAACTTTGGCTATAAATCTGGTTCTGATATTAATGCATAGAGAAACCCAAACTTAAATACATTTGGGAATCTGGGGCAAAACTGAACACAGATGTTTACAGACACTATCAAATCAGACTGAGCTTGAACTTTTTTTGTACAAGGAAGAGATGTGCAACAAAACTAGAGCACTATCAATCCCAACCTTTTCTTATTTTTATTTTAAAAAAAAACTATAAATCATTTATTTTATTAATTCCACCTTCCAATTATGCACTACTTTGCGTTGGTTCTTCACGTTGATGTTTGTGGCGTTAATAAGTTTCCAAGGCATGTACTGATCCGGTTCTTATTCATGCAGTTTCCATCGCTGAGGCGCTGCAGCATCTCTGTAAACATGAGAATCAGAGCAGGCCGGATGTAAGCGGGGATAGCTACGCAACGGAAGCTCTTTAGAAAAAGGCAGGGCAGAGGAGAAGTTAAAGGGATGTGGTGGGACAGAGACAAAGAGAGCTTTGCATGAAGTCACGCTCACTGACTGTCCGTTACAGATAAGTGGGAGAAATGAGCAGAAAAGAGAATAAAGATAGAAGGAGGGAGAAAGAGAGGAAGGAAAAATATAAACTGCCTTTTTTTTTGTTGCTAAAAGGCAAACAGATTATTGAGTTTGCCATCGGCTGACTGTGACTCAAACTTATGGTAACAGCAGTGGTGGCATCTTTCCAAATTACCACCATGTTTCCTGTAAACCCCTGAATAGCTGTTGCCTTATTACTCAGAGGCTTTCTGCTTTGCTTTAGTGAGCAGACCAAACATGTTGGCAGAGTAAATTCTGCTGCCCTCTCACTGCTTCCTCCATCTGCCTTATGAGGAGCTCTGCTGACCTGCAGCACTGACGGCACTTCGAGAACAGCGCCCTCTTTCTGCCAGCAGACTGCACTTTCCATAAATTATTCTGTTTAGTATTTTGAAACTCCTATTCAGTATCGCTTTGTATTGTAATTATTGAAATACAATATAGTAATACAAAAGTATAAAGATGTATTGATGTAAAGATGCTGCAGTTAGGCTTTGTTGTGCAAAAACGCTCATCTTGTCCAGATGCCTTGGCAGTGTTGTTATAATTATGGATTGAAAGGAATCAAAAGAATGGGCTAAAGCCACAAAGAGAAGAAGGAATGGGAGAGCTGCCCGCCTGAGGACAGATTATCTGCTCCTTTTGTTACAGGCAAACTAAAAACAGGAGACAGAGAAAAATGGGAGCAGCATGAAGAGGAATGTGCCTTTTACAGAGGCTGGAAGTCTGCTTAAAGACTCAGTTTACCCAAAATACGGAAAAGAAATGCTTTACCGAAGCTTTAAAGGAATGAACACATTTTTGTGTCATTAACTGCACCTTGCATTTTTCATATTGCTCTTAACTTAAAGTTCATTTTTCTTTTGGATTGTATCAGCTAACAAAATGATCTGTTATCTTTGAATTACATTTACTTTAGGCTTATCTGCACAGCATAATTCAATACCGCTGCAAAATATATTGGGTTCTTTCTGAAGATGAAAGTAAAAATTGAGTGTTTTGGGGAACACGGAGGGTGTGCAGCATATCCAAGGCCGGGGCATGCATGGGCTGCAGATAACATCCAGAGTTTCTATGTTCACCACCCAAATGTAACATTGTGGCCACTGACAGGTGAAGAGAAAACATTAATTGTCTTGTGACAACAGTTTCTGGCATTAGATAAACATTCTGACCTTGAGGGTGATTTGTTGCAAGGCTAGCTGTAAGTGTCTGAGGACCTTCAACCATGGCCGGATTGTGAAGGCTCAGACAAATAAGATGTAACATTTCCACAGCTGCAGCTCAGGTGGGACTTTTCTAGTCTGCAGAAGAAACGGGATGCACTGAAGTGGGTAGGTAGCCAGAGAGAACTGCCAGTTTTTATTTTATTTAATTTTATTTTTTGTCTTTTAAGGTTTTTTTTTTTTGTTTGTTTTTTTTTTGTTTTTCTTTTTTTGCTTTTTTTTTTTGCTTCGACCATGACCAGTGACCGGCTGGAAACTGAAATATTCAATATTTTTATGATTAGTGAACTCAAACAAGCTTTACTCAGGAAACTATTACAGTAAGGAAGACTGAAATGTGGCTACTTTCAAGATGCGAATTTAAAAATGAAATCAGATGTATCAAAAAATATTTCTGATGGTATCACCTTTTGTCTCCGATACGTCAAGATGCAATTTATTTATTTATGCTAACAGAGTTATTAAGAACAAAACCTAAAGCAGATAAAAGAAGGTTGGACACGGTATAAAAAAGCTGCTCTGTCAGGTTTCAAGCTCTGTCACAAAACATTTTGAATTCAGAACAATTGGCAGCTTTTGTGGAAATCTCAGAGTTACAGTAACGATGTAATCACTAATCTAGAATGAAAAACTTTAGTCTGACTGCAACTCCTCTCTGACATGATGTAATGCCATCTGTGCTCCCTACATGAATAATTAATGACAAAAAAATGTTTTGAATAATGTTCCTGCGTTTCTGTAGTTCATTTAGATAAATCAGAAGTAGTTAAAATCAGTGTCAGCAGGCCAACGATTTGGAAACTTTCCAGCAAACTATGATGGCTGCATCTCTACTGGGAACCTTCAATCTGAAAAAGGACAGGAGGAATTGGCAGCCAAGATGCAGTTATTGGCTCTCAAACGTGTACAAAGACCTAAAATGTGTTTTTTTGTGTGGTGTGGTATGTCATTATAAATCCTTTCATAGCATTTCTTTCACCTTTTATTTTGGCATATTATAACTAACAAAACAAAAATAAATTGCTAGAAGTTAAAGAAAAGGCGCAACAACCTGTTTGATTAACAGTGCCACCTTTAAGCACCTTTTAGATAAAATTTTTCTTTCAGTTATCTTTGTCATCAGTGCATCAGCATCCTACATCTTGTCTTGGCGATATTTGCTGGCTCAACGTGAAAAAGATCTCCAGATTTATCAGATTGTGAAAACATTTCTTGTCTATAACCGTCTTCAGGTTTCTGCAGATTTTATTTCATATTTAGTGGTGGGCTCTCTGGCTGGCCCATCCAAATTCCTTTCTTGCTGTTGATTTGCAACTATTCATAATTTCATTCAAATGGACCTAAGAGTCCGTCTGAAGAAAATGCTATCAGCATCTTTATTTATTGAAGGCGTCGTGTTCTTGCAGTGTTGTGTTTGTGCCACATATTGGATTTGGAATTACGATCCAAACATTCACGGTTGGTTTCATCAGACAGTAACACATTCTCCTACAAGGTTTGGGAGAAAAGCTTTTACCTTCAGCTTTGCTCTTCTGTCAGGACATGTCTGAGGAATAAAGGGGACACAACCACCTCTTCACAGATATTAATGGAGGTCACATTTTCTCCAATTATTTTTGACCACCATCATCATAACACAGTGTGTAAATATAATGCTGTGGATATTTTTAACCTTCCCTCTGAGTGGCTCCTTTTTAACCTTTGTCACTTTTCTGCAAGCTATATATTTGTCTAAAAGTGGCAAATGAGCAAAATGTCAACTCAATCCTGCTGGAACCAGATTCACCTTGATGGATGCCAAGTGTAAAGTCAAGAAAACGGCTCAATCTCAGTCAAAAGGTGATTCAACAAAATATTTTAAGGGTTGTTCACATTTATTCACTGCAGCTTCTTAGTGTTCCTGTGATAAATTTGTTTTTCACTTGAACTGTGCATGATAAGTGTCACATCTTAGGTTGAAAATTAATTTATCATTCTGATTTGGCATTTTAATAGGTTTCAAAAGCTGCTCTAAAAAGGCCTCTGAGCATCCGGCACATCCACGAATGTTACGTTCATGTAAATTGATCAGGGCGCCTCTAGCCATGAAGGATGTTAACGTGTGAGTGTCCATGTGGATAGGCAGGCCAGTGAATCCTGCTTACATGAGGAGTAGTTGGCATCATGATTCAGGATGTGAAGGAGGAAGCCCAGCAGAGGCAGCGTAATGCTGCAGGCAATGTTGTTTTGGGAGAAAACCTTGCATCCATCCATTCATATGGATGTTATTTTTCCACATGCCACCGACCCACCGAAGCATCGCTGTGGACCGAATCAAACTTACTTCAGTCACACTTAAATTACATCCCCAGCTGTTCATAGTACTGTCTGTTTCTCTTTGTCCCTTTGATAAGAAAATATTTTAAACATTTTTTGCTGGAGGCCTTTATGAAAATCGTGATAAGTGCCAAATAAAACCAATTTCAGTCACGCTTTTTAACCAAAGATATTAGGTGTAAAACATTTCCCCTCTGACTGCAGTGTAGAAATATCACAAAATGTCTGAAATTCAAACGACTTGTACTACATAAGCTGGTGAGGCATCGCATATTCCATTTAAAGTGAAACACCAGGCTAGCAGGGACCATAAAAGGAAAAGTGCAGTGATGGATCCTGGCTCTCTAAAGAGAGAAATACATGTAGAACGGTTACAGAAAGCCAAAAAGGTGAAGGATCAGCAGTTTGGAGTGAAATAAAGGGACATTTTCTCTTGTGAAATGACTATTCGATATTTTACAAAAGTATAGATGGATACATTCATTGCCTTGCTGTATTTGATACCTTAAACACAGATATAAAGGGTTTTGATTGTGAAATTACTGCATGGTGGGAAGAAGTGAAAGTCTTTGTGACAGGATTTAGCTCCTCATAGACGCTGGCAGGAAATTTTAGTGACTTAAACTTGATGGCAGCTGGTGAAGGTCAGTGAGCAGCAGAGTGATAGGTGTCCTTTTTGGCTGATCAAACACCAGACATGCTGCTGGATTCTGCACCGTCTGAATCGGCGTGACTGTTCTTGATGGGAGACTCCTAAGAAAAAGACAATGTTGTTACAAATATCAGAAATGACTAAGTGGTCTAGTGATGGGAAAAAGAAGGCAAAGTGATGGTAGTTAAAACACTGGAGTATTTGATCAGCATAAGGTGTGATCAGCAGGTCTGAAGCTTGCAGGTGTGTGTTAATACAGTGACAAGGTGGAAAGGCAATAGCAGTAATCTTAGAGAAGCAATTGTTGTTGGCCATCAATATGGGAAGGGCTATAAAGCTGCTTCTAAATCATTTGAAATCCATCATTCTACATCGATTATTCACCTACTATTTAAAAACTGCCACCACAAAGGAAGGAGACATTCAAAATCCCTGAGAGCTCCATCTCAAACTCTTCAGCACCCAGTTGGCATGTTAAATCTTAAATTTTATGTTAATACAGTTAGAAAAGCCAGATAAAAGTACATTCTCTAAAAAGTTATGTGGCAGTAAAACTTTTTTTACAAAGCTATGTTTTAGGAATTCTCAAAATGTGCAGAACAAGTTGGAGCAAAACGCGGTCAAGCACGGCGTTGACGGTGGGATTAGTTAGGCTCGTTTCTTGCAACAGCAATTTGAAGTAACTGAGTCAACTGCTTACCAAAGTATTATAAAGTCAAGTGGGAGGCTATCCATCCAACTGCTGAAGCTTGCTCTAAGCTGACTCATCAGTTGTCTAAAAACCATCAACCAATCTGAAAAGGAAGAGCTGAAAAAGAAGAGAAGAAAGGCCAAATAAAATCCAGAGTTTGACCTAACTGCAACGTGGCAGCACACCTCCAAAGATCTCTGTAAAGAAAAATGATAAGAGATTCTCATAAAAATCCCAGAAAAAAAGGTAATTCAAGCTACTGCTGATAAAGGTGGTTCTACAACCCACTGAGTCATGCACTGACCTGTGAGTTTTTCCTACTGTACCAATATTAAATGAAACTTTCTTCTCCCTATAACTGTAGGTGGCTTGCAGAGTCAGATACGCATTATGTCTGCAAACTGAAACAACCCAGAGACAGCTGGAAGATGCAAAGCCGGTCATTAATCATGACTAGAAGGGCTGGATTCAAAAGTAACACAGACATCCATGGTGTATTTTTGGAGGAGTTTCGGTGAATGTGCCCTTTAGAAACGCAAGCACACAAAGAGAGATTTAAAGGGAATCAACTATGAATGATGGCGTGTTTTAGGCCTCACCCAGCTGTCCTGACATTGCACAACACCAATCAGTCATTGCTGGATGACAGACTAACACACATAAACACATAAAACTTTAGGTTCAGCACACAAAACCTGCGGTGATGGAGAGATTATAATCACTCACTGCGCTCGTCTCCGGCTACGTGGCAGAGGAGAGCCGCAGGTCAACGTGTTGTTATTGTTTCCCATTCATGCAGTTTTATTTTCTAGATGTCTTTTGACTTTGCTTGGATGTTGGAAACAGGATGGGTTTTCTCCAACGTATTCCTGACAGCCCAGACAGTAGGAGGGAAAGAGAAAGGAATGAGTGTGACTGAGGTTTAGCATATGTGCGTGTGTGAAGAGAGAAGGCAGCAGAGAAAGAAAGATGCCTTGTTTTAAGAAAGTGATGGTGAGGAGCTGACGAGAGAACAGAGAGCGGCCGAGAGCAAGCGAGGGAGAAGGGCAGCGTGCGCGCGCGCTTGTTCATAAAAATAGACAGAGCGATTGCAAGTGTACTAAGAGAGTGATGGAAGCTGCAGAAAGCGACGCGGGGCAGAGAGAGACAGACGGAAAAAGAAGACAGCAGAAGGGGGAATTAAGAAAACCACTAAAGAAGAAGTGAGGCTTCTTTGTGACTGAGCAGGAGCTGACTTGGAGGGGAGTGGATGAGGCGAAGGGGGACCAATTTTAAAGAAGAAGGGACAGGGACTAGGGGAGCGCAACAGGATAGAGGAGAGAAGCCGGAGTAACGGCTGATGAAATAGAAAGAAAAATCCAGAAACAGGATTTAGATAGAGAGAAAGAGAGAGAGAGAGAGAGAGAGAGAGAGAGAGAGAGAGAGAGAGAGAGAGAGAGAGAGACAGTGGACGGAGAGCAGGAGAGAGTGCGGTAAAAGGGAGTGGTAATTGAGAAGAATGAAAGGCTAAGAGCTTTGAAGTCTGTATTACTTGTACTGTGTGAAAGGGCTATGGATCATTTAGTGACATCGATGTATTGGATTGGGGATAATAGGGATTTATGGTGGCACTTAAAGCCGCAGCAGCTGAATTTCAGCCCAAATTGTCATAATGCACATGGGGAGGATGTTGAAGGTTACATGGGCGTGCGTCAGTATGGAGAAGTATAATTAACGAGAAATTGCAGGTGGGAACACTGGTGAAGCAGGAAGCATCATAAGGCTGGGGAGAACAAAAACGTAAAATAAAAAGAAAATCTAATTAGAATTATGTTAAAGTTATGTTTTACTTGAGATGTCGCAATAAATATATACATTTTGCTCAGCAGCTCCTCGGGGACTCCTTTAATTAAATATTTATTATGTAACACCTTCTGTTTCAGCCTTGAGGATGTCTTGAAATGGCCTGGAGACATAAAGGATGCTGGTGCAGGATGTAAGATTAAGGGTGTCTGAAATTTCTCATTAAGAGTCTGGTTCCAGCAGTTACTGCACAGCCTTTCAGACGAGAATAACATCAGGCTCAGTTATAGAAAAATCAAATCTGGCTGGGGCAATAATTACAATATTAATAAATCTGTGTCATATTTTTAGACAGTTGTGGTGGTTGTTTAGCCTAAATGAGTAAACAGTGATATATTATCACAATTCCAACTGGAATATTTATAATTCATAAAATTCTCATTTTAAATCTGCATTTATAATGTCCTCTGTATTAAGGGACACATATTACATTCGGTGGCAAAGTTTTAGCACCGACTGAGGCCCCAGAAAGGAGAGCAGATTTCAATGCATTTTGGTACAAACTCAGATATGATGTGATGTGTTTGCTGGAGCTCCCAGCAGTCAGTCGAAACACTGGCTGAAGGTCACCAGACATGTAAAATCTAAAGCTTCATCAGTATTATTTGAAAATTGACTTAGGCTCAATAACTGAGACTTGATTTTTCAGGGAGATTCAGAACTCTGAGTCAGAAAAGGTTAAAAACAAACTATTCATGTTAGCTTCAGCTACATAATAAAGGCCAGCCAGACCAGTCTTCTAAACCAAACTCTATCTAAAATGACCTCAGGCAATTTCAGGACAAAATAAACTTAACATGCTTCCAACATCGTATTCTTTTCTTCTTGAACTGCCATCAGTACGCGGCTATGATCAAAGAAAGCACTACATATAATTACATTTCATCTGAAATTCAACATTCACTCACTAAATTGCACCTCACTTATGTTGTAATTCCTTACGTACCTTGGAACATGTTTACTGTCTAGACTTAAGAACAAAGGCTTTAAATATAGATTCAGAAAAAGCTTTGAAATGATTGCAAATCCTTCAGCTCAGATTAAACAGAAGAGCTCCCACCAAACCGTATATTTAAGGCAATATATAGTACAGCAGTGGGCGAGGTGAGCATGGGGGTTAACAACCGTTACCTTCTTTTACAAGAAAAGTATTTACAAAGACAAAATATGAAACACTTCGTCTTATCTGGAATAAACTATTTTTTTATTAATACATTTTTAACGCAAATGCACAATTATATTCCACATGAAAGTAAATACAAAATAACAATCAATTTTCATCAATGCAGAGCAGGATTTCAATTCCTAACCTGCAGTGGTTCAGTGTTATAGACAGAAAAACCATCAGCAGGTGAATGGATGCAGCTGAGGAAGGAGCAGGTAGATGCAAATGAGGAAGTGATTAACAGCTGCGACGGGGAACAGAATGGTGGCCGAGGTGACGTGAAAGAACAGACAGAAACAACGAGATTGAAATGGGAAAAGAAACTTGAACAGCAAATTAAAATGAATGATAACTTAGAGAAACAAATCCAAAACACAAACAATGAGAATGACTGAACTAACACAAAGAATAAATTAAAACAGCCAGTTAAAAGAAAACAAAGAAATGATTAAAAGAGAAAAACATTGAAACTAAAAGTTCAAACAAAGAATCACTGTTTGAGACCTGATTTGAACTTCCCACTCTAAGAATTAAGAAATGACTTGACTTGTCCCTCACAGAGGAAAATGTTTGGCATTTCTTCAACAATGACAATTTTAAGATCATCAGATATTATCTACCTCATTACAGAGACAATTTCTGCCTCATCAAAATAAATGTAGAACTGCATTGCCATGAAAGGTCACCCATGCATGCCATATCATCTCATATTGTGCCTTAAGGAGAACGCAACACATAACACTTGCATGATCCGACGACCCAGCCTTCTGCAAACCCACAGCACCACCACCATAAAACTCAAATCAAGCGCTGGTAATGCAGTCTGATGTATCTATGAGGCATCTGCTGTAACTGCCTGTAAAATATCACTGCACTCATGACACCACTTACGCCTCTCAGGTTTCTATTCTTCACTTATCAGCACCTCACAAACCAAATCATTCGCATTCCTCTCACTGGTCTGAATGTGCAAGAGACGTAAGCCAAATATGATCAGTAATTACACATTAAAAACAAAATGGCTACAACAAAGCTGCACCAACTACAGATCCTCGGGTTGAGCAAATCTAGCATTGTTGGGTGCCACTCCGTTTTAGTTTTGTAAACAAAATTAAATCTACTTGACAAGGCTGTTAACTTTATGGAGGAAATTGGTCTAATAAATTCATCTGACAGTTTATTTTCCTTATGTCACTTAGAACGTGACTGAATTTGAGAAGGCTCGTCTGCATTTGGACATCACTGCGCGTCGTACATTTTCATCTCACCCACTGACGCCTGACATTTTAACGAGCAACTGGCGGGTTGTTATTGCTTTGAAAGTGTTGGATTTCTGTTTTATTTTTCTCTCTTACATTCAGGCAGTTTAATTTTCTTTTGTGAAGAACAAAAAAAAAGACACATGCAGGTAAATCAGTCTGTTATGTAAAGCAAAAAACCAAAAAGCTTCTTAAAAGTACAGTAAGAGCACCACAGTTTACTGGATGCTTTTTATCTGTGGTGGAAATTGTAGATACTTTATCTGAAAGTTGTTTTTTTTTTAGTTGAGTGCAGTAAAGTACAGAAATGATAAAGACTCAGCAAAAAGGACCCACTATACAGTATCCAGCCGCTGTAATCACTCAGAAATCCCAGGGCTCCAACTTTCTTTGGAAATTATGACCTGATAACTCACTTTACTGCTTTCACTGCTCATAATCTGATTAGAAGGGATGAGTGATGAGATTCAGTTATTTTAAAACCTTCCTCCTCTACAGGGGAGGCCGTTAGCTGAGCATGTGTTTCTTTTTGTTCACAGTTAGGTATTTTCACACCTTTGAGATGCCAAGCAAAAGCTATATTCTCCTCATTTAGCAACTGATCAGCTTTACTTGAAGAGCTCAGAATTTTCTTTATCTAAATTAAAATAAACTACAACAAATTAGAAAAATTAAAAAGGCCTAAAAAACATCTGGAGTTTATGGGAAAAAGCACGAGGAAGCTTTGAGGAATACATTGAAAATTAAGAGCCAAGAGAGACAAATGTAAAAATGAAGCACAACACACATTTGCTTCAATCTTTAACTTAAAACTGTGACTCGGATACACTGCCAACATTACAGTATATAAGTCCCCCCCTGGTTTGATGAACATAATCAAAAATGGGCTCTATATCAAATTATTCAAAGGTCACATGCTTGCCTCATGTTGCCAACTAAAACAACCCAAGTGGGAGCCAGGTAATATGATAACTTTGCTGGTTCAGTACCCATTAGCATAAACAACAGCAGAAACTCCCATTGAAACTATAGACATATTGTGGACAATCCCAAATGTGGGAGTTTGTTTACACCTCAACTGGACCCCACAAAGATTACCTTTATAAAAAACCACAGAAATTATTTATTAAAACACTTTTAAATGATGTGCACATTATTAGTTGAGCATAAAGTGCTGCTTCCTTCCTCTTTTCCCATCACAGTTTAGAACCTTGGCTTGTTAGTCTTTGTGGATGTGGGCATCATCAAAAGAAATTCATGGGTTTAATTGGGAATCAAAGTTGAACTTTTGCCAACTTTGATTCCAGAGTGACTTTCTGCACTGTTTGCACTCGATATGAGCAGCTCTGAGGTTCCCACTGCGTGATAAACCTGACTAAGCACATCCCAGTTGTGCTGGGATTTCCACAAAAGCTTCAAGAAAGATGATATAAGTGTTCTGATTGCTTATATGTTAAACAACAATTAACCCTGCTCATAAAACAGTAAAAAAATAAAATAAAATCCTGCCTGACTTTTATTAGAAGGACTTTAAATCTTAGGAAAATCTTGATAAACCTCAATAGGGCTGACAAAGATATGACTAGTTTTCAAAAAAAAATTAGATCTCCTTTATTACTGTAATATTATGTTTTAAAAAGCAGTACTATGCAAAAACAACTTTGTTGAGCTTTAAATCATGTTAATGACATTTCCTAATCAAAAGTATTTTCAGAGTGTTGCTTTAATTATTCATGTTTGAGGAAGCCTTGAATCCCGCTCTTACAAACTGCTGCATACTTAACCAATTCTTTGTCTGGTAGCTACAGACCATAGTCAAGCTACTGCCACACACCCCTCCCCCACACAGCTCCTCCAGACTAGCGGCAGCAGCAATTAGCAAACACCTGGATGAATTGTGGATCTTCTGAGTTTATCATACTGCAGCTACAACACTCCTAGAAATGGCATCAAAAGATGCCATGGAGAAGCATTGTTGTGGTTATGTGTTGAAGGGGAGTTTTGGAAATGAGGTAGTTCTTAAAGAGACAGAGGCCACTTTCACAATGTCAGTTCAGAAGGTAAGAGGGTCCAAATGTAGTCCCTTCGCCCCATACGTTTGTGAGGACAGCAGAAAACCGCTGGTTTCTTCATTCAGCCAAGAAGGCCTGGATGTAACGTGAGTTAATGAAGTAGCCAATAGGATAAGTAAAGTGTGCTGGGTAAGTAATTTACCCAGTCCATGGTCAATACTAATGCTAGAATGACCAACACGGCAAGGCAAAGGATTCATGTTTTTCAAGTATAATTGCATTGCTTTTTACATGAATATCCAACCCTGAGCATAAGTTCACACCATAAGCAAAGTTAATCATATATTGGTCGTCTATGCTTTATGTAATCTCTCCAACCAAAGTAACTATAATTGTAAACTCACACATTGAAAACTAATTTCAAAAACATGATTTTGGACTATTTCACTTTTCTGCATCCAGGGCTTCCCATTTTGCTCCAACCTATTTACATGGACAGCTGTACCAGATGGCCCTTTTTTTCCCTTTTTTCCCCATCACAGTCTGGGTCAAACAGATCCAAAGATGCAAAGATGCAAAGTAGCAAGTATGTAGCATCTGTTATAATAGATGTATCTTTCTAAAGCCTCACAGCCAGTCAGTGGTATACATTGGCCCTTTTGCTGCCTTTGATTGGTTCCAGCTTTGACATAGTTGATATTAAAGGCAAGTAGAATAAGAATATAGATCAAATTAAAGGGAAATAGAGTGGAAATATGAGCCATCTATCCCAAGTAAGGAGAAGAAAATTGTTCCATTTGACAGATTTTAATGAAATTGGACACATTTTTTACCCCACAGTCACTGATGAGAATCATATATGAATGCATGTGAGTGAAGTGGGTGGTACTCCATGCATCGCTGTGTTATTACACACTTAGTGGGTTGTGGGATGGGTTGTGGGATGCTGAATTGCTGTGTGTAAGCACCCACTTATAAGGACACAATCTTTTTTTTTGCTTGGTTTGTGTAAATTAACCAAAGAGGATTTGCACCAACAAGGTGTAACCCATGTGTGAGAAAGACTTGTGAAAATTTAATTTTTAGGGTTTATTTTTACAACTTCAGTAGGATGTTGTTAAATCCATGTTTCATTCAGCACAAGGAAACATGTTCATCTTGTTGGTGGACTGATTTTGTTGAATACTGAGGCGTTGTTTTTGACCTATTTGTTTATCAGGTGATGGATTAACTGACTGGCTGGCTCAGCTCTCTGATCAGAAGCATCAATCTGAAAGACTTCGACCAGTTACTGCCACCTCCAGCTGCTTGATTCTGATAATATAATTATCCCCTGGTGGACTGTATGCTTCAGGGTGGTTGCAGCTCATCTCTGTGGCATCCCAAACTGAAGGGCTGTTTGTTCTCCACATTGTTCCATAGCCTACCTATTCTTTCCTAAACCGAGCAAGAGGTCTTTTATAGAAAATTATGTGTATCTCATGAAAGTTTTAGCAGCTGCTGGAGTGTAGTTCAGCTTAAATATTAACAAAGGCAAAAGCTACACACACTTTAGCTAGTGCTGGGAAAATATGATCAAATATTAATGTGAATTTGAATGATTTATCCTTCATTAAAAATGTTACTTTCATTATGTGACTTTTGGAATTGTCTTGAATTTTTAAAATTTGGTAAACTTTTGAACTGGATTCGACTGAGCAGCAGCGTGTGATACGGCAAAAATACCTTCACTTTATGTCATTTCTTCTTTGCCTTTAGGATTGTGAGCACTGGTTTTGCAAAGGTATGAACACCTTTTGACTTTTTAATATTTTTGACACATTACGACCAAAACACAAAGATTCATTGGGCTCTTGCATGACGGGCATCAAATAGGCCATTATTGTGAAATTAAAATAAAGTAATTCATCATTTTTCCTTTCTTGATAAATACATTTTCAGAAAAGTGTGGTAAGCATTTCACTTTAGAAAAGTATTTATACGACTCAATCCTTTACAGGCATCTTTTAACTTATAACGCCTGACAGTGTTAGTTATAAAAAACAAAAAGTGAGTTTTTTTTAAAGACTGGTGATTGGCTAGAAATCTGCTATCAGTGGACCTCTAGTTTAAGTTACAGCTTGTTGGTCATTTCCAACCTCCTGTAATATAATTATAAGCACCTGTGAGAAATCTAACACTTAACTAATAAGCATCTTTTCAAAAATATCAAATGAGAAAAGAATTACAGAGAGACATTTTTACTGCCTGACACATTCAGGACTTTTTTCTGGTTTTGCCTTTATGTTCAGTGTGTGCATGTTTTTCATAACTCTTACTGTTGTGAAAATGACCAGCAATGTGGGCTTGAGTGCGTGTTCATGTGTTTGTATGTAGACAGGTTGAATCTAAACATACGGGATTATAACGGTCAGAAATGTTTTTTGAGTTGTGGGTTAAAAACATCAATGAAGAAGGCAGTTGTTAGCAATTAGTTAATGATCTTAATAAATCTGCCTTAAATTCAATATTCACTTCCTGTTATATTTTTTTCTTTGGCTAATGGTGAAATCTAAAGGAATTATCTGGACAGTCAGCTGCTAATTGCTTTGCTATGTTTATACTTACATTCTTCTAAAAGCTACTTAATTAGTTCTTAGTATTTTGGAGTAGTTATAGGAATTTCAGAAAAAAGTACTAGTCAGGTACAGAGAGAGTAGTATGTTGTGATTCGTTTTACAAAATTGAATATTATTCAAACAAAACTACAAAAATATTGACGTAAAACAAAACATAAAAGGTAAAAATTGAAAGTTAGCTTTTAAAAAGTTTTTCTTTTGATTTAAATACCAAATTTATTTACTGTAGACATTTGCTTATTCTGTCTGCCTACCTGGTGCAATGCTGTCATATCAAAAACTGAAAGTAAAGATAAAAATTAAGCCATTTGAAATTATTGAATACTTATGCTGCATTTACTGTTCAATGCTAAACATAAATTGGTGCCATCCCTGTATGATAATGCCTTACTTTGCTCCTACTTGGAAGAGGCGGTTTCTTGGTGCAGTAAGGACCCACAAGTGAGAATACTGATCAGCAGATGAATAGTTCAAAAAATATACTGTGGAGGAGACAGCTTGCTCACTTTTAGCTAATTTGAATATTACGCAGAAATGTTGACAAGCACTAAAATGAAGCTTATAAACATAAGAAACAACTGAATAAAATCGAGCATGTTTGCAAAAATAAGTGAGAGGACAATAATCAGACTGGATCAGAGAGGAAGAGCAGTAAATTGGTTCAGTTTATTGAACTCAATCCTAAGGCGACAGTTCTTTTTTCTTTCTTTCACAGTTGCACCGACAGATGGTTATTAGTGTCCCATTTTTTAAGATGGCTTCAAAGGGCAACAGACATGCTGAAATGTCTCTCCAGATTCAGAAGCTGGATCATAATTATCGTTCAGAACAACTCTTCTCTGTCCACCATCTTCTCTCAGACTCTGTGGCATTTTTTCCCACATAGCTTTCCTTTTTCCAGCCTTTTCCAGCTCTTGTTCCTAGAACCAAATTAAATAGTAAGTAATTTTATTGGCTTCATGTGAATGTTCCCCATAAATGATGCAGCTGTACTAGCTTTCACCTGGTGGGTCTGTAGGGTTAATGTTGTATTGCAAAAGGAAAAAAATATTTCAGAGTTACTGACACCCATTGGAAAGAATCTACATTTTGTGGCAGTAGCAGAACCTTAAAGTGAAAAAAAAAACATATTAGGACATTTTTGTTAATTTATTTATTTGTCTGCTTATATGTATTGTATAACCCCAGTTTACCAGTAAAACAGCACTTATTCTTTTACACCACTTCACCAGGGTAGACCATCCTGAGTCTTCTCTATCTTCCTTTCTGCTCACCCCACAGACTTTCTAGGACTGGGACTGAAATGTTTTTTTTTGGGTTAGATTAATTTTTTCCTACCATTTGGCAGTATGTCTTTGAATCATCATCCTACATAATAACCCAGATGGTATATTTTAAGATGTCTGTCAGCAGCCCCAGATTTTCATTAAAAGTCTTTTTATAAAAAGAAAAACAAAAATGGGCCCACAGCATTACAGGTCTTCCACCGTACCAAAGGGTTCACGTGAGGTATTTCTTTAGGTATTCTTCTTTTGCTTTATGGTAGACCAACATGGAGTTTTTGGTGCTGAAAAGCACAATAATAATCTCATTTTAAATAAAGCACTCAGAGCCAATGGGGCTTACATGCCTAAGAAAGGTATTAGAACTATTTGGTGCCTTGCATATGACAAATCTTATATACAACTACATATATGTCCATTTTTCAAAGTTTTGGGTACAGCTAACCCTTGAAAATTCCAGTTTGTATCTTACAAAGTCCAACATGTTATTACTCTTTATTTACCGCTCTGTTAGGTTTACCAGACGTCTATATTTTCCTTGATGTTCTCATAATGAATTGGAGAAAAGGGAATCACAAGAAATTGCTGTATTTGGGGGGGAGGGGGGGGGGAAACAACAACAAAAAAAAAAACATAATCTACTGTTTAAAATTTTCCTTAATGAACGCCTTGAATTCATTTCCGGCCCCTTTGGGCCTGAAGATCCCCATTAAAACAAAAACGTGTGGCTTCATAAGAGTGGTACACAAGAGCCAGTGGGTAAACAAACAGGGTTCCACCATTCCCAAGGTTAGATTCTGGAGATCCATTGTCTTTAATAAAGCCAGTATATGCTGTCTTGTGTGTGCAGAGACAGAAGGGATAGTGGGAGAGACAGGCTGCAGCGAAAAGACTGGCGTTGGCTTATTGAAATGCACCTGGAAAGTAAACTAATTTTCTCAGCGGGTCAGAGGACTGGTTATGGTAATAAAAAGAGAGATGTCATTAGATTCAGAGGTATTTGAAGTGCTCTCTGGTGTGGGTGGAGATAGAGGGCCGAGGGAGAGCGGGGAGGGGGGGGGCAGCAGAGTGTGAAAGAAAGAAAGAAACGTAAGGTGTGTGTGTTTTTCCGTGTGCTTCCCTGCCACTATCTCTGTCTCCTCTGAGGGTAGTTATTCATAAGCTTGACCTACATGCGCCCATGCTCATGTGTGTGCATTCGCGAGTGTGCTTGTCAACTCATGCAGGAGTAAGTGTCGAGGTTCTGGCCCGTTCTCCAAGATTCACGAACCACTTTCACGGTCTGAACCAAACCACTCGGTCTGATACGTCTTCCTGCAACAGATGGAGATCTTGAAATCACAGCCTCAACCACAGTTATGCTTTTATACTGGAACTGTGGTTGATTCTGTGGCTTCGTACGCTCACTTAAGCATACCTGATTCTTTGTCTCCTGCTCTCAGAAATGTAAAATAAACAAAATAGAAAACCTGAAAACAGCCAATACAAAAGCATACATTGTACAAACAAGTCTAAATAACTAAATGTGGCTTCACCAGATTGCTTATTCTTTTCCCTGTGAGCAGAGCTTCCCCCCTTTTCCCCCCTCCTGTCCAAAGCGATGGTTTATAACCAAGTGAAATGCAAACGGTCTCCTAAGCAACAGCGAGCGAGTGAGCCCGAAGAAAGCTGAGGGTAGCAGCATTAGATCTTTAGCCTCTCCTGTCCCTTTGATGTCCCGCAGCCTGAGACGTTACAGACAGGCCTGGCTGGTAAACATGAACATGAGCAGGCAGTGTGAAGTCTACTGACGTTCGCAGACAAGGTTATGAGTAATGAGGCAACATTTGCATGACAGAGCTGCCATCATGCGATTCTGAGTTTGTTTTGTTATAGTTTGGACCAAAAGTATTCATTAAAACTCACCGAGGTCCAGTCACTAACATTTACTCCTGGTGAAATATAAAAAAAAAAAAAAAAGTCAAAGTTTCGTCTTTTATGATCTTGCCTACTATTCTGTTCACATGTTCACTAATTGCATTTCCATTGACCATCTAATTGTGCATTTATATGGCAAATTGGAATAACAAAAATACATTTACTTAATGGAAACTTGCCAATTTCGAAAAAACTCATGGTTTTCGATAAAACATTTTTGTGCTCGGATGAGGTGGTTCGTCGACTGTATAGAAATTAGTGTATTTTCTAGATGCAAAACGAGTCATGTGATCAAAAACTAGATGTTACTACTGGTGGAAAAGATGAAGATGATCACAGGAAGTGGTAGGATGATGACAGCGCAGCATGTTTTTAAATGAACAAACTTAGTCATATATGATTTTAATTGTGCTTCTGATTTAATGGAAACACTGCAAATGCAAAATTGTGTTTTTTCAACATTAGAGGAATGTCAAGAGTTTTGTGCGCAATTGTAATGGAAGCACAGCTACTGTTAGCAGTCTGCATTTTATAGTAAACAACTAGCTATTTTACAATGTCTCAGGCAAATAGGCAAAGTTTCAGGCAAAGTCTCAGATTTGGACCGAGTTGCTGGTTTAGAGCATAAAAAGCTCAGATAATTAAGTCATTTCCTCCATCCTCAGCAGCTGTTTTGCTCCTTCTTTATTTCTGTACTGGATAATAGACCTAGTGTAAAAGTGACTGACGAAACAGAAAAAGGGTTTTAAATAATTTTAATTAGGATTGTAAATGAGTCAGTTTTTCACCTGGTGGGCATTTCTCAAAATTTTATGAAAGTATTTAAAAACTCTTGAAACAATTCACAGTTGGAAGGCTTGAAGGAGAGAATAACTAATCTGCTGTGACATCTCTAGCCCATTTTTTGTAAAGCCAGCACATAGAAGATAACTTTTTTCTGTTTCTTTCTTTCCCTGCACTATATTATTACCAGCCTTCAGCAGACAGTATTTTTTCTGTGCAGTTTATAAATTCAAAATTCGAATTATGTGCTTTTTCAGAATTCAAAATCATTTGGACTTAATTTAAATAAAATTATTTAAAATCATTTATTTAATACATAGATTATGAATAAACTTTATTATATTTATTCATAAAAGTTAGGCAGACTAAACATTTGTCTTCCCAAATTATTAATACAAAATGCATGCAAAATGCAAACAGCATCAGACAAGACATGAATTTGCTTTGTATAACTATTTTAGGACTATACGAGGACATGTTAACTCAACTTTGCTCGCTTTTAGCACTCTCAGATATCTTTGTGGATTTCCCAAAGGTACAAATACCCTTTGAATACTCAAACTGTGCCACAAACAGTTAAAATATAAGGCAATTACGGCGAAATTACAGTCATCAGGGCTTTATTTTCCTCTTTAGTGAATAGTGCACAAAGCTTTTTTTAGTTTCCCATAGTCCATTATAACATCTTCAAATTGCTTCCATTTCCTTCACTGATATTCCCATAACTTGTTGGGATAATTAAGCTGAATGAATGGGCTTAAATGTGGATCAGCTATGGATCATAAAATGGGGGTTGCTAGGCAATTTTCTCAGACTAGACAATGGCTAAGGTGTAAGGAAAGCAGAATACTTTGATTGCAAATTCACACCAACAGATTATATCACTGTAGTCACAACATGGATGTATTAGTACAAATAATGACCTTTCAATAAAAGAAATGGCAGTTATTTTGTGATATTAACAACACAATCACCGGTAAAAGTTTGGTCTGGTTCACATGTTTTGCAGATTTGGAGAAGGTCGTCATCCCTTGTTTTTAGTGGGGTGTGCTGTGACACTGTGGGGTGCTTGAGTTGCTACGGAGATGGATACAGTCTTTAGATCAAAATCATCAATATAAATCACATGTGTTGGTTAATGTTCCACTTATTATGGTTCAAAAGGAACTCTAAACAGATGGTCTTATACCAGAGGTTCTCAAACTGTGGGGCGCGCCCCCTAGTGGGGGGCGCCGTGCGTTGCAGGGGGGGAGGAGCAGGAAGCTGTCTGGATGAAAAAAAACATGAACGCTGTATGCGCTGGGTTTTAACCTTAGAATGGCCAACTCTCTGTTATTCCTCCTCAAAACGCAAAAAACTTTTCACAGTTTTCACCTCAAACTAACCGACTGAGTTGAGCAAAATTGTTGGATGCAGGTAATGTTAGCTAAAAGATGACTAGCTAACAGCTTGATAGAATAACAGCAGATCTGTGATGTATTGCGGTTCTAAGCCATCCAGTTATTTATAAACTAACAACAGTATTTTAAAGTTTATTCTCTGTGATACACAGAGCTAGTGTAAGGACTTTAGAACTGGGCCTCTGTCTTCCTGGTTTTAGTGAGGACACCAGCAGCAGCGATAGATGTTTTAGGCAGACCTGTGAAGACACTGTTACAGTAACCAATGCGACTAAAGATAAACAGGAATGAGTTTGTCTAGCTGTTGCTTCTCTTAATCCTGTAAATGTTCTTCAGTTGATAGAAGACCGACTTTGTAACTATCTCTATGTAGCTCTGAGGGTTGGGGTCAGAGTCCATCACCACACCCAGATTTTGAGCCTGATCACCATTTTACTTTTAACCCTTCCATGTCCTTGCCTCCTCACTTTAGGGCGCCCTGACGTGGTGGAGTCCGTTCCAGATGACCCCACTTACAACGTCAGCAGCGAGCTCACCCTGGAAGTGACCGCTAACGACGATAACGCCAAAATCTCCTGCGTCGTCGACCACGACTCTGTGAAACATGGGGAGAAGAGGAGCGAGCAGTCTCTGCGGGTGTTGTGTAAGTCAACTGGGAGACTGGGAGGTTTGCTGGGAGAATGAATGGTGAGAAGATACAACAGGTGCTGGATGAAGAAAAGAGAGAAATGTAAGCTAGTGTCTTTGACGAATTTGCTTCTTTATATTCTTTCTTAAGCTTTTTTTGAAAAGCATGACAAACATCCACCTCCTTTGTAGTTTGATCTAAAATGTACCAGTCTGTTATAACAAGAAGAAGACAGGAATCTTACTTTTCTCGCCTGCTGCACTCAGCTAGAGTTGAGCGACAGTGGGTAAGAAGAACACTTTATCAGCTAAAATGAAATCACTAACTGAGGACTCTGTATGAATACTGCCCCCCTGTGGGTAAGGTGGTGGTACTGCAGCTCAGAGGTAAAGCAATGCTATTGTGTAAGGGGGTTATGTCATAGTAAGATGATGCATGTAGAACACAGAATATAGTAGATGGAGACAGGAATGAATGGGACTGTCTGTGGTGTGTGTACAGCTCTTACTCCTGTGTTATGTAACCGCAGCATGTCGGTGTGTGTGTGTGTGTGTGTGTGTGTGTGTGTGTGTGTGTGTGTGTGTGTGTGTGTGTGTGTGTGTGTGTGTGTGTGTGTGTGTGTTCGTCTTCTTCTTATAGATGCCCCTGAAGTAGCAATCACCCCTGAGGAGAGGATGGCGATAGAGGGGCAGAGGTTTTCTCTGCAGTGTTCAGGAAAAGGCAACCCTGAGTAAGAGAAGCACACACACATTCCTTTTTCACGTCAACCATTTTACAGAAATAAGCGCATGTTTCTTCAGACACACTTGCCTACAATCTCCATTTATATTTACAGCAAATTGTTGCCATGCTATCTATTTAAACACATATTTGCACTATGTTAGGTTACAACTGAAATCTCACAGTTTTTTACTGGTATTTTATTGGGCAAACACAACGTTCTGTTATAAAATGAGAGGATTGGAATTTGTGGTTGTACCCCTAAATAATATCTCCTGTGGCTTCAGAAGTTGAACCTGTGCATAAAAATCAAGCCTCAGAGGTCTGGTTGACATCATTATTAGACAAACAGTGCCATGAAGGCCAAGAGGAAAGTTTAAAGCATGGTTAAGTTATAAAAGAGTATCCAAAGCTTTAAAAATCTCATGAAGAACTTTTCAATCATCTGAAAGTGAAAATAGTATGACACAGTTGTAAAGCTACTAAAATATGGGCGTCTACCTAAAACGCACAGGTTAGGAAGGGAGAACATTACAAAGACATGTAGCCAAGAGGCCCATGGTAAGTCTAACCTTTATAGAAGAGGGACAAGACAAAGGCCATAGCTGAAAGAAAGCCATAAGAAGCCCTGTTTGCAACAAGCCATGTTGGGGATACAGAATGAAAAGTGGTTTTGGGGCCTACTTTAGAAATGCCATTTGCACACATTGCATGTCCCCCCGATCACACCGTTCCTCAAGGCGAAACATTGTAATGGTTTTATCATGCTTTGGGAATGCTTTTCTTCAGCAGGGATCAGGAAGCTGGTAGGAGTCAATGGGAATGTTGATGAGCTAAGTACAGGGCTGTCCAAGAAGAAAACCTATTAGCAGTTGCTAAAGTCGTAAGACTTAAGCGGTTCTCCTTTCAACAGGATAACACAAACCTAAAAAGCAGACACCTTCATTTAGATCGAGGCATATTTATGTACTAGAATCTTCTGGTGAAATCGGGATTGATAAACTTCTGCAAGACTTAAAAATTTATGTTCCCAGACGTTCTATCCGATCTTACCCTGAGGATTTTGGTATTGAAGAAAACAGCATGCGTTACTCTAGATGTGCAAATCTGGTAGAGACAAGCCTCAAAGTACGGCTATATACGTATTTTACATCAGTTTCATAGCGTTTTTAGTTTTAAATATCCAATGTACTTCCAAACTGCTGGCATGACCTTCCCGCTTTTATACACATTTTCCTTTTGAGTTGCTACGCTCATTTTTTTTCCCTTCACCTTGCTCTTTTTTTATATTTAGCCAGTTATGGAGCACAGTGACTAAACTTTAAACTGCTCCCACATATTGTGTGATTTTGTGGTCTGCACAGACTCGGTCTCACAGTCTGCAAATGCCTACATTTCTAGTGACAAATTCCTTCATTTCCCACAATCCAAATGTATCGATGAGCTGGTTGAGTACTTAACCTCATTTGTTCTCCACAACGCTAGTGACCATCAGTGTTGTGCAGAAGGTAGCAGTCACAACATGAAACGGCTTCTGCACGTTACACTACAAGTTGTTACAAGCTTATCAAAGTGAGATGAGTTGGTTGATGCTACCAACCTCACATATCTGAGCCATGACAGGTTGAGTGGCTAAAACCTTTCCTTGACTTACACGCCCCAGAATGCCACGTGGTTCTGAACTGGAGTATTTTCTATTGATATTGACCATGTTTCTGTTGTGATACATATTATTATTGTTTTATCACCTAGCCCACCCAGAACAAAACTAACAGCAGGAATCACAGAAAAATGTATTTGTGCAAAGTTTTGACCCAGGTGTCTGAATGCGAATAGATTTTCAATGTTGTAAAATTTGGAACTGTGTATCATTATCATTTCCCATGAAATACAATTAAAATATATTGAAATAGTCATGATGTGACAAAATATGAAAAATTCTTATTGTGTGTCGGCACCTTTGCAAAATTCTGTGACTTCTATGAGATTTCAGCTGAGCTGAAGCTCTCAAATCTTTGTCTAATAAAACTGTGACAAGCTTGAACTTAAGGTTACACATCATTCCTTTTTCTCAGAGAAAAGCAGTAGAGATCCTCTTGTAGGACTTTTGTGAGCTCAGATTTGACTTAAAGTACGTTTTTCTGAAAAAAATATGACAACTCAGTCCACAAAAAACGGCTGCTGACCCGAGGGTCAGTGTTCATTTGGGCCGCTTGGTTTAAGGTGACAGGATGGGGACACTCTGAATGGCTCTGGGTGCCAGAGGTGATACTTTCACCTCTGGTTGTACTTTCTGACATCCTTTTAAGGAAGAAATACAGTCTTTCTCTTTGACTCTCAGCAAAATGATTCTATTAGGGCTTCATGGTGGCGCAGTTGTTTGCACTGTTTCTTTGCAGGAGCAAGGAAAGAAACAGGAAAAAGGTTAAAATGCAGGATGCATTTTAATCCAGGACCGTTCTACTTGTTTGCATGTTCTCCCCATGCATGTGTGGGTTCTACCTAAGTACTACAGCTTCCCTGTGAAGTTCATTAAAATGCTTTGTAGGATAACTATCTAATACTGCTGTTAGGCATGACTGTGTCGATGTGTGGTTATTTATCCTGTGATAGGATGTGCTTAACGTTCCTGCGCCGATAAGCTGACAAATGGAAGAATGGATAAATAAACTGCTGCATTTAACAACAAAACCAAATCATTAACATTAAACAGTTGCTCTAATTTTACAAAGATCTCAGCTCAGGCTGTTTTAATGCAACCACGCTGAGTTTTTCATCTGCCAGAGCCACACTAACACAAGTTGGTTCATGTTGTAAATCTTTATAATGGTAAGCGGAACAATTGGGGCTCAGTTCAAAGGACCAAAAAGCACGACACCAAAGGCGAGGTGGCAAAGACAAAAAGGGGAGCTTTACTTCAAAAAGAAGATGTAAGGTTACAGAAACCAGGTGGGAAAAACAACTCAGGAGGAGCAGCCAGAGGCAGAACCTGATACATAGGAGGGACTCGTCAGGAATAGCAGAACACTGAAAAGTGACAACACTGAGCTCAGAGGAGAAGACGGGTGACCTACTGCAGGTTTAAATACTAAAGGACTGATTAGTGAAGTGGCTTCAGATGAACAGAAGAGAGAGTAAAAAGGAAAAGATCAAGTTCAGACCCTCTCAGACATCGCAGCTGAGGGAGTGAGTTCATTAGGTTTTCAGATAGTTTAAAACAGAGGAACTAATGAGACACACCATTGTGGGTGCCCACGTTGCCTGGAAACAATGCATCATCACTGCAGCAAAAAATGACTTCCTTTTCTCTCACATTACAGAAGATATATATTATGTTCTGTCATCAGTAAAAAAAAAAAAACATAAGCATAGATTAAATGCTTTGAGGATTTTGCTATAAATTTGATGAAATTGCAGTAAATAGCCTAAGTACGTTGAATTCTTCCATCAGGATTTGAATAATTTTTTCCTTGAATTTAGAACAAGTCCGAAAACTCAGAATATATAACAAGGCTAAAAGAATTACAAATAAGGGCTTTGATATATCTGTATCAGAGCCTGAATCCATCGGTGTCAATTGCACCTCCCCGAGTCTTCATTTGTCTCCTTATGTTTAAGGTCTCATTAGGTTTAAGCAATTTACTGACTACCTAATTAGCGTGCCGGGGTAATTAGGATCTTTAAAGGAAAAGCAGCTTGGTCCAAGTATCCTTGTGTCAAAGTCACTTACACTTACACAAAACTGTAGCAAGGTTTGAGGTATACATGTTACTGCTCTATCTGTTTGGATAGGATTATGTAAAAACTAAACTTGTATTTGATGTTATTTAGGAGAGAAAGCCTCATTATTAAGTTGTTTAAATTCTTGGAGGAGGGTGCAGGACTTCAACAGAAGGAAAATGAGGTTCAAGCAAAATGGTATGAAATGTTAATAACCGACTTGCAGTAGATAATTTTTTTTAATGTCTTAATTTTGTATAAATACAGATAAGTTCTTCCTGGAGGCTAAAGTTAATGACTACGCTGAAGGACACAAAGACCCAAGTAGATTTTTTTCTATTTAAAACAACTCAAAACTGTTAAAACGATAGTCAAACTATCATTAAATTATTATTTACAAAGACCATCCTTCACAATGTTATTGTGGTGATGGGAAAAATTAGCAAAATGCAAGAAAAACTTCATTGGAAAAATAGATGCATTTTCAAAAAATGTGTAGGAACTTTGGTTTCCATAAACAAAAATGTTTCATTCTCTGACATGAAACAGATGTCCTTTTCATCTACTCCTTAAAACCGAGAACACCTCATTTAAATGTGACATGTGAGAAAACATCAATAAGAAAATAGCTGTCAGAGCAATAACTAAATAGTTTAAAATAACTGAAACTGATACAAACCAGGCTGGATTAGATACCACCACACACATAAGGAAGGGAGACGGAAAAAACTTAGCAAAAAGGGACTCCTTAGCAATAATTTGGTACTATTTACAATAAAGCTAGTTGCTAGAAAGACTTTTCAGAAAAAAGCCTACCATTACAAATGAAAATATATGGGGTCTTGTAAAACCTTCCAACACTTTATGTGGAATTGCTATGGTGAGGCTAAAACAGTTTCTTTGGTGAAAAAAAAACCTTCCTGGGGGATATGCTGTGAAACTAAGGATGACTGGAAATGGAAACCATAGTGGAGGATCTGTAGCCATGTGGGAACATTTCTCTTCCAAAGGCCCATGGACATTTGAAAGGCTTTTGAAATAGAGTTTTATTCAACCAGTGCGACATTTTTTATACTGGAACTGTTCAAAATTGTAAAAATGTGCTTGAACTAGCCTCTCACCTCAGGCTATATGGATTCATGCTAATTTAATCCAAGTTAGCCAAGATAAACATTTACTGCAGGCAAAGTTTTGCTGCTAATAACCTCTAAACAAAACTTAAAAAAAAAAAAAAACAATACAGAACAGGAGCGCGGTATAAAGATACAAACATATAAACACTCTTGAAATTTAAGCAAGTGCATCAAATTACATGGTAGGCAAACAATCATTAGCACCAATGAACACCTCCAAAAATAGTTACACCTGCAGGTTGCTTATACAGGAACCAGCCATAGAGTTTAGAAACACTTGTAAGTAATCAAACATTAACATGTTCAATTTCTGACAACTGCCTGAGCAAATAGTTACTTGTTCAAACATGACTCAGGAAAAAAAAAAACATAGCAGCTGCTTGTACAAGCTCTCATGTTTTCACTCATATGATTTGTACACAATTCCTCTGAAGGCAACACACACAGAAACAAGCCAGCGTCTTAAATCCTGCCCACACAAATATACTCTTCCACTGGCCTCTCTGCATTATAGATGAACCTTCATCGATCCGCTCTGCCATCCTCTCGCTCCTCTCCTCCCTGCCTCCGCCCATCCCCTCCGTTGTCTGGTATCTCTCGACTGGCGTGTCACTCACACCTCGTTCGCCGCTCTCCGCCTTGTCACGTCGCCTCCTTGCCCTCCTTCCCTACCACCTCTATCCGTCCTTTCCCATAATTCTCCTTCTTCTCTCGACGTGCACCTTTTCACCCGCCCTCCCCGTCAGCTAGACCGTCCTGTCATCCTTTCCCTTCTCCGCCGTCGTCGCCCTGTCATCGTTTCACGGGAGGGCTGAGGAAGAAGACTAACTGCTAAGTTTGACTGTCAAGTGAAAAACAGAGGGGGCTGATGAGAAGGAGGTGACTGTCATTGCATGTATGCATCGATACAATAAAAGTGGCTGTGACGGAGTCCTACGGGCAGATCTGCTGAGAATCTGTCTGTGATACAATAGCACTCAGTGGATGAAACCATCCCTTTGAATTATGCATGCTCTTACATGAGGAATGGCCCTGTGCTGCAGTAATAAATGGCTCTTTCTTGTCATAATGGACATGTCAGTGCAAGAGTTCAGGAGATTCTATAAATATACTTTAAGACTAAATATCATATTTTAATGTAAAGAAAAACTAAAAACCTTGAAAGTATAAAATATGAATAAATCACAAAAGGCATTTCCACAGATTTTTAAATCAAATCAGTAATTTAAAAACACTTTTCCAACATAAAATCAGGCTTTTAGAGTCGTAACTTAAAAACTGCATTTCCTTACATGATAGCAGCATATCATCAGTAGCAATACTCACTTGATGCCTATTACAATCTGTCACTAAATAGCGATTGTATTCTTTGGTAAAAAGACTGTTTTCCAAAAGTATATTGAACTGATGTGTGACCTAAATTAATCACTGATCCCTTCAAATGTTCCTCTTATACATTTAGCGATGATAATTAGCTTTGGGAGAGGCTACTTTTTCTATACTGTTAAATAAATGAGAATGATTTAATGTTGCTGCACTCTAACTAAAAATCAGTATTTCAACTTAGTTTTGTATAGATCACCATATAAATCTGCTTTTTTAAACTCAAATTTGAGATACAAACTTTGCTATCATACTTTATGCTTTGAAACCCAAGTTTGGAGTTTGAAATATAGTGTCACTCTTATGGGGTTTCCACACCTGATAGTCCAGTAGACACAATTTATTGGGGACCAGAGTTGGAAAATTTGTCATATTTTCAGTCAGTGTGGTTTGCTTTCACACTGGACTTTGTCAATCGAATCAAATTCTTTGGAAAACCTGTTCCCCTCCTCGCCAGTGGTGGTGCTGTACCAACAACCACTGGAGGAAATGACACAAAAACCTCTGAAGAAGACATGGAGCACAGCTTCATTCATGAAATGTGAACAAAAGTGAAGCAGTGTCAGATTTTAGCAGGACTTCTCTTTTGTCTTTTATAAAAGATCACAAGCTCTTTCTTCCACTAGTGCTGGACTCTTGTGTTTGTCTTGGTTGTATTTACCCAGAATGCCCTGCATTGTAACTTTTGGAGCGGTCATACAAGGTGATGGAAGGTTTCTAGGCGGACAAGAGTTAACTTTGTTTGGTTTGCATCAGTGTTCGATGCGCATGTTCCCAAACGAACTGGACTTAAACGAACTAGAGTTCGATTAAAGCAGACCAAACAGGGTGGGAGTAAGTAGAAGAAGTAATCAAAACTATGATGTGTTCTTCAAAGTATATTAATATATTGTTCATAGCTAAGTTTCAGAAAGTGCTATTTAAAAAAATAACAGTACATAAGAAGAGGATGGCTAAACAGGAGGTGGAAAGGGAAGAAAAACAAACAAAGAGGCATAGGAGTGGCAGTGTGAAGTGAAGCGAAGCGACGTGTGGGTGGAAGGGAGACAGAAAGATATGGTGACAAGCAACAAATGACCAAGACAGGCAATGAGAGAAAAAAACAAGAGGAACTCAGTGAGTGTGTATCTGTGTGTTTTAGCATCACCTTGTAAGGCCCATTTTTCAAGCAAATACTACATTGTGAGGACCCCATTCTTCTAATAGGTCCCAAATACCCATAAGAAAAAGTACTGTTTGTGGGTTAGGGCTGGAATATGGTCATAAAAATGAATGGAACTCAATGCAAAGTCCTTGTGAAGATAGAAAGATATACTATGTATGTGTCTGTGTGTGTGTGTGTGTGTGTGTGTGTGTGTGTGTGTGTGTGTGTGTGTGTGTGTGTGTGTGTGTGTGTGTGCGGTAGAAAAAGGAGAAGGATTGGAGCGTGCTCAGTTGTGTGACCAGCGGCTTGCGGGTGAACTAGTGTCCAATCAAATCAGATACAGGCCGTCCCTGCAGCTGTCAGTCAAAACCCAATCACCGCGACAACACCTTTCCTCCGACACACCCAGCCACTCAGCTCCTTCGCCTCCCGTCGAGCTGCCCTCCCCAATCAGACTCAATAAATGTCACACTACATTCCCCTATCCACACTTTTTTTTCCCTCAGTAGTTTCATCGTTTTAGGTTTGAAAGGATGGCTAAGCGTGTCGAATTCTTTCTGGTTTCTTTGACGCCCAGCAGCAAGAAGGAAAGGCAGAAAATCTGCGTTCTACAATCTGTTATATTTCCTATCTATTTGATCAACGCAGGCAACAAGTGTTCATAATCTCATCACATTTCCACTCCTCTAGTCATTTTACAAGTTAAGCTCCTCTTCCCGTGCTCATTTAACACATTTAAAGCCGAGAAGGTTTGAAGAACTAAAACCTGTTTCATGCGAGCATCTGTAAGTGTGCAAGGTCATGGTCCGCTTTAGAAACAGCAGGAGGCATGTAATACGATTACAGTAAGCTGTAAATTATTTTAGGACACGGCTGCTGATGCCTTATATCAGTCTTACTGTCACTGGTTACATTGAGAAAACCATTAGCTCTGTAGCTATACCTACCACTAATAAGACATCTGCATTCTCATGATAACGAAAAAATCATTCCTACGCGTTGCTCCAAATTAGATATTTGACTTGGTATTTGCTGCATTATGTGGATGAGTGTAATAGTGGATCCAAAATATGACATGCATTCAAAATCTGATTTTTTTCCAACATGACTAATTAATCCAACATTAGCACTGCATAGTGAAATTAAAATAAAATGATAAAAAGGACATGAAACTGTTTAGAAGAGCAATTAAACAGTGACGTAGAGACTCGTATTATAACTTAGGGAAATGTAGTGTTCTCTATTTTAGAGCGTTCTGCACTGGACCCTAAACCCATCACAGTAACAACAAATTTCAGCATCGCTGGCTTTCTAAACTAACAAGACAACAAGAGCTGGCAGAAATTGCATCACTATTTCCAGGCTTGCAGTTAAAAAGAAATCAGTTTATTGACACATGCTTGTGTCTGTGCTTCAAAATGTTAGGAAAAGTCTCCTAACAATGTAACTGCGCAGAGTCCTGCTGCATGAGACAGCTTTGTCTGGATGATGTTACACACATAACCATTGATTTCACTTTTTATGAACAATTCACAAACCTTTTTGAAGTGAGCACTGTTACCGTCGGCTGCTTTGGGTGCCAAAAAGCAGGGAAACCCACCCAGAAGAAAGAAATACACACGTGGAGCTTACAGTATGCAAGGGCCTGGTTGAGAACCTTAAGAAATATTTCATAAAATTTTACCAAGACATTGAAAAATATATATTTTTACCTGTATGGGGAAGTAGAAAAAGATCATTTTTAATTATAGCATTACATAAAGTACAACTTGAATATAAGAAATTACCCCAGATTACTGAGACAATAAATGCTGAAGAGATCCAGACTATTCCAAGTCTTTGGCAAAAATATGACTACTTTCAAAGTCTTTTAAACTCCTTTTTCTGCATTTCACACTGATTCATTGATGAATCATTCAATCTGCTGTGGCCGAAACGCTTGTCATACAAACTGCTTAATTGATTGCCCTAAAAATGATTGTAAACGGCATAATGAGAAGCATTGTTGTGATGACATGCTGAAGGCGGAGTGTCAAAACACTTAGGAGCTTCTTAAAGAGACAGATGCACAATTTCAAGGTGACAAATTATAAAGTCAAATGTCTTTTAAGTCATGTTTGATTGATTCAGCATTTTCATAACAACTGAAGGTAGTTACTCGATTGTACTATAAAATGCCACTATTTGCCTGGAAAGTCAATATAAACTTAGATAAGTTTATGTGTATCTGAGACGACTCAGCTCAATATCCTGGTAAGATAATCATTACTGATAATGTGCCACATAACCTCACTGAACCTCACAGAAATGTAAAATATTTTTACTCTGATAACTGAGCTGGTGTTCCTCTGCTGCACCGCCTATCTGACCTGTCAATATCCTTTACTGACAGCTCTGAGCACAACAGCTGTCAGCAATGTCAGCCCAATGGCATGAGTCATAACAATACGGCAAAGGAAGAAACTGAAACTTTTTACTACTTCTTTTCTTTTTTAAGATAGAATCCTGAAATGAATCTTTTGTTTTTATTTCACAACATAATGGAGTTGAAGCCTTGCTGGCTGATTCTAACACCTAATTACTTAATTTTGCTGATGCAGTGGTGTAAATTTAATGCAGAATTATATATTTTCAATATATTATCTATATTTATTTTTTCCCAATAATATATTACCTGTTCGCTGCATTTTTGCCAAGCTTATTAGATGCATAAATATTATTGTCACTTGATTTCAGGACCTTCCAGCAGTATTTTATAAAGGTTTAAAGGTTTCTCTGCTGCTTTTTATAGATAAAGCAGCAGAGAAACTAAAAGTTTTGTGTGATTTTGGACTATGATCCCCTCTGCTATTACCAAGTAGAGAGTAAAATATCTGTCTTTAGAAGTCAAGCTTCACTTTCTTTTTCTTCACCGCTGAGTTTCACTGTTGGATTTTTAATGCTTGGCAGGAAGTAACAGCATCAGAGCTTCTTTTGTGAGTCGTGCTGCCTTATGAGCCTCAAAACCCCTCTGCTGAGAGCAAATGGAATCAAAAGAGTTTAACTGGATCCATCTGCTAAAAAATAAAATAAATAAGCTTGTCAGGCCTTATACAGCTGAGAGCTTTACAATTTGATTAATTATTTTATCTACTGTTAAACTCTAAAATCTGAAAATAAGCGACTGAATCTAATCTGCTGTCTCTGTTATCAAATCTGAAAATAAAGAATCTTTCATGCAGGGTTCATGATCATAAAATGATCTTCAAATTTGAGCTAATGGACGCTTGCTAAGCATAAAGCTCACACTAAAAGCAGGTTTTATAGCCGTAAAAGAATACTTTACACATGCTTCCTGTGACAGGTTTGCTGTATTCTGACCCGTAGCCGCTGTAAAAGAGATTAGCTTTACATTCAATAACAGAACACAAGCTACAGCCGTTAAATGTGAAGTTAATTGTTCAGTTAATTGCATATTATGTCACATTTGGAGGCTGCGTAATACAACAGCTGATTACATTTTATAGCAGGTAGCCAGACGCACTTGCTTTAAATGCTTAATGCTTGGATAATCTTTTTTTCATTTGTCTTGGGAGTGCTGACTGAGCACGTGAGCTTGTCTTTGGCACTTGTATTCCTATAGGAAATGCAAAACTAACAAAGCAATGCCAAGTGTCGAGGGACTCGGCTGTTGTTTTTTATGTTAGCTCTATGCAAGTTTTAGAAAGAGAGAGAGTTTGTTTTTAGCTCAAGTTATTCAGTTTGTTTTATATATTTGGTGTAAATGGACAAATTATAAGAAGAGGGGATAAATGTTCACTTCACTAACACTTTAAATCTACAGAATGCACCTTTATGTGCACATTTCAGAGAGCAACTAATCAGTCCAAGACATCCAGATCCGTCCCTGATTCAGACTTGCTGTCATTGTAATTACTGTACAGCGCTTAAGGACTTTGCTATTTGCATAATTGATTCTTTTATCAAGGCACGTCTCGCTATCTCTCTCATATACAATCTGTTACGCCAAATGGATTTTTCTAACAAGGGCAGATCTGAAGCTCTGATTCTGTTGTCTCCCTCTCACTGCGTTTCTTTTCATCTCCTTTTGGAGCAAACACCTCCGTCTTTCCGATCATCATACTCGCATTTTCTTCAAAAACTTTTTGTTCTTTCTACAATGCCTTGACAAAAGGTGACCATGCCTCCTTAAAATCCTTCACATTTCATTAGGAAACACCTGAGAAATACAATATCAGAAAATATTACAATGAGGATATTTTTGGTATGACGATAAAAGTTGTGATATGTGCTTATTTTCTTATTTGCCCTTCCATCACCTTGTATGACCTGTAGCATTTTGGACAATGCCATTTGTGTCCGGTGTGAACATCTGCAGCCGTAAAGCTCAGTCCAACAGGCTAATGATTACGCTAACATGCAAATAAGAGTTTTGAATATTATCAGGACACTTTGGATATGTTAGCCAGCAATTATTGAACTCCAAAAGAGTCCTTTGTGATACGAATACTGTGGACACAAATATTGTAGTGACATATTTGCAATAGATTGTGTCTGTAGCCCTACACAGACATCAATGAGGTTTTTTATGAGATTTTACGTGACAGAAACTCAACGTCGTGGTTTTTCAGCTTTAAACAGCAGCGTAAGATCAGTCAGACTGCATGGAGAAGAATTATGAGCTTCAGTTTACAAGTCTTTAAACTTGTAAACTTTACAAGCTGCTATGTTCAGTTGCCTTGTTGGGAGGTGAATCTAATTCCCAGTCTAAAGTTTTTTAAGTTTCTGGCAGGTTTTCTTCCAGCATTGTCCTGTATTTCTAAATGTCTCCATATTGGTGGCATATTTCCTGTCGTTACTGAAAAAGAGAATCCCCGGAGCATGACATCTCCACTGCCCCTGTTTACTGTCTGTGGTGTGTTGGGTCATGTTGGCCAAAAAGTTAAGTCTCATTTAGGTTAGTTCGCCTTTGACTAGTAAGTCAGTTTAACAGAGGTGTAATAAGAACAAAAACAGCCCAAAAGATCCACTTTATTTACTAATTATGTGACTTCTGAAGGCAGTTTCTTTTTCTGTGGATTGTCTTTAGGGGAATCAAAGTAAAAAAAAAAGAGTTGTTAATATTAAAATAAAATATATTCCATTTTTTATGAGCTACTTTGTCTTGTTTATGACAAAAACAAGAGCTAGTGATTGTAACATGATAATCCTAAGATTACCTTTTTGTTTCATCTGTTGCTGTTATCTTTTTTCTGCTCTTCTTTCTTCTTCTTGAATCTTTTTCTCTTTTTCCACCTCCTCCACACCTTTCTCCATCTTTTCACTCCACTGCTTCCTTACTTTATTTGCAAAGTGTGCACATCAAGCAGCTCAGGTTTCTCGTTTCATCTGTCTCAGGCCCACCAGCTACTTCTGGGAGAAGGCGGAGGGAGAGCTCCCCCCACTGGCCAAAGCCGACGGTGCTTTCTTGTCCTTTTCAGTGCTCAACAAATCAGATAACGGCATGTACATCTGCCATGCTGCCAACGACATTGGGAAAGGCAGAGGGAGCTACACACTTCAGGTGCAAGGTAAGGGGAGAAACACTGAGGAGAAGTGGGGATTTATGTTGAGGCAGGGATCTTTTACATTTCTTCATGTTTTTTTATTTTTATTTCTTCTGTTGTTTGTTGTGGCTTTGCTTGTACGTCCATCTTTTTTCTCTTCTGATTTCCTTTTTTTGTTTTGTTTTGTTTTTCTCATCCAACCGTGCAACCATAACCACCCGACCGCTTTCGCACATTGTTGCGCCTCTTTCCCCTGGCTGTTGATGTGCTGTGTTTGTTCAATGCGTTGGTTGGTCTGTTTGTGTTTTTTTTATTATTATTATTATTGTTGCGCTTTGCTTGCCTATTTTTCTTTGCCTTGTAACACATATTCCTCCACCCGACCCACAAAGACGACCCCGACTCCTCAAACACAGTTACCCCCACGTTTTTCCCCACTTCTGTCTCTCCCTCCTCCCCACCTGACGTCTTCCAAGGCTCAGGGTCAGACTTCAGTGACTTCATCTCCACCTTTTCCCCTGACTCCTCCCCTTCGACGGCTGTGATCTCAACCACCATCCCGCCATCTTCCACCACCACCACCCTCTCCAACGCCCTTTTCCCTGACCTGCCCTTTTCCCCTGACTCCTCCCCTCTCATCCCTCCATCCCCTGCGACTCCCTCCCTCTCATCCCCCACCCCCTCAGTTTCCGTCCAGACGAACGGAGTTTACACTTTCACAGGTAAAACCAGTTCCACACTTGCACTCACACAAGACGTTTAGTAATGGAGTGGAAAGAGGGGGGAGGGGGGGCATTAAAGTCACTGCTTTGTTATTTTCTCCTTCAATACACAGACTGCATAGCTGTCAGAGACACTTGTTTTATATGCAGACCCATGCAAACGATCCCAGAAAACACACAGTGATGGACAAAAATTTGATTTTTGTGGCTGTTTGCAGCTATTTCATGCTTTTTTTTTCTTGTTGTCCTCTTTCCTCTTATTGATATTCCCTAATCCTTAACCCCCATATCCTCAACATGCACTCCTCGTCTTTATCCATGCATCCGCTCGTCCATCCATCCATCCCTTCATTCATCCATCATTCATCTAAATATTCAACTGTCCATCTACTCATCTTGAGAAGGTGATGCACGCAACTTGACAGGTATAACTTTTTCCAGCAGTCTCATGTTTGTGTGGGTGTCTGTCGTTTTCAACCACCTGTCTGTGCATCTATCTGTCTGTGATGCTGTCTTGTGTTTGTATGTCTGTTGTACTAAAAACTTACGCTGAAAAATGAATGAAATCCCCACCCACACAGCATACAGGTGCTTCTTAATGCATTGGGATGTAACTGAAAAGCCCATAACAGTCATTTTAATTCAAAAAGGGAAATTCACATGTAAATTAACAACACAGATGGATACACCTTAAAGGGGACCTGTTAAGAAAAATTTCACATTTTGCAAGCTTATACTCTTCCAAGTGCTGAAACAAACTCACATAGCTTTTGGCAATAAGTTAATATTTTTTGGTCTCTGGAAAATGAGCTGTTTCAAAAACCTCCCTTTTGTTGTGTCACAACCGAAGGGCACTGTGCCGTTACCTAGCAACCCAAGCCGAGATCCAGTATGTTTGGTCAGCTGGTTTTACCGTTGCATTCACTGTACAATGGCTGCTGGAAAATGCAAGTGTTTGTTGGTGACTTACCATCCAGAAACCACTTGCTACATTCTAGCTGGTTGTGCAGGAGGCTCCATTTCTGCTGTTCAAAGGTGTACAGTTGTATAAGTGTGCATTCGTTTGCAGTCATTGCCATGTGTGAGTGTAAACATTGAGTTGGAGTGTGGCAGCTGCAGCATATTTGAATTTCAGTAACAAGTAATGATTTTGTGCAAAACATGTAATGCACATGTTGGTCTATGGACCTATAGCCCATAGACCAATCATAACCTGTTCAAGGAAGTATTATTGGTCACCCGTAAGCTTTTGTTTTTTCTAAATTTAAAGAGTATATGTTATAGTTATTTGAAGCCCCACATTTAGCTTTTAAGAAAATTAGAGTATTACCTAAGACCAACAAAATAAAAGCATGTTATGGCCTACCTACGCAATCATGGAATGGACTTCTGCCTTGACAGTCGATGTCTGTCCAGCAGTCAGACATAAACATCCTCCACAGTGAGGATAAGCCACAAAATGTCCTTACTGAAAGAGCTGGCTGATCACAGAATGCTGCATCCAAGCATATTAATGGACAGAAAAACCTGGTGAGGATTCTCTGGGAGTGGACTGCTGCTGGTGACAAAACAGAATAAAATGGAAATAATCTTACCTAAGATAAAAACATAAAACCAGAACGTAATGTACAAGAGAAAGATGAGAAATGCCATGCTCAACAATGCAGGGGAGCTGAAGTCTGGTCACTAAGTGAACATACTGTACAGCACATGGACCTGGTTTTCATGAGGCCAACAACTCCTGTTTATTGGTCTATTAAAACACTGCATTATTATAACATTAACATTTTCTGAGTAACTGAATTTTGGAGTTTCATTAGCTACAACCCATAAACTTCAAAAATGATAAGAAATACACACTTGAGATATATCAGTCTATGTGTAATCAATCTGTGATTATATACGTATGAGTTTCACTTGTAGAACTGAATTACGAACTTTTCGATGACGTTCTAGTTTATTGAGATGCACCGGTGCCTTCCTGTGGTTCTTGTGTTTTTTTCTGTCTGGTGTTCTGGGGAGAAAACAAATGTTGAACTCTGGAGCAGGAAAATAAATTTTTGAAAGCACCACACACACGACGCACATGGACAAACCGCCTCTGAACACAACAAGACGTCATACACTCGCATTTCTCTAAGACATGCCAGCCAGCATGACCTCTTAAATGGTACAAGTCATTTACACATTGTTGCACTTCCTGTGTGCGTGTTTGTGTGTGCGTGTTTGTGTGTGTGCGCGTGTGTGCGTGTGTGTGTGTGTGTGGGTGTGTGTGTGTGTGTGTGTGTGTGTGTGTGTGTGTGTCAGTGTGGTATAGGGTGCGGGCGCTGGCTGTGAGTTGTTCTTGGGTCTTGTCTGCCTTCCTTTGATGCTGACAGCAGGATTTATTGGCTCATTCTCATTCTCGCCTCGTCAGCATGCCCCTCTCACCTCCACGCCGGCCATTCAGAGTGTGTGTTCCACTTTAAGTGTGCTTTGTCTTTTTCTTCCACTTCTCCCTCACTCGTCAAGCTTTTCTACTGTTCTGCTCTCTGCCGGTTAGCTCTTGTCAGGTCCTACACTTCTCTGAGAAATAGAAGTGCTACTCCTCCTTGCTCACCACATCAGCTGGTTGAGATCTCGCTCTTTTTTTTCCCCCATCTCTGCGTTTGTCATTGCATCCTGTTACTGTAATCACACGGGGTCTCCAAATAACCTTCGTCTTTTTTTTTTCCTTTTGTTTGGTCCTTCAAACACTCGCTTAATGGAATCCAACTTCTCCCCTTGATTTCACAAAGTGTTTTATGCTTTTTATGTCCCACACGTTGGGGAAGTGCCACTTCAGGATTGATTTGATCTGAGTGACTTTCTTACAAACACCCAGGGCTTTTATACAGCCTAAACAGACAGTCGAAATAAATGCTGTGTCAAATTGTTTTGGCTGAAAACTGATACCTTCTCCAAGCACTAAGAGGCCAAAATGGCCGATGTAAACAAAAGGGAATAAAACTTTAAATCTTTTGTGGATGAATTTGTGAGTAGTTCTACTTCGTCACAGATTAAGGAGGAAACACACAAGCAACTATTGACTATTGATTTACAAAATTCACAAAAATATTTTTTTTCTGATAATATTAATAGCACATAATAAAATACATAACTAGTATTTACTAATAGGTGGTCATATTTATTATTACGTGTTATATTACTACGTTTTTCTTTTTCTCATGGTTAATTGCTCTATGTTTGTATGTTTTTGTAATGTTAACTGTTTGATAAATATATTAAGTGTACAAGTCATAATTACCATGATGACCCATAATGCACCTTCATTCATAAGGAGGCACTTTGAAGTCTTTTCTGGTTAAAGTAAATTGCTCAATATCAGCAAATTTAGGAATAAAAATGAAGGAGAAAACAAGGTTTTTACTTCCCAGCAACTGTTTTTCTGATATATATTTAAAGCATCTTCATTCAGAGCAAAGTGGAACCAAAGTTAAATTTCTTGCTTGTCTGCATAAACCAGGTGAATAAAACTGATTATGACAACTCATACATTAACTTTCAAGAGATTAAGATATTACTTGGCAGCCATGTTGACAATGTGATACCAGAAACAGTCCAATGACTGCTGCACGCTCAGGATATCCTGCTCGTTTTGGACCCCCAACAAGTTTCTCTGTCTTTCTAAAACTTGCGTAAAGCTACCATAACAATAAAACCGACAGCTGGGGAGATTTCACCCAACATCTGGAATTATGTTTGTTCCCGTTCACTGAAGGAAGCTGTAAGCTGCACATTTCTGTGTAAGTTAGGCACAAACAATTGTTAATGGAGGGTGATGAAATTGCGACTCTCTTTCTCCTGGCTTTGTTTTTGCTTCCCTGTTTTTGTCTTGTGAAGAAGGTTTGCCACAGTGGGTATTATATTCTGACATGTTTCTTTGCTCCCCTGTTCTTATCTTTTCTTTTTGCCTTCCCTCTGTCACTCTCCCCATTATTTTCTCTCGCTCTATTTCTGCTGCCTTTCATCATCCGTCTTCCATTTCCACCAATATTCATCCACCAACCCCATGTTTCTTTTCCTCTCCCCCATTACGATTCCTCTGCTTCTCATACATCGAGGAATGCTCTCTGTCTTGTCTCTTCTCTGTTTTCTTCTTATCTCCTCCAGCTTACTCTTACTCTTATATTTCCCTTCTCTCGGGTCCTAACTTCTTCTCTTCCTGTCATCCCGCCCCGCCTGACCTCCTCTGAAGACACGACAGCCATGTCGGCATCTTCGGGCGTGGACCACGCTGTGATCGGAGGGGTGGTGGCTGTTATCGTCTTCATCCTGCTTTGCCTCCTCATCGTCCTCGGCAGATACCTCATCAGACACAAAGGTCAGCAGCTCTGCACAAACAAGCCCGCAGACGCACTCATACATTCATGTATGAACATACAGAGAGACAAGCTGGCATACATATGGATGCATGCAAAAATACGGCAACATATCATCCCCATATACATGCATATAGAGAGAATTACTGAGGGAATTTGAAATGTAGAGGACAGAAGATAACGACGGAAGTTTTTGACATTCTTAAAGTGTATCACATGTATTTTCGGTTTTTATGTTACATTAACATAAAATAGTGTTGTGTAAGGAAGTATAACGTGGTTTTCAGTTACAAATACAAACCTGACATTCTTTTGAATGCAGGCCTTTCCACTCTGATACCCCTAAATAAAACCATCTACAAAGAACTACCTTCAGAAGTCACTTAATGAGTAATTCAATTCCACCTGTGTGTAATTAAATCTCTGTGTAAATCTGTCAAGGTCAAGGTTTTAGAGGTTTGTTTGAGAACATCAGTGAGCAAACAGGAAGATAACGACCAAAGAACAGAGCAGACACGTTAGAAATAAAGAGGTGGAGAAATTTACTTCAGGATTACGTTATAAATCAATATCGCAAGATTTGAGCATCTCACTACTCAGTCCAAAAAGACAATAGTATAACTGCTGCCCCAATGACAGGTCAGTCAAAAGCAGCATTATTTTTGAAATGGAGCAAAGAAACCCATGAAATCTCTGGACAAGCTGCAGAAGTCCAACATAAAGACGCATCTGTTGGTAAAAAGGGAATAGTTGTATATTCTATAAATATGCTTAAATAAGAAAGGTAAGAACAAAGAGATTATTTAAATAAAACTGAAAGAAGTAGAGGTGTGCAATACTGTATATTTTGATTACAATTTAATACTGATACCAATACAGGTATATTTTTTTTAAATCAATCAATCAATCAAATTTCATTTGTATAGCACATTTCAGCAGCAAGGCATTTCAAAGTGCTTTACATAATTAAAATAAAAACAGCATGTGAGAAAGAGATTTAAAAAAAAACAAAAAAAAAAACATCATTAAAACGCAAACAGTGAGAAAGAGAAATGAAAAGCTGTCTCCAACCCTTTTGACTTTAGTCAAACGCCGTTTGACAAGGACTTTAACCTCTCGGACTTGAGTCAAAACGTCGTATCATCAAACTTCTGACTTTTAGGTGTTTTCTGGGTGTTCCTTTGAATTATTATTATTTTGGTAAAAAGAATTCAACAGGGAATTTGAAACTAAAGTATTAATCTCATCACACTAGTATCAATCCAATTCTCATACCGACATAGTTCCAATGTTATCAGTATTTTAGATGGATCTGCCTGCCTCTAAGAGGAAGTCCTGTCTGCAGGGTTCCAGAGCCCATATTGGGAAAAAGATCAGACAAAAGTTGACACTGTTTGGTTTGCAGTTGGCTCTGAAACAGGCTCCTCATCATGACACATGGTGGAGACATTACACCGTTCCTCATCAGGGGCTTTGAAGCTGTTAAGAGTCAACGGAGGATGGAGCTCAATATAAGGCTCTTGGCGTAAGGAGGTTGGGGCTACAAATGACCCCAAAACGGAGGTGGAGGGTCCAGGAGACACCGACTATAAAACCAGACAACCACAGCTGTTTTCCTCTTGTCTGATCCGATCTGCCTAATGCATAATTTTCCTTCAGCTTCATGATTATGCAGCATTTTGTGTTGGTCTGTTACATTAAATCTCAGTGAAGGCCATTGAAATGTGTGGATGTTACATAACAGGGATGCTTCCAAACAGGACATGGAGGGAACTGGGCACTGTTTTAAAATCCATTATGGTGGATGTGTTGCTTAAACTGGGCTGTGAGGCGCTGAGCCGACTGACGTGCAGAACCCAGATGGCTGTTTTGTGACGTCATTAGGGCTCTTTAAATCAGAGGAAGCCTGCTAGATGAAATGTAAATGTATCTGCAGCTTTTGTCACAAGACATATGGTGACCTAAATAAAAAATATACTGCAATTTGGAGGGAAAAATCTGAATAATTTGAAGAAAACAGTGAGTGATAAAAGTATTAGATGAGTTTTAAAACTTTTACTTTGGTATTAGTGGGTGAAATATCTTTATGTCTGATGACCTCATTGACAGATCTGTGCAGTCTGTTCAGACCTCCTGTTTCCTGCATGTTGAAGCCCCAGTGATACAAGCTGATGACAACTCATTACTGTTCATTACATGTTTTGTTTACTCAGCTTTCTTTCGCTTCAGATTTCGTCTTACTGGCAATTAATTAAGTCACAGTTATTTGGGCAAATGAATAAATCATACTGTTGTGATGGTAAAATTAATTACTCCCATCCCAGAGTGACTTATTAACTCAGTGGTTAAAGTTTTGTGAGAACAGTAAAGTGTATTTAGTTTCTTTCTGTTACACGTTTACCTTTTGTCCCTAAAAGAAATAACCTTTGTGCTTCTAATGGGAATCGTAGAACAATAACTGAAGATTACAAGACTATGATGTAAGAGCTTGAATATTCTCCAGAATATTGTGTGATTACTGCTTGTGCTCAGGTCCATTTTATTTCCCAGGTCACTGTGTCCGGCTCAGTTTAGGTTCCTGTTGCTGCAGATCCTTTATTCAGCTGGGACTCACAAAAACATCCAGAGACTGAACTGATTGCCTCTTTGAGCAAAATTCAAATCAGTGTATCCTAACTAAACAGCTCAGTATTCACAAATATGCCTCTAGTGAAAGTTTGTCTAAATATGTAGATTTATTTTTGTTTAAATAATTGTAAATGCCTGCTTTGTTATATTTAAGTCAAATTATGAACTTACTGCTGTAAAAGTGTGTTTCCCTAACAAAAGCTATGCAAAGCTAAGTAAACACAGTTTATGTTGCTGCATTAAATATTATACCTTATACATGCATGACCAATTCTGGCTTTAATATTAACCAGATAAAATGCACTACTATTAGAAATGAGCTGTAATGCCTCCACAACTGTTAGCAGTCAAAATCAAAACCAGAGTTTAGTCATTATTGCATCGTATCGCACTAAAAATATACATACAATTCAGCCTTTCATTTTACTATGTTCAGTTAGGGGTGCAAAGAAAATCCTAGAATTAAGATATTGGTTGTTGACTTTTCTTTGTTTGCTTTTTTTTTTTTTTAAGCCCCAACAGTAACAGCTGTCGAGCTTTTAGTGAAATACGTCTTTATGTAACTGAAACAATAGTTACATATATTCATGCTTATTAACATGAAGCAGATGCCCGTTCTTCCTCTCATGTTGGAAATGGAAAAGAGAACATCCCATTAAAGTAAGACAGATGTGTGTCAAATTATCATAATTTGGGAAATGGTTATAGGAAAGACATCTGAACACATAATGTTGAAGAATTAACTTTAATATTTAAAACAACTGCAGCAGAGAAGAAATGTCAACATGTCTGAGTCGCAGTAAACAGGGGCATCCTACAGTCACCTGGTCTCCAGTAGCAACCATTAGACACCATCTACATGCAAACTGGATATCTGAAAATATAAACTGGGACATCATTTGGTCTTTTAACAGGATAATGATCCCAAACAAATCACCCGATGGTTGATTGTGGCTATTGACCGTAAGCTGCGAACTTTGGCTTTAGAGGAGCAAATTTAGATATAGTATGATTTCAGCTGTACTTTATAATAAACTGACTTTGGTTGGTGTAGTGAACTTAAACAGTTTAGTTTTTCCCCAACAGAAAGGCACTGGTGTTGGGATGCTAGGTTTAGTTTGCTGCCAGATAATCAAGATCATGCAAAAACATAACAAAACTTAAAAACAGCATTGCTGCATTCTGGGTTTAATGGTTTTATGGTCATTTTAGTGGTTTATATAAACATAAATAAGTAGGCGGGTTCTCCCCACATCCTTAACCAGAATGTTGAAGCAGTGCCAGACTTCATTCCCAGCATCGCCACACAGTTGATCCTTTATTACTTTATCTCACAGAAAGCAGCTCTATGGTGATATTGAAATGTCAATTCTGCATATTCTGAATAACAATTAGCTCAAAAAGATTTTGGATAGTAAATAAAAAACATCATTAGCTGGTAGATTGATGTTTCTGTTGGGCTGATTATCTGTCTCCGCCGCAGTAGTTCAGACAATTAAACCACCAGAAAAACAACGAGTCGCTGAAAGCTCTCGTTGTATTTGCTTCGGAGCCATGACACAATCTCATCTCAAACATCCCATCCTACTGGGGACCTTCACTCCCAGTGGTTGACTTTTATGGCCTCTACAATCCTTCTACTCCACCCTTCTCCCCTCTGTCTCCGGCTCACTGGGTCACGCTTTTTTTCTCCTCGTCCCACAGGAACGTATCTGACCCACGAGGCCAAGGGCTCCGACGACGCCCCTGACGCCGACACGGCCATCATCAACGCCGAGGGAGGTCACTCCGGAGCCGAAGAGAAGAAGGAGTACTTCATCTAGATGGGCGGGGGGACAGAGTGGTGCTGGGGGGGAGAGAAAGCGAGGAAGAGGAGGAGGAGGAAAATTTGAAGGATCCAGCTGGAGGAGAGAGGAAAGGAAAAACCTCCATTTGTTTTCAGCTTCAGTTCTTTACTCTGTTGAAGGGATGTTGGCAAGGGAAGGGAGGTAAAGAACTGTGGGCGGAGCTTCAACTACCCTCTTTGCATTGATACAGGGGAGTGAGATCTTTTGCACTGACATTCGGATGAACTGAAGTTACACACACACACACACGCACACACACACACACACACACACATGCAAACACGCGCACACATACATGATTCAGTTCTTGTTTTTCCGCAGACTTGAACGCTCGTAGATGCTCAGATTAACAAAGCCGAGCTTCCTACTAACACATCCTGATCCATTATCACATCCTCTCACAAGCATCCCTTTTTTCAACTGTCGGCGCAGTGAAAAAGCTGAATTGTAAACCACATTCTGACATCGTCACGACCTCTCCTCCACAGCGCAGCCAACTGCGGGTCTGCCCCCTTCACGTTCCTGTCCTCATGCTCTCTATCAGAACAAGGCAGAGTCCCTCCTTAAACTTGCTTAGGGTAGACAAAATTATTGATTGGAAAACTTCATCTCCTTCCGTCTTTTTTTAATCTTTCTATGCCATCAAACCGCTTTGTGCGGACGTTCAGATTTTTCCACAACGCACCACCACAAAAACTTGCAAAAACAGCATTCCCACCTTGCGCTGCCAAGCCCAGGGCCTCCAATATACATATATAAATATATATAAATATATAAATATAGAGTTATATAGCATTCTTTTTACTTGACAGAAAACATTCGGTGTGTTGTAAATACACTTTCTGTTCTGTTATTTTTCTGCATTCTGTCACTCTTCGGCGCCCCCTATCCTCTCTCATGCAGCCCGTTACTGCATTACAGCAACTTAAATACTCAAAAATAAAATAGAAAAAAAAAAAAGCCTGCCTGTTTTTATTACATGCGTGAAAATTCAGAGTCAAAACGATCATTATCTTTGGGCTAAAAAAAAAAAAAAAAACATGTAACAACCATAATGTTGCAATGAAAACTAACCTTAACTGCAAATATTTGTACAAAGAATGTTTTTCCTATTGGTTTGTTTGTGTTTTCTAAATTTCTTTTTGGATTTTTTTAGGGAGATTTTGTGTTTCCTGTCAGCGTCTTGTTGTGTTACCGTCAGTGTTAAGAGTTTACAGTGTCTGCTGGTTTGTCAGTTCAACAGTCTTTTTGTTTGGGCATTTCTTTGCTTCTTTTGTCGTGCCGTGCTCCGTGGCGACACTTTCTCCCTGCGTTGTCAAACCTTCAGCTCTAATCGGTGGCCAAGTCTGAGTTAAACATTCAAAATGAGTTTAATAGAGTTTCCTTCTTGTCTTTCATGTAGTTTCCCTTCAAACTCAGCCTGCTGAACCTAACTTCGCTTCGCCTTCACCTTCAGATCGCCTTTCTTGGCAAGGCCATCTGGCTCTGAGTCCGCTGAATAGGGGCTTCACTGGCTTTCTCTAAGAACCTGCCATGTTTGCTTCTCCGGGGTTGAGAAAATGCTCACAGGACCTAACAGGGCTGTCTACATGCATTACAGCCAAGTTCCTGGAAAAAAAAGGGGGTGGGGGGACAATCTCTTCCCGCTATGGTTTTCTTGTGTGAGCAGGACTCATTCGCCAGCTTAGCGAAAGCTTCCCATAAACGAACGCTGCTTTATTAAGGTTGAGACTTGGCCTTGGCAGTAGCAAGCCCCACTTGGCCCAGGCATGGAAATTGATTGCAATCTAACTAAGAGGCTCTGGCTGCAGGTTGTACACATGCCAAGGCTCTGTTTGGCCAGACGAGGATTTCAGGCTGCTCTCACACTCAAGAAAGTCATTTAGGGAACCTAATGTCCTCTTCTACTTTTCTCCTTCTCCCTCCACTCGTCTATTTCTTTTCATACTTTAATCAATCAAGCTGTCTGTGTCCTGATCCACCTTCACCCTGTCTCCCCTCCTCTCGTTGCTCCTTCCTTCCCCTCCCCTCCATCTCCGATACATGTCCAGAATCTCCTTGCCCGTCTTTAGCTCAGTGAGGAGCCTGTGTAGACGGAGCTGTGTGAGCTGAAAGCTCTCTGCGGTCGTGGCATGTAGGAGATGAATCACTGATCAGTTTTACAACCTTCACTACAAAAAACAACACAAAAATATTACCAAGTATTTTTGTCTGGTTTCTAGTGTAAATATTTTTAGGACACTTGAAATATGACAAAACTAACATACAAATAACTTTTCAGCATTGCAGGTTGTTTTAAGTAAGTAATTCCTTAATATTGATTTTGAAAAATACTTTTTCCACTGATGGATTTTTTGATATATAACAAGATATTTCCATAATATAAGTAATCTGCCAGTGGAACTACTTTTCTATCATGATTAAGGAATTATTGACTTATAATAAAACAAGCTCCTACATTTTGCTGAAAATTTGTTTGTAAGTTAATTTTGTCTTATTTCAAGTGTTCTAAGATATTTAAAAATACGTGGTAAGAGTTTGTGTTTTTGCAGCATTCCTGTATTAAGTGTTGTCAGCTACCTAAGAGGACTTAGTGAGTTTTTACTGAAAGAATTATTGGCTGGTATATGTTTAGCTGATGCAGATAATAGTGTTTTTGGTATTTTGCGATGCAGCCATACTGTCGCCGCAAAAGTACAGAGTCATGGGTTCGCACCTCCTGCTGCTTGAAGTTTGCATTTTGTCCCTGCACCTGCCTGAGTTTCCTCCAGGTTCTCCTTCTGCAAGTCCAAAGACAGGGTGCAGTTAGGCTGCGAGTGTGCATGAGCAAATCATCATCCCTGTTCGTCTCTCTGTGTTGGCCCTGTGATGGACCAGAGGCCTTTCCGGGGTGTGCTCTGCCTTTGCCCTGTGGCAGCTGGGATAGGCTGCATCCCGGGCGTACAGCCCCTACAGCAGTGGTACCCAGCCCTGGTCCCCAGAGTCCACTGTCCTGCGTGTTTTGGATCTTCGGTTTCCAAACATTTTCTAATAAGCACCACCTCTGTAAATACTAATGTTGCCAAGCACCAACATGCTGGCGCTTTTTTCTTTACTGCATCCGGATTTTGACTTGGCAGTTTCTACCTATTGGGTCTGGATGCTCGGATCAAGGATTTAATTATGCATTCAATTATTCGTTACTTGACATTTTCAAATTGGAAGGATGGAAACGAAGGTCTTCTGTAGTTTGCCAACAACCTGAACCTCAAAATCCAATATGGCTCCAGCCAGTTGAAAGCAAAATAATAAACAGTTAATTGCACGTTTGTCAGTGTGCATCTTATTAAGTTTAGTATCAGATTGTGGTCTGCAACCTCTGCTAGTGAGCAAATAAACACTAAACCATAAATAATAATAATTATCCTTTAGTGGCTGAATTATGTTATGCATAAAATGCATTTTTCTGTCAAACAGATTCTAAAACAGGTTAATAATTTGCATATAGCTCATGTCACGAAACATACATTCTGGTCTCTGGTATGAAAATCAGCTGAATGAGGCATTATTTCAAAGGACTTTGACTAAGAGATGTCATCAAGAAGCTCCCAGGATAATCTGTGTTGAAACTGTGTGAACGAATTCATTATTGAAAACTTAAATTTCTTGAAATACTAACAAATACTCCTTTCTTTTGAGCAGCTTCTGTTTGAAGCTAAGATTATTCTATATTCAATTCAACTCAAAAATACCTTTTTGATCCAAACAAAAATTAAATATGGTTTAAATGACTCATATAATCCAAGCATCTTCAAAGAGTCGTTTTGGATGTTGATGCTGGGGGCAGAAAAAATGAATCTAAAGGATCCTCTGAATGAAGACTGTTAGTGTTTGACAGCCACAACATGAAAACAGCTCAATATTCAGGTGACAGAGATGGTATTTTACAGCAACATGTCTTGGATAATACCACCAGGTTTTGGCCAGGCCTGCTACTCCACCTCAGTTGCTTTTGCCGCTCCTTCCTAAATCTCTGTCTGGCCACATTTTTTAGAAAGCCGGGCAGAGAGATGTCAGGGTCCACAGGATGTGATCCTGGTCACCTCCTTTTCAACTCCTCTGGGATTTTGAGTCTGGTATTATTCAAGCTTTTGAGACACTAATCATTTGCATCTGGTCACAAAAAGTATATCTTGTTGCCACAGTTACGCATCTTAAGTTTCTGAAAGTGAAACAAGAGCACATTTCTTTCCTGCTTCACAACATCATCCAAAACCAGAGGGGTTAATTGTCCAAACATGTAATGTCTCAACCATCAATAGTGACAAATGTCTTCAAATCAGAACTAATAGGCACTTTGCTGCCACCATTAGTGGTACAACTCTACAAATTAATTTATGTAAAAGGATAATAATTAATTTTTTCTTAAGACAAATCTAAATCTGCATAATCTGTATCTATCAATTCCTCCTAAGGAGTTGTAGCTTAAGATTTCATTGGTGACGTTTACCTTCTCTTCTCAGTAATTAATATCTTTAGCTTAAATTTAAAGTTTAATGGAAACAGAACTAGGAAGAACTGAGAGAAATGTTACATTACCCATAAAAAAATAACCCATAAAAAAATACTTCAGAACTGAATTCGGAGTAATAGAAACAACATAATTTTTGTGGAAATATCTAATGACCACAAATACACCACAAATAAATTCACTTTGTAAAAAATTGTTCCATGTCTTCAGTTACCAAAATCTGTTTCCAATGTGGTCAAAATGAGCAAGCAGGGAAAATCTTTGTGAATATCCCAGTTAACACACACCAGGGTTCAAAAACAGGCTTCTGAGGAACTTGGTGGCACGCTAAGGATGCAGTCTTTGAAAGTCTATGTGCTGGAGCAACACGTCTTCAAAAAGTGAAGGATATGAGGATCAGGGTCTGGGGACCACTACTCTATGGGATAAAGCAGGCATAGCTGATGGATGGGTATTTTTTTTTTTTTAATATATATATTTTTTTATTTTGAGTTTGACTCAGCTTTTCATCTCCGTTATGGTTGAAGAGCAGAGATTCAGCTCTGTCTCAGAGAGCTTGTTGCACACTTCAAAGACGTTAGCATTGAACTGTATTTAGCCTCAGTCCACTGTAACTCTGCTCATGCTGGACAGAGAGGAAATACTTGCCTCCTACTTAAAGTATAATGTCTTTTTAAAAACTAATGGACCTGTATTTGCCTGTAATTTATCGTCCTGTTCTTTGTCTTAGTTAATGTGCTAGCATGTAGCTTGCATGAGGAATGATTGGAAAGTGTAGATACTGCTGGAGACGAGAAGTGCCGACAAGCCACTCTCCTGAGACTTCGCTGCTGCCCTCTGTTCTGCAAACATACGGTGTGTCCCAGATAAATCCGCCTGTAACCTCCTCATCTCTGCCCACCAACCAATTACGACTCTTTCTGCTCTTTCCTCCAACACCCCAACATGAAATCTGCATTTGTTGTTGAACTGGGACGCGCAGTCAGTGAAACTGTATTTTCTAGCTTGGGTGTGATGGCGACTAACTGTCCCCAGGTGCCAGCAAAGCATCGCTTCTCTTCTCCGTCTTCAGTCAGTTTTAGCCGGACTGTCCCTCACTCAGAGTCGTCATCTCCTCTTTAGGCAGTTGCAAACAAGCCCCATTTTGTAGAGGAAACTATTTACTTTTTAAGTCATGTTTTTTAAAAGCTGTGCATAATCATCAGTGTTTGAGTTTCAGTTTGGTTGATTTATCTTTTTTTTTTTATTATTATTATTATTATTTAGATTTTCCAAAACTTGAATGTTAGAATTGTAGTATTTGCATTTATTTTCTTGTTTCAGCAACCATTTTTATATATTTTCCTGTATATAGTGTTGCCTTTCTGGAAACTCTTACATGCAGACCCATACAAACACTTTACACACACACACTATGGGTGCATTAACACACACATACATGAATATGCACAGCAGGTATGTCTGCTCCTGTGGTGTGTGTGCATGTACTTTAGTGTGTGTGTGCCTGTGTTTGTGGATGAGTGTGTATCAAATGACCCAAACAGACTCCAGAGACACTCTTAATGTGTTGCGTTCACAAAAATATTTTTATTTCCATGAATAAAAAATAAAAAAAATCCTATTTTTTTTTCTTTTTTGGATGATAAGTCTTCCTTTTGAGTAAATATTCATATCACATGGAAGTAGTGTTGTTGTGTGTGTTAATTTGTATAAAAAAGGCAGATGATGTCATCAGTGCGCGACCCTGACAGATGCTGTGATGGGGTTTAAACTGTTGGCTGAAATGTTCCAAAAAATATTAGGTTTTGTTTTGTTCTTTTCTCCTTCTCTTTTTGTTAGAATATGAGTTGAGTTGTTGACTTCAATAAACATGAATTTGGGTTAATTTCATCTGCTTGCTGCTGGTTCTTCCTGATTAGAAAGGATCTCATTTAAACTGCGTTGCTGGTTGTAAGTGAAGGATTTGCCGTGACACAGTTCGTCTTTGGAGACGGACGGTTTCTCCGTTTACGCTGATGAGAACTGGAAACAGAAAGTAAACATACTGCTGGCTGCCTGATGTCCTAAACAAAGCAAAAGCAAAGGACAAACTTGAAGTTTATCCCTGTTGCTATACAATATTAAATTCAAATATTCACATTACAGGGCAAATAAATGTATTACAATGATGATGGTAACATATATGCACTTCATAACTCTATAAATAAACTGATTTTTCATCAAAATATGTTTTGATGAAAAATCAACTGCACTCTCCTCTCTCACAGGACACGGATGCAAACAATTTCACAAAACAATACCACCGAAGAAGAAACAAAGTGGAGGATCTACTGATCATAAAGTTACACACTTACAACAAACACAGTGGTTTCTGTTGTGTTTAGGGCCAGATATAAGAACTATAACAACAGAAGACATTTTGTATAATAATAATAAAGTACAGACACAACCAGATTACATGTTAATTCAGGATGTGTATGTTGAGTTTTTGAAGAGAAAAACACATTAAAATATATTATTATTATTGTTGTTACTTTTTTACTATGTCTCACAATATTACTTTCAACTAGCATCAACATTTGAAAACAAAAGTAAAACATTGCTTTGTAATAAAATGCTTTTCTTTGGGGAAAACATTTTAACACTGATATTTAATACCAGTTATAACTAAATAATAAAGTAAATAAGAAACATAGTTTTGGACCTCTTGTTAGGCTGTCTGAACTGTCTACAGGTCAAGCAATGCTTTTGATTCAGTAACAAATACAATGTATCGTCGAAGAATTTGATAGGACTTGTTTCACATTTTTTGCGCCTCGCAACTACACAACATGGCCACCAGAGGGCAGTACAATACAGTGAGTCAAGCAATCTTGATTTTAATACTGCAAATTGTGTTGGCGAGTAAATTGGAAAGCCACTTTCCCATTTGTTCTTTCAGTTTAATTTGTTAAAGGAGTATTTTATGTACGGATATTAAAACTTCTCCTGCTAAAGCATACTTACATTACATATGTTTTATTTCTGTCTGACATGAGAAATCCATCATTTTTAAGTATTTTCACCATGTCTCATTTGTTCCGATATATCAGTAAGTAATAACATAAAACTGCTGCAATTTTCTGTACTTTAGGATAAAACTGAGACGACAAATATTCACCCATAACATTAATATGATATCCGATTTCTAAAACTATACAATCACTGATAGTGCACTGCACGCACACGTTTCTGGAATTTTACACAAATTAGCTGCTGGAAATAATTTCTAAGCAAACACTCTGCTCGTGCTCTCCAATAATCCTTATTATCCATCAATAACTTGTATAGTAATCTTCAGATTTTAAACTTAAAGGGTCTCGTAGTTGAAGTTTTGAGGGCCAGACCGCTGTTCCTGGCGCCGTCGCTGCAGCGCCCCCTGCCCCTCTGTGGAGCATTAACTGAGATTTGGAGAGGGGAGGCGTGGAGGTGCTGGTAGTACATGAGAGAGGGGATGTGTGCTACTGATTGTCTGTGAGAGGGGAGGGGGGCAGAGACACGCAGAGAGACAGAGAGGGTTAGAAGAGGGAGAAAGGAATTCAGAACTGTTTAAATGGGGATCCAGAGCGCAGCGCGGACAGCGGCTGCGGACTGAGCCAGCAAAACAAAAACAACAACAGAAAAAGTGGAGACAGATTTATTTTACGCACGGGAAAAGTGGGAAGTAGTTGGAGGAAAGGAGAAAGAGGCATGGGATTTTTTTCCTCTAAATGTGTCCTGTTTGACTCTCATGACTCAGAGAGGATTACTGTTAAACTCAGCCGCTCTGCAGGAATTGATGGTGTCTTCTGAGAGAAACGGAGCCGAGGGGAGGAATCTGAATGCGCTCGGCTGAACCATGCCAGGCTTGTGGATCCTAACTTTGGCACTCGCTTTCAACCAAGGTGAGTAAAAGATGAAGACCCAGAGCTGAGAGAAAAAAAAGAACGATGGACATCAGTGAAAAGTTTGCTATTAATTGTTTTCTTTTGTTTTCCTTCTGCTGCTTTGCGCTCTGAGGGTCTCTTTATGTCTCATGGCACTACTTGCAATGCGCGTTTTTATGCCTGGCATTAAATCCACGCGCATGACTCCGTGCGTGGAAATAGTGCTTCAGATTTGAGCATCATTCATACATCCCCACAGACGGGAAGGAAAAATCTTTTTTTTTTTGGGGGGGAGGGGGGTTGTCTCTGCTCATATCCAGGCGCAATCGGCGCTTTCCTTTTTCTTCCGTTACGCGTTTTCTTGGGCAGAGATGTGGACCATCTGCACACGACATTGCCTTGACGTGACCTTTAAAACGCATGAATGGGTAGATTTGGCTGGAACAAATACGGTGCGGGTCAACGCAACGCAAGCACACGCACGCGCATTCACGCACAATTTGCGCATAAGCTGTCAGTGTGGGGATGATTGATGAGGCGAGGATCTAATGCACAGTCTGGTCGCTGGGCTTTAACATCAGGCTCATTGGATCATTTTTCAATGCGTGCGCGCACGAGCTAGACACGTGCCTTTAGTCACACTGGTGTATTTTGTGTGTGTGCGTGTGTGTGCGCGTGTGTGTGTGGTGAGAGTAGAAAGAGCAACGCAAGTGTCCCTAGAGAGAGAAAGCTGATGTGTGTGTGTGTGTGTGTAGGTGTGTGTGTGTGTGTGCGTGTGTGGGGGTGTGTGTGCGTGTGTGTGTGTGTGTGTGTGTGTGTGCATCTTTTTTCTTTGCATGCAGGTAGAGTCTGGCGCACATGAATGAGGCCTTCCTGTGCAGCTGCCAAGAAAAATTCATATTTTACCTGAAAGACTGAGACATATTCACTGGACTGGAGAAGAGTCCTATTACTAATATTAATGCCCCTTTTTATCGATCACCTTGATAGATTACCCCCTCGCTCGCTCCCTCTCTCTAGACACACACAGTCTGGCACACATCAACCGAGACAGGCTGAGTGTGTGTTTGAGTTTGGGAGCAGTCATGCCTCCAAAGACAGGAGTGATTTATTGAGGTGGTCTGATATGAACAGTTCAGCCTTATACGGAGTCCTGTATGTGTGTGTGCGTGCAACTGTGTGTGTACCTGCATCACCTGGGTCCCTGCTGCTGCGGGCCGCCGGTGTGATGAACCACAGACGATGATCTGCCTGGACAGTCAGTCAGAGGAGCTCCCAGGCTGAAGCACACCTGACCACCTGAGTGGAACGTGATGGATGAGGCAGAGGCTCAGCCTGGCTTCACTGCTTATTTTTGATAGTCAGGTTGGGAACATTTACCAGAAATGAAACGTCTGAGAGTGAAAAATTTGATTACCGTCTGTGGCGCCTCGAAAAAAAGCATTCGCTGAGTCTGTACTTTGTTAATTCACCTTTTACTGCAATTACAGCTGCTGCTTTTGGAGAATGTCTCTCCAGCTACAGGCGAAACATTTTTACACATTTGTCTTTGTAAAATATCCAAACTTGAGGAAGTTTAAAGGTAGACGTCAGTTTTCAAGTCTGGTAGCAGATTACTAATTAGATTAAGTTTGAACTTAGACTAGGCCATTCGAACACATGAATGTACTTTCATCTACACCATTCAATGCAGTTCCAGCCGAATGATTGCAGGGCTGGACAATAAATCGATCACAATATATATCGCAACAGACATGTGATCAATATCAATAGATAATACATCTGACAGAATATTCAAAATTCAGTGCATAGCACATTCACTGAACTCCGATCCAGAACCGCACAGTATTCTGGGAAATGAAGGCAGAGGAGTATCTGTGAGTAGCTAGCACATAAGTGCTTAAAAATACACAATGGTGTGGATATGCAGGAAAGATCATGGCACTAGATTAGCAGTATCTCAGATATTTAAAATAAAAAAAAAGAATCAATAATCACTGATAGACAATTATCGATATAGACGAATATGAAACGCTTATTGTGGTTAGTCTTTCAGAGATATTTTCTAGCCTTAAATGGAGAGTCTTTTGCAGCATCTTCCAGGTTTTCCTTCAGTTCTGTCTTTGCTGGAACCTCTGACCAACTTCTTCACGCCTTCTGAAGAAAATCATGGCCACAGCTTGAAGCTTCCATGTTTTAATGGTGTGTAGATGATGATGTGCAGTTAGCTTTTAGCTACACATCGTGATTTCACAATCAGGTCTGTGGCAGTTTTGGTCTGCTCTGGTCATAGCGACCTCTTCCACACCGTATACCTGAGCTAAGCTGTAATCATGATCTCTTTGTCTTCTTTGGTGAACAGACATCCAGCCAGTTCAGCATTCGCAGATTCTTTTGTGGAATGTAACTCCAAATTATTACTGGAAAATTTGCTTACTTATGAGTTTGTTTGTTTTTTTTCATTCAGCACATCTATAGTATTCTAAACAAAATCCAGCTTAGGAAGCTAAAACAACTTTGCATAACTTAATATTATTGGCTGGTGTTTGCAAAGCAGCCAATCCAGGAGCACCATTCACTTTCCTTGGCACTCATTGGCTGTTGCCTCTAAGAGCGGAAATAAGGAAGCACTGTGTTGTCCTCTGCCAAACGGCTTCCACAAAATAATGCATAATAAGGCATATTTGGTTTTTGAATTATTAAAATAGGAAATTATAAGTCAGCTTGAACAGAGCTCTGTGAAATGTTCAAAGCAGAGAATTTTGTTTTAGTAACTAACCTTGATTTGAACTGAACCTAACAACTTCCTCCTGACTTATCTGCTGTTCTTTGGTCTTCATGATGCTGTTTGTGCACTGATGTTCTCTAATAAACATCAGAGAACTTCCACTTCAAAGTTTCACACTACTTCATGTTGCTCCAGCTGATAAAATTTCAATAAAATACATTGAAGTTTGTGGTGATAACATAATAGAGTAAGAATAACGTACAACAGAGCTCTGTTGGTCAAAGCATCAGTGAAGTAACTCTGGGAAAAGCTGAGGGTTTTTGTATTCTGTTGTTGGATGGCTTAAAAAGATGGATCAGGGCGGTTTGAAGTGAGGGTGTACATAATGGAAAGAGAACAAGACACAAGAGAGATAAAGCATCAAAACAAAACAATAGAGAGCAGAGGAAAATATGTTTACAGCTGAGCAATGTCAGACACAAAGAAAGCAGGCAGAACAAAATTTGAAACTCCAAAGAGATAAAAATGGGCAAGAAGAACTGAGCAGAACAGGACAAAACCGAAGCAGCAGAACAAAGGAAGGAGAGAGCAGACAGAAGGAGAATAGAGCGGAGCATCGGTGTCTCCTGCTGAGCCGGCGTAAGCCTGTAAATGTGATCAGCGTGAATCCGTCCCCTACATCCAGCAGCTGCAGCCTAATGTGTGTTTAGCCTGTTTGGACTCTTCCAGGTGTCTGCTGCCTGCCTCTCCGCCGCTGACAGCTCAGGCTGCCTCTCTGATTTACGGCTCAGTCTGGTGGCTTTCTCGCACAAACCCACCGCTTCTCCGTGTGGTTGACCAGGCATAATCTGTGGGTCCCTGTAATTACCGCTCGGCCCTGTATGTTTGTCTGATATGTCGCCAGTCGACCGCTGCGCTGCCAGTGCCGGTCTGGCCACAGGCGAAGAAAGAGGCTCATTTTCGATTCTCCAACAGCAGTTTTGCTTGAGCCGAACATTTCTGCCGCCTGATCATGCAAGCGAGGCAAGCAAAGCAATTCCTGCACCGCAAGCACCTGTCCCATCTCCTCCAACGACCCCTACATGCATCCACTTTCTTTTGGTCCCTTTTCCTCCTCTTCTCTTTCTTTTATTCCATCACAGGAGCAGGGCAGAGGCTCAGATAGAAAGAGACAGGCCATAAGACAGGGAGATGGAGGCAGGGGGAGATGAAGAAAGGAAGAGACAGCGGGGCTCAGTCCTAATCTGTTGACAAGAGGGGATGTTTGAGGATAAACAGAGGAGAGCTCAGAAAGTAATGACGAAGGAGAAGATGGAGCTTTTTGCCTCAGATAGCAACCCAGCTGGACCATTAATGTTTGATGGTTTAGATTAGCAAAAGATTTACACCTAAACTGGGCTGCAGGGCCGTCTAGAGATCCTCTTATGATATAAAAGTGTTATGTTAAAAGAAACCAGACTTCTTTCAGGTTCCTGAAATGTTCCATCTCTCATCCAAATACTTGACTGACGTCTTCTGGTACCCAAAACACAGCGATTAACCTTCAGGACTTGTAGACTAGCAATCATTCATGGTGATGGAGAAACTTCCCAGACCTACAATCTGTTGGCACCGCTTGATTTAACTAATCCCCTCTGCAGTCGTGTGATTCCTCCCTGAGTCGTCAAACAACAGAAATACTCCCAGATTAGATGGGAAGTGGATAAAGTCAAACACTTTTTCCCTCCATTTACAGCATGTAAAGATTAGAGGATGCTGTCATATTAATGGATTGCAGTTTTGCAACGACACAAAACATGATTTCATCAAATTTTATCTGAGCTGTCTCATAAGAGAAGATTTGTAATTACAGATAGGTAGTTATAGAAAGGATAAGCTTGGCTTTTCCTGGTTTGCTGCAAACGATACAGCCGACCTGCAGGTTGGGCTTGAGGTCAAAACAAGATTTATTAGATAGATATATAAATAACTTTGTTAATCCCCTCAGGGACGCCAATCTCTCCCTGTGCTGCAACATCTTTTTCACCTGTTTCTATGCAGCTCGGTTAGTTGATATGAAAAACAACGTGTAGAGAAGCTTCTCCTCCATTTTCTTATTAACATCTTTTCTGATGCAAAATGCAGCTCATCTCTACACATTTACAGCAAAAATAATGAGACCATTTTAAGGAAAAGTCAGTTTTTCACATAATTTCAACATTTGTAAGCCATTGAAATTTATGAAACATACTTTTTTATGTATTAACGTGGCCTTATTTGCTGGTAAATTGCTTTATCACACAACTTCACAGACTCCCAAAGTGCAAGTTGTAGGTCAGAGATCTGGTGAAACGCGTTGCTCTGCACATAAAGCTGCTTCCTACTCTTTATCTCACCAGATTTCAAGACTCTGAAATTACATTTTAACACTTTCCAACATTTCCCACATTGAACATCCTCAAAGTATGAAATGAAGACAGGTGGTTTTTATTTGTTACCTGTTGTGCAAAAAGCCGAGAGATTAGGATCTAATCCACTTGGTGTTTAGACTTTTCTGTTTAGTTCACGAAGTGAAGACTCACCACGTCGCCCAAAGTATTTGCTCATCTGCTTTGGCATACATGTGAACTTGAGTTTCTCAACTCATTCTTCATCTGTAAGAACGAGTTACTTTAACTTTTCTGGGAAGGTTTTATGGTGCAGAGGATATTCTGTGATAAAAAAAAAAAGAACAAAAGAAAAATAATGTTTGCTTAAGTCTTTGAGTCCAAGTTAAGTTTCTGATCTTCTCTTCTCGTTTTTATTCTTTGCTATTGCTGTACGTTGTCCTGTTGATGTTAGAGAAACCAAGCTAGAGTGTTGGAATAGTTTTAAACATCTGCATCAGACAGCATACAGCTATTGATTTGAAATAGATACACATAACGTTCAAGCTGTGGCTGTAATAAATATTGGAGCCGCCGGCTCCACGTGACGCACAAGGTGGCCTTTTTACACTTCAACACCTGACCACAAACATGTCTGCACACGCCACTGTGTGAAGCCCTTTGGTGCTGTTTTTAAAGTGCTTCATAAATAAAATTAACATTGACTGCAGTCAAGACTCAAAGGCAACTTATTTTGTCATGTAAGAATTGACTTTTCTTGCTGTTTCAATTTTAATTTGACTAAAAGATTAAGTAGACACATTCAGCCATTCATTCACAAACGCCCACAGATATGCACACTGATATGTAGATCTTGAGGTTAAGTGCTTTGCCCTGCAGCTCATCAACTTGTGACAGGAGGAAGCTGGAACAGAACCTACAACCTTCTAATTGCAGGAGAACCTACTGAGCAACAGTTCGCCCTCCCCAACAGATTACAGCAGAGATTTTTGTTTCCCAGAAGCCACCAGGCATTCCCTTACAATGGCTGCCATTATCTAAAGCAAAGAACTGCTGAATTCAGTTAAGCACATTTTTTTAGACCTCATTCTGTACAAAGCTAAAAGTAAGCTTGGGAGGAGCTGTGGGCTTCTTCTGTGTTTTCCTTAAGATCTTACAGAACAGTGTTTGTCCTTAGTCAAGATGCAGGAGCTCACATTTAAGTATTTATTCAACATGTAGTGAATACATATTAGAGAAAAAGAAAAAGCAATTCTAAAACAACAAAAAATTTTCACTACCACTACATTATAAAAACCTAATGAATTCCTGTCTTTGGAGAGTTTCAGCACTGATGAGCATTTTTTGCTCAGGCGGTCTCAGAATAAATCAAAGCCCCAGACCTCAGCTATTAGTGGCTGGCTGTACTTAACGTGCCATGAAAGCAAGAATATCGGGTCGACTGCTTCTGTTGCTCTAATTGGATGGTAAAAAATCTACTTCCACGAAAGAACACTGTACTCTCAAATGAAAATCATTAAAAAGCAGCGCAGCAAGCCCTGTTTAAAAGCAGAGCGGGGGCTCAAACATCGTGACGCCAGGCGGAGCTTTGTGTATTTGTGTGTCTTTTGCTTGATCCCAAAGCCTTGCAGTACCTGACACATCTAATATCCTTATGCTTCGAGATATGTGATGTAAAGTGACAAGAAACAGCAATTAAGATAATAAATAAAGTAAGAGACATAATTATCCGTCACCTAATTCACTAGAAGACACCCAAATCACGGGATAATGGTGAGGAATTCCCCTCTTTGCTCGTCTACCTCTGCTTGTGTGTGCTTCAGTGTTAATGCGTGGGCGGATAGATGAGGCTAAAGAGTATGCAGATTTCAACAAGAGGGCATGGATCATATTAGGACTGACACCCGTCAATCTGGCGGATATGTCAGCTCAAATGGGAGCAGAGCCAAAGACTCGGAGGGAAAGGAAGGAGAAGGAGGACAGGGAGAGATGGAGGAGGAAGAAAAAGGGGCTGATGAGGGCAGAAGCTGAAGAAACAGATGGAGAGAAATTCAGTGTGAAGGAGGAAGAGGGTTAGTTAGGTAGGAGTAAAAATGTCAGAGAAAACAGAAGACGAAGCAAGACGGGGATGAGAAAAGATGGGTTTACAAACTGGTAAGATGAGAAAAGACACAGAAAAAGAGCACAAAGAGGAAAATAAACATCTGAACTGTTGGAACAGGGCAGAATGATGATGCAACACATCTTAAATGAATTTTAAAGAACAACAGACCCTCCAATGTTTTTGTGCTTGTTAACATCTGGCATCATTCTGGCTTTCACCACGACTCTTCACAGGTTTTTTTATTGGTTGGTTTCCGGGACCAAACACGTTTTCATTTTACAGTAACTACGATCTGAGCTTTCCAAAATCTCACTCTTAACATTCTGGTGGGCACTTTTAATCTGGCCAATAAAGATCTAGAAGAACAACAAAAAACAAGACCAATGAAAAAAAAACACAAAGTAGAGAACAAGATACAGCCTTAACATAAATATGTCTAATGACATTACAGAGCACGTAAAATATGTTAAAATTAAATTGGGGTTTGAGGATTGTAGCAATTCAACGGCAGATATAATTTGTTAGTGTTAGTGGAACTAATATATTTAATTAGTGCTTTAGAGTTAGTGTCCAAACCTTTTGGTTTGCTGTGGCCACCACTGCTCAGACCAAAAGGTTCATCCGTCTATAAATCACTTTTTCAGAAAGCTTTCGACTTTTCCATGAACAGAGTCACATCCTGACTCCAGGACAACAAAGGATTTAAAGCCATTTCTGGATCATAGCTGGGTTGAGTCACTGTGGTTCCTGAACTAATCCTGATTATTTTAACCAATTTGTTTTTCACCTGAAATTGGTAGTTGAAAGTTAAAGTGGTTGAAATAGGATAAAGTTCCCAAACACACAGCAACTTGTTTTGGATTGGATGAAGCAGACTGACTTTAAGCTTCTGGAAAACCCTGAACTCAGCTACAATTGAAGGTTTTGAACGGTGCTAAAATACTTAGACCACTCTTCTTTGGATAATTACTATTTTCTATTATAGAGCCAGAATGAAGCTTGATGGTTACAAAAAGCATGAAGTTCAGGTACAAAACGTCCAATTAACTTAATCAGTCAGGTTGTGTGCATTTGAGCCTTTATTCGTAATTTTGAGTATGCCATTTTTAGAAAACAGACACAAAACATTTTTAAAGATAAATTAGCTTTCAGGTTTATGATGAGGATTTAAATGAATCATTAAAGCACAGAATCAAGATGAGAATCATGGCTGAGATGAGTTTATGTAAAATTCTGAGTAGCACAGTAACTAAGGAGAAAGACAGGTGGCTGGTGGGAAGGGGGTGGATGAATAAAACGAGGGCAGCAAAGTGGAGATGATGGTTAAACAAGGATCGTTAAACAAGGTGGAAACAGATGGGGGACACATTAGAGGAATGGAAATAAAGAAGGTTAGGATACGAGAAAGCAGCGATATTTCTGGAGCAGTCAAATCACGTGGGAAGAATACCATCAAAGAAGGGGAAGACAAGAAATGAGAAGGCAGGAATCAGACGAGGATTTTGCAGTGAACAAAAAAACAAATGTAGGAGAGCGGGACAATAAGAAAAGGAGAAGCTGATAAAAAGAGAGAGGAGATGAGATATTGCAAATGCTGAAGGGAGTGCCGAACGGCAGTGAACGAGTAGAAGAACAATGTTGGGGGGGCAGAGATTTATGTTTAGAGAGGGTCGCAGAGAGGGAGCAGAGGGAAACAGCCAGCCCTATTATAGATGGAGCTCTCCTGGGACAGGAGCCTGTAGTTTTCCAGGCATTTCCAGAAGATTTCTGAGGAGCACGCTGCAATGCACAAAATGCCGCCCTCAAAGCGAGTCCTCAGCCCTCCAAGGATAAATAAAGTGGCTCTCCTTTCTCTGTGTGAGTATTCAATAAAAGTGATAAAAGGCTGGAAGTAACCCTTCTCAGCTTTTTTTTTTAAATATATTTTTTGGAAGTGAATGTGAGAAACCAAACCGGCCACCCTCTCCAAGGAGAATCTATCAAAGAAATGCAGACATCAAGCATAAAAGCAGCAAAAAGCATGAAAGCGCTTCCTTTCATACGAGGAAAAATGTCAACGAAAAAGGCCCACGAGATCAAATGAGCCGAGTGTGGATGTAGTTTATGTTTCTGCTTCCCTCAGTGTCTCTCTGTTTCTTTGTCTGCCTGTGTTTTCCCTCAGTCGTCTGTCTGACAGACTCGCGTGTGGAGGTGAGAGAGAACAATTGAATGGGCCTCCCACGTAAAATCCATTCAGAGACATCTTGAGGAATAAGAATGAGAAATTGTCCTGCACAGTGAATTAAATCAATCTAATCCATTACAAGATCACTATCACAAGGTTTTCCCTTTTGTCTTAGCCCTGGATTATGGATGCTGCTGGCTAAGTGTTTGTGTGCGTGTATGTGTGAGTTTGGACCTTATGTAACAGTGTGATGCCGTTTCCCCGCACAATCAATGGAACAATTACTCGTTAAAGTAAGAGCTTAACTCACAGATTGCTCACATTTTAACATTAGCATTTTCAGTAATTGACTACAGGGGTTGTGCATTAGAGGCAGAGCTTTAAAACTGGGTTTTAGGAGCCTTTCCAGATGTTGAAAACTACATTTTATTGAGAAATGTAGAAACTACTTGCGAAGCGTGACGTGTGGAGGATAATGTTTATCCATTTGCATCCAAATAAACTGTAGTTTTTGCTCTTTTTGCATCCGCTTTCAGTGTCAATTCTGGTTTTAGTTTTAGTTGCGGCAAAAAAATCTGTATTACACAGATATTTATGCACAAAGCATACTTGAAGGTGTAGATAATCGATCATGTCATCCTTAGAGAATGAACTGGTTCACTGACACAAAGGTGCATTTCAGAGAAAAACTGTCGTGGCTCTGAGCTGCAGCTGGCTAACAGATATGTTATCCAGTAGATGATTTAGTCACTTCATTCGCTCTCTTTCCAGGTAATAAACTGCTAACGACATTCTTAGCCAATTCTTAACAGGCCTGCAGTCATAAGGTTTATCTGTATCTCCACTGTGATTCCTCCTCCAGAAGCCAAAGCTGCAACTTGCCAGATAATCAAAAGTGACCAAGAGTTGGCTACTTTCAAAAACTTTACTTTTATACTAAATTTAATTACTTTTACTTCTTCGGTAATGTATAATCGACACGTCAAAGATAAGAAGCAAAGATAAATATAGTTTGGAAAAAATACAAACTAGTTTGTAATCCCTTACAAACCCATTTTTCCCCCCCAATTAAAACTAAAGTTTATGTTAATTTCACACCCAACATACTCCATATGAACTTGTTCCACTTTCATGTTACATTTTGCCATCTTTCGAATATTACCAAACTTAATTTCCTTATCTGAAACTAAGCATCTGTAACCAAGTGGCTTTCTTGAGTGGGCATAATGTTGTTTTTTATTTCTTCTTCTTATTGAAGTCTCAGTGGATCTCTCTATCCTTTTAATCTGTTCCTTTGGCAGATTGTAAGCAGTGATAAGAAAGAAGCAGCAGCAATTTTAAAGATGGAGATGGACAAGATGATTACAGATGATGAAAGCTGGGATCCATCACCACCCACTCTGTTTGTGTTTCCAGCCTCCCTCTGTCTGTCTATCTCTCCGTTGCTGCTCGCCCTGCTCTTATGTTTTAATGTAAGTCGATAACTATCAGGAAGTGATAACACCCGGGCGCCGCTTGACTCGCTGAGGCTTGATGAGGAGCAGGAAGAAGAAGAAGAAGCATGGTTTCTGTGAGGTTCAGGGGGGGGTGACAGTATCTCCCCCTTGGTAAAGCCTGTTACGCTCAGTCGCTGGAGAGATAAGCGAAGGTGGCAGCGAAGGGGGCGGTGATGTCACACTGCTTGTCCTCCTGGCGGTAAATGAAGTTGTGGCGTCACAGGTGGAGATTATGTCAGGGGGAAATCTGTCATTGTTCTGGAAAGCAGATTAAACCAAGAGGTGCACCTTTGCTGTTTGTTCTCCCTGCTGTTTGCGACAGGGTGTCGCTGCTGCAAATATTAACTTATCATAGTAGGAGAAATGAAGCTGTTACTAATAATATTAACATGACTACTCAGCCATGACAGCGTGACAGTGAGTCAACTAGGGCCTAGAAACTGAAGCAGCTAATTGAAATTATTTCACGGCTAATTTTATTATTCGTATCTGTGTTTTCCACTGCGAGATGTCAAAATGTCTCCCGACGGAAAGGGCCTAATGCACTCTGGGAAGACTTTCGCAAACACACTTTGTGGATTTCTGTGTGTGAAGCCACAATAAGCTGCGGGGGCCAGAGGAAAATAAAAAGAGTGGGTCTGTTTGCTTCTGATTGAGGCAAACGCATCGGAGGGCAAACGAGGGAGGGAGGTGGGCACGACGGGGTGAGAGGGAAAAAACACAGAGAGGAAGGAAGAGGAGAGCAAGAGAGAGAGAGAGAGAGAGAAAGATAATTTCTTAGCTCTTCTTTTAAATAAGTCTGTTTCTATAGCAACCATCCAACCAGCCACCGGAGAGATGAGGGGAAAGTGGGGGTGCACCGGAGAGACGAGGGAAGGATGGAGGGAGAGAGTTACCATAGCAACGGAGGAAGAGGGAAGAAAATAACTTTAAAAGAGAAACTTGGAAAAAAAAGCAGATAGGAGAAAAGGTATAAAACAAGCAAAGGACAAGTGAAGGGGCAGCGCTCAGAGTTGAGCTGGGAAAAGTTTAATGAGATTTGCTTCGATTTTTTCAGTTTGCCTTATTGGAAGTAGAAAGAGTTGTTTTGGGCCAACTAGCTCGAGTCTTTTCAGTTGAATAATTAGGGTAAGAAATGTTTTTGTTTTACTGACAATACTTTAGAGAAGCACTTTAATAATTCTGCCTTTTGTTCTCAAGTAATGTCTAAATATGGAATAATTGCCTAAAGTCATCGCTCCTAAAATTCGGCAGCAGATTATCGTGTCGTAGAACCACAAAGAGAACTTGAGAACCGACATCAGAATCAAAAGAGGCCAAAAGATCTGGAGGGACGGACTCATGTTACCCTTTTCTGAGAAAACTTACATTTATTCTGCGCTTCAGCCATAAATGTCAGGGGGATTCCAATCAAAAGCGCTCTAATACCCATCTATACCTATATCAGCAATAATGACAGCACCTTTAACAGGAAGGTCCTGGGCATGCATGGCTAAAGGAGTGCTAGGCTAAATATTAACAGGTCAGAACTAAGTTATGAAAAGAAATTAGAAAAAAACACTTCATATTTCCACCATTTGTACTAGTTGTTTTTTACAGAATAGTATTCTTTCTCTTATGTAAATATTTTAACATTGACTTTCTAAGTCACTTACAGCAGGTGATTTTTTTTTTACACGCAGAGCTAATTATTCTGAAAAGTATAAAGACGTTAAATATTCATGTGCTGAATTGGGCTTATGGCTGGTAATTTGAATTCATAACCTGAAGAAATGATGCTAGCGCTTGGAAAACATCATAAATACTTTTAAAGTTTTGCCTAGTGCCACAGCACCACAGTGTCATCTCAGGGCATCCTAACAAAGCAGCCACACATGGCAGGCTAGGAGTGAGACCAGGCTCGCCTCTGTGCAGCAATAACAGCAGGGGCTTAGTGGCACTATACTGTATAAAGCCAGGTGTAGCCTGTGCAATTTTGGGCTGTCACGGATGAAAGATGACCGGCTCAAAACAATTACGGCAATAGCTTTGGTCACGGCTCTGAAGTTATGGCCCTGTAAGTCACACTGTAGGAGGGGTTTAAAGTCAGCTTTTGTAACAAACTTGCAGCTGGACATGTATCTGACAGACAGCAATTCAGGAGCATCTTGCAAGGTTTGTCCTGCTACATCCTACTTTTATGATTGACCCAGCCAGATAAACGGAGCCAGATCGAATATAAAACGGTGCCCTGAAAAGGTAAGACTGGGTTTTGTTGTGAAAAGCTCCAGCTGAGATCGAGGTAAAGCATGAAGAATCCTCGCTTTGGAATTCTAATAAAGAAAATGTCTGTCTGGGTTCTGTCAGCAGAAGCCTTTTTTGTTTGATATGTCCTCCAGCTGTTTTTGTGACTGTGCCAAGTGGAAAGCCTGTAATACTGCTAAGGGGAGGTATCACAAACTTTTATCCTACAAATGTCAAACCTGATGTCACGTCCCTGTTTAGAGGTCCATGTCACTTCCAACAGTAAGGATTTAGGTCTGGTATTCCACATTGATCATCTTTTCAATTGAATACATTTTATTTAGTTAACCCACATTATGAAAAAATATAATTTTAAGGCACTTTAAAAGTCAAACAGGTCTAATTTATCTTTATTATACTTTCGTTTTATTTATATTGTGCCACATTACAAAAAATGTCATTTCAAGGGATTTTATAAGACAAAATATATTGATAGAGCTTCAAATTAAATTAAAACCAAACAAATTAATTTCAAAACTACACAATCATGCAGTCACATTCAGATTTTAAGTACAAATGGTGGATTAGAGGTCAACTATAATTCATTACAATGAAAGTCAGCTAATACCAGTTGGTCTAAAGTCATCCATCTCACTGAACCCGGCCAATTGTGTCAAGTTTTCAAATCTTAAGGAAGAACGTGGCAACAGTGGAGAGAAACAACTTCACTTCAATAGGAAGAAACATTCAGCAGGACCAGTTTAGACCTGAGCCAGATTCTACGCAAACTGCTGAAATGTAGAAAAACACGCAGATGCTTCAGGTCACGGCTACTTTCTGTGGAAAAATAAAATAAACATAAGTCAATTCCAACAGCAGTCTTTCCAATGGCTTTATCCAAGATAAATATATCCAGAAGTATTGGGACAGAAGTAATTTCTATGATAAATAAAAATAAATGCAGAAAGGACAACTGAAAGCAATTCAACTGAGTGAGGTGTACCATATTTGGGAAAGAGAGTAAAATGTGTACTTTAATAGCAGCAAAGACTCCATCAGGGTTTCCATTCCTGCACCGATCCAGGAGTTCTTCAGAGGATGAGAAAAACAAATACAGTGCATGATTATTTGCAGAAATAGACTCATCAGTGACTCTGTCCAGAGAGGCACTGGACGAGGTGCAGCTTCCATTAAAAGATAAAAATGTGGAGGAACAATTCAAAAGGTAGCAGCAACAATAATTGCAGCTAGAGCATATCAGCTGTTAGCAGGCGTAATAAAACAAATAAACTTGTCCTCTGAATGTCTGCATGTATTCATACTGAAGTTTCTATGTGTGGGAGATGTTTACGAAATGAGTCTTCAGAGACATGGAAAATACATAAAGAGCTAACAGCTGTTCCTGCATTCAAGTCCATTAATTACAAGGAACTAACATCACTTTTGTCATTTCTTTACCGTTTCCCCAGCAGTTCTCGAACAGCTCAAAATCTTCCCAAGCAACACGGCGTCTGATATTTAACAAAAGCTAAATTTGGTTTAACAGGTTACTAGTCTACAGCCTGAAGGTCACTGTGCACGTCTCACTGCAAAGCCTCACACTTTAACCGTAATTTTACGCTCCTTCTCCGTTTATGCTCGTGTAAAAATACTAACTTTAAATTGTACTTCTAAAGGCACATAAATCTATTTAATTAAACCTTATCTATTCACAGTAGGCCCCCAAAATTAATTAAAATGTCAAAGTATTTTAAATTAATATCCCTTACGCCACTTGTTAATAAAAAAGTAGTTCTTCTGTTATACTGCTCATAACTGTAAAAGGGAGATAAAGACCAAGGGAGCAGGGGAATATGGCTGTACTCTATAGAGCCTGTGTGAAAGGAGAGATGTGAGCTGCAGCGATAACAGCTCTGGGTATATTGCTGCTTTCTGATTGTCCATTCCCGGCTCTTGACCACACATGACCTCCATCTCTGTGCAGAGTCAGAAATGAGACGCCGAGGGAGGGAGGGAGAGAGGGAGGGAGGGCGAGAGAGAATTGATTGAGAATCCCAAAGTTCACCAGACTGCGAACACAGAGGCCTCAATCTGTTTCCCCAAAAGCACTGAAGCAACAGGATGATCCGAAACTGAACCAGACTCAGGATCCAAATTCTTCAGCCTGGATGCCCACAGGATGTCGAAGTGGAACAATATATATACAGTACAATAGAAAAGCTTTTTTGTATTTTAAGTAGTCTTAAAGGGGCAGCATTATGTATTTTCCAACCACATAGTGCCACTTTATAGCACAATCAATTAACTCGTCTAACTTCATTTGTGATAAAAATATCAAATAAGAAATTAGACTTTGCATATTAATGCCGTCATGCTACATCCGCCCAGGCATTTCCCACAGCTGAATGGTTGCCACAGGAGATTAAAAGGTTTAAATTAAGGCAACACCCCTGGTATGTTTTTTATGACGGAATAGCATTTTAACATGAAGTAATGCTCCAAAAATTATGTTACATAGCAGACACCCTTTAAGAAATAGTTCTTGAAGTTTTCTACAGGTCTTTAAAGAGCTCAAGATAAAATCTGCAGCAAGTGAACTGGATCTGAAAGTCAAGTTCTCATGAAATAGGAGAAAAAAAAATGCAGTAAAGACCTGACACTGGACCAGCGAGACATGAATCATCCTTGCAACCCAGGAACTTCTTGCTGCGAGGCAGAACTGCGACCCACCTCACCGCCCTTACATGGCTTAGCAAACAACAAAACAGTCCTTTGAAAATGGTCAGAAACTGGAGGGAAAACGAGAAGAGCCAGTGTAAGAGTAACATCTTTTGCACGGTGCTATAAGTAGACGCGTTGTTGCTTGCTGTGATTTGATTTGAAAATCAGCTGGACTTTAAAAGGAAGGAAGAGAATCAGGAGAGCCTCTGTTAAAAACAGCAGTAGCATGACACTCACCTCATGAGGCTTCACGTTGCTCATGATGTCTGCACAATATCAACTCACAAAAAGACAGAATGATGCAAAAACAAATGAAGTAAATCCTAATTTAAAGCTGCAGTTCCCTGATTTTTGTTCGTTACCTCCTGTACAGTTGCCCTCACTGTGGTAAGACAAATTTGGGTCTGCATCCACCCTCGTTTTTCATAGTTCACATGTTTTAAATGTTTTAATAATTGCTCTAAATACCTTGTAAAAAGCTTAATGACTTCAGTGGAGCCCCAGTATTCACTTGGGTTAGGAGCCACAACTGCCTGCGAATAACTAAAATACCTGAAAGCTCCTCTATAAATACTTATAGCTGATACTGTTTTAATAGTTCAACCACCAAATATACCTTAATATGCAATAAGTGGAGTCTCTCTTTGCACTAACGCAGAAGCTGACATCCACAGTTGGTAATGAATGATTAAAAAACATTTTAGCCTTTTTTATGGCTGCCTGCATCAGCTCCATGTTTTTAAGTAATGTGCAGTTACTTATGGTGGCCTTTTTTCCTTCCTTTCTAGGTGTTTGAATCCCCCTGGCTGGCTTCTGTCAATACTAAAGCAGCTTGAGGTGCTTTTGAATCATTAAGGTCCTCATTCACTCCATTGATCATTGAATTAAGAGCCTTGTTAGACAGCCATGCACATGTTTCTCAGGGATAACAGGGACTTTTGGTTTTGAAAGTCTGACAGCTCTTCAGGTCAATGCATTATTTAGTTAACATTCATGCAGAAATATTTAATTTTAACATAATTACCCTGCTCAAATTATGGTATCAGTGCAGCAGCTATAATGTTTCCAACTTTGCATTTAGACCTTGACACAAAGATATATATATTATGCTTTGTGTTTTAGAATTAAGAAACAAAAAAGTTCAAAAACACTTCCCTTAACACTACAGTGTGGGTGTAGCGCTTCTCTTTCGCAACCGAATTTGAACTTTTCACACTAAGCTTTCTGTGATTCCGCGATCGTAAAACTGTGTTTTCTTAACAGCCCTGAATATATCTTGAAGATTTGTCCTTTGAAACAGCTCACAGTTGTGCACTATACAAAGCAGGATTAAATTAATGAGGTTTGAAAAAGAAAGATGTTTAGACTATTCCCCAAGCAATTACTTAATCTCTTGTAATTGGTCTCCTTGTTTGAAGTGGAACACACATTTTCTGTGTCCCCATCTTTTCCATCGTGAGCTGAGAGAATACATTTGTAGACAGAAAAGGTCCAAATGTCTTTTGAGAATATCCTAAACATACAAATCCACGCAGCTCAGTCCCAGAACAGTTATGCTATATTTATTCTGATTTAAATTTGATACACTGGATTGCACAAGGCTAATTATTTTTGAGGAAAAACAAGAACAGTTCATTTTTTTCTCGCTAAATTAACATTTTTGGAATGAGCTTTCAGTGCACTCATACATGCCAACAAAAAGCTATTTCTTTTTTTATATATTTTGTCTTGCTCTGCTTTTACGGTCCATCCTTGTGTGGCAAATTAACCACAGCAGATAATGAGGAGCATGTACTGCAGTCTCAACTTGGCCCACACAGATCAGCTGTCTATTTTAAGCTATAGCCAATGGCGACTGAACCATTAGCCTGCAAGTTACTTAGCCAGCAGCCATCTTCAACACTCTGCAATTATCCTATGTAAAAAAAGGCTACAGGAAACACAACAGTTATAAGCTGTGTTGTGCATTAATGACTAAATACAACAATGTTTATGCTCCAGAAATATGGATTTCTAAATAAAAACATTTAGAACAATTTTGTTATCCCACCTGAAAAGCCACTTCCATATGTGATATTATAGCGCCTGCAGTCTGAACGGTCAGGTCGCGTTTTTTCCCAACTTTTACGTCATTGACGTGAGACATGTGTCATAATTCTGCACCAGAACAAGCCAGACGCAGTAAATCAGGATGTAAACAATGACCAAAAATTATGAATTAGGAACTTATGAAAAAAAGTCTGTCAGTAAAGCACATCACGAAAAAATCCCACCACTCTTGGCTCTGATTATGCATCCAAACAGATACAGAAGTTGCAGTCAGTGCTCCACAAAAGACCGTCGCTAGTAGTTGTGCTTTCTTCTTACCAGATTCCATCGCGTTATGTTGTTGTGGCAATACTACCGGCTCCCATTTGATCCATAAATGACCTCATCCGTTATTACATCGGTAAACGACGCTCTGCTGTGTGACTGACGTCAGCGTTCTTCTTCTGTGTCGCTTTGGGGACGTAAACTGTTCACATAGAAGTCTGACATAACCTTTTGGGCTGAAAAAGCCTTGAAACTGCAGTGAAAGTTTCAGCAGAAACACAACCCTAAACTTGTGAAGCTGGGAGAGACATACCCCAAAGGACTTCCAGTAGTGATTGCAGCAGAAGTGGTTCTACAAGTACTGATAGAAATAAAACCATGTATCATAAATCTATATGAAATATTTTGAGTTGTGTGGTTGTTTCATGATAAAATGTAAAACGTTTCAAGAAGTGGAGATACTTTCACTTGCATTTTTGGTATTTATGTAAAGTTGCGTTGAAGAGATTTGAAAGCAGTATGTGACAGTTGAGCTGATTAGCTGTTAGCATCTGTTAGCTCTTTGTTCTGTGTCCCATGTCATGCTCTATTGTGTTCGGTGACAGCTCTCACAGAGACTGTGCTGTTGCTACAAGCTCTTTGTGTAAATCCTCAGGCTGTGTTTGGTGACTCTTTTTTTCCTGACAGTGACAGTTCCCGTAGTCAGCAGCACATTCAGGTCAAGCAACTTGACTCATTTCGTCACATACTCTGCCACAAGTGCTTTTGCTCTCACAACGCTCTGATTAAGTGGTACAATAGTCGCAAATCTGCTGGCGTGTTTTCTGAAGAGTAATTACCAGCTTCTGATAAGCGTTTCTGGGGAAGTTTCCCAGCTCCATGATTTCCACCGAGGCTTTATCTCAATTGAATGTGATTGTCTTTGCCGAATTGGCTCAGCCATGATCCTGGAATCTGGCCTTGTCTCGCACACATGATAAGACAACAGACTGCCTTGTACGCCATCCAGCCAAGAATAACGCTACAAGCTGTAACGATTTACACCATCCATCAGGGTTTCTCCCAAAACTACATGCTTTCTTCATCTCATAGATAAAACTCCAGCTCCCTGGTAATGACTCAGAATTTTTAAAAAGGCTTTTTGGAGTCAGTAACTGGCTGAAGATAAGAAAAGCTTAGGTTTTTCGAAGCACATCGTGTGTTAATAGTCTGGGGGTGAAATGAGGTGTGATGGAACTCTCCCAATGAAATTGCTGTATTGTTGGATAGAGAGCAAAAATACAAGAAAAACTTATCTTGTATCATAATTTAGGACCTCCCTTAAGTTTATAATACTTGTTCTCAACTCCTACGTATGACAGGAAACAATATGTCTGAGATTCTCATAAATGTATAATCATGTCATCTGTTATTCTATTTCCAGAATAATAGATTTTAAATTGATAGAATAATTTACTTAATGTTGTTGAACTGACTTTTTTTTATTCTCTGAGTCTGGCAATAATTAGCCTTGAATGTGGTTAGTGAAATCATTTGGTAAATCACAGTTAACTTATGATTTTTGTGTTTTTACCATATTTTTCAGGTTACCCTCTACTATTGCAAGTTGGTGGAATGGATTTGATTCATTATAGTATTTGTAGATTACTGAAATTAAGTAAAATAATAAACAAATATTGGCATTATTATGATTTACTGAGGTGCATGACTGTATTTCATAGGTTTTTCACCACATGCTAGATGAAATCACAGTATATTTGCACCTGCACACAACATAAACACAGTGATGCAAACCAATCTGCACAGAATTGGGTGGGATGTGATGAAAAATGAGGTTTCCCAGCTTCTTAATGCATCTCCTCTGTGTGTATGTGTGTGTGCAAGTGTGTCCTTTTTTGCCGGATCCCTCCGTTTGTGTTACCATGGGGACGGCATGCTTCCTATATCCCCCCCACCCCCCTCCACACACACACACATCCTGAACCAACACAGACTCACACACACCATCACCACCACCCTCTCTTTTCCCTCTTCTCTTTACTCGCTGGTTTCAGTGTTACCATGGTGAAACATGTCTGTCTCCTCTTTCCCTGCTACCTGTTTCACATCATGCCCCATCTCATGGGTCACTCTCAGCGTCCGCCTGCTGTTTGTGCGCCCTTTGGCTCAGCTCTCTTTGCTTTCTCTTTCTTTGTTTGTTTGCTTGTTTTATGTATCTGTATGACTTTTTGTCTGGCTGTTTTTCCGCCACCAGTCCCTGTCTGTGTTTGCTTTTCTCTGCCGGCTCACTGGCTGTTTGTCTGGCCACCGGGCTTTTCCACCTCTAATCCCTCCTCTCCTCTTTCTGCTCTGCTGCTCTGCTCTGACACCCTCCCACCACCACCACCACCACCATCAGCCTCTTTCCTCTCTGCTTTTCCTTTCTTTCTTTTTTTTTATTCTCCCCCTCCTATTCATTTGTTTGCTCCCACATCAAAACATCATCCAGTGAATGTCACCAGGAACACACAACATTAGAAAAAGAGAAATAAAAGGGAGGGGATTTAGGTAATTTTCACAGACGGCAGCTGTTGCTATGGTGACACAACTTTTGGATTTGAGGCAAGAGCAAGACATGAATGGATGGATGAAAAAAAGGAGAAAATGTGTGAGGGTAAAAAGAGAAGAAAGAAAGTATTCAGCGGGTTTATTTAAAAATCAGGAATTCTTGTTGAAAATGTTGCATGATAATAATAATAGTAGGAAAATCCATTAAGTATTGAAAAGATTCACTGGCAGTCCTTGAAAACCAAGATTACTTTTAAATGTGAGCTAGTTTTCCCCCCTCAAATCTGTACTATTGCAGTAATTAAATGATTTCATCATCATCATGTTGAACTGATAAAGAGCATAAATCATTACAACATTTCCTTCTCAGTGTGTTGAGGCTTGCAGTGTTGTTACTGATAGTTATGGAAATTGTAATGAGTCTAACTCAGATAACGACGTCCATCCCAGACAAAAGCAGTGACATGCAAACTCTGGAACTTGAATTTGTTGCAGATCCAGCTTGTAACAGTGACAAAAACTGTAATCCAGAAATCCTGGCAGGATTCAGATGGACTCCAATTTAGACCAATGTTGTTACTCTGATGCACTCAGATCTCATCGCTCCCAATCAAAATAAAAGTTACACTCTATATCAGAGAGCTGTAAGTCTCATGTTTTCCCACATAATCAGTTTCTGTTTTACCCATGAGAGTTTATCTCTACCTCACCGAGAAGTCACTAAAACTACGCATATCTGAGGGTATTAAAAGGTCGCTCCTATCTAATATATCAAGGGAAGCTAAAGTACCAACATAGAAACTGAGAGAAGACAACTCACTGTTACAAACAATTATTGAAGGCAGAGTATTTGGACAGAAAGGTCATTGATTTGTTGTGATCTGCAGACATCCCTCACTGACAGAAGACATGTAAACAGTAAAAACCGCAGAAAAAAAGCTTATGTGAGAAACTTTATGCTCACAAACAACAGCTATTGTTGCTTGAGTAAGTCACTGCTTGAGTTATCAGGCCTCGTCTTGTAAAATCTGTTTTATGTCCTCACCTTTTAGCTTTAAGGATTTCTTTCCTTTACATTCAAGGTTTTATTTGTTTCACATCCTATGAAAAAATATGTTTCCACTAGAACTTATGTTTGATGGATGTAAAATAAATCCATCCTCTTCACATGTTTTCTTCCACAGAACTTACCCACATTTCTGGTTGCACATCCATTCAGTATATTTCTGCAAATAAATGTCTTCATTTACTGTGAAACATTTCAGATTGTGTGGTAATATATGCTAATTCATCATCATCCCTATGTGGAATTACAAATTTGCTTTTTGACTCTTGTATATGAATTACGTCTTTATGATTGCTCACTCAACTTTAAGATACTGAAGAGGTAGATTGTGATGTTCAGACTTTCAAGCTTTTCAGGTTTTCTGCCTCTAAGATATGATGATATTTGACTTATAAGGCTGTGAGTCAGTCAAATCTAAAGAATGCAAATGATCCCTCCCTCCTAAAGCTTCTTTTTCTTTATTTTAGTTAATCGTTTTTCAAATGCGTTCCCTCAAACCTCCTTTTGGACAGACCCCTCTGTATCCTCCCGCCTTCGTGTTAATGTATTTAGAAAAACCACTTTATTACAGCATGCATTTGAATATTCATAGTAGGCAGGCAGAACGGGTGAGTTGGTGGGGGTGAGGGTGACTGGGGGAGACTAGAGCCTTTGGGTATTGATGCAGAGCTGTGGAATTAGCTCCAAAACTGCTATTGATTCAGGCAGTGAAGACTGGAATATGAAACATGAGCCGGAGAGGAAAAAGGGGCAAAACATCTTATCAATGAAGTCGGAGAATAAAAGAGGGAATATAGGAGAATGAAAAAAGAATGGCAAACCAGATTATCAGACTGCAGAGAATTGAATTAAGGAGGAGAGAGAAGGAGCAAGTGGGTGAGGAAAGAAAAGGAGATTATGAAGCAACGCAGAAGGGGGAGCAAAGGAGACAAAGCAACAAAAGTAACGAAGAGAAAGAACAAGAACAAGAAACTCATGGAGGAGTAAGAGAGGAAGACATGATTAATGAACGAGAAGAATGAAAGAAAAAAAAACCTCAAACAAACAAAAGTGTGAGGGGAGAGGGCTGCTTAAGCCTGGAGACGCTAAACCCTGAACCACTGGACACTGCAAGCTGTTGATAGGAGGACTAAGTTAACAAATGTCAAAGTTTACATTTCATTACAGAAGGCAGGGATGGAGAAGGAGATGAGGAGAGGAAGAGAAGAGGAAGAAGACGAAGAGGGGGAGGGAAGGAGGGAGGAAATGCCATGCATTCCATTAACTGGCCACAAAAAACCACAGAAAACCGAGAGGGGAGGGGAGAATACAGCAGAAAAGAGGGAGATGTACAGGAAACGATGGAGGAGAAGAGGGGAGGGATTAGACCACCATACATCAAGAAAGGTAGCGATAGAAAGGAGGTTAGTGATGGTGGGGGGGGGGGTTCAAGCAGAGGAATGAAGTGCTTGATTCATCACTGCTTCAGCCGTATCCTGACCTTTGAGAATGGAGTTAATGTTAGACAAGGCAGCACTTAACATTCTGGTGGCCTTCATGTTTGTCCTGAAGTCGTCAAAGCAGAGCTCCACATTACAGCCGCCCTTTGTTGATATCAAAATTGCAGGGCTTCACTGCGCTCTTACTGAGCGATAATAAGTTGGCAGAACAGTTTTTCACTTTCTTATCTAGGAAGATAAAGCAGGTTGACAAAAACTCAAACCAATGCTAAAGGTAGGAGTTTTTTCATATCTTGAAAAACTATTAAAAATATGCCAGAAAGTATCACAAAATGTGAACCTTGACAAGTTAGTAGGATTTTTCTCCTTCCCCTGATGGCTGCTGTTGTTTATTATGTGTTTTACAACCTGAAGCTGAAAATAGCCTCACATATCTGTTAATCCTGCAGTTACAATGGGATTTTTTTTTAATCTTGCTTATGTAATTTAAAATAATTTGGGTCTAAATGTAAATAAATTAAAACAGAAGTCCAGTCACTTTTATGAATTATGTGGACTTTATATATATATATATATATATATATATATATATATATATATATATATATCTTTTCCCCCTTTTGCCTCCTACTGCATAGGGGTGAGTAAGTTGCTTCATCTCTTTTTTAATGACCATCTTGAGCTGAAAGTTCAGTGCTTTACACAGAATTAGTGATCGTCAGTAATAGGCTAAGACTTTGTCCTTTTATCAAAATAGACAATTTAAATATTTTTGTTATACCATTCCTACTAATGGGATTCCACAAAAAGTGTCAGAGTGACTGGAGTTTTCTCTGGTTGTATAGAAGCATCAAGTAATGCAGCAATGCCCAGCAATGTGCACTTCTGGTCAGCTGGCTGAAAGGCTACCTTTTGTCTCACTTGCGTGAAAGACAAAGCTGGCTTTTTGGAAAAAAGGCCCAGCTCCTCTGTTATGTCAGAGTCTTTACCCTCCTCCACATCACCAGAGCAACTACATAGTGCAACATGTCATAAAGTAGCATTGTTGGATCAATAGGATGAAAGTGATGTTGCATTTAAACATGTTGAATAAATCGCATCTCTATCTTGCAATGCTCGGGTCGTGAAAATTGCAAACTTGTCCAAAGAAACTGTGGCAGAGTAGATCTGCTGTGTCTCAGAGAAATCCCTTAAAAAATCTAAGCTGAAATAGTTTCTTCAAAACTTTCCAAATCAGATTGCTTTTATTTCATTAACAGTTTCCCTTTTAATTAATCTTTTATCTAGGTTTGTTTTGTTGTTTTATTTGTGCTCAATAATTGTATTTTTCTTAATTAAAACATACATCTCCCTCACTTTAATTGCCTTTTATTTTAAAATTGTTATCTTTGTTCTGACAAACACCAAGTCTTTGATTTGATGATGAATCGTTTGTCAAAGAAAAGGAATCAAATGATCTCAAGAATTTAATCGAAACTGAGCCACTGCTGTGCAGTTAAAACAATTTGAAACAAGTTTCCTAACAACAACAACAGAAGACTTTCATAGAATTAGACAATACCCCAGGCACTGTTTAGTTTTCAAAGATAACAAAAGCTTCTTCGATCCGCGCTACTCACACCTTCCCACTATTAAGTTTCTGTCACTGTACCAAAGCTCTGTGTTCAGTCTTCAAAGATCTTTAACTGGATTCAGTTTGGGACGCAGACTTCCTTCCCTTAAGCTGCAGAGCGTGTGCTTTGCATCATTACGCGACAAAACTATGACATCAAAAGTAGTTTCCTAACATTGGGTGACTCATTTGTTTTAGAAAATGTTGTTAATCTCCTTTTTTTTTGACGATTCCTTCAGGTTGTCACCAATAAGAAATCTAACACATTCTGAAAGACTTTTTCTGTGGATTGCATTGTCCAGTGAAAGCATCGCCCCATCCACTCTGTGGTTTATTTATGAGAGGGCTGCACGCATCTTTCATGCCCTTTGAGCTTGTCTGTCAATAGTTGTATTCCCTTGGTTTTCTCCAATGAAGCCCTTCTTGGTTCAGTGGGCAGAATATGGCATGGAGTCAAACCAACCGTTTAGATTGCTCCGGGTCAGCCTGAAGCTATTTAAATGTCCTGAATGTTTTCTTTTTTTCACTATTTGGACCAACCTTCACTCACTTTTCTTAAATTGATTTCTGCTTAGCAACATATCCTCAAAGAACCTTAGGAGTTATTTGAAAGTTAAGGTTTTGAAAAAATACTGGATCAAGTTTGGTGGTCTTCTACCCTTTGGGATGGGTGACTGTGATTTTAATCAACAGCATCTTCAAATATTGTAGCATCAATAAATATTTGTATTGTTGTTTCACAATAACAAAAACTGCATTATTCTCTTTAAGTTCCAAAATCAGGAAACATGCCCAAATATGAAAGTAACAAAGAAGCACAAAATATGACAATATTTGCAGCCACTTTAGTTCTTAAAATATCCAAAACATCACAAGCAAGAAATAACAAACAAACTCACCAGTTTGCTCAACTTTTGTCTGTCACTGTCACTGAAAAAATACTCAGAAGAAGAGTAAAAGGAAAATGTTTTATGCTTTTGAAGTGAGGACAGGTTGTTTCCTCACGAAGTGAGAATGTATGAATGCTGCTTCTCACGTTTGTTAAAGATGTAAATATATACAAGTTTGTTTCCTTAATTGGAGAAACAGTTTTATTAGGTAATTTGAGTGAATGTAATTAGTTAATTCAGACTAATGACAAACACCAGCACATTTGTCTGAATAACTTTTAGCATGGTAATGTTTCAGGTTTTTCCCTCCATTTCATTTGATCATAGCATTAGCAGTCTTGTGATTTTTCAACAGCGGTCTCTTCCACTGTAGGATTCTCTGTTTCTCTGCGATATTTAATTCACAAACCAACCATGTTGGCATTTTCTATCACCACATGCTGCTAACACCAAAACACCTTTGGAAAAGAAGTGTATGACGGTCACATTCAAACAAAAAAAAAAAAAACTGCTTCTGTTTCATTGCCTTCCAACTGGTTGGTTTAAAATCTGGCCAAATTACAAATGCAACTTAAACCCAATGTATTCATCGATTAAACTCCTTAGCTTTTAGTTTAAATATGTACTGATGCATTGTAATGAAATCCTCATACTCCTAGTTCATTGTTCTTGAAGGCAGTGCTGACGGTGTTTTTGTGGTAATTGAGATCTTGTTGAAACAGCACTGAGCTGCGGTGACCTGAGCTCATCCCCCACATCCACTGTCTTTATGTACACACAGGAAAGCTTTTCCACACTGCAATAACCTGCTCCTACATTCCTCCACAAATCTTCTCTGACCCTGCTTGTCAGCTGCTTTAGTTGTTTTTCTTCTTGTGCTCATAAAAACCCCCAATTTGTTAAAACTCAAACTCTTTTACACAACCGTAGACCAGAGCAAAATGCTTTCCATCCATGCAAAGCTTCACAATCTCCTGGGATGAAATGTTTCGATTTGTATCTCTGTTCAACTAGATATCAAACAAACAAACAAACAAAAAAACTGGCGAGTCTTTTACATCACTGTGGAGGAATTTTGGCCTGTTTTTTTTTTTTTTTTTTTGGAAAAGTCTTTTAATTCAACCATACTGCTTGCATTTCAAATCAGCCTGTTACAGGGAATGCCACAGCATCTCAGTACGCCATAAGTCTAGACTTTGACTATGCTACCCAAAAACTTTCAGTTATTTATTAATTTATTTTAACAAGTTATTAACTGTGTTAACACTCAATTCTCATGTGAACTTTTAAAATGTTGCAAAAGAGGGAAAAAAATTGTGTTGTGTTTCCATCTCCCCTGTAGAAATATACCTAATCTGCAAAAAAAATAAAGAAAGAAATATTAACATTCTTAACTGAGTCAACAACCTAACTCAAAACAATACATTTAAATGTGACTTATTTTAAATTAAATGTCTTTGTTTCAGGAAATTAGCTGCTTTCTGGCCTTTTTTGTTCTTCTTTTCTGTTGCTTTTTAAATTCAAAGTGAGCCTCCTTCAGCGTAAACACTGAACAAGGTTCAGCTGATGTATCTTCCAACAGCGTCCTTGCAGACTTGGTTTGTTGTCTTGTAGCTGCATCGATATCACAGCCGAATCTGCTCAGCAGGAAAAGGAGAACGTGGATGTTTTTCTATCGCTATCACCCTGCAACAATTTCCTCGCAGCATTCGAGCCAAGATGAGTCAGTTTGAGGCTCAGTCAGGCCTTGAACAAATGCCACAGATACACAGCAATCCTGGTTGTAACAGATTTTATTTTACACTCAGAGAAATTGGTCAGAGCCGTGTCAGGGAGAAAAGCTTCTGATTCAGCCAGAGAAGTAAACGGTTTATACGTATTTAAGAGTGTTATGTTTTTAAATTATCTCTGTTTTCTTTAAAAAACTGCTTGTAAGATCTGAAAACAAATGTTAATGCCAAATTTATTTTAGTTTATTTCAAAATCTTACGTTTTGAGCATGATAGAATGTCACCTCAAATTTTACTTAAATTACCATAATCTATGAATAAAAGGTAAAGCATTGTATTAATCTTTAACTTAATATTTTAAACCAGGAATATAGTGCACAGATTTGACTATATTGTGGATTTTTTTTTTCAAGTACACAAAGGATTAAACAGCAACTTCTGCCCCTTTGAATATTTGGATTAAAATCCCTAACAGATTTCGTGTCAACCACGAAACCTGTTAGCTTTTTCAAGCTTCTGCCCAGAATTTCTCCTAATGTCAAGAACAGGCATCACATTTTCAACAAGGGTTTTGGGGAGACGATTCCAGAAGTTTAATGTCAACCTGCTTTATCCTCTTCCTGAAACAGTTCCATCATAAACCCATTAAGATGTCAAGTATGGTGTTGGGTCTGTTGTTCTTCCATACGTACAGATGGAATAATGAACGAGGATTATTTTAATCAACAGTGGCAAGCGTCATGTTTGGAGGTTGAGGTTGAGAACCCAAAAGGCAAAAAGACAGAGGCAAATGCATAATGCAGATTGTGTTCAGTGATTTAACTGTTGGACTTACAAACCACAAGAGAAAACTCAGAGTGCAACAGCAGAAACCTGCTATGAGTGAAAACAAAAGAAAAACAAGAGCTTCAGTACTGTGGAGACGTGATTGTGGTGAAACCAGGTGAGTACAATCAACAGAATGTAAAGCAGCTGGGGGGAAATGTAACCAGGAAACTGTGAGAAGGAAGAATAATAGGCGCAGGAGAAACAGAATGAAAACACAGAGGATCCAATTAATCAAGAGTTGAGGAGTAATACCAAACTAAACCAAAATGCACAGGACGCAAGAGAGAAACAAGAAACTGTTCAAATGAAGGAAGTAATGAGGAGAGACAGAAACACAAGAGAAGACTGCAGCGTTAAACCTAAAGGTCGTCTCAGGATGGTTGAACACAACTAGATGCTCCAACAGGACGACGATGCAAACTTATCAAATGAATAAAACAGACAAACATTAAGATTCTAGTGATGATCTCAGTCTTATTGGACAGATGTGAACTATGCAAAAAAACTGAATCTGTCTCTGGAATAAACTAATTTAAATGAACCTTGCCATCTTCTAGTTGGATATACAGCCAGTATCACACAAAAGTGTTTGGTGTTTCTGTGGGTGGTTATGGGAAATTTATCCAAAAACTGGTACTTTAAATATATATAAAAAGTTAAAGATTGCTGACTTCAAACTTGTTTTTAAGAATTATTTGAGTTCTTGGTTGTACTGTTTGTTCACTCCTGCAAAAAATAAAAGTAAAATAATAATAATTGCATCATCAGAATCCCAAATTCTTCCATACGACAACGATGCACTTTGGACCAGGAATAAATGATATACAGGAAAACCACTTAAGAATGGGAGAGTGTATTATATAACTTGTTTGAAAGGGGTAAACTTTTCATTATTTGTATTATTTGTGATTGAAGCGCGTTGTGAATGCAGAGAGGAAGAGAGGCTTAGTCTGTTTGTGTTTGTGAGTGTTTGGAATCAAACAGCGTTTTTAGGTGAGGCTGTTTCTGCCTGTGCATTAAAAAGTTCTGTGGGTAAACACTGAAATGAGTTTATTTGAGCGGTGAGGGAAACGGCGCTTTGTGAAATGAGGTGAAAAGATTAAGTACACCTAAGCACACTTAATGTGGTAAGAAAGAAAGTCGTCTGCATTCTTGAACTAGACGGGCCTGAATGATGAGATTTATTTCTTTGTGCTGAGAGAGAGGACTTTGACATTGTCTACCCAGTTACTGATTAAATTGTAGTAGAACTTTCTTCCACATAACTTTTATTGAGAAGGGAAATGATATTAGAATGAATAAAGATATTTTAAGCCCATGAAAGGTGATCAGTTTGAATTCTACCACTAAAAAGTTTCACATTTGTACGTACATATGAATGACTTCCATAGAGGTCATTCATATGACAGCTTGGAAGCTGCTTCGGCACATTTTCTTTGTTTGATAATGCAATCCACACTGGCCTCCCTCAGAGTCTCAGTTCCATCATATTTAAATTATATGGATACTATGATTTTTGCCGAACAACACACAGAAATTGTGTTACTTATTCACACCAGGAACTTCAACTTTAAAGTAAAAGTCCTCTGGAAAGCACTGAAGGGAGTTCATAATCATAGGATCTCCAAATTGACTTTTTTCAGAAGTGCAGAATGAAATGCAAACTGCAGTGGGAATTAAAATGTATTTTCCCTTTTAATTATGTTCACTTCTGAGGTACAGCAATAATGTTCCTGGGTCAGTTTGACCTGTGGAGTGTTTAATCATGCGGTAGTGTGAGAAACCCCCCAAAATTTTTAGATTACATTTTGAATTTTTTTTAGAAGTGATTTTTATAATTGAACCTGAGACACGTATACTGCTCTGGGTCAGATTGACCTGCTGATTAAAATCAAGACAAATGAGTCATGCAGAGAGTATTAATGTTTCCCCACTTCTGCTGAATGTCCACTCAGTGTGGGTGGAGTTTTCCCACAGCAACAGAAAAGGTTCCCATCAAAAGTTGCATGAACATCTGCTTTCTTGCAGTTTCCTGGTGAAGTAAAGAAAATAGTGAGAAAGTGCGGTTGTGTGTGTGCCGATGTGCATGTATGTGTGTGTGGTGAAATATGTCTCATAGTTGCAAGGAAATACATAGAAATGGACATTTTTTTGACCCTTTTTACACTTCAACTTGACTGCCGGGTCAAATTGACCGGGTCAGATTGTAATATATAGACAAATATATAGGGGGGGGGGGGGGTTGCAAATGCGTAAAATGAACCATTTTCAATTTATATGCAGAGTGCACCTATTAAGACAAATAGAAAAAGTTTCATGCAGAAAAAATACGTCCAACTTTTTAAAAAAGATTTTCAAACTTTAAAATGGGTCAATTTGACCTGCAACATAACAGAGTCGCAAAATCTTTACCTTCCGTCTTTTTGTGTTGTATTTTTGTGGCTCTTTCCAAAATCTTTATATTAGTCTCAACTAGCCATCCCTACAGTGAACATGGTGGTGGCAGCATCATACTGTGGGGGTGCTGTTATTTAGTAGAGACACTGATCAGCTACAATAAACATGCAGAAAAAGCTACAATTATATGGTTTAGATCAGGGCATATCACTGTGGCAGCATGACCTAGTCAAAGTACAGACTGAATTCCAATCAAGAATCTGTGGAAAGACCTGAAAACTTCGGTTTTACATGGATGATTGGGCAAAAAGTGGAGTCTCTAGATCACATGTGTCAAACTCAAGGCCTGCGGGCCACATGTGGCCCGCCATGTCATTTTATGTGGCCCCCGCAGCATTTTATAGGCCGACATTGACTTACAATAGGTTTTGAGCACGAATTGACTACAAACTACATCTCCCACAATGCATTCCGATTGTTACCAGCTAACATTACGGCTTCTCGCCACTAGAGAGCAGCAGAGTCACCTCAAGCTGCTTATTGATTTTCCCAGAGAATAAAACTGAGACATGGACAAGCTAACATCAAAACGTCCAAGAAAAGAAACATCGATTTACAAGTAAGACTGTGAATGAAGATGTGTGTGAGTTGGTGTCAGGGCGGCAGGTCGCGCTAGACGTTATCTTGACCGACAACATAAAAAAAAAAATCGGTCCTGTACTATTTTATCCGTGAAATTACAATCATATTAACATCGACTATTTAGTCGCATTTTATGCGGTTTAGTTAATATTCACCGTGAATCCAGATCCCATCACAAATTAAGCAGATAAATGCATCTACATTTTTCTCGTAGTGACAAAAACCACCCCAATAACTTTTAATAAATTAAATTAAGCGACTTCACTTAAATTAGCATCACCCGCTGGGGTCTGAACGCACTTCCTCCTGGTCCCCATCTGCAGAAAAATCTGCGCTAATTCATCAGTCAGTTGGATCTGTCTGATCCAAACAGATCAACTGAACTCTGTGAGTGTTTTACCCTGTGCGATCCGGTGTGCGCTTTTACCAGGATTATTTATTTATTTATTTATTTTGCGTGGTTTCGCTTCTCCGAAACGGACAGATGTTACGTCTGCAGCTCCTCCAGACCGCCGCTCTCCTGGGTAACATGAACCCAGAAGGCTCCATTTGGTAAATTCGCTGGATGAGTTACTCCCAGCGGTTTCTAAGTCTTCGCAGCAGCGGAGCGGCGTCCGCAGTGGTTGAGCTGCGGACTGCGCATGTTACAGTCTAATTAACTTTTGCGTCGTCATTTATTTCCTCAAGATAAACTGCCGGCTCCTCAAATGGATTAACACAACGTTGCATTCTCTTTAGTTTTCTCTGGTCTGTAATGGAGACTTGAATTTAACACGCCATTTCAACCAAAGTTTGTAATGCGCTTCCTAACCATTTTTTATTTGTAAGTATTGATTTTATTTTTTTAGCCAAGCGTCTGTCTCTGCTAATGACATCTTCAATACATTTTTTGATCCCAGGCTTAGTTTATGGACTGAACAGACAGAAACAGTTACCATTATACATTTTGAACTGTTTATTTTATTTTTGAACCATTTTTTTAAAATTGTGAAATGTTGATTTTATTTTTGAACCATTTTTTATTTTAAAGTGTTGATTTTATTTTTGAACCTTTTTTAATTGTAAAGTCTTGATTTTATTGAAACCTTATTTATTTTGAAGTGTTGATTTTATTTTTGAACCCTTATTCATTTTGAAGTGTTGATTTTAGTTTTGAACCCTTGTTTAATTTGAAGTGTTGATTGTCTGAAAGACCTTACACACATGAATTGCCCCATGTGGGGTTTGAACTGATGACCTCAGCATTACCAGCACGGTGCTCTAACCTGCTGAGCTAACTCACCTACCTTACAAATTGTTGAGTTTCCATGGATTTAAGAAGAACTTACATGATCGTACCACAATGGAGATTTGATAAAAGTGCTTATATTCCAATGTTTTTCAAAACAACATACATAATATTTTGTTTTCCAGAGATTTTGTATTTTGAAGTGTTATTTTTGAACCATTTTTAATTTTCAAGTGATTGTATTTCAGAGATATTTTTTTATTTAATGTGTTAATTTTATTTTTGAACCATCTTTTATTTGTAATTATTGATTTTATTTTTTAGCCATTTAACTAATTCTCTGTAGAACCATTTGTCTCTGCTAATGACATCTTTAATACATTTTTTTGATCCCAGGCTTAGTTTATGGACTGTAATGTGAAATTGGGCACAATTATAAGTCTGACAGTTTGTTCAAGTTACTGTGCTCTCTGAGAGGATCTGTGGTATTAAGTATTTGACATTGTTCCATGCCCATCGTTGACATTAGTCTCTAACAAAATGTGGATCATCTACCAGGAACACTCCAGAGAGCATGAGTGTCTGTAGTGTAGTGGTTATCACGTTTGCTTTACACGCAAAAGGTTTCTGGTTCGAAACCAGACAGAAACAGATTTTGCATATTCTATTCATCACAGGTGTTTACTAAAGGTCAACAAGGATTCTGTGGTGTTATGGTCTGTACTCTGAATCCAGGCATCTGAGTGTAAACCTCAGTTGAAATTTTCATGCGTTGCATCTCACATCATCAACTTTGGAACCTCAAACTGAAACAAAGCAGAGAAGTTCAGTTCCTGTAGTGTAGTGGTTATCATGTTTGCTTTACATGCAAAAGGTTTCTGGTTCGGAAACAGACTTTGGTAGGTTCTGCATCTCTTGGGGTGCATAACCTACTTGCATCAGGTTCATGTTTTTACCTGAACATAAATAAAGTAACTGTTTGACTCATTGGCTTATAGTTTTGATTTTTTTTTTTCTTACCCACCCTGTTTGTTTTACTACTGAATAGTTATTACTCAAATTCATTTATTTACCTCATTTGTTTCCCTGGCAGGTGCATCTTAAAAAAGAAAAATCCTAAGGTTCAGTAAAATTTTCAGTAACGGTTTTTGGTAGGTTATGCATCTCTTGGGGTGCAGTGAGACAACAAGAGCCTTCCTCTTTTGTGATGTTCATTTGCCAATCGACTTCGATGTCGGCTTCTTTGAAATCGAAGCTACTTTACTTCAATTACCAATTGGCAGTTCTATGGTGTAATGCATGTGTCAAACTCAAGGCCCGCCGGCCACATGTGGCCCCCCAGCATTTTATAGGCCAATGATTGACTTAAAATAGGTTTTGAGCACGAATTGACTACAAACTACATTTCAACCAAAGGTTTGTAATGCGCTTCCTAACCAGACGCTCCAAAGCGTCCAGTCCATAACTCTTCAACACGCTGTCAGCTCCCGGTCAGAAAGATGCATTTAGTTCAGAGACCATGAGATGATATTCAGAAAGGATTTTTTTAATTAATTGATTGCAGTTGCCTCTGAGACTAAATCTTTGCGTAAAGTCTATAATGTCTGCCCATGTGACATTTTATTATTTGTTTGCTCACCTTTAAACACTGATTTAAATATTGTAATTTTTAAACTGAGCAGTAATTTTACATCCATGAAAACTCAAATGTAATATTTAAAACTTCAATACATAAAATCAATATGAGGTGGTGTTTAATTTATTTTTAACATTGTATTTTTATACATTTATGCTAGAGGTGCCCAAGTCTAGTTTTCCAGAGCTACCATCTGCAGCTTTAGATGGTTCCTTCTCTAACACACCTGGACCATTGACTCATTATGAGCTTCTACAGAACTGAATGAGGGAAGTCAACCTTTTGTCTGGGGTGTTTTAGCAGGGATTCACTCCTGATTTGTACCGTCAATGTGGCCCGTTGAGGGTGGCCAATATGCTGAAGTGGCCCTCGGTGAAATTGAGTTTGACACCCCTGCTCTAGATGCACAAAACTTCAAAGGACTCCCGGCTGTGATTGCAGCAAAACATAACTTAACAAAGTATCGACTTTGGGGGCTTAATACAAATGTTCACCACACTTTTCAGACTTTTATATGTACAAATAAAAAAAGAAGAAGAAGAAAATTTACCTCACAGTTCTATACCGTTTTACATTGCTCTGTGCTGTAAAATTCCAGTGATGATTATGACAAAATGTTGAAACATTTTAAGGGGTATTAATACTTTTGGAAGGTGCTGTATGTCACTGCAGAGCTCATCTTCAAGCCTTTCTGGGGGTTTTTCCCAGAAGCATATTATCCATGCTCAGTGTGGAAACAGAGGACTGCGTGTGTTCGCTGAGTGTCTGTGTGTGTGTGTGTGTGGGTGTGTGTGTGTGTGTGTGTGTGTGTGTGTGTCTGCTCTGAAGTGTTGCTTCCCTGCTGATAGTCCTGTGACTGGGATCTCCTCCCACCAGACTCCTTCAAATCCTCCGCAGCCTCCTTCATGCTTTCTCTAATGAAAAACCTTCTGCTGTCTGTGAGACGGCCAGTAACAAGCCCGCTAAGGAACAAACACACACACTGCCAGAGATGCAGAGTACTTAAAGACATGCAGACCCCAGTAAGTGAAAGAAGAATGTACACAGACGTAAGAACAGAGAAATTCATCAAAATGTGTGAAAGGAAAACACACAAACTGTCCCATGACTCCATGTCTGGGAGCAAAGAGGCACTTTTTTTAAAAGACAGAGTCCTCCAGTCCAACCCCGCTGAGATTTAATTTTCATGCCTCCCCTGCAGCCACTGGTTTTAAAAACCAGACTTTCTGATTTCAGTGAAAAAACTTAATGAAAAATTAATCAAACTGGATGACAAGCCTGTAATTGTTTTATGTTTTAAAGCAGTTATGGTGGCATGTGTGGGTGTGCGTGCGTGCGTGCGTGTGTGTGTGTGTGTTTATCTGTAACATGAAATGGAACTGATGCACCTCTTCTGTGTCACTGCTAATGTTGCAAGAATCTCTAGAGAGATGTTGCAGACACAACACGCGCACACACACCACTTACTTACAGGAGCAACCTTATGTGCACTCTGATCCACACAGACTCAAAAATCCGAATGTTTCAATCTTTTAACATTCCGGATATACCAACACACACACTTATTTTAATATTTCTGCTCTGCATCGTGGGAGTTCCGGCACTAAACATTAAAGCAGAAACTAGTACTCTTATCTGATGTTGGAATAAAGTGGCAGAAATCAATTCTGCTTGTCATAACCCAGAAACACATAGAAAGACATCGCAACATGTTCATGAAAAACAATCTTCTTATGCGTGGGAGTGCGTGTGTGTGTGTGTGTGTGTGTGTGTGTGTGTGTGTGTGCTGTGGAGGAGCAGAGGTTGACCTCAGGCTACCAGCTAATTAAAACTGTTCCAGAGAGATGAAGGAGGAGGGAAGGAAAACAGAGGAAGAGGAGTAGTTAGGAAAAAAGCTGAAATGAGCGAGATGGAGAGAGGAAAACGGGGAAATGACAGAGAAACACCAGAAGGCAAAAAAGAAGGAGAGAATTACATCTTTGTAGAGTTTTTTTTTGAGTTTCTGGTGAAGTTTTTCTTTATCTTAAAAGAGGAGGGAAGGAATGAATATGTGAAGTTTTGTGCCAAAAAGAAAATTTTTTGTTATGTATGAGGAGATGAAATCTTTTCACAGCAGTTTAGATGTGATTTTCTGCAGCATATGGGCTTTATTTTTATCACAACAATGTAAATGTCAAGAGAAACATTTACATTTATATTGCCTTCAAGACAATGTTATTATCACACAGATTTTGTATTTGTTTATCAGGCAAAGATAGATTGGTGCTCAAAAGGATTTACAATGAAATTAGAAGGATTAGTTGCTTCAAAAACAGAATGAAATTATTACCAAACATCATTAAAGCATTTCTTTTTTTTTTGATAAAGTTATGAAGAAACAGCTGTTAAAAAATCTAATTAAAATGTGGATTTTAGAAAGTTTAAAGAGCTTTTATTTGTTTTTATAGGAAGTAGGTTTACTTCGATCTTTCATGAGTTTTATACATAAAATGATGTTGCTGGGTGTAGAGGCTGACACTATCTCTAACATTTACTTTTGAGAACGCAGTGTTGAAATAATTTACCAAACTTATATTTTATGGAAATTAATCATAAAGTAATATTCCAAAGCATTCTTTGCTTCAGTTTAACAAAGTTTACAGACATTCATTTCTGTTGCTCCACAGCATTTCAATCAGGTTGGGGTTTGGACTTCAACTAGGCCGTTTGAACCTCTTCTCTGTTAGCATTTTCAGCTATTGTGTTGCACATGTACTGCTGTGTTTTGCATCATGGCTTCTTCTATGACCCAGTTTGGTCCGAGCTTTGGCTGGGGCTGAAATTCAGCCCGGGAGCTCAGCTTGGAGAGGCCTTTCATCCCACCGCACAACCGACCAGAGTGGAACCATCAACCCTATTAACAAGCAGCTCATAAAAATACGAGCAAATATTAAAGAACAAAAACAACCTCCAAAGGAATGCAGACCAGGAAGCCATCCAACAAATGGAAACCATCACAACTTTAACAGCTGGAAATTAATTTTCCCTCAAACATATGCTTAAACAGCTCATGACAAATCTGGCAAAAATAGTTTTATCCAAATAGAGTCTTCATCATAGTGATCAAAGATGTAGATTTTACTTACTATGTACCTTGTACAAATTTGTGAATATGAAAAAAGAGATTAAAATCTGTTTCTATCATCAGGTAAATGAGAATACCAAAAATTCATGTACAGATTTCTCAGAAGAAAGAATTAAATATGTTTGAAGGGAAGTTGTTTTTTTTTTTAGATTTTTTTAGATGCCAAAAAGCTGACAATCTTCTGATCCTAAGAGGATGATGAGGTGCTAAGTAAAGGTGATCCTGTCTCTCTGTTACAGCTCCACTGTCACTGCCTGATATGTAACAGTAACAACAATGATACACAAAGCACTTTTTTCAAAGAATTCATAGAGTTAAAGCACAAATAGAATGTAAAAACCAACTCAAGAAAACATATTAAAGACATAAATACTTCCAGAGGCTGTCAAAGGTCAACCAACCCACCACGTTTTCAAAATGTAACAAACTGTCAACTTTCCTGAAAAAATGTTAGTTGCACAAATGTAGCACTATTAATTCATATCAGTTTCATTTGGTTTTGAAAATATGGGGGCGGCAGGTTGATCTCTGCTGACCTTTGGGAACTTTTATCAATACTTCTAAAATGACTGCGGCACAAATGGAAATGTTTGCTGCACAAACGCTTGACACCAGCTTCCTTTAATTTGGAGAGGCTGGGAGGGTCAGCTGCACCCAGGTCCATCATCGTTAGACGAAATGTTAAACACCATGTTGGCAAAAACAAGAAATAGTTATTATCCAGTGTAATTGATTTTAATACAGATAATATTATGTAACCACTTAGCGTTGCAATTATTTTTCACATTATGATAATGTTGCTGTAAATGTCGAACACCATTTAACTCTCTTTAAGTTCACTGTGCATCTGACATCCTTCATCTGCAACGTGTATGTGATGAGGAGTACAGGATGTTAAAAATGGCCACTGGTAATTGGGAAGTGCATTATTTTCATATAGTTGGCAGAATGTTGACATTTTTAATTGTGTGTCTGGGATTCCATATGCATTAATTAAATTAAAATACTCATTTCCAATGTAATATAAGACTTTTTCCTGTCAGTCTGAAGATGTAAATCTGTGGATAGAAAAAGCTTATCTGTTGGCTCCCAAAACAACAATGTCATATGCATTTAATTCCAAATACGGACAGTTTCATGTGAGGCAAAGATATCTTCCTGAAAAATCTGCGTAAATTTGAAAGAAAGACAAAGGCTTAGACGGATCTTCATTTACAAGGAGCAGAACATCCAACAAGAGTAAGTGCTGCCAGAGTTCCTCTCCGTTTTTAGAGTTTCCCAAGCTGCAGCTGATTTCCCTGACAGCGACATCACCAAACACTGCGAGTTTTATAACAGCTAATGTAACAGCTCTTTTGAAGCGGGTGTTTCTAATGAGTCACCGGCGCCGAGGCACGCTGCAGGCAAATCTGACACCAGAGTTAGCATGGAAACGTTTGGGGTCATCACTTTGACCAAGGCGCTCGGTCGGAGCGGGTTGAACAGAGCAGCTGAGGACGAACACGCAAACAGAGCTACTGACGGCTCCTCAGCCCCAACTGTCTGTCCGTCTTCTTGTCTGTCTCTCTGCTGTCTGCTCGGATTTGCGTCCAGATGTGGATCACCATGTCTCTTTTATGCCTTTTCTTCTCCCTCTGTCATTCTTTCTCCTCTCATCTTTTTTTTTCTGTGTAGGCGTGCCCTCCGGTCTCTGTCAATCATGCCTGTGTGTGTGTGTGTGTGTGTGTGTGTGTGTGTGTGTGTGTGTGTGTGTGTGTGTGTGTGCATGTGCGCGCGCTCATGGATGAGTGTTTGTTTGCTCTTTAACTTCATGCCCTCCCCAGCTCATGTCTTCCCCGTCTTATCACTCCCTGTCTTCGCTGTCAGTCTGTTTATTTCAATCCGTCTGTTTATCTGTTTATCCTGATCTTTTTTGGCTCTTTTCTTTCTTCTCTTTGAGGTTGTGTTGTGGGGTATTACACACACATACACGCAAACACATAAGCACGAACACCCCTAGTGAATAATTCTGCCTTCCTTCTTTAGGGCTCCGCAGGGACATGTAAGTGGGACAAGTGGGGAGAGAACAAACATCTCAAACTTCAATCTATGTTTTTCTCTCTTTCCTCCTCCTTCTACGAACCCCGACTGGCTGGCACACATGCAAGCACATGAGTGAATATCTCCTCCTCTCCCTTTTCCTCGTTTCCCCCATTTGCTCAGACCAATCAGTTTGTTTGGGACCAGCATGTGCTTAACATACCATCACAGCCAGGGGTGCACATCGCCATTATGCACAAAAACTGAGAGTTGGGCAGGAAAAATTTGTTCTTGTTTAAAATTATTTTTCAAAAACACGCAAATGAATCTGGCACACAGGCTTCTAAAATTGCTAATTAGCTTGTTAAGAGTGAAATATTTAAAGTAAACCATGTATTATGCAAAAAATACATCGATTTTGTATTTACTGTGTGAATAAAACATGAACATTCTGTTTTTTCTCAGTTTTTTTTTATTGCTCTCAAACTGAAACCTTAGGGCCTAGTTCAATACAATAAAACCTGACTGGCACTTTATTTAACTGAAAATAAGAAAAATATCAACAAAACAGGATAAACTTCAAAAACAACTGTAGAGTATGTTTAAAGTTGACAAAGGGCAGTTGGAAAAGCTTATAGTTATAATCCCTTACAACCTACTCACAAAGGTATTTGTATGAACTAAATATGTGAAAAGCTAAGTTCTAAAATGAGGTATTGCTCTAGCATTTAAAAATAGTTTTGTCTATTTTCATGTATGTTTGTGTAGATTATAGTCAGAGAAAGCTGCTTTGCATTTATAACAACCTGAGCTGTAAAAATGCCCAGAAAAAAAAATACCCTCTGCTGAAAGTTTATTTTAATTTTGGTGCAGGAGACCAAAAAAAAAAAAAAAAAAGAAAAGAAAGGAAAAAATACTGATTTGTTGCTGGCTTTTAAGAAAACAAAGCAGGAATCACAGAATATTAATTCATTTTCTGTTCTTGTTTGTTACCGTGTAATAACATTTTAAGCGTTTGGTTAAGCAAGTGTTTGGTTTTTGAAACATTCCAACAGAGGTTAATGGTTAAAACTGGAATAAATTTACTGCAGCTCAGCTGTTTCAATGATGCTGTTGCTACCAGTTAGTTCAATTATTTTTTTATTGAATATTTATAATATTTGTAACTTTAATCAATATTCACCTAGATTAAATGCATCATTCCGTTCACCTAGACTGCATTTTGATTTTTGTTTTTTTTGTTGTTTCTATTTGTAGAAACGGGATTCACACAGCTCTGCATTTATGCAGACACAAATACATCATTCAAGTCTAGCGCATATTCATCAATGTGTTGTTGTTTTGTGTCAGATTGACCTGATGAGATATCTGAAATTCCTCAACAGGTCAAAATCTAGGTTCCTTAACCATTAAGATGTCTTTTTCTCTGTTTCTTAATCAAATTTGCTTTTGCTGCATGTGTGAAGAGAGAAAAACTGCAATCTGACACAAAACAACTGCACACTGCTGAATATGTGCCCGACTTGAAGGACGTATTTGTGTTAGCATAAATGTAGCGCAGTAGGCTGTGTGAAATCCGTTTCTGTTAAAAAAAAAAATCAAAATGCAGTCAGATTAAATCATACAGAAATTAACAGTAAATTGCATATCAATCAATCAATCAATCAAATTTTATTTGTATAGCACATTTCAGCAGCAAGGCATTTCAAGGTGCTTTACATAATTAAAAAACAAAATAAAAATAGCATGTGACATTGAATAAACAGTAAGAAAGAGAAAGAAATTTTGGAAAAAGAAAAAAAAAAGAAAAACATCCTTTTGTTATGGAATTTAAGCGCCTGTAGTCGCCGGACTCCGCCGTCCGTTTAACATGGGTATTATAACCCGAGTATAGTCAGTGAACATAACTATACTCAGGTTACACATGTTTATATAGACATGTTTTATTTTTAATTAACATTTTCTATACATTTTCTTATCACTATCTTAAGTAAAAAAAACTATTTGCCAGTCTTGAAAATAAAAAATAAAAATAATAAAAAACATATAGATATATAAATAGCTTTTGTACAAGTTATTTCTTTTAAAGATCCAGTGTAGCCTTTTGTTTGAAGTTTTGTAAAAAGAGAAAGCAGTTTGTTAAAGTCTCAGCTCCTGTCTATACCTCATAATCTTGGATCAGGATTTTTGACTTCTTCAAGGAACCGAAAAACAAACATCAGCAATTCAAAGAAGCTGTAGCTTGCATTATTAAGAGTGAATTATTTATTTACAACCTTAAAACAAAACAGCATTCATTTCCAAGCAGGGGGAAATAGAAGGGCTTTTAAAGAGGCTCTCAACTCCAAAACATAACAACATGCATGTCGTGTGCTGGGCTTCTCAAAAAACATAAAATGTATGTGGACTTATTATCGTTTTTGCTGGAACACAACATTCGGGGATGCATACATTAATGTCCATACCAAATTCTTTGTCTAAGTCTAATCATGTTGTGTTTGGCCCTGACACAACTATATTTTCCTCTATATCTACACAGGTGATGCGTGGTACTGTAATACCTATTTGCTGCCAGTAGGTGGGTTCAACACTAACATTTGCAACATCAAAATAATAAAGAAAACAATCTCGATGGCTAATACTGCATTCTTTTTGTACTCAGAAGTCAGATTTTCCAAATTAGTACTTGGAAATCTAATAAGAACTCAATTGAAATCACCAGTTCAGTGTGGGTCAGTACTTATGATTAGCGCAGACTGAACGTCTGCATAGCACATGATGAGTTTAAGTAACGTTATTAGTGGACCAGTAGTCCAATGGATAGCAAAGCTGTTATGCAAGATTTCAGAAGAAAGGGACTTATGTGTAGTATCCTCTTTTGGTTCACTATCAGGAGTATTAGACCAGCTCCTGTATCCTTCAACATTTAGATGCTCGTTACCAGGCCTCTGCAGAGCTGAATGACATGCTGATGAGGGAATTCACCACTTTGATTCAGATGTGTTGGTGTAGGCGATACTGGAGAGTTTTTTTTTTTTTTTACTTAGCTGCACATCTTAATGGTAGGTGATAAGCAGTACTTTCATACGGGTGTTAAGGGTTTTTTGTGACATCCACTTTAACTCATGTAGGCAGCTGAGGTCTTACCCAAGTTTCTTCCAATTGATGACAAACACAAGCAAAACAATTTCTCACAGTAATGTTGTAATCAAGTTTAGTACATGGTCGATTTTAAGCAATTAACCTTCTATCTAAAAAAAAAATGTAAAATGTTTGTGCTTTATTACCAATTTCAGAACAGCTCCTACTTGAAGGTATTTAGAAACAGCTCATGACCTACAGTAGACAGTCTGGTGTTAACTGTGTTGGCATCTTACTGGTTGATTTCATTGAGTTCTTGAAGGTAAAACACTCCTTCACTTCCATCAAATGAATCCTAACTGCTAAAGTAAAACTAATGACATGCCTTAGATGATTAACAGTGTTTGTACTTTTATTGTAACAGACGTGCTGATGGGGCTGTTTGTTGCTCAGCTTTGCGTTTAGAGTGAGATCTGATAAGTCAGGACAGATTTTACTGCCAGGTGGGAACACATGCACTGAAAACTGCAACATTCGCGACCCGAAGCAGCCAGGAGGCATGTTAACGTCACATCTGAAGAGGGCCTCCGGTTTTCTTGGTGACAGTGTGGAGCTCCTGTTGAAAACTCTTAACACTTTAACACCTTCCGGCTGACTAATGTGGACTTTTTTTTTTTATTTTTCTGTAAATGTAAAATGCCCACTTTTTTGTCATTGTGTGGCATAGCACGGTTTCCCTGGACGTTTACTTGTAGTCTAGAAAAATATGTTTCACAGCTGTAACATCCTGTTGAACAAGCACAATATTGAGTGCTCAGAAAGTTAAAGGTAAAACAATGTAGAAGTAACACAGTGTAGGAGTGGATTTATTGTGGTGGATACTTTTTGGTTGAGGAAAAAACACAACCTGAAGCCAGTTTATGGGAGACACATTTCTCTCTATCATTGAAGAAAGCTGTTTTCTTGATGATGGCAGTGATTCATTGGACTTCACTGTCTGGCCAGGCAGACAGTGAACATGTTTTAGCCCAGTGATGTCTTGGCCTAAAATATGACCAAGAAATTAACTAGCAACGTTTCTTAAATAACACTGAGAGCCCATGAGCCCCTGTTATTGAGATTGATGATGTGGGAAGACTTTCTGTGGGATTTTAGGGACATTTGGTTGCTGCTTCAGCAAAAGATGTCTGTAAATAGATGGCTTTAACTGAAAATATTTTTTAAAAATGCTATTCAATCACTGTCAATTTGTGACTTCTAGTATTAGGTGCCTTGTATAGAAAGGTTGGATTTTAAGCCCTTTTATTTTCAAGTAAGAATCCCTGTTGGTTTGACAGAGTCTGCTCACAACTGCTTTTATGTCTGACTGACAGGAATTACAGAATCCACCACATTCTCATGTTCGTTTAGCAGCATTTTGGTTAGAAAGAGAAACAGAAAACTGGATGAAAGACAAGATTGGTTGTAGGCACTGTGAGACAAAACCCCCCAGCAATCCTTCAACATTTACCTCCAGCAAATAGCTGGCAGTTGGCTAACTGTTAGCCTCTTAGAATGCAGAAATGCTAATTACCTTCATGGCATCCACCCTGTGAGTGAAAAACTAAAGCTCTCTCTCATAGTTGGGTAAATTAACTAGAGTGCTCATTTGTGGCTAAAATAATTCCACCCTCCACCTGGAAATAAGATTTTGTCATTGCATTACAAAAAGGTAAAGAATAGGTTTTCCAAAAATCTTTGGTAAATGATTGTTTTGTTCACATTATATTGTGTGTTGTCTCATCTCAGGAGCTTCATGTTACATCACGACTCTGAAAAGCCATTGCAAAAGTCAGTGTATAATTTTGAGGGCCAGAATAATTATTTCGTCGTCACTTATTTGCTTGTAATACTTGCTGTAACTTTCAACAGGTGGTGAGCAGATTTTTCTCCCAAGACTGACTGACAATTTTCTTTGTATAGTTGAAAATCAATGACTCATTGCAGTTATAAGTTTTTAATCTCAGTTGTTGAATACAAAAGCTTTCATAAGGCATATGGCGGAAACTGTGTGTGAAGATACTTAATGTGAAGGGTTTTAAACCACAATGGTGATTGCTGCTTGCATTGCGTGTCTCTCCTCAGCTTCGCTGAAGCTTTAATTGCTGCTATGTCCTCTTCAACATTAGCAGCATTTTCCAATCTAAACAAGGAAAGTACTGCTGGGTGTCAGCATCTTGCTGCAGACTGTCACCACAAGCTCTGGCTTCCGAAAGAAAAGAAATGTGCCACCTACTCAAAACTCAGATTTCATCAACATAGAATAAAATTTCATCTTTAGAAATTCCATCTTTTTTTTTTTTTTTTTGGAGGTTGTGGCTGTGCTATTTCTTACTCTTGAGGATAAGTAGAGTGTCAAAACTTTTTTTTTCTATCATAGCCATCAATAACTATACCTTGACAACAGTTTACAAAACTTGAAAAATGATTTTTTTCACCCTCATTATTGCAGCAAGCAGAGTCACTTTCCTTGACACTTTTAGACCACATTTTAAATGACGCAGTTATGCGGAATTCAGTCTGGAGAGACTCAGACAGAGAAACAAAATGATTAAAGAAAGTTTAATGACAAATAAACATTAAAGTCCTTTGGCGCTCAGGTCCCGGCCGGATATGTTGAGCTGGAACTTCGATAAGCTCGATAAACATTCCTGATGCTGCATAGAAATGTAATCCCCCCGGGGCCTGTACTGGTGGCGGCGGTCGAAGAAGGATGTGGCCTGAGAGCCTTTAGCAGAAGGTGGAGATGGGGCGGAGGTGGGTTGATTGCAGCTGGTAAGCGGAGGAGGCCGTGGCCAGGAGGTCCTTTTCAACTGGAGCTTGAACGATGATTGGCCGAAGCGAGGCTTGATCCAACGCTGATAGGTCCAGGGTGAAGAGAGGGAGGCGCTGATTGATGAGGCAGGTGAGGCTAAAGAGTCTTCCAGATTGAATTTGCGCCAAAGCTTCATTACCACAAATATGTTCTTATTCAAATGAACAGAAAAAAGTAGAGGTGTGCCGATCGATCGGTCACCGATCATAATCGGGCCGATTTTCGTGAAAAAGTGCATGATCGGTGATCGGCGATCATTGGCTCTTGTTGCCGATACCGATCATCTCATTTTGCAGCCTGCCTGTGCAGCTGGTCTCCTCTTTCCTTCACTCTGCGCAAACGCGCAGCAACAAATCCTAAGCAATGTGTAACTATAACGCACTGAGTTAATGGGGAAGTTTGCGTGTTGCGGCAGAAAATTGAAGCAGGTCAAAATGCATCAACACAACGAAGCTAATACGACATAAAAACAGTGCCATACTTGATGGAATTTGGCTACATCGAGGCTCACTGCAGTAAAAAAGACATACGGAGCAATCAGATAGCAGGTAAAGCAGCGCACAGCTACAAACACTCACCCGGATTAGCATGACGGTCAGAAAGCTAAACAAATAACCTGGAAAATTATTTAAGTCTTCGAGCTGCGATGTAAGACGCTGGTTCTGCTCTTGCTGTTGAATCGCTGCTACGCTACAGGTAGTAATATCTGACAGACGGAGCTTCGCTTCTGCTCCACCTGGTAGTGACTCTCGCACCGAACCTCTGCTTAAAGCTGCAGCATCTAACCTAAAAAAATAAATTTTACATACGTATTAAAACTTTCGCTGTCCTAACATGAGACAGATGATCTCTAAAAAAAAAAATCGATCTCCTCCCTGTTCTGCATAATTACTCCGCTCAGTCAGAAACAGCCAATCAGAACTAGCAGTAATCAGCTAGCCGCCATGCTATCAGGAAGTTTTCATTCAGTAACTCTGGATTGTTTATTGTAATGGAACCTGTTTTTGCCTTTGAATGTTAAGTTTTATACTTGAATTTTTTTGGCAATGTTGAGAGGTTTTATTTTGGCTCATTGCATTATTTAGCCTCTTCAGAGCCTTCATATGTTATCAGTCTGTTAAAGATAGTATTACCAATAGCAGTACAATTCGCACAATGCCTGTTTTGTTTAGTTTTCTTCTTGAAAAAAGTTATTAAAAACAAGTTTTTGTCTAAATTAAGGTGAATTCATGGTTCCTTTTTCTACATAATGTAACCTGTAGTGTTTATGATAAAAAAAAAAAAAATAGTTATGTGATCGGTATCGGTGATCGGTATGGGTGATCAGCCCTCATGGGTGATCGGTATCGGTATCGGGAGGAAAAAACCTGATCGGCACATCTCTAGAAAAAAGTATTTGGATGTTTACCTTTAACATACTAATTTTATTTTTTCAAGAAGCTCTACACACTGCCTGAGCATAATGTTCTTCAGCTAAGTAGAAGGCAGAGAATGTGGAGCTTTCTCCAACTAAAACTCTCCATCTCAAGTGTGAAACTTAAACTGAAAACGTCCAAATTAGCACACGAAGACCTGAAAGGATTTCTTTTTTTTTTCATATTTTACTTTCTTTGCAGTACCAAAAGCAGATCTTCAAAGCCTATAGTTGCCGAGGTATCTTGCAGTTACATCAGAGAAAAAAAAGTGATGAATGTTGGATGGTTCTGGGCTGTGAAGTTTTGACAAAAAAGGTCCTCCAACGCAAAGCTTTGGCAAGCTTTCACACTCTCTCAATGCAGCTGTGTTATACATATGCATTAGGAAGCGTAGGAACTGCAGGAAAAATGTCAGGCAGTCTCTGTGGAAGGGAATATTTGAAATGGAAAGGGAGGATAAATCACATATAAAATATTTGTTTGCTCATCAAGAGTGAAGTTTAAACATGTTTAGTCTTTCTGATATGACTCAGACGAATACTTGCAGTCAGAAGTTTACATACGCGCATCATGTGCATGAATTTCAGTAAGCTGTTTTTTTTATGATTTATTTATTTTTTGTCATTATAGTAGGCTGGTTATACAATATACAATTTCAATTTCAACAGCTTGAATGTATTAGTTTGATTCTTTTGTGGGTCTTCTATTCATACAAGCTCAAATGTGACACATATCCCTGTAAAAAAAAGGAAGGAAGTTACAGAGAAAGCCCCTGTTATTAGAGATCTTGAGGAAGGTCCTTGCATAATTCTAGTTTGATATTTTACCGCTCCTTGCATCAAAACTGATAGACCTCATTTAAACTGACTCTCTTCCTGGTACAGACTTGACTTTTCACCATAATTCATAAAGTTAGTAGTATTTTAAGTCCTCAGCGTTCCAGAAATGTAACATTAACCATCTTATCTATTGCCAATGGCATCAAATGTCCGATTGTGAATTCATAATTTGGAGGTTTTTGAAGAGGCTTGTTTTCCTGACACGAAAAAAACCCCATTAACTTATTGCCAGAAAAAAATCTAAATGTTTCTTTTTTAGAGCTTGGACTTTGAACCCACACATTAAAACTGATTTTAGAATAGATAAACTATAAATAACAATAAAGGTTTTCTATCTATCCTGTTAATTCCACTAGTTATTCCATGAATAGTGGACAAATATTTATATCACCAGTTATTATGTCGGTGTTAATGGTAATAAAAAGTCAGTAGTTGTTGTTGAGCTGAAATTTTAAAGGGATACTCACCCAATTATCATTTAAATTCAGTATATATATATATATATATATATATATATATATATATATATATATATATATATATATATATATATGCAAGATGTATGTATATATGTATTCATCTTGCATACAAGACATTCATCTTGTATGCAAGATGAATGTCTAATCATTCCACCCTTATAAAAGTAATGGTTAAAATCCATAGTTAAATGTCCAAAGTTGAAAAAATTCATTCTTCACAATGTAATGGTATCCAGAATTCCTGAAGCGTTAAACTGGGAATAAGCAAGCTATGTTTTCCACAGAGAGGTCACGGTGTACACAGAACATCTCGCAATGCAATTCTTAACCTGCAGACCTTTCGTTTTTAGCTTGAGTGTGCATAAAACTTCTAAAAACTTGACATTTACATTTGACTTTTTTTTAGTTTCTGGAAAACAGCCCAGTGCTTCTTCCTGCAGTATTACTGCAGTAAGTCCATGAAAATTCACTGCAACTTATTAACCACTAGATTAAACAGGACGAACATCTGTGTGGCAGAGCACACTCCATTTTCTCACTTTTTCTATTATCATTAGTAGTAAAGTATTCCTCATTTACTGCTAAGGTTTTTTTTTTTCTGTCTTGGCGTCAGAAGCTACAATGAGGTTATTTCTCCCTTCAACGATTCACTTCACAGCAGAATCCCATCTCCTCTGTGCCTCAGTGGAGCTCACATCACCAATTCTTATTGAAGAGGAAATCACACAGCCATTGCCTTAGTGAGGTCGTTATTTGGATAATGACTAATCTACTCCTGACTTGATTCCATTGCTCTGATCTGCCATCCAGGTTGGAGACAGCGGATGTGACTAACGATGTGGCTGCGACGCAGTCTGGAGATACACAAAACACTCACACTCAAAGTCACTCACTTGTTTATGAGCAGTAAACGCATATTTGAAAAATTCCCATTAATGACAAACACAAAACTCATCTTCTGTTAAATTTGCTCCAACATCCCATTAGTCAGTTTAAGGGAATCACGTCAAAACAAGATAGTTGTCGCAAACATGTGAAATATAAAAAAAAATAGTGACAAACCAGATCTGAAAATCACTGTTGTGTAGAATAATCTGACAATGTTGCTGTTCTCTCCTCACACACATCCAAAAGACAGGCATTGCAGTAATGAAGAGAGATCCTTCTGAACAAACAGTTTCATGATTATTCTGTTCGCTTGAGCCAACAGAGCAGATAAAAATGGGAAAGATGTAGACATGAGGAAGTATTTATATTGAGATGCTGCAATCTGTTTAATGTGGGATATTTAATCTGGTCTATTATCAATATTTTTGCTACATTCTGTGTTACTTTTGTGGCATACACTTTTATGATTAAAAGCATAGGAAATATCACTTATTATCACCTTCTAATCAGCTGGAGAGATACTAAAATTGATACATTTAAGCAAAGATCCTGCTGAAGACATTGCAGCTTTTTGGAGGAAATATGTTGGTAAAACTTGTCTGACAAGGTGCTACATCCAGCAGCAAGATTACTTGGGGAAAAATGTGATTGAAGAAGGGTTTCTGCTTTGAACAGCTGGTTATTATTCAGGAGCAGAAGTCACAGTCTCATAGTGTCAGCACATAAGAAATGTTCCTTTTACTGATATGAATCATTAGATCACCTATTTCCTGTCAAATGTCTGAAAAAATGTAGTTTGGCAGAAAATAAAAGTTTTTCAATTCTATGAGAAAATATCCCAGATATTAATACAAAAAAAATGTTAAAGTAGACTTAGAGGATAAGATGTCTTACTGTGCTCAGTGAGACACTAACTGCTATTTCAAGTAAAGATCAATAAAGGTGAATTTATTTGCATTTTGTGCAAAATATGTTATAACTTTTAAACATAAGGGTCCAGGTATGTTCTAAACACATGGCAGCCATATTGAATTTTGAGGAGAGAAACGTCCAACTTTCCCACGTTTGAGTTCAGACTTTGGTGAATGAACCTGTTTCTTCAAATTTATATGTTTTGACTTTCTGTCATCCTTAAGGGTGTGAGTAGTCTCTGAAAATGTTTACAGGCCGGATCACTTTCACTGGTTCTGGAACAGATTCTCAACTTTGGGTCAAGCCAACAACCCTTTCAGTTCCTCTCACTGTCCTCTGCAGGGCCCTCCCCTCTGCCATATTACAGCTTGCAGGCAGTAAAATTTCTTTCAGTTCTGTTATAAAGTGCTTTTTCCTGTTGGCCTGTTTCTGGGTTTGTTTTAATGAGCTTCTTGAAAGTGACTTTTATTTGTTAAAGTGTTTTAATTTTTATTGTCCATTTCCAAAATGCCCTCAATTAGTTCTTATTAATCTAAAAATGCCAAAACCCAAACACTCATCTTAGTTAGAGAAATACCATTAATTCAGAAAGAGAGCAGCAAACTTTCTCTTTATCAATGAAAAATAAAACAGATTTTTTTTTCTTACTTATTAAATGTATTAAACACTAAGAATCCCCAGGATCTTTTATTTTATAAAGACACATGCAGACAGTAGGTTTTTCATTTTGCTTAGTAAAAAATACAATAGAGTTGCAGATTTTCATACACAAATTAATTTATTTTGAACTTCCTGCCTCTATTGAGTAACACATAGCACATCTTATTTTATGTGTGACAATCTCTAAATTAAAAAAATGGAGTTAACTAGTCAGCTTGCAAATAAAAACAGAAATTGCTATTAGCCAGAAAAAAGTCTGATTTATTCATTTCTACTATTTCTTCTTATTTTATTCTTATTATCAAGTACAACAGTAACTGACTTGCCCTTTCAGTCACTTTTAAGGGCACCAAACACACACATGCAAACACACAAGTATAATGTTGATATCCTTGCAGAGAGAAATACACATGCAGAGAATTGCCCTCCTCTCCTCATGTTCTTTTTTTTTTCAATATGTGCTCATTTGGTGATGTTAATGCAAGTAGGCATGTACAGTGTGCTCTAACCGTGCAGGGAGGGTAGCGTGTGTTTTTGTGTGTATTCTGATGCAAGTGTTTATGCAGATTTGTGAGCGTGCACACATTTGTGTGCACTTACTGCTCTTAAAAACCAATTAACAGCGCGCAGCAGCAGCCACCCCCGCCTCCAAATGAAGAGGTGAATTAAACATCACCACAACCAGATGGAAAGAAATCAGAGAGAAAGAGAGATGGATAAATAATTGAAGACAGGGATGGGGGGGAGAGTAGGTCATAAAGAAAGGGGGAAATAAAACTGAAATAAGAGATGAAATGAAATGTAAGAAAGCAGAAGTCAATTAGAGAGACTCAGAGGGAGCTGTAGGGAAGAAAGAAAGGAAGACAGGGCAGGAGTTGCTGGCAGTGAGTCAGTGTGATTCTTATGTGTTTTTAGAGAAATGTGTGTGCATCTATCCCACTTTCAGGAAAAACAGTTAAAGAAACACAATCCGGCTGTTTGAAATACACAGCGGTATAATTAGGTTGGTTGCAGCACAGTTATGATTAGACCAAACTCTCTTCGACTGAACTGAATAAGCTCAACTTTGACATCATTCTTTATGCATGCGTGATTCAATGTGTGTGTGTGTGTATGCGTGTGTGTGTGTGTGTGTGTGGGTGGGTGGATTCGTGTTCTTGAGACTGAGAGAGAAAATTCAGAAACCAGTTTACCAAAAAAAGAAATAAATAAATAAAGAGTGCTGCCATCACACAGATCACACTGGAGTCGCATTTCTTTCAAATTACGCAGTTTATTTATATCCAAGTATGAAAATAATGTGAAATATGTACAAAACTTGTCAGAGTTTCATCGTAATCACTTCTTTCTGTCACTAACATTACAAATCCTGAGCATGACGATAATTAAATTGTATTAAAATGAACTGAACTGATTTGAATTGGATTTGGACTAGACCTTACATCATTGTATTCGATTAAGATATTTCTTCTTAAAGCTGCAGTATATAACCTGGCTGCATTAAGGAAAAATATGTTTTTTTTACATATTTGTTGTGACAGTATAATATGAGACAGATAATCTGAAAAGATCGATCTCCTCCACCTCCTCCCTCCTATCCTGGTCATAAACAACAAATTAGAGCCCGGAGAAGCGCTGTCAATAATGCTTGTGTATGCGTTGCTAAATGTGCTAATGGTGGAGAAACAACTTTCTGTTTCAGGTTAATCTGTTAATAAAAATTTCTCAACACAAAGAGCTGGAAAAAAGAGCTATCATGTGTCGAGCATGTCATTTTCATAGTGTAGTTGTTTACGTGTGCATGTGTGGACAAATATATTAAAGAAACTGCTTTTGTGTAAGAATATGTGTTGCAGTTTGGTAAATCGTGACTACTAAAGTTTTGATGTGTGTGCGTACATCTGTGTATATATGCTTTCAAATCCTATGTGTATAACTTTTAACAGTCTGTGTGCTACTTAGTTCCTGCATATAAATGTTGCTGACTTCCCCTGGTGTCTGTGTGTGTGAGAAAGAGAGAGAGACAGAGAGAGAGAGCTTCCTGGTTTGCTCTGCGGTCGGCATAACGCTGCTCCTCTGTGCTTCTGGAAGTGTTTGTGAGAGGAAATAAAAGCTGTGCTTGGCGGCGAGGGGACGCTGGGAAATCATGGAGCTTCTGTTTACAACAAACACCAAGCGAAGTGGGACACTCAGCGACAGTCTTTGTGCATGTCCCTCCGTGTCTGCCCCACTCTGTCCAACTCCATCTCTCTCTGTCTGATCTCGTGTACGTCTCCGTCAGATAAACGCCGGGTGCTTTGGAGGCATAAATGTTGCATGAATTATTTTTCCAATGCATCAAACAAACAGGCAGAAGAGAACTTTGCACTGCAGGAAAGATGCAGTTATTGGTTGTTGGATGCTGACCTCTGCGACTGAAGGACTGGAGTGACACTTGGCTTTGTGATGTGGACAAAAGTTAGTTTTTAAGTGTTTCAGGACACTGAAACTTCAAATACAGGATGGATACAGTCAAAAGAAGTCATGACGGAAACATGCTTTTGAACTTTCCTCACATGTACACGACTGATTTCACTTCAATAATTCATCCCTCCTGTCTCGGCTGTCATTCTGTGACATTCTCTCATGACAGTCCTTTGTTTTTGGCATTTTCCTCTGATGCAGCAGAGGACGTTCGGACACAGAAAATAAAACTGGGCACGGCTGTAGTTAGTAAGCAACTTCCATTTTCAAGCTTCATTTAGATGTTTATTTTATTTTTTAGTATTATTTTCATAAAGCCTCTCAATCGGCTTATCTTTGTCAGTTTGTAGAATGAGTATGAAGAGGCATCAAAGTGATAAACACATTCACTGAGCCTTACTTTTGAGGAAAGAAATATTTATGTGCATCTGAAATCGGGTTTTCTTCAACCCTGTCCTGGCAGTTTCAGATTTTTGAGTAATATTTTTATTCCCATAATTGTGTACTGAATAGGACTGCACAATTAATCTGAATATTTTATTTATTTCACTCCCATACAATCAGAAAAACAACATAATGAACAATTATTATTAAAAATATGATTTTGTCAGTTTCTGAGGAAATAGTGCAAAAAAGACTCCCATTTAAAGAGGAAAATGCAATAAATTGTAAAAATATGAATGTGATCTAACAAATCTGAGGTTTTCCTAAAATAAATTAAGTTTTAACACCAATTCAATGACATTCACTTTGTAAAAACAGCTACAGAAAGATTGATTTCTGTATTACTTATTCAGCTGAAAACCTGGTCTCATATCAAAAATACTCTTTATTTTGGAAGATATTGCTGTAGGAAAACCAACATTTTTTCTATTTTTAGTATTGAAGTTGTGTTTAAAAATAAAGTTAGAGGAATGAAATCCTAGATAGAAATATATGTTTTCTACATGACAGCTGTTTATTCAGGCTGCTATTTCTACAGAATTAGCCGGAGTTTGGCAGATATTGGTACATTTCCTCCTTCGCCATTTTGTTGTTTTACAGTTTTGGTTGATTTATATCCAAATAATTATTATTTGATAATAATAATAATAATAATAATAATAATAATAATAATAATAATAATAATAATAATAATAATTTAATAATTATTATTATTACGTTATAAAAGAAGTAAACTGTACAGGATGTCACACTTGATTGAACTTCACTTGGTACCATTTGATTTGTCTAATTATTTTTAAAACATTAATCCTCTGGACTTGAAAATGTTGGAAACCTTTGATTATTTTTGGTAATGCTAACAATGGTAGTCATGCTTGTATACCTTGACATAAGGTGCTAAAGAAAGTGTAAAACAACTTTAAATAATTTTGTTTTTGGTTCCTAATTTAAATGACTAATGAACACTAATTAAAGACTGGAAAACTAAAATAATTACTGTTTTGCTGTTGCTGTTTTTACAAAACCTGGATCTTAGAAATCAGCTTCTCAATTAATTTAGAAGTTCTTGGCAATTTCAATTTAATTTAGAAAATACATAAGAAGACAAATGTAAACAAGAAGAGTAGTTAAAGACATGCATTTTTTTTTGCTTTTGCCTTATCTGAATTCAGTTTCTTAAGCGCTACGGTAAATCACAAAGGTCACAAAACCTCTGAATATTTTTTGACATTTTACTTTGAAATTTTTTCATAATAATTCCATCGAGCTCAGAGGAACACCTATTTTTGCTCCTGTCCAGGTTTTGCCCTTTGCTGCCATTTTCGAAATAGCAAAAATATTCACTTGGCCTACAGAGCACAAAGAGCAGCAGATATGCATGCAGGCATGCATGTAAACACAGACAATGTTCTTATGAGCCCACATGGAGACGGCATGCCCTCTCCTGCCTGAGAAGGATGGTGGAAATGGGAGCGCGCTGCAGCCCAGAGGCAGAGCTGCACCATGAATACAAGGAAAGGGTCAGCGCGGCGGTGTTTGGAGTGGGGATTCAAAGAATCAACGCTCCAGGGTTCAAATGGCTGTAGTTTGGGGTTACAAATATTGCAAGCCGACTGCTCGTTTTGACATAACGTTGCTTCGCTTTCAGGAAGTTCTGTTCAGCCTCAGGCGGCCATATTAAACTTGTACTGCGAGGAAACAGATATTGCATTCCCTTGTCTCATAAGAGGATAGGAGAGAGATCTTGAACTCCTCACAATTATGTTGCTTTACATGTCAACCTGAATTACAGCAAAGTTACTGCATTAAAGTTTATGCTTAATAAGAGTGTCATCAGTGGTGTTGTTTACTGTGGCAGTTATTTTTCTTAACCACGATTAGCTAAGGAAAGAAATTCTGAGAGCTGCACTTTGCTGCTTTATTTTTCGCTTTCCCTCTCACATCCTTGATTTTACTAAAAATGTGTGAAGTGCTTGTAAAATAGACATTCACCTGAAAGCCAACACCTCAGCGTTCACAAGAGAGAGACGAGAGGCATATCGGGATAGAGACCAGCCATAAGGTACAATCAGTCATGACTGGAGTGTCTTGAATTGCAGAAGCGACGAGAGCTTTGGGTTCAATTTGCATGAAATGCAGCTTCCTATTCTAGTCCAATCAAATCCTTTTATGAACATAGCAAGTATCGGATTGATGTCACCTTTCTTTCTAAGATGTGATCTCACTGCAAGACATATAGTTACATGCAAAATGACATCTGGGAGGTGATGTTAAAACCCTCACAATGTAGTGACCAACGATAAGAGAAAACGTTGGTTGGAGGGCTTTTGTTAATGCCAGTTTCTGTTTTTGGCCATCAGAGGCAAAAACAGAAACTGGGATTATATTCCCAAAGAGAGATAAAATGGTTGGTCAAGAACTAAAACATTCTCATCTTAATTGAATTTAGTCTGCTCTTTAGTGACTGGACATTTACTTACTAATTAAGTTTGAATTAATTGGGATACTTTGACAGAATTTGTTGGCTTTGCAAAAATGAGTCATTTGTTCTTAAATTTTCCACTAATCTGTAAATGTCTCTTTAAGCTTTAATTCCTGGATTTTATCAAAGATTTTAGTACAGCTCCTACATATGAATATTAATACTATGCCTCATATTTAATGTTGTACTAAGATTTTACTATTACACATATACTTTCTTCTTAAGTGATTTGAATGGCTTGAGATATCAGATGTCACCAAAGCTTTGCCTGAGGAGAAAAAAGACCAAAATGGATAAAAGTGATTATAGAGGATAATATGATTAGGCATCCCTGGTTTTTATTGTGAAGCTCCATCTATTGTACCAGTGGGTCATTATATGATGCGAGTGTGAGAGGAGGAGAACATCTTCCCCCAGGGTGATGATGCTGGGATGGAAACGATGGAGAAGATGAGGCTGAAAGAGACGGCCGAGCTGCAGAGACAGCTGTGATGAAACGGGATCTGGAGAAGTAAAGAAACACGAAACGATGGTTCCATTAAATCATCCAAATTTTAGCAAAACGATATACAAAAGAAATATACAGAGGAATATTTAAATATGTTGTAAAAGCCAGATGCATAAACTCCTTAAGCTTGTTGTTGTAATGTAATAAACTGTACATGATTTTAAGCAGTGACATGTACATGTACTGTTGACTGTAAACCTACAATGCAACAAAGACTAAGCAGCAAGAAGAGAGTAGTCTGAAACAAGAGAAGAGGAAAAGGAGAAGATATTAGGGTGTGTGTGTGTGTGTGTGTGTGTGTGTGTGTGTGTGTGTGTGTGTGTGTGTGTATTTGGGAGGGGGGGGGACAAGTAGGGTGGGTTTCCCATAGGGTTAATTACATCTCTGTTCTCTGTCAGTGTGGCTTTCTCCTCTGCGATCTGAGTAGCCGCTTCAGGCTGACAGGCCACACACGACATGCCCACATTCACAAAGAAATGCACACAAAAATACTCCCACACACACATTCACCATTAAACATCACGACACAAAAACAGAAAACTGTTCCTCCTGCTCCTACTTTTTCTATTTCTCTCCTTTTGCTGAGAGAAACTGTAAACTCACAGAGGTGCATCCCAGGAGAAAACTTGTTGTTGAGAGCCGAGTTCTACACGCAGAAGAAAGCCTGTGCTTGTAATAGCTGTTAATTTTGCATAAATCATGCAGAACATGACCCACATGTAAATCACTCATGTCAGCAGGATATCACTTCCCAGCAGCTTCTTCTTCTTCTTCTCCAAGGGGAACAGCTTTACTTTTCATTGTTTTGTCTCATCTATTATGTTTGTCTTTGATTTTTTTTCCCAAGAACAATGACATAAAAATCTATCAATATTTGACATAGATTTCAGGATGCAATATGTTGTCATGTTAGTATTCACACAACAGTAAAGCGAAACTAGTTGATCAGACGCTAGAAATATATTTGTGTTTTTTCTAGCTGAGAAATAAATGTACTATGGATTTGTGGTTCACAAAACTATGTCTGCAAGGGAATTTATCAAAGAAGTGACATCTATCAAAACATATCTCTTCACAACACAATATTTTAGGGTTTATATTTAGACATTTAGCTTTGCCCAGAGCCTCAGTCGAACAAGTATTTGACAGCTTTCAAAATCACGGAATTAGATTCATTCATCTCCGTGTTCTCGATAAGCAAGGAAAGAAAAAAGAAACAAAAAATAAGGAAACAGATTTTTTGAAAAACTTATTCGCTTTCCTATTGCTTAAGACTTCTTTCCCTTTTATCCATCCATCTTATTTTTTTTCCTTTCCTCCTTCCATGTTTGGATCTTTCCAGGTTCCATATTTGAATCCAGCCCAGTGGATAAATATCTGCCTTAAAATGACTGTGAACAATTGTATTCATACTTTATAAATGGGGCTGAAGAGAACAGCCAGAGTTTCCAGAGTTTTCCATAACTCTGAAAAGTTATGGAAAAGTCTACTGAATCACTGTCTGACGGACTGTGTACGTCTGAAAGGAACTTCAAACCTTTATCAACCCTCTGCTCACCCTAAACTCTTGGGTGAACAAAGATCGCCCCAACAGAAGGTGTGTGACAGTACAGAAGGTCACAAAGACTGTATAGATTAGTTCCTAAAAGGGTAATGTGGTCTATTTCGTATGTTAATGTTTATGACACCATCAGGAACAAAACACTGTGTGTGGCAGGTCTGGAAGGGCCTCCAGAAGATAAAAGAAACTTTTCTTCATTGTTAAACATTGGGTCTATGTTGTGACATCAAGCCAACAGTGAGAATGAAAGGATCAATTTTAAATGAACCGAAACTCTAAAGTCAAATTTCACATCTGTCACAACAGAGAGAGCAACAGTAACTCTAAGCACTCAATTTGCTTCCAAGTGAATTTAGGATTTTAGTTCAGTAAAAATGTTTGTTTGAGAAATCCCACCAGCGTTCCAGAGTGAGATCTGTTCTGTGCAGAGCAAACAGCTCAAACTGCATCAAGCTGCATGACTGGATGGAACGGAAAATGCTTCAAAATACTTTCTGCTACTGAAGGTGACTGCATCACGTCACAACAGCAAAGATTTCCACACATTTTCCATACATCATGTGATCAACAACACGATGTTACTACTGGTGGAAAAAACAAAGAAGACGACAGGAAGTGGTAGAAGAATTATGGTTTAACAGGGTTTTTAATGGAAACGCAGCTAGTGTTAAGGTGTTTTGTGAAAAATTAAACCTTACACTACAGCTCTGTAAAATATGTGTGAAACAACAGCATCAATTTTTACCCACTGGTACCTTTATGATTTATCTTTGGCAGTGAGGTTGGAGGGCCTCCTTCCCATGACCCTAGTCTTTAACTTCCTCCAGATTCTTTATCATATTTAAGGGCTGCGTCACTCCAATATGTTAATATTACTTTCACTCAGAAGAAACATATTGGTACAATTAAATGATGACATCAAACATAAATCTGCCAGGTATATGATATAAGTTGGGCTTAGCTGTACATAACCCACTATACTCAGACTATGTTATGATTTTGAGTTGCTGATGGAATTTCTTTCACCTATAACCACATTTTTCCCCCAAAAGAACAAATATGTGAAATTCTTAACAGGAATGTGTATTAGAATTATCTCAGTATTTTAATCATTACAGATACATTTTCTTTCTAATGTTGCAATGAAAAGTTATCCTGAATGAGATTATGTATGCACAAGGGAAACTCTTTGAAATTTCTTTCATGAGCTTAATTTTAACCGAAGCCAAGCAGCCTTCTTTAATAACAAGGAAGTGCTTTAAACCAGATTTTTCCCTAAATTTTAAATGAAAACACAGATACCAGCAGGCAGTCGCTGCAGTTGTCCTCTGAAATCAGAAGCAAAGATAAAGAAACATCAAAGCCCTGCTTGTGAGAAGTCTGGAGATCCCGGCCCCTCTGTAAAGGAGCTATTCACACAAATAACACAACATGTGTAATCCTCCTGACAAATCAGTAAATCTCTCTGTTCTGTGCACCTTTGTGGTTGAATCCCGCAGAGATGCGTCCCTCAGATCCACGGCCTGCTTTATTAACCAGTTTTTTGCCTTAATTAGCTAATAGGATTGTTTTAACCATGATCCAAGAACAGAATAGCCCACGGGAAGACAAACACCGACTCTGTGGAAGTGTGTGTGTGTGTGGGTGTGTGTGTGTGTGTGTGTGTGTGTGTGTGTGTGTGTATGCATGCAAGACTGAATACATACATACGCCTGTATTCTCTCTGTCAGGAGTGAGTCGATGAGTTGTGTGTGTGTTAATGTGCACAAGTGCATACATTTGGTGTGATTGATCACCGCTTGTGCCTGAGTGTGCATGCACGAGCCCTTTCACGTGCGTGTGCATTTGTAATCTGAGGCAGCCACCACTCTCTCTCCTTCTCTCCACCTTAATTAACGTGGCTTCTTGCGAGACTTTCCTCCGGAATATGAAACAATTTTACCTGATGATGCAAACAGCTGAAAACACTGCCTCCCTTCGTGCCTCGCCTCTTCACCTAACACTTTCTTTTTATGCGAGAGCGTTAATGGCTGCCAGTGCTACACTTGTAGTTTTTATATCTGTGTCTTTTAGTGGTGCAGCAATTGCCAAAAGGCTTATTTTGCTGCAGGAAATGTGTGTATGTAAGCAAAATCCTTTGTACTGTGTGATGAAAAAAGCTGTATCACAGCTCGGCAATGATGTTCCTGCAGCACAAGAGCTGGCTTACACATCCATGGACAGATGCACACAGTCCAACACACAAATTTGAGCCTTGGAGAGGTCCAAGGAAAACCTTGGAAAGAGGGCAAGGAGGAGACAAAGCAGCGGCAGAAGGCACAGAGGAATGACAAATATGGGAATTTAAGGAACTGAGCTTTGAGCGCAGCCAAAATATTGAAATGATTAATAGGATTTTATAAAGTAAAATCTCTAAATCCCTGTGTGTCCTTCCCCTTGGCTGATACAGTATTCATGTGGACATACAGTTCCCAGCAACAGAATTCATATTTCTTTGATATTCTTACATTTTTTTTTATGTTACAACTGCAAATGTCCATTTTATCAACTATTTATGCGATAAACCAACAAATCAACACATTAATCACAATTAATTCTTTCAGCTCTACACTAAATCTCTCCATAACTCATAATATCCCAAGAAAATGCATTAAAGTTTATGATTATAACATTATAAAATGTAGAAAATGTAAAGGAGAATAAATACTTCTGTAAGACTCGGGGACTCCGCTCAGACAGGATTTATGCTGAAATGCCCTCATGATAAAAACAAATACTAAAATCAGACTATAAATATATTATATACTCAATGAAAGCACACAACAAATTACTCCAGCTGCCATCATATAGACAGACATGAGCCAATAAGATCAGAGAGGCTGTGTGTCGCTCAATGCGGCATAATAAAGGATGGCAGCTCATGGCCAAGACGCAATGAACAGATCCTAAAATTGATTTCCCTCTTTGTCCTTCTGTTGCAGTGTGCTGTGTGCGATTCTCCCAGGAGCCGGCCGACCAGTCAGTGGTGCTGGGAGAACGAGTGGTGCTGTCCTGCGTGGTCTTCAACTACACGGGCATCGTCCAGTGGACCAAGGACGGCTTGGCCTTGGGCATCGGAGAAGGTCTTCGAGGTAAAGGGAGGGCGAAGAAACTGTGTAAAATGAGGAGGGGGGGAAAAAGGTCCCATTTTATGCAGCTGCAGAGATCAAAGTGGAGTAAAGAGGAGAATTAGTTTAGATATGGTTTCGGTTCAGTTGGGGCAAAAAGAAACCTGGGAAAAAGGTGTTATGGTTGAAAAGTTTAGTTTTTACAGAGGTGATTGGTGTAGCGTGCAGGAGAGAGTTAAATGCTCAAAAATCTTCACTAGTGACAATCTGGGCAAAAATGAGTCCGGCGTATCATGGTGAATTAGAGAAAATCCCTCACACTGCTCATAAAAGCAGACACGCATTCGCATTTACATTTTAAGCCGACACGCACATCCGGACCAGCTTATTGAGGGCGAAACAGAAGAATATCCTTCAGTTCAGAGGAAGGCAGAGCGTCACATGAAACCAAAAGAAGTCAGAGTTATGGGGTCAAACCTTTTCCACACAGAGAAGCAGCTCTCTCTGGTGATCAAAGGGACCAGAAATGAAAAAGTAATGAGTTAGAGGTCAGAAAAAAGTAAAAGAACTTACCACAGTTATTTACATGAACAAGATTTTGGCCACTGTGGATCTGCTGGTACGTAGATATTTTAATTCAAGACGCATGTTTGGCAAGATTTTCAGTTTTCAAATGGAAATCAGCTCAGAAAGAGCCTAAGATCTCAACAGAACAATGGCTTATCTGTATATAACAGTTTAGTGCAATGCGAGTAAGAATACGTCTTAAGTCAAGACTTAAAACATATTCTGATGAACTAAGAATCATACATTAGTTGGAATGCTTGTTTTTTAATAATGCATTCATTTGTCTCTTTTTGATCAACACTGGCTACATGATGATGAAACAGAGTCTTTAGCAATATCTTAGGGGAAGATAAGAATGTCCCTTGTTTATTGTTTGTTTGTGTTTTGTAATAGTCAGTATTTCACACCATAAAGTGAGTCAATACATCAGTTCAGGTTTCACTTGTACATTTATTCTGTGTTACACTCCTATACCTCTAAACTAGTGCTAATGCAAAATAAGCATTAAATATGCTCCTTTTTGTGTCAATTTGGCTTTAGAAAATCCCTGTTCAGTGTAAAAATGTTCAATATGTTTGATTTTCATCTACAGATTATGAATTGCAGCTGAGACTTATTAAAAAACAATGAAATCACCCTTTAGTCTTCAGGAGTTGACGGGAAGGTGAAGTAGATGCCAATAGCATTGTTAGCGGCTAACAGTTAGTCATTTTTGACATTTCCACGGTGCAACAGAACAGATCACTCCTTCCTCGTCTATCACAGTGTTTCAGTTTCATCCACCTGGTGCCAAAAATGCAGACAAAAAATCAATTAGGTCTTTACAGCTTTTCTAACACTGTCACTGCCGAGCCCATTTTTATAAAGACTGACTGGTGTTACATGATGAGACAGATTAAATGTAGAACTGCAACTATGTTTCTTCAAAATCTGTGTCCAAATCTATCTCAAAATCCGTTTTGAAATCAAAGTCAAATGTTGATTTTATTTACGTTTTTCCTCTGTCCCTTGATGCTGTTTTGTTAACTCGTGTGAGTTTCTAACACTCCGATATTGGAAAGCATTCTTTGTTTACAGCCTTTTTTCACACCTGTTGAAAACTGTTGCATAGTGCTTTAGCACAACCTACTAAAAATACCAATTATCTACTTGCTACTGGATAGCCTGGGAGTTTCCTAACATTGCAAATGAACGTTGGTGTCTGGAGAGAGCTGGAGTTGAAGTGGTTCAAATGTAGCTTTCTGTTCAACTGTCAGGAAATTCAGGAAAGGAAAGTAAGTCTTGACCCAGGCTCCGTTCACCAAGGGAAGATAAACTGCTGATTCAGACTGATATCTTCTGGCAGTGAAGAGAGCACTCGGAGGAACTCCTGAATCCCACCAACACATCCTCTGTCAGAAGAGGCAGAGCGTCAGAGGAAGTTAAGAAGCTCCTTAGTGACAAGGTGCTGCGCCTGGATAACATTCTCCCAGAGCCGGTAAAGGCTCTGACACTGAAGTGTAGCTCCGGCTGACATGACTTTTCAAATCACGTGGAGGTCAGGAAAGTGCCAAAAAAGGCCAGGCAAGAGAGGCACAATGCTCACTGTCCACAAGTAAGCTAAGAAAGATTTCTGAGAAAGAACTTCACGTATGATGTTCACATGCAGAGCTCGACCATCATCACCCTTCACAGGATCACTTCGACTATATGCCCTAAACATGTTTTAGAGCCATTTATAACACTACAAATGAATTCATCTGGTCCCCGATCAGTTTGAGTGATACAAAGTAAACAATCCACCCCCAGCAATGAGGAAAGTATACATTTCTTAATATGTATGTTTAATTTATTGTAGGTAAAACAAAAATAAATCAAAACAACTTTACTCTGCATTTTGTTAATCTGATTGAGTAGTTTCAATTCAACAATTTTGGCCTAAATGTTAAAAAGTTTGGACATCTCTGCTGCAGAGATTGAATGGGGAGGGTTTGGGGTTTTGAGGCAGAGGTGGAGGATGGGTGTAGATCATATGATTTAAGAAAGAGCTGAAGACATGAACTCTGACCTTTTCAGGAAGCAAAAATATTGATGAAATAGTTCTCGTATTCACTAAATCCAGCAGCAAAACTACTTGGCGTTAACTTCTTAGCATTGCAGTTTAGTGTCATATATTTGGAGTAGCGTATTAGTTTATCGATCCATTAATTATTAATAAGCATAGGGAGCCTTACACTATATGTGAGTGAGAGAGGAAGTAAAAGAACATAAGCTGCTCAATAAAATAAGAGTTTTCTGCTGTAGTAAAACAAAACTTCTGATGGTGACATTTCTGATTGCGAGGCTGTTTTTATTTAGTGATCAGCATGTTTAACTCGGGTATAACTGAGCAGGCTCTTGGTATATGTTCCAGACTATAAATATGACTCTACGGCGTCTAAATCTTCCAGGAGGCCGCCGACATTTCCAAATCCTACGTAATCCACGGCAGATAGAGGTTGAAGGCTCAAAAGGATGAAATAAAGGAACTTTCTGTGATCCTGTTGCTGCTGAATCCTCTTGTTCCTTCTCCGTTGAGCTCGGTGTTTCTGAACGAAACTCTCTCCTCAGTTATAATTACAATAGCAGACAATTTTTAAATCTATAACTCTTTGCAAAAACACATAGCAAAGAGCTAAAATGTATTTTTTTTTCTCTCCTTACCAAAAGATTGTCGAACAAAACCACGCTCTGCTTCCATTTTTCATTATTAGGAAATCTGGAAAATCTGATCAATTTTACCGACAGTTTTTGGCTGTGAGCTTGTTTGTTTGGATTGGTTTCGAGTCTGTTTAGCACATTATTTCACTGTTACATTCTGCAAACCTGCAGCCTCGGAGTTACAGAAGGACGTCTTTAGCCTGTTATCAAGCAAACACTCCAGCTCGGCATGCGCAGGGTCACACTGTGATGATTTAACATGTGACGGCGATCTGGTGCTCAACTCATTTTACCTCGCAGGTTCAGGAAAGGTCAGCAGATCTTTTTTCCGTTACTGCCCCTCATCGTCACTTTCAGCTTCCCAGATTCCCTCTGTTTCTTCTTCCTCGCATCCGTTTCTCCTCCTGCTCTCTGTTGGTCATTAATGCTCCCTTTGTCCTGGTAGCCCTTCACAACACTGTCCTGCTGAAGACCACTCTTAATAAGCATGTTGTCCTCTTTGTCTGCTTTTTCTTTGCTTTTCGGCCGTCCATCACTGCCTCCTGTCCACTTTTCAGACCCAGCTGCCATTCCTTCCTTCATCCCCCGCCTGATATTTATGTTTATGTCGTGCTCTTGACCGGCATGTCCAGCATATTGGAAGGCTGTAATTTATTTAAGTGTGTAATGAATATATTATGAGCCAATGAAGTGGTGCAGGTGCATGATGTACGTTGGGTAAAAGAGGTTTTTGGGAAACGTGACCTGCATGGCTAAATGTGGCTGTTTTGGACAAGTGTAGGCATACATTGTGCTGCAAATTCAAACCTGCAGCTCACCCACGCGCGTGCCTTTCATTCAGCTAAACAGCTCAGCAGCACTTAGTTGTGCAGACAGATATGAAATGCGTTCAGTTGGAAGAGATTCCTATATAATCAATGCACAGGTGCACATTTAGAGCAGTGAATTCCTATGAAACACACTCATCCGTTCTCCACCTGCAGACGTCAGTGGTATCAGTTTATTGTTCTTCCTCCTGCTCCTTCTTCCCCTTCTCCCTGGGGTGCTTTCACCTCTGTGGTTGCTATGCTGCGAGATGCTGGAGTGGGTGATGTAATCTCCACTAATACTTTTGCCCCCCCCCCCCCCCCGCACCCCTACCTTCTCCTCCTCCTTAATTCGCCCTCCCAACCCGCCACCCTTCTTGTTTCTCTCTCTGCGCCCCAACCTGCCTCCCTCCCTCCTGAATCCATGATGTCATGGGAGGATCAGGCACGCAGGATCAATGAGTGCCCCCTAGTGGGACGTCACGCTCAATTATGTCTTTGTGTGAGAGGCGATGGTTCAAACATAAAGGAGGGGGAGAAGGGGGTGCTGCTGTAATTGGAAGAGCGCTGCCTGTAGTTTTGCAGTTTTCAAATCACACAAGGATTGATTTGGCACTTTTCGTATATGCGACTGTGTTTGATCCGTCTTTCTGCAGATGTTTATCTATATATTAGTGAATGTGTGTGTGTTTTTACCATCTTATGCGTGTGAAGGAGGCACATTTCTGATCTCCAGACAGAGCAGTTAAGACAAAAAGAAGCCTTTGAAACATCTGAAGTAAACGCTCAATGTTCCCAGTGTGGTTCGATAACAAGCGATGACATTTCTGCGTAACTGCAAGTCCTACTTTCTGTTTGCCACCTCTGATTCATCTAATGAGATTTTGATTCGGCATTTATCCATTTCTGAAGAGCTTGTACCTTTTGGTGCTGTAAACAATGCAGGCAGGCGTCAGTCTTTCGCACATTTGAAAGAAAATAAAAGAGAATAGTGATGGATGACTAATACATGACGTTTCTGCTCTTAAAAATTAAGGAACTGTTGAGGAGCAATTAATGATTAAGGATGTTAATTAATGTCATTATTAGGAATTTAACAACCAGAAGCAAATTCTGCTTTATAAAAGAGCTAAGGTTGATAGTCTGGCACAGTTCAGCTCCTAGATAAAAAAGTATCTCATTACCCTTTTTCACAAAATAGTTGTGTCATAATCCTGCAAAGATGAGCCACAGCTCAATAATTTGCGAACATCTGAGCTTTCATAATTCAAGCCGGTGTCACTGACGGGGTCGATACAGAGATATACATTTCTAAACGTCCCAAAAGGTTAAACACATCAGTGGTATTTGACAGTATTTTAATTTTGTTCTATTTTCAAGCATAACTGCTGCTGAAGTAACTATAATTACCTGAAACCTGGGGATCTTGTCTCTGCAAACTTTGGCAGGCGTTGCCCAATATCCACTAAATATGCACTGCAAAGAGATGATGTCTGTGCTTCGATCTTAAATCCTCAGCCAGCCAGCTGCAAAGACAGCCTGTAATCGCTGCCTCACACAACTCAGCTCCAACACTGCTCTACCCCTAACAGTTTGCTTTGTCTGAAATTCAGATATTCATATTTCTGCCAGATAAACCCATGCATTTTATTTACAAATTACTTATATATTGTATATTTTTGACCATACTCTGACTCCTTCTAAGTTTAAAGAGGAAGTATTATGTGAAATTGACTTTTTTGAGCTTAACATCATGTTATAATGTTATTCCCTCATCAAAAACATACTTGTAGTGTCACCTTGATTCTTTCATGTATGTTTCAGAAATCATTTAGTCTCCCATGGCAACCATTCGCGTCAAAGGTGACCTAGCTCCGTTTTCAAATATTTTGCAGCTCCTCCTCAGAGCTGCAGTTTTCAAACAACAGAGCACCTTTACCCTGCAACTCTCCCACTCAGCTCCTTCAGACTAGCCAGCAGCAATTAGCAAACATGTGGTGGTACTGCACATCTGCTGAGCCCGTTATACAAGCTACTTCTCAGTGCAACGCTGGTAAAAACGCTGTGAAAGGGTTAATAGAGGAGCCATGTTGTGATGACTTCCTGAAGGTGGCGATTCATAAAGAGCAGGAGCTTTTAAAGAGACAGAGTCCCTATTTCAAGGCTAAATTGTGAAGTTAAATTTCTTTAAAGTCATATTTGGTATATGTAGCATTTTTATACCAACTCAAAGTAGCACATTTACTTTATTGTGCTATTAAATGGCTACTGAATGGCAATTATGTGGAAAATGTATAATACTGCCCTGTTAGGCTGATTCAAATGGTTGATTTCAGAGCAAATTTTGGGTGAACTAAAACATCAGAGAGGAAAATATTTGTGATATTTCTGTTTCTTGATTGCATCGTTGCTGTGCGCCTCTTGCAGCCTGGCCCAGGTATCGCGTGCTGCGGGCGCTGGACACCGGCCAGTTCAATTTGGAGATCTCACACGCTGAGCTGTCAGATGACTCCCTGTACGAGTGTCAGGCCACGGAGGCCGCCCTGCGCTCCAGGAGAGCCAAGCTCAACGTACTTAGTAAGTGAGCTGCTTTTGTAAGAGCAACGGTCAAGTTGCTCTGTTTTTTCTTTTTATATCATTGTTTTCCAACCTGTTTCAATCATCCTTTTCCTTCTACAGAACTTTGAGATGCTCTATATTTGGGTTGGCTCACGTGACGAAGCTTTGGGGTCTTCTCTAAGGGTTAAACAAAAGAGGGTCACAGTTGACCATGGCTGTTTTAAAGCAAGTAGCTTAGGACCATTTCACTTACAAAGACATTAAACTGCACAGATCTAGAGTCTTCTTAATGTGAATAGTATTTGCTCATAGACGGCTCTTCTTGTAGGAGAGGGAGCTCCAGCCTAATCATTAATTATTACATTTCAAGTTCTAAGTTCATGAAGTTGGAGGACAGCTTTTATTTGTCAGCTTCCCAGGCTCTGACACCGGACACACCACATTCCCTGCTTCCTCAGTTGGTCAGCCTCCTAAACAACCAACCATCTAACGTCTTCCTTACATCACCAAAGGTTATTCTTATCTCCATCAGAGACCTCTGCACATAGATCCAAAAATAAACAGATTTCCCTGAAGCAAGAGAGGCCACAGCAGATGTGCACAGCCATGAATAGCCTAAACATGTTCAGCACAGGTCCACATGTCAAAGTTTTCATTCTTCCACTAATTGATGGAGAAAAAGTGTAACATCTCAATATATAATGAACTATTAGCTTATTTAACTGATCCAGATCTCAATTACTTGTTTTGTTGCTGTGTTTATAATTTGTTTGCTTTATTACAAAGTGTGTGTTATAGATGAGATCTCAATGAGACAACCTGAATAAATACAGGTCAAATAAAAAAAATAATAATAAGATAGAAGGAAAAAAGCATTTCTGAGACATTATGGTCTTGGGAAAAGCTGAAGTCTTTTAGTAAGAGGCCAAGTCAAGCTGTGAATCACTGGAATGTATTGTGTAATTAATGAGTCACTGCAGCCCATGTCTTGATAAAAGATAACGTCCTGCCCTCGAACTTTTACCCAGAGGGTTATTTCACCGCACAGTCATCAGAAACGTCTAAGGAGTGTTCATAAATTACACTTTTTTTTTACTGGTTTCACATAAAAACTCCAGTCATTCTATTGGCATCAGCTCCAACAGGAAAAGAGAGATGTTGAAAGGGAAAAATATGCATTAAAATAAATAAATAAAAAACAGACTACTGTGTGGTTAAATACATTAAGACAAACCTGAAAGTCAGATCATTATGTTTTTTCACATAATGCATATTTTCTTGCTTCATTCTGTCCAGCTACATTTTGTATCCTTGCAAGTTTATTATAGAGTGAAAGTAGAGTCTTTTTATCAACAGAGAATATCAACTTTAAGATGAGCACCTTCTCTTATGCCATTATCAATGATACTTTGAGTCATAACAGTCTTGAGTTTCACTAAAAGGGCCAAAATATGTGTGCAGTTCAAGCTCAGTGCTCCCAGAATATTTTGAGATATTAAATCAGCGAGAAGGTTAAAAGTCAGAAAGTTAGACTCTCCTGAGGAAAACGCTTGAGAGCCCTTTTGGACTTTCCAGAAGGTGACATTGCACTTTGCTTTTGATTGGTGAGAAAAATTCCACTTCTAAAGTGTGAACTTCTTTTGAAAGAAACTTATAAGAGCCAATATTCCCTTGACCTATGGGGAAAAACTGGAGTGTGTGTGTGTGTGTGTGTACAGATGTGGCTGTTCTTTAAACCTGAGTGCCCTTGTGTTAAAGTCAAGAGTATGGATTTGTGTGTCTGTCCTGCAGTCCCCCCTGAGGATCCGGTGGTGGAGGGAACGCCGGAGCTGCTGCTGATGGCTGGAACTGCATTCAACCTGACCTGCGTAACCCGCGGGGCCAAGCCTGCAGCTCACATCCAGTGGACCAAGAATGGCATCCCTGTGGAGGGAGCACACCACTCTACGGTGACTCACACACACACACACACCCTTGAATGCATGAACATATTAACACTCAGACTTGCACCGAGAAGAAAAGCCAGAAACCTCAGATGAGTTTATAGCATTTAAATATATGCAATGTCTCAAAATTGCTTTGAGAAAGACATTCTTACACGAAGCTTAATTCTCACAATCTCCTCAACAATAAAATCCAAATGCAACATCTTAGCAGAGAACTTGTTTCTCAAGATAAGGTCTGAAACCTCCTAAATGCAAATCAGAGACAATAAAAGGAACAACTTTATGCCTTTGAAGCCGACAAATAAAGTAGTAAAATTATCACTGCACCGCAGTTTCTTGCTGCAGTGCATGAGATGAAACGTGAGGGAACTTAAAGAAATAGGAGCATGCATCTTGAATAAATTATAAATGAAATAAAAATTCAATGAAGGATTCTTTTTACGTCATAAACATTATGAAGATTATCTAGCATAATAATAATGACAATTATAATAATAATTTACAAATGTCAAACCATCAGTATTCCTGTAACTTCTTTGCCAGTTTACATTGTGCAGCAGTTTAAAACAGCTCAGTTACCTTTTAACAAAGTAATGAATGAAACTGCACCTCTGAGACATCACTTTACTTTCAAATTCTGTTTTTTAATAAGTGTCAAGTTTTTGGCCTCTTCAAACACCTCGGCTTCTGCCCAAACTTGAAAAAGGCTTGCTCCCATCAAAGAGACGCAGGAACAACTCATCTCAGTGTCATCTTTTTATTTCTCTTTTCTTTTGTCTTTAAATCACTTCACTTCCCAATACAAGACCACCATGATTTGTTTGAGTGGTCAGAGAAGACACACCAAGCAGGTTGAAAACCTACAAACAAATGAACCAAAATTACTTGCAAATTATAGTGAACAAAATAAATTTCCAAACAACATTAATTTACCATTAAGTTATCAGTGAATAAACAAACAAACACATTCCATAAACAAGACTGATTAGGTTTTCTGAATGCAGGTTAAATGGTTTGATGTTCAGTCCCTACCAGTGGCGTCTCTGTGGAAATTTGGAGCCGAGTTCTTTGTCTGAAGGGATCATTCAGAACACAGGTGTGCCGAGTTACTTTATAGGTTTCTGACGGGCCTGAGAAGGGATGGGTGCGCTTGATTTCCTGTGAGGCGCGTGCCAGTTGGGTGGAGATGGTAATGCACTCACATATACACCATTTGCTGTTTTAACTTGACAATAAGAAAATCTTAAATTAAACCAACCTACCCTCTTCAGGACCAATACCGTCAAACAATGCAGGATGATGTCAAACGTTTCACTCCTATTGCTTGTTTTCACAATCATTTCAGTGTGAATGATGACCCTACACTCTTACTTTTGACTAAATAAGGTTCTAGTACAACAATTATTACATCTAAATAAGGATATTGACTAAAAATATACAAAACAGCAGTAGAGAACATGAGGAGGTTTCTTCTGATGTTCAGACTTCAATCCTAATGGAGTTACACTTGTTAGAGAGAAGAGTTGCACCTTCTTTTTGAAGATTTTTCTTTTTGCAAATCCCCAAAACAAGATAATATGTGTTAGAAAATCAGTCTCCTGGTGATGTAACTCTGATCTACTGCATTTTTTTCATCAAGTTTTATCTCAAAAATGCTAAACTCTGGATAATTTGGGTATAACAGATGCTTATATGAACTGAAAGGTTAATAAATGTTGAGTTAAACATCCAATAATAAGTTTCTTCAGCCAACTGTATTTGAAAATGTGTACTCTTTGTTATATACATCAGACAGCTATTGAATGTATATAAAGCAACTTTTCCATGGTAACCTGTTAACAGCCTTACGGTGAATCTGGTTGGTGAATAACAGCTGCTAGTTGTTTGAGATCAGCAAAATATGGCCAATAATCTCTTGCAAAAAATGCCAAGAATGGAAAACCTGAAATTTTAATAAAATGTCATGTTCTTTGTTTTTATAGTTAAACAGCTGATTGTATTTTTGTCACAGAGTCTGAATGTGTCACCCATAACCTCAAGTCATAAACATAGTAGCATCAGCTAAGCCAAAGGATCTGTTGTTTTTAAATTGCTGAATTATTTTTAAACCAAAGAGAAAAAGCCATGGGATTAGAAAAAATCTCCCTTCTTTCCATGTGCCTGATTTTCTGCTTTCATCTTCGACATATGAAGAACAGAAAACTTTGAGTAGTTTCCAGGCAACAAAGGAAAGCTAATTGTGTATCAAACCACAGTAGATAGTCGACAATATCAAAATCTGAAAAAAGGGACAAAATATATGAAAAGTAAAAACATATTAAATCATATTTTATTTGTCATTAGCCACCACTTGTCTAATTATTTCTAACGAGGCTGAGAAAGGTAGAAATTAAAAAGCTGGTAGATGTAGATGAAAAAAGCAGGAAGAAGCAGCATTAATTATTTATTTGGTTATGATGAATTTATGAAGCATTCAGAATCAGTTACAGTTGCAGAAATTAACTCCGGCACAGAAGGTTGGAAAAGGACACAACCAGCTGCAATTCACTCCTGGGTAAATATTTCAACTATTCTTCTTCTTAAACATTTGCTCTGCAGAGACCTGCTCCGTACCTGCTGCTGGTTACCTGGATGGATGTTAATTTCATCACACTCTATAATACAGAAGCTATTCAGCATTCAAAACATTCAAAAAGTCACACAAACACATTGAATAATCAGAGAATCATGAGATAATAATGAAATTATGAACAGCTCAACACAAGTATTCATCCACATGTCAATGAAAATGTGTTGCTTTTTTAAACTACCTGCAAATATCTTCACTGTTGTTTATAAGTGCACATAAATACATGAGCACTTAGGTTATGGCATTTTGTGCCATAACCTTAGGTGGATTTTGTATTTGATAGATATAAGAAAAGCTGTTTTCACAGACTAAAACATGGCATATCAGAAGCTCAAATATGAATTTTCGTGTTTGCTGTTGTTCTTTTGCTCAGCTATAGGTGAAGGTTGTCTGCAATATTTACATGTTTACTTTTAAACGCCGAAGGGGCTTCTGCAGCTCACTGTGCCTCAGGCTGAGTGGAAATGATTCAGGTGTAGAACATGGCAGGTATTTGAATATATAAACACGGAGCAGAAGTGTTGCTAACATAAGTAAATTAAACCATAAGAAATAAAAGAAATAATGAATATGAAATATCTATCGATGACTTAAGACTTAAGTTATTGGTTTCAGTAAAATATGCCAGCGGCTCCGTCCAGGAAAAGTTTTACAAATATCTCTAGCAATACTAGATGTTTAATTGGGAGAATAATCAAAACAAAGTCCATGTAGTTAATGCAAAAAAGCTACATTTATGTTATAATAAGAAATATCCAACTCAGGTATATTTCTATAATGCTGAAATGTTGCAACAAATGTCATCTCAAGGCACTTTACAAAAAAACTGATTCAATTCAATCATAAATACATTTCATTATTTGCATAATATAGTCAGATTTTATTTATCTAAAGCTAAAATTAGAAATTTCCTCTGAAAACATCCAGATGCAGGAACTTATTTGATTGATTATTCATCCATAATCAGAAAAGTGTTAAAATAATAACTAAATAAACAAAGTTATTGCAAAATCACAAGCAAATTACCAAAAAGCTGAATATTTTTGCAAAAACTAAACATGGATGTGTACATAAAGAAACCTCTTCCTCTTTACCAAGTCACTACTCTTTGATTCTGTGAAGTTACAGAGCAAAAAACATGCCAAACACTTGTTGCCCTGTACATATGTAACTTGCTTGTAGCGCAACTTGAAAGACCCAAAGATCCGAGCCATGTTTTATTGACCCTGTAAAGCTGAGACCGCCTTCAAAACGCTCGCAGAGACACTTCTGGACAACCCAGGAGCTGCTCAGGTCGACACCTCGTGCTCTCTGATATTTTGCACTCTTTCTCCCGCAGTCAGACTCCACGGGATCCTGTTCTCTCTCCTGCTCACGTGAAATCATGCCTGCAAGCCTCGCGCTCACATATGCTCACTCATGTTTTATTATGCACACAGAATCAGCATCAAACACTCACACTCCAACACAGATGTTTTTACATCTCTCTCAGACAGTTTTATCCCCCTTCCACACACACACACACACACACACACACATGTGGTCATGCATATTTCATCCTGCTCCTGTGTTGCACCGTTACTGACCGCTCATTCATATTCAGAGTCGGCTAGTAACTAGTTACATTTACTCAGATACATTTACCTGAGTAGCTTTTTGGATCAAATTTACTTTTAGGAGTATTTTTACTGTACTTTTTAATTTTACTTGAGTAATTTTATTATGAAGTATTTTTACTCTTACTTGAGCAAAATGTCTGGATTTTCTACTCGCTGAATGAAAAACAAATGTTTTCATCAAAAATCCACCAGACACAGACACACACCTGCAGTTTTTGTTAAAACTTCAGAAGTTTTATATTGAAAGAAACTGATTTGGAAAAATGTTTCTTTAGTCTGATTTTGTTATTTTGTAATTATGTTATTTATACATAATTATCATTTTGGTCTTTAAAATACCTAAATTTTCACATAACTTTATATTTTGTCCAGCTGATAAAGCAATCTTTAAATATTAAATGATTAATATTTTTGATCGTTAATCAGTGGTTGAGTCGCCTTTTTACCAAATAATTTCTTACTCTTACTTTATTAATTTTGTGGACGGCTACTTTGACTTTTACTTCAGTCAAAATATGTTGAAGTAGTGCTACTCTAATTTTTGGGTACTCTGTCCACCTCTGTTTATGTTACTCCATCAGTAACTCGACAGATTTCGAAGCTGTATTCACAAAGACAAAACCTTCTTGTTTCAACAGATGGGTTGATTCAGGCAAAAAAAAGGAAAAAATCAGTTTTTTCCTCTCTCTGTAAAGTATTTTTTATTATTTGCCTTTTCTCCTTGACCTAATTTATAACTTTTCCTTCACTTTTTCTTGATTTTGTCTCTTGCTGTCTCCCTTTTTCCCCCATCATTTTTCATCCTTCTCCTGCACCATTCTCATTCTTCACCTTTCTGACTTTTCTTCGTCAAACAGGAGGTGCTGCCAGACAGGAAGAGAGTGACGAGTCGGAGCTATCTCCCCATCACTCCAGTTGACACCGACAGCGGCAGCAATTTCACCTGTGTGGCCAGCAATCCAGCAGTGCCAATGGGCAAACGAGCCACTGTCACTCTCAACGTCCACCGTACGTTGCTGCTCTCCTCTCTGTGGTTGTTAAGAGTTAAAGGACCCAGTCAGCTGGACGAAGATGAAAAACAAAGCGAAGCAGCTGTAATGATAAGTTTTAAGACTGCCATTAAGCTCTATTTTTTAATAGAAATTTATTTATTATAAGCTCCACATTTTTTCAGGCATCTTACAATCCCAACTTGTGCTAAAATCATTTATTTTATCAGAAAAAAAAGAGTCCTTGAAAAGGTCTGAGCATCACGCAGGCTTTGAGCTCTAAAAGCTTGATTACTTTTTTGTGTAGTTGATTAAAAATAACTTAGTGATAACATTTGGAATTTTTTCTTTTTACATTCACTCAACTAATTATGCAGGTTTTGGAAATAGCCATATCCACAAGGGCACAATTATTTTAACCCATAAAGACTTAGAAGAGCCTCTTTTATTGTGATTGCAAGATCTCACACTGGACAATTATGAAAATACAACCTTATTTAGAGTAGGGTAGTAGTTTTTATAATGGTTATTGGGTTATAAGCCAGTTATAAGTAGAATTATTGAAAGTCCTAACAGTTCACTATATATCTAAAGCAATTATTAAATATGTAATTTTTAATATATTTTGAAAGTGTCGATGAATTTATTCATTTATTTTGCGACAAAAGTGAATATGTAACTAGATGGTTCAAAATCAGAAGTCAAGGAAATAGTTATGCCTTTTAAAGAAGGATATTTTGTTCAACTTGTTACAGCCTAGTAGATGAAGTACATGAATGTCCAATTGAATCTAAAATATTTCTTATTTAAAATTATTCCTAAACTAACTCTGTGATGTACGCTTTAGTGCATCGACCCACTCTAAAAACCCTTACAACTGCCTATTTTAATAACTGAAACATCAAATATACCTTAATATGAATTAATAAGCACAATGGAAACATTACTACAGAAGCTAATATTTACAGTCTTCCTTATTTTTGCTCTTGGGGGTTCAGCCAATCAGCGCCAAGGAAATTATGCAGCTTCTAGATTGAATGTTTTGCAAATGCCAGCCAATAGCAGGTCAAGCAGCAATGTGCTTCTTGACAAGTTGCATTTCCTTTTTAATATTTTAAAAATGTGCTACAAAAATAAACGTGAATAACTTGGATTCCCATTCCACAGAAAAATCTGAAGAGTAGGGCATCCACTGTATCCATAAGCAATCAAACATATTATTTCAGAAAGTAATTTTGCCCTAATATTTTGAAAAGCAGTAAAATTTAGAGTGAACTATATGTTGTGTAGCTAGACACCAACGTGTTAAATACGTCTCAGGAATTCAGCATTTTTTATGTTAAACTTGTTGGCTTGTTTGACTTCAGTTCAGGTCCTCATTGATTTATGCAAAGGAAATAAGAGATTCACTCTGTCAATTTCTGCTTACAACAGACTCTGCATCTGTATCTCCCCCTGTGCAGACCCTCCCACTGTGACCTTGTCCATCGAACCTCGCTCTGTCCTGGAGGGAGAAAGAGTGACATTCACCTGCCAGGCCACCGCCAACCCGCCCATCATGGGCTACAGGTCTGATTGATGACAACTCTCATGTTTGCACAGATGGCGAAATGAAAATTCAAGAGATTACCCTGGGGAAATACTAAAGTTAGATAGTGCCACTGACCTCGTAAGGAAGCCTCTATTATTAAAAAAAGAAGAAGCTGTGCTACTGACCTGATGCCGTGAAAGCAAATTTGCATCGTCAGTGATTGCAAAACTAAAAGAAAATATATGAATTTACAAACAGAACATGTAAAACGTATCCTAAGTGACTGGTTTTATATTTATTTTTTTTTTAAATACAGTGCTGTGAAGAATATTAACTGACATTAAAAACAATGTTAATGTCAGTTAAAAATAAATGCAGTTTGAAAATATTGGAATATTAATGGAAAAAAGGCTTTCCAAATTAACATGGTCCTATTTGGAAAGTAATTGCCCTCTTAAACCTAACAACTGGTTGTGCTGTCCAACAACCGCCATCAGGAGGTTGTGTTATCTTATATTTTATAACTTTGGAAGAATTTACGCCTGCTATTTATGCTTTAATTCATGCATATTGGAAGGTTTTGATTGTGAACAGCCTTCAAAGTCATATATCGAAATTGACATGACGCAAGCCTTGCCTCCAGGCGAAAGTAGAGCAAAACTATGACAGCGTTATAATGGCATAGTGGAACTCAATGCGTTTACACTCCAGTCCGGTAGGTGGCAGTAAATACACCTGAAGTTTGTTTGCCATCCCGCAATAAAATACAAAAGAAGAACTCAATACATTACCCCAGATATTTTTTGAGTCATGTTTGTCTTATTAGCCAACACTGAGAAAAATCGACAGGCAAGAAAATTCCCCAAGGAGTTCTACATCAGGTCTGTAAGGTTATTTGCGGAAAACAACGGAGAAATAAATGACAAAGCAAAGTCTTTGGCAGCCAGAGGAAGAATGAGGGCCATAGTGTAAAAGCTAACACTTGACGCATTTTGCACGTACAAAAGAGGTGAGTAATGACAGAAATAACTGCTGGTGACACTCGGCCTTCATAAATTGCTTAAAAATAAATATTAGCATAAAAATGTGCTTAAATGTAAATAAAAGTTGCTGTGTTATTTACTGGCATAGAGCTACTATTGGAATGCACACTTAAAATCAAGCATCACTTATTGATCTTTGATTTGACTATCAATAAGTGACAAAAATCGGATGTTTATGATTTACCTTTCTGCAGACGAACGTGGTAGTTTCCGTTGATCACAGTGAATTGAACTGGACATGAGATGGCTGCAGGCCTTGATCCATTTCTTGCATTATTCCAGGCTACGTTTGTGTTTTGGAAGTGCAATAAATTATATTCCGCTCTCTAAACGGCTGTCGGAGTTGCATGTTCCCCACTGACAACATTTAACCATGATTTCCTATTATTATTTTCCTCGAAATCTCTCTGACCGCAGCGCCTTGGCGATAACTAACCCCGGGAATGTTGAGGGAAGTTCAGTACCTCCTGATAATGGGCGTGCACTTCCGGACAAATTGCAACCGCGATTAGTCAGTTCCTGACAAACGCCCTTGAATAATTGATAGGTGGCTTCCTATCAGTTGGATTTGGGTCTGGAGTTTAACTGGGTCACTCCGAAATTGTCGTTTTGTTCCTTTTTGGTTTTGTAACCCTTTACAGATTAATAAACATCAATAATCTTCACATTTTTTTTTTGTTTTTTGCATGTTTTATTCTTTCTTTAGATGGGGGTGCAATGTGCTGCTTTGAGACCGTTAAGCCTACTTCATGTTGTCACACTGGTTCTGTTTGAGTGTTTTTTTTATTCTACAGATGATGTAGTCACTAGGGTAGATAAATTAGTTTCTCCACATTAGGGCAGATTGGCTTGAATAGCCTCTTGCCCTCATCTATGACGTCCTTATTTGGAATCTAAATTGTTGAATTTAGACTGACTGAAATATGTTTGACTTGAAACATTTAAGTGTAGCAAAATGACAAATCTATAAGGGGCAAATACTTTTTCACAGCACCCTATTTGTTCAACAAATTTTACCAGCCTTTGGAAACAATTCCTAAAAATATCCTTCCCTCTGCCAACCACTGCAGCCTAGAGGTCTAAATGAACTCATATCTGCATTTGGCTTTAATTGTAGCTCAAGATATGAGGAAGGTTTTGATGTTGGTGGTCCTGCAGTGCAACATTAGCAGCCTGATCGGATGATCAATGCCAATGGGTTTCCTTTCATCTCCTCCAATCTGCTCGTGTTCACTCTGAGGAGCTGCTCCTGAATTGTAATTTCTGCTTAGAGAACAAAATTTGTGAAACTATTGAACATTTTGTGTAGTCGAACGGAGAGTTTTATCGTAAGCGACATCTCCGAAGTACTGAAAGTGCAAAAAATAAGGCTGAGGTCTGAAACTCTATCAAAGAGGGTCCTGATGTGGGAACACCGCCAGGTACTTAGGCGCAGAGCCTACAGAATGCGCATTAAAATGTCATTCTGTGGAGAATGTGCAATATGGTGATATGATTTTCAGCTAGATATTTGGCAAGCAACCATATGGATTTCAGAAATTATTCTAATTTATTGCAGAGTTTCCCTTGAGCATGAGAATCGAGTCATATTTTCTTTTACATTCATAGAGTGAAAATCCCACATTAAGATCCTCACACAGCTTCTGAAATTCCCTGCAGGCAGCCCGACTTAGAAGATTTGCAGCCGTGTGAAACGTGTTAAAGGGTGTTGTGTTTTTCTCCGCCAGGTGGGCTAAAGGTGGCGTGCTGCTGGAGGGGGCCAGGGAAAGTGTGTTTGTCACCACAGCAGATCATTCATTCTTTACTGAGCCCGTGTCGTGTCAGGTGTTCAACGCAGTGGGAAGCACCAACGTCAGCATCCTCGTGGACGTGCACTGTGAGTCAATAGTAAACACTCGTGTGCTGAGGAGGACAATAAAGCTGCGTTTCACCTAAGAAAGCAAGTTATAGCTTCGGTTTTACTTAAATAAATAAAAGGCTTAATGAAGTTGCTGACAAACCATATGATATTTGTAGTTATGTGGTGTAATTCTGGCTACATGTGATGACCCTCGTATTAAGTGACAAAAGAGTTCATCTAAAATAATTGGTTTAAAGCTTTTAAGTATCGTTCAAAACATTTCATAAGGTTAAGCTAATTCCAGAAGCCTTATCAATTCTAATTATAACTTTTATGTGTATCTGAGGTGATTTTAATGTAGGAGCACTTCTGGTTTGTCCAAGATTCAGCCATGTAACTCTAGACTTAGGGCTGACTCACAGCGGTCTGTTTAGTCTACTTTAATTGAACTCTAGTTTGTTTAGAAAGTTTGGTTCGTTTGGGGAGGTGTGAATGCGCAATTGAACTCTGATGCGGACCAAATAAGCAAACTCTGGTCCGCCTAAAAATCTAACTGTTGGTTTCGGTTAAAGTGAATTCTGGTGCAGTTCGAATGCTTTAGTGCCGGACATTCTGAGTAAATATATCCAAACTAACATGACAGTCTAGCACTAGCGGAAGAAATAGATTGTGGTCTTTTGCCAATAATGAAAGAGAACTTCTACAATCGCTAAAATTTGACAGCACTTCACTTTTGTTTAGATTTTGCAAGGAAGGAAGTTGCGCTCAGGGTCTTCTTCAGAGGTTTTTGTGTCATTTTCTTCAGTAGTAATTGGTGCAGCACCACTACAGTTTCATTTGACACAGTGCAGTGGAATGTAAGAAATGTTACAGTTTTGGTCCCTAATCAAATTGAGTCTACTGTACTGTAGTCTTCCTCCTTATCCAGAGTTCTTGTCATTGTTCTCTTATAGCTCAGTCTTTGTTTCGTCTGATGATAAACCCTTTCCCCACAAAGTGTATAGCTTGTCTTTGCATTCAGGTGAAAATTTTACTAAGTTGCTGTGTGATCTTTACACTCCTGAAGAAAGAGCAGTTAAATTCATCCCTAAAAGCCTCAATTTCATATAATAATTTCAATTTTGACAGTATTTAGCTTCATGACCACTGTGCATCTTTTCAAAATAAAGAAGAAACAGTATTTAATTTTCTTTATTGTTAAGAGTTTATAGTCAGTTTATATTATTTAAGCTTGCTTTTCTTTTGAGAATTTAACCCTTTTTTGTCGTTTGTTTTCTTTTTTCTTTAGTTGGTCCAATTCTGGTAGTGGAGCCCAGACCAGTAACAGTGGATGTGTACTCAGATGTTACTTTGAACTGCAAGTGGGCTGGAAACCCTCCTCTTACCCTCACTTGGACTAAAAAGGGTTCCAGCATGGTAAGAGCACAGCATGGAAAAAAAGCCCCAATAACTGCACATCAACAGAATGTATACATTTATATTATTTATGTCCCCCCACAACTTCCAAATGGGAGGAAATACACTAAACTTACCAAAACCTATAGTCACAGTGATAAGTAATATAATGAAAATGGTGAGGGAGGTAGGAAAAAAAATCTCCAAAGCTTTTTGTTTGAGACTTAAAGCTAAGAGAGGCATCTTAGGGCCACCAAGTCTCTATAGAGGGAATCTATTTCGGTGCTTTTGCACACATCCCCAGCAGGAGTTCCAATAATTCTGGAAGGTACTGAAGAATTTGGCTTCACTGCGCATTAAGGAGGCAGATTTCTGAAGTGTTTGCTCACTTAAAGGACTTACTATTAGTTCTGAGACTTCTAAATCTTTAATTCATGCCCCAACCATTTAAGAAAAGGCTTGGGGAAAAAAACCTAATGGAGCCTGCTGAGTGAATCAACATGTTTTATGAATTAAACATAGATGCTCCTCCTTCCATACTCCTTCTCTTTATTGTTCCCTTCCTGAATATCTTTACATCACAACCAGCTGTCTTGTTCTTTATTTATGTGTTTCCAGGTTCTCAGCAACAACAACCAGCTGCATTTGAAGTCAGTGAGCCAGGCCGATGCAGGCCAGTATGTCTGCAAGGCCATCGTGCCGCGCATCGGAGTGGGAGAGATCGAGGTTACGCTTACTGTCAACGGTCAGTTCATATCCGCACACGCTGCTATTTATAGTCATGCTGATATTAGCAGAAACATGGAGGGTGTAAAACAGATCTACCCTCACGGAGCTGAATTTTGAACATGTGCCAAGCTGGAAAGATGAATAATTAAACCACTTAGACCTCCATGATCTCTGTTTGGTGTCGTTATGTTATTCTCAATATATTATTTTTCATATGCCTGTGTTGCTTAGTTCACATTTGGTCAACTTTTAAATTTTTAAGATGTTTTCCAAAACATTTTTTCATACATAATTGTCAAAACCTGAATGACAGCAGTGGACACCTCCGCTTCATGGTTCAGTACTCATGGACTCATCTTGGACAGATTTTATTTGTTTTTGTGGAGCATAACTTAAAATTATTTGACAGCATATGTATTTGAAAAAAAATGCAGCTTGAGAAGCTAAATACCAATGTGCAATGCTACTTGACAAGCTAAAGCAGCAATCCAGTATTTTAATTCATTTTCCTTGGGACTATTTGGTTTTAAGCCTAAGAGCGAAGATAAGAAAGACTGTAAATATTAGCATCTGTTCAGATGTTTTTATGTTGTTTCCTTCAATAGTTCTTGATGCAGCGCCCCCGCAGGCAAGATAGTGAACTGGTAGCTCAAACCATTTGGTTTGTTTGACAGTGCAGTGTGAAAGTGAACCTCACCATCTGAAAATGTAACAAATAATGCAGTTTTGGTTCCAAATAGAACCCAGTCTACCAGACTATCAGTTGTGAAAACACCCAAAGATAATAAAAGTGCATGACAACAAATTTTTAGCTTTTAAATTAAATGCAGGTCAAACAGTGGTTTGGGTGGCAGAGCAGGTTGGCTGCAGACCTGGAGGCTTTCAGTTCAAACCCCACTCCCTTCCTTCCCAGGGACAATCAAGGGGGCAGGAAGGGCATCCAGTAAAACACGTCTGCCAATTCAGAGCGCATGCAGCTGTGGAATGAATGAGGCTGTGGGGCAAAAGGACAACAACAAATTATGTTTGTTTTAAATGATGCAGGAGGGGTTCCAGATCTGACTTTATTTCAGAGTGACTATAAAATCTAAAAGTCCAGTGCCTTAAAGAAATATTCATACAGGTTAAGCTTTGTGATTGTAAAGTGTAGAAATGTCAAACAAGAAATGGATCTTATGCTGTAGGCTACCACAGAGTAGATGACATGGTTCTCTAAATTTTTAACAAATTTTAAAAAGTTAGTATGACAAGAATTGAGCACTGTCATTCTGAGACACTCACCACCCAGTCTTGAGTTGGAGTTATTTTTCAAAGAAGAATGAGCAAAAATCTCGAGACGTGCAGAGCTAGTGGAGATACTCTTACAAAAAAAAACACACTTTTAATTCCACCAAAACTCAGAGGATTGAATACAAAGTAAGCAGCACTTGTCATATTTTCATTTGTAATCAGACATTTAATGCCTCCTTCTGTGTTGTGCAGATTTAATTGAGGAACCTATTTGTAAAGTCTACAGATGATTATTTGGTGATTTTCTGCAGTTCTGACAGGTGAAGGCAACAATTTTGCTGCGCACAGTATTAAATGTGAATAGGTTCTGTTGACGTTGCCTAACCTGTTCCTCTGCAACGCTGGTCCAAACTGACAAAATACAATAAATATTTCCTCCAGCCCAATATTTTGCAGAAGCCAGTATTTTAATATCAACTAGCTTCATGATTAAACTTATTTGAAACTACAAAACCTAATCCCCCAATTAAAAAAGACTTAAAGATGACCTGTGTTTCCTTGAACATATTAGGAAAGGTCTATGGGTTATACAAAATATGTTCATTACATTTTTTGCCCAAAATCTTTCTTGAATAACAAGATTTTAGTTTACTGAGTTCTGCATGTTTTGAGCTACTTTCAGAATGAGCTGTTCAAGGACCTCCTGTCACTTTAAATCCACATAAGCTGCTGCTAGCCACGCCCCACACCTCAACGTTTACTCTCGTACGTGAAAATGGCTGCTGACGGATGTGCAGTTTTACAACTGTACATCTTTGAAAAGCAGAAGTAGAGCCTCCTGCACAAACAAGAATGCAGCAAGTAGTTCTTAGGTAGCAAGTCAACAACAAAACATTTGTCTTTTCCAGCAGCCATTGTACGGTGGGAAAACCAGCTGACTAAATGCCCTGCCGTTCTGCTGGGGTTGCTAGGTGAGAGGGGCAGTGCCAGCTGATTTGTGATGTTACATATGGAACACCAAAAAACATCTGGATGGCCTTTTTAAGCACTAGAAGCAAATGGAAGTACAAAAATATGCAAAATATTAATTTTGCACAGTAGGTCCCTTATAATATGAACAAAAACATCACAATATCCACTTCCTTTTAGTGATCACACAAACCCGGCTGCATCCTCTAGGAGGAGTTATTCATACTTTAGCAGAGGGAAGTCACTGCATATAACATCAGCCGGCCCGGCACAGCTAACCATGTGCGACAGCTTTCGCTGGGTCAAGACTGCAGTTGACACTTGGTTAAACACTGCCCTGCCACAGATACTCATGAGCTTAGCTTCGGATTTATATCTCAGCTTTGGATTTCCCCTGCTGGTTTCACAGCTGCTTTACTGTTTTGTATCAAGCTTGATCGGATCATATCGGGCTTTAATTGTGCCCCCCCGCAGCAGCCGAGTCGCGTCCTTGTAACTTTTATTTAGTCTTGTCTCATCACAGAACAGGAGACTGTGTCACAGTCACTGCATTCACACTGTTTTATTCAGGTTGACAGAGAGCGACAGCGCTGCTGTAAGCAGATTTTATGTGACTTTGCTCAAAGTGTCGGTAAAACCAACAAATTACACAATCTTGCCCCTGCTGGAGTTTCATAAGTTGCTTTTGAAATAATAAACATTTTTGTGGAATAATCAGACTTAAAGGATTCTGAATTTATGTCCCAGATTGTGGAGAAAAGAAAAATGTCTGAACAGGTTTTTGTTTTTTTTCTGACAACTTGCTGCCGTAAATGTTCAGTGATTATCCCTTCACATTCAATTAACAATGCTCTGACACTTCGAATGCAGGGGGTTCTCTGACATGATGCTGACTGTTATGTTAGCACCATTTACCAAATTTAAGAGATGTGAAAGGCCCGAGGCAGCTTAGATGTGCAAAAAGGGAAAAAAAATGTTTAGCAAAGTCTGCTACACTTATTTGATCCGAAACATTGGAGGTAAAAGTCTTACAGGTGAGCATTTCAGATCTGTTTCCCAGCAGATGTTTCAACTTTAAGGGTAGAATAAGCTCAGAAGAACTGATGAGATGCATTTCCTGAAGAATAATCATTCTGCACAAGTGGATTGCAGCTTGTATGTCCTTGCTTGTTGGCTGACTGAGTAATTCAATAGCAAGGGCCATGCCAGAACAGTGTCACTTTAAAGGATTTACTCAAGAGAGATGAAGACGTCGTAGAAGACAAAAGTTGGTGCATTTTGATAGAATCATCTGGAGTCTTTCTGCTGAAAGCTACTGAGATTGAGATACAAATGGGGATTCTGTCTCAGGAAATCCATTTCCTAATTCCATAGGTAGAAATCCAAGATTTCTACCTATGGAAAATGTTAAGAAATATGAGGTAAAGGAGGTAAGGAGATGGGGATGAGGAAGGGATGTTAGGGGAGATCTGGGTGATGTATGAAGGATTATTGGTGGAAGCATAGAGATGCAGGATAAAGTTAAAGATGAGAGAGGAAGGAATAAGGCCTGGTGAATAAGGTCAGTATCAATGAGGGAGGTGTGTTTGAGAGAGGATGGAGGTTGGGATGAAGAAAGGGGGGGAATGAGGACTGAGGTAAGTGGAGATGAGTAACAGCAGAGATGGATATGGGGACTGAAGGGAATTAGGTAAGGGATATGAGTTAATGGGCCGGGATACTTGGGAGGCGGACTCAGTGCAGACGTCCACCAGACACCACATGGACTACCGTGTACGCGTAGTCTGTGTCACAGTAAACTGCTTGATGGGAAACAGTGTCAAATTGTTTTGTATGCAACACCAAGCTCATAGGGTACAGAGTATAGGGTGGTACAGGAGTGGATTTTCCCTCCTGTCCCATCAAACTCTCAGAAAAAATATTTATTCAATCCCGATCCGGGGAAAGAGTAAAAACACAACATTTCTGTCCCATCCCTCTCCGGTAAAATGACTCCCGCTCTTGTCTCGCTCTGATTGTTTTTCTTCATTTATTCTTTCAACACTATATTTTATCAGGTCATACTCCTGTAAAATGACTCTACTTTAATCTTCAACTAGTAACAGCGAACTATCAAAATTGCCACAGTCATGTAATATCCAATATCCAGCATGTTCTTCCATAATAAGCTCAGGAACATATCTATGTTGGAATAAAAGTGAATCTGGATTGAACATTTCCCTGCAAAACTGAAACTTTGGTTAGAACCTCGTGTTGCCAGCAGCGTCTGGCACCATCCACCTGACCTCTCCCACCAGAAGTCGAGAAGAGACTGGAGGCGTTTCAGCTCAGCCATTCATGGTTTGATGTTTGATCCTCCATTGCTCTTCTTCTTTGAATCCCAGCAGAGTGCAGCCAGCGGCAGCACTGTGGGCTTCTGGGTCATGTCTTTTAAGCGTAGGCTAGGTTAAGAAAACAAAAAAATGGCGGCACCTGTCATGGCAATTTTGTCTGTTGTATCGTTCCCCTTCCCGTCTGCTCCCTTTTTATCCTGACCATCAAAATCACGTGATTAACAAACAGTAAAATTGAATCCTATCCTACGGGAATCTAGAAAAAATGTCAGCCTGAAGTCGAGCAACCTGTCTCAAGAGCGAATAGAGTGACTGCCGCTCTCTGCAGCCGTGACAAGTGTGCGGCGGCTGCCCACACACATCAGATTTTGACTCTAGCATGCTACTCTGTCCTTCTCCATTATGCTTTTGAATGTGATTTAACCTCGGAGCACCTCAGGTGTGTATGAGTAATCCCCTTTTCTGCCTTGTCGTGTCTCTCCCAGGCCCCCCCATCATCTCCAGTGATCCAGTTCAGTACGCTGTCAGAGGTGAAAAAGGAGGGATCAAGTGTTACATCGCCAGCACCCCCCCACCTGATAAGATTGTAAGTCCATCCTCTGAAGCTGTAATCTTCTCTAGAGTTGCTTGACCTCTTGTGATTGCATCTCCCTCACAGGGAATCCTGATCAAAGCTCCCAGCTCACCTGGAAAACACTCTCTTCTCTTTAGCTTGTGTCACTCGGGGTAAAAGACAAGATGGAGGCGACACTGTTCTCCAAGAGTGTCACTAATATGTGAGAACGAGCTGTTTCTCCTCTGTAGAGGGAGGTGGGACTCATGAAAACAGCTGCTGAGGTGTGTGTTTGAAGTCAAAGAGGATCAGACTGAAGCCAACAAGCAGAGAAAATTAGAACAATTCAGATACAGATTCCAAAATGTTTCATTTTTAAGTGACATCGGATGAGAGCTTTCAGCCTAAAATCATCAAGTGGAGAAAATTGTTTTAACATAAAAAAAAAATCTTGACATCTAATTTGCAGCTTTGCAATAAATGATAACCAATTTCCCACAAATCTTTCTTCCTTTTCTTTGCCAGTAGCCCAATGCTGAAAGTAATGACCTCTACAGATGTAGTTGGTCATTTGGAACGCTTTTTAAGCAGTAACGCCTCAGTAAGTGCCGCTGCAGCATTAAGGGAGGCTAAAGTAATTTAATTAATGGAAAACAGAGTAGCTGCAGTAAGCACTAAAGGGCACCAGGTGGCAAATGTGAGTGGTCATTACAAAATAGCTGGTTGGTCCACATCCTCTGCCAACTGGAAGCAGAAGTGTGTCATTTCCATAATCTACTTTTGAACTTTTGCAAAATGGAATTTATAGCCACTAAATAGAGTAGATTTTGTTTAGAAATGTACATTTAGATGATATTCACTCCAAGAAATGGATTGCACTGTGTATAGCAATTGTAAAAAGCAACTTTCTCCAGTTTGATGTTTGCATAGCAACAGCTCCATCCTTTGGACCCACATTTCACTGATAAGAAAGCCCACCTTTATTGTAATAACTTCAGAGTATTCATAGCTTTTCATACTTTCTTTTTAAAACCTTTCATTCAGGTAGATTTTTAGAAAAATGTGCCTGAGGAATATAAGCAACTTTACACATCATTTTCTCTAGATGTTTGGACCAATCTAGTGTCTGCAACTTCAGTGACCAGAGAAACAGAAGGAGAAATGACCAAAGCTCTGCACTTTGCTCCATTTTCTGCCCCCTCTGCATATGGCTCATTTCTGCACTGGAACTCCAAAGCAAATTGTAGAGTCAGACACGCCAACCAAAGCTAATGCAGCTAAACTTCCATCTGTTTTTGGTGTCCGCTTGCCATTGTCCTCTCTTCAGCAGCCCTAAACATCGCAGATGCAGACGTGATCATGGAGGGGGTGGAAAGTATTTCCTAACAGAGGTTTCCAAATGTTTTATCACTAAATGATGTGGATGGTTTTATTTCACCCCTGCAAAATTGTGAAAAACAGTAAAATGATCCATCCAGGCTTTTGGTTTCAATCGCAGGATGATAACGTTATACTTCCACATCTCAAAGACAATCAGACAATGTCTGTGATTAACAAAATTATTTGCTAAAATATCAAATATAAAAGAGCATATCAAGTTTGCCGTATCTTTGGTCCCTGCTTTGTGTTTCTGTGTTTCCCTTTTTCTCCCCTGTCTGCATGTGACAAACAGCGTCTTAAAGAATCCAATGTAATTTGTTCTGCTGCTGCCAGACTTTGTCTACCTAGGCAAACTGTATTATCACAGAGAGGCAATATTTGCTTGGTTTAGCCATTTTTGGAGCAGATCTTCCTTTGTGTGCTGATTGAGAATTAGATGTCGTTGCAAATTCTGAACTGCAGAGATCTTGCTAAGCAGATAGCTTTGTAAATTTGCCCCCACAGCATTATAGACAAAACATAATAAGTGAGGTTTATAAACATTTATGTTTATGTTTATAAACATAAACGTTTATGTTTATATCAGATACGTCATGGCAACATTTATCAATAAAAGAAGAATGACCAATACAGCGTTGCACTATGAAATAGTTTATGTTCTGAGATCCACTTGAATGCAGAAAGCTGACATTTAAACGGGGTTTGAAAACGAGCTCTGAACGAGATCAGTGACGCTGCTGACCTGACAGCCTCGGCCGGATCCCTTCAGAGTTTAGGAACTTTGATTCTCTGTTAGCTCTCGTTTTTGGCTGGAAGAATTTACAGCTCTCTGCCGGAGGACTGCAGTCTTCCTGCTGAAGACTGGGTTACCAAAAGGTCAGATGCATAAGAGGTTGATGCCAGAAAGTCAAAGGTTCAAAGTAGTATTGTGAAAACATTTTTAAATATTAATGGGAAGTGTTGCAAAAAGATATGCCCCTGGAGTTAGGATTTCTTCACGCTCAGTTTTCAATAAAAGTCTGTTTGCTGAGTTTTGTACATTTGGAGCTGATAAAGTGAATTTTAGCTTGAGACATGTGAAATAGTTCGACTTAATAAGGCAACTGCATTTTTTTATTATCCTCTGACTGCAGACTACTCATAAAAAATAGATTAATTGTGATCCAGGTTGTCACATTTTTCTCAACTCAGTATGTCGGATGAGGCTGCATGGATTAAGAGGTATAGATAAATGATGAATAGATGTGTTGTGTTCTTCTAAACAGCTGGCAATGCGTCAAATATTCTGTGCCTACTTCCAATAATTAATGTGAATGCTTCCGGTAGAAGTTTTGTGAGGGCAATAGGAAATAAAACTCCTTGAAAAACTGTTTATACAGCCTGAACTTCTCCAAATTTACTCACTAATCTTCTCAAACAAACCTCTGAGGCCTTCAGGGAGGGGAAGGATTTATACTGAGATCAAATTACACACAGGAGAAGTCTTTACTTTCCCTGAGAAGTAACATCTCAAAGCAACAAGTTGTTCAGGATTTATTTTGTGGTATCTAATTAAATGAGTTGAATACAAATACAAGCCACAGTTTTAGCTTTCATTTGTTAGAAAAACATGTTTTTCTGTTACTTAAAATCCCAAAATAAATCCAGTAAGGTTCTGAAAGTAGCTCAGGTGTAACTTTAGTTGGAAATCCCTCAAATTTCAAGCAACATTACGTAAGTATTCATTGTTTAATTTTGATGTATTACACAAAGTGTGTCTTTGTACTTGTGTATGATTGAAAGGAGTGCCTCTCACATTGGCTTCTCGGAAATTTGTAATTAAGTTTTCCCTTCAATTTTTCAGAATAAAAATGGATTAAGCCAGGGTTTTTTTTTGTTTTTGTTTTTTCATTTCTACCTTTTCCTGGAAATCACTGGAAGCAATGCTCGATAAAACTACAATTTATTCTGAACTGAATGTTTTATAAGATCCTGGCAGTGTAATATGTTATTGAAACCTTCGAGAGGAAAAATAGAGGAATCTTTAGCCGTAACAAAAAGAAGCAACAAAGGGAAAAAAAAATAAATCCATTATTTCAGTTTGACGTCTAGAATGAGTGAAGAGGGCTGTGGGGGAGCAATAAATTGAAATCAGAGGAAGAGGGATTGAGGGAGAGTAAAATTTTGTACCTTTCAGCGTCAATTATCCAATTGTGCAGTGCCGACGTGACAGAAATCAGAGCTTTTAGAGCGATTCAGCCCCCTGCTGCACTGCCAGCGAGCCCAGAGCGTATAATGCGATACGACATCATAGTCCAGGCTTAATGCAGAGACACGGGGACTCATAAAATATGGAGTGCGGTGCTGTGTGCGTGCTTGTGCACGTGTGCAATGAGGCAATGACAGACTCAGAAACAGCAAAAAAAAACAAACAAAACAGACCCAGACAGAAGCGATGCAACATAATTATTGTTAGAAAGAGAGATTTAGAGGAGTCGGCAGGACAGACAGACAAAAGGACGCATTAGATAAAACTGTCAGGAAATAAAAACAAAATATTGGCGGGATTTTGGATTTGTGGATTTTTTTTCAACATCATGTAAAAGGAACATAAGCCTAAAATATGGCTGGATGCATATTTGATGTTGTAGTGCTCCATATTTAATATGCTGGAAATTCCTCCCTGGCACATTTTAAGTGGCAAAACCTGCTTGAGATTTTAACACCCATGTACACCTGCTGCAGCGTGTTATCTTCTGATTCCTTCATGAGGAATTCATTCCCTTTCCACTTCCTGAATTTGCAACATGAGAATTAGGTGCAATTAACCTTCATCAACACCAACATAACCAGTTTTTTAATCTTTATTCTTGACCATGTTTTTCTAGATGTGATTTTTTTTTTTTTTTTGTAGTCATCAATTCTGGCATGAAGTGAAATTAGCATTATTGTTATCCTCTTCGAAGGAGCTGTGTTCAAACTGTAGATGTTTTTGTGTCCCAGTCTGAAGTCGGTTTGGTTTTGTTTTCCACAGGTTTGGGCGTGGAAGGAGAATGTTTGGGAGAAGGAAAAAGGCACTCTGATGGAGCGGTACACGGTGGAGCAGAGCAAACCCCAGTCCCAAGGCGGCGCCGTCCTCTCCACCCTGACCATCAACAACGTCATGGAGTCCGACTTTCACTCTCCGTACAACTGCACCGCCTGGAACTCATTTGGACCTGGAACCATGATCATTACCCTGGAGGAGAAAGGTATGCTGGATCCTAACAGTGCTTGCTTACATAAACAGAATTAAAACCTCTTTTCAATCATCAGGGTGTCCACGATTCACTGAATGTAGCTGTATCCCAGAATTTTTTTAAAACTTGATTTCCCTGTATCTGTTACTACTTTAGCACTGCATGCTTAGTACTTGTGTGTTTTGGTTTTGAGTTTCATATCTGCAGAATTTTACCTCAGTTTTCTGCCACTTTCTCTTACATGCACTCAAAATTCAGTCTGTTTTTAACTGGTAAATTTGAGATTATCATAAGAGGGCTCTAAATCCTGAGGTTGATGTTTGATTTTGTTTGTAGGCATTTAAATGTCCACTATGAACCCTTTGCACAATTTTGAGATGTGTGCACACCTGGCTGCAATAACTGAGATTACATGTGGTGGCATTAAAAAAGACAAAAGACTTGGACATAAAATATACAACCTAGTTTTAAAGTATTTTGCATTAGGTAGAAACAAATACTGGCATTGAAAATCTAATTGTTCATAATATTTGATCATAATTGCACAAAAACGTGAGTTCAAATTAAAGTAGACTAGTTCCACTCTAATATTCTATCAATGTTGGATAGAAAACGTTGACAGAATATTAAAATGTTCCATCAGAGATTTGTTGACTTTTCTGTTTTTATCAAAGATTAAGACTGAGCCAAAACTGATGTGATGAAGAAAATAATAAAAACTTTAGTTTTAACCAGTTCCCTTTTGAAACAGATGAAGTTGTGTGACTCAGACGGACCACTGCGTGTTCCTCGTCTTTTCTTGGTGGCTGTTTTGTTATGAAATCTCAGATCTTACATTATATTGGAGAAAATGGTTTCTCCATGCTCTGTCAGTCTGATCCTGCTCTTATTCTCTGCGCCGCTGCATTCCACAGGCTTTAGAAAATCTACCAAAACATCTCAGAGAGCGACAGAGTTTTGGATTTATTCTTTACACACGTCCACTGAAAGCGTTTTCATCCCCTTGTCTGACGAGCGCGCCTTATCAACATAACCAGCCCTCAGAGATTCGGCTTTGAGCGAGGACACAAAAAAGGATTTTCCCTTAAAACTGAGCAGCATCCTCGTTAAGTTTTTGTGCAGCAGCGAAGCCGCAGCTGTCCCTCAACCCCCGACCTTCTTCTGCTTGTGTTCGTTTCAGATATTGTTCCAGTGGGAATTATCGCCGCTAGTACAGTGGGCTCCTCCATTCTGCTGCTTGTGATTCTGCTGGCACTCGCCTTCTTCTTCTACCGCCAACGCAAAGGCAGTGAGTTGAAAACTGTGTTTTTTTTATGTTTGTTTATGGACATGCTCACACTTACTCTGCCTGTTAGTCTTTCTTTCATCAACAACCCCTGTTCTGTCATTTTTATGTTACACGAAGTTAATGACATATGCCAGCAGCACAGCATTTTATTCAAATGAGATTAATGAATATTCATGCTATATGGCAATCGGCCTTAAATCGCCCACTTTATGTTTTCATTTCCTTTTGCTGACATTGACTTGCTTGATATTCTCTTGCCTCTTGCACACCCAGGATAAAGTGGCAACATAAATAAGAGCTCTGAAACAAAAGCCTTTAAAGGTGAATGGCATTTAAATCATGAATTTCTATATGCGTTATTTCTATAGCCAGCGGCAATCCAATTAGTAATTATGAGCACACACCACGCTTCGTCAAACCAGAGATCTAAAAGCCCTGTTGTGGCTTTCAGATGTTTAATTTCGAGCTGCTTCACCGGAAATAAAGAAACAGGAAAAGACGTTGAAGGTGACTGGCAGAGTCCCCAGAGGGATTTTCAGGGGATAAAAGTACATACTCTGGTTCAGAGCTGATAAACACGGCGACAGAAGAGATATCGTTCAGAAAGAGAAACTCAAACAAACATTGTCGTCTCTGCAGATAAACAGTCTCCTGTTTGTTGTCTGCGATGGAGCGCGAGACTTCACAGATGGGAATCTTTTCTTTTAAGGTTTCTGGCAGCGGAAGGGAGTTGCTCATGTTGGCAAACACTGAGTGTTCACTTGTGTAGACTTGTAAAGTGCAGTTCTTCAAAAATAACGAAACAATATTAAAGCCATGGAGATTTTTTTAAACAAAATGTGATGCTTAGTTTGTATTTAGCAAAGAAAACGTTTAATTCGGAATAGAAATATTCCATTTCAGCCTGTGTTTTTCTTTTGAGTGGCCCTAGATCCAGTATTTGCCATTTTGTTCAAACCTACTTCCATTTCCATAAACAAACCATGTCATATCCATGTATTTAAAGCTGTAGTATGTAATTTTAAGAAGTTTTTTGCATATTTGTTAAAACTGTCAACATATTCTGACAGTGTAACATGAGACAGATAATCTGTGAAAAGATCGATCTCCTCCACTTCCTCCATGAACTGCTATCGTCATCTGACCAAAAATGACCAATCAGAGCCAGGAGGAGGGGCTTAGTGCTGTCAATCAACCTGATGTACTCACTGCTCAATGTGCTAATGATGGAGAAACAAAACGCTGTTATAAATGGGCATGCTAACCAGCATTAGCATTCACAACAGACTCAGGAAGATGCTGCAGCATAGCAGGCAGCCATGTGGAGTGGAGTGGATGATTGACAGCGCTAAGACCCTCCTCCTGGGTCTGATTGGCTGTTTCCAGTTAGCACTGGAAGCACTGGGGCGGAGGAGCTCGATTTTTTTCACAGATGCCAATAAAATATGTAAAAAAAAAAAAAAAAATGTATATAAAAGTTACATACTGCAGCTTTAACTGTTGTGTCTAAGTAAATTTTTTTCATAGTTAAGAATTTTGATGCATTTTAACAGAAATCTTCCAAAATAAATATGATTCAGTTTTGGGTTGTATTACTTCTTTTTCATTGCACCATATTGTGAAACATTTTTTTTCCCAGGTCGCCGAGGTGTCACACTCGGTAAACCAGACATCAAGGTAGAAACAGTCAACAAAGAGACCCACAGCCTGGAGGAGGAGGCAGCCAACGTCTCCACAGCAACCAGGATGGTCAAGGCCATGTACTCCGTAAGTAGACTCCCATCTGAGTCACCGGGGGCGGCGGAGAGGAGGCGTACGGGTCATTGGCCTTAAATGTACAAATACACAGACAGTCGGGGCGACAAGGCAGGAGGGGCTCACACACACACACACGCACACACACGCACACACACACACACACACACACACACACACACACACACACGCATGCGCTCACACGCACGCGCTCACACACATGTTTGCGTGGCTATCTTTGTGGGGACTTTCCATTGACTTCCATTCATTTCTACAGCCTAAACCACCTTTACCCTTTTCCTAACCCCAACCATCACATACCTAACCCTAACCCTAACCAAAAATCAATTCACACCTTAGTCCTAACTCTGACCCCTGACCCAAAAACAGGGTTTCCCCTTGTGGGGACCAGGCTCCGGTCCCCACAACGTAGTATGTCAGGAAAATCGTCCCCACAAGGTATTACAAACAAACGCACACACACACACACACACACACACACACACGCACACACCAAGGAAAAACTGAAAGCAGAAATAATCTTAAATGTCACACAAGGATAAGTATTCTGTTGAAAACACACAACCCCCATTCAAAAAAATAACTAAAATTGCATACTAATATTCACACTAATAATAAATAAACAAACTTTAATGTATTTCTATGAGACGTTACTACTGCAAGGTTCTGCATAATCGGGAAGTGGAAGGAAAATTCATGGCTTCACGTTTTGTATCAATAAAAGTCTGAAAATATATACTTCTGTTACTGTTTCATGTCATCATATATGCTGTCGTGCCGACTAAAGTTCCCATGAAGACATAAAAGACCAACATGCACCCATTCAATCAAAGATACACACTCACTTTAACATTGTGCTCCTTTTAGAAAATCGGTGGATGAACCGGAGAATCTAATCGGCGTCGCCCCTTTGAGACGGTTTCGAACCGCGGCCCAGAAGCGTTTATTCTCCCCACTACTCTAACCGCTTCTCGTCTTTCACTCTCTTGGGATGAAAAAGCTGAAACTCTGTTTTCCTCTTCCCTCCCTGTCGTCCTCTTCCTTTCCTTTCTTCACCCTCCCTCTTTCCGTGTGTGTGTTTCGTTGTTTGATGGTTTAGTTTTTGCCCTCTGTTTCCCTCTCTCCCTCCACTCAGCCATTCAAAGACGACATGGACCTGAAGCAGGAGATCAGGAGCGAGAGCGACACGCGGGAGGAGTACGAGCTCAAGGTGAGATGAGTCAGCGAAGGGGTTTTCATGTGCTGACTCCGGAGGTTTTCAGGAAAACAATTATCTGCAGCATCTTTGGCATCATTTCCTGCATGTTGCATGAGCTTTGTGGTCAAGTTCATCTCCCAGTTCCTGTAAGGTCTTGTTTTTCCTGCAGCACAGCATTTTCAAAACCCGTCGAAAGGTTCCTGTTTGCAACAACAAAACTTTTATTTATCATGACTTTTTAAACTGTGCTGGGAAACAAAATCCCCTTATCTTAACGTGTTTGTTTCATAGAAAGGCTTTTCTCAAAATAGCTCTTAAATATTTAAAGCCAAAAATGATTCTGCAGTCGAGTACATCATTGCTTTTCCTTTAGTATTCTAAGCTAAGCTTAATATGAATAAATAATTAGTTTCTTGGAAATTTTATGAAAGTTTTCCCTTTGTGGTCTATGCAGAAGCAGTATGTGTGACTATCTGAACATCTGTGGACCAGGACATTCTCCAGAAACGGCAAAATTATGACATAAAACTGTATCTAGAGAGTTTGTGTCTGTATGACATTCTACAAACAGTTACTTCTCTAAAATTATATGAAAACATTAAAAATTATGTTCCATTGCTTCATTAAAACATTCAAACAAACATACTAATTTTTTCTTGATTCCTTTGATTGCTGTTCAGCAAAAGCCTGTTAATCAGACATCAACTGGAATCAGATGTACTGAACCTAAAATGTATGGGAAGTCATATAAAATGTATTTTTATAGCTCAACAAGGCGGTTCAAAGAGCTTTACACCATGAAAACATCATGCAGTCACCAACAAAGTGAATAGATTGGCTTTTTCCAGATGTCTGAAACTTTTCTGTTTCTTACGACTGATATATATTTTTTTCTAGGATCCAACTAACGGCTACTACAACGTCCGAGCCACCACCCACGACGAGGCGCGACCCCAGTCCCGTGTTGTCCACTACCAGGGAGAGTTTCGGCCCCCAAACCCAAACACCGGGCCAGGCGGAGCCACATCCGGCGGACCTTCAGCTGCGGTCAGCGGTGCGGTTCCTCCCAGCGCGGTGCCAGGCTCCAGGGCAGGCTGCTACGACCCTCGCCCGCCCTCCAGGATGTCCCACGCTACCTACGCCCAATTCAACACCTTCTCTAGGCCGGCACAGAGGCAGGAAGCTCCTCCAAATCCTGCTCTCCCGTCACCCGGAGATTACCCCGGAGGAGACTGTGGCCTGCTGGACAGCTCAACCCAACTGCCATACGACAGCTACGGATATCCCTCCCAGTATCCCAGCTACCGCATGGGCTTCGCTCCCACCATAGAGGAAGGGCCGGCCTATGAGATGTACCCGACGGGACAGGGGACCGGGTCGGGCCCGGGAACGGGACAGCAAAGTCCTGAAACGGGCTTGGCAAAGTACGGGAGCTCCACCCGCTTCTCGTACTCGTCCCCTCCGTCTGACTATTCCCACAGACACACGCAGCGAATGCAGACTCACGTGTGAGGAAACGCCGAGGCGCTTTCCTGGATTTGCTTTCGGCATCAGCAGTGTTTTCACATCCCGTGTAAATCCTCCCGTTCTGTGCGTGGATCTTCAACAATCCGTTCTCCATTGCAATCACCGCATGGAAAACCTTTTTTTGTTTTTAACAGTGTGACACCCCAACATTTAGGAAAGAAGCAATACATGCAGAGTGATCTTCACCCTGATTCACGCAGGCCTGCTGCGGTTACCCATCAACAGAAGCAAAAGCGAGATTCGCAATCAGGAGATGAAAAGAAGAACAAGAAGAGCACTTTGCCAACTTGGACGACCTCCCATCACACCCTCCTGTTTCTCTGTAAATAATGTGAAATTTGGGCCATTTTAAAGTTATATTTCTTGTATAAATATATAAACAGCAAACCTCTCAGCAAGCCACACTTTTTACATTTTCTGACTTACATTGCTGAACACAAATCCAGACATACAACCACATTTCTTTTAAAAAAATGCATCAAAGGGGCAGCTTGGACTATGAATATAGCTGGCACTTTTCATTAAAACTTGCTTAATGGCTTTTTTCTTACAAGATCTACCTTGATGTGAGTGGGACAGTTCGTCTGGAGTGATCGGATTGCCAGTTCCTATGTGCCAACACACAAAAATAATTAAATGGTGTCTTTTCTTTTTCAAAGCGTGGACAATGAGGTGCTCCGGGTGACAGGATGCTGTACAAGACAAACGGAGCAGTAGCAAGCGTCTCTTTGCTCCTTCTCCTCCTCGTATTGTGTTTCTGTCATCATCATCCATTTCTATACCTAATATTTCACCTAAAGTCGATGCTATATATAGTGTTTGTGAAACAAGGTGTGGTGGGAGCGCCTTTTCATTCTATTCATTTCTGCAGTTTGTGCAAAAAGATACCTCCCCCATCTTCAAGTGTTAAAAAAAAATATTTGTTTCTCTCACTTGCACAGTAGAATAGATTTTTTTCCATATTTATACTGAAGCATATGAAAAAAACAAACAAAAAAAAAACAACGGCATTCAGAAACATTTTATAATATTTTTATAAGGAGTTGTGGACCAAAGGTTCAGCATTTTGGGTGACGCTCACTTTTTAACGTGTAACGCGGCGTTACGGTCGGAAACGGTCCGAGTTCCTTTAAAATGAAAACGGTTTTTAATGTTGTAGGCTTAACGTAGAAAACTTAAAGAGCTTCACCTCGAAATAACAAGTATCCAGTTGATTCCTGCTACGGATATATTTGTTTGGCGTGAAACTCTTTCTTTGACTTCCTGTCTTCTGACTGGACTGCCTTTTTTCTAAAGCTGGTGACGACATTCAAAACGACGGGCTTGGAGCGAACAGCTGCTCGATTGGAGCAGCGTTGGTAACCTGAGAAGCAGCGAGAAGGTTTAAATGTAGTCTAACATATCAAAGTGAGGTAGAGAGGGTTCTATCTAGCTCATATGGTACTTTGTACTATTTGTAAGTATGCTGTTTTTTTTTTCTCTGCAACAGAAACTCTGCTGGTGTCTTATGTCTAAGATTTTTCATCGAGTCATGTCAGGTTTTGGTGTGCAGATCTGGCCTTCAAAGCAGAACTTGGTACTCGAAACTTGAAACTCTGAGGGGATAAATCATGCAAGTTCCTCTCCCTCCTCTAAGTTTTGCTCAATGATGTTAAACTGTGGAGAAAACTGTTCTGTTTAAACATATAGCGCCCTCTACAGTTAAAAGAACCCCTTGTAAAGATATGTAAAAAGCCTAATTATAAAGGCATATTTTAATTGTTGTGGCATAATCTCAGTTTGAAAATGTTTTAAAAATCCATTTATTAATTTGAGTTCATTTATTACCTGAGAGAAAAACATCCAGCACTAATAACTAATTTACTGAGGGAATCACCTGGATTCCCTTTGCTCCACTTGTTGAGTCATTTCTGATATTTGGTCGTGTTCTTTTTATCATTATTCTGCTAAAAGACCCAATGATGATCTATTTTCCATTTTTCTGGCAAAGCAAATCAGATATTTGTTCAGAATATCCTGGAATCTCAAAGAATTCATAATGCCATGCACTTTAAAATCAACCTTTCGACAGTGAACATTCCCACAGCATCACAGTGGGAGGAAGTTGTTTTCTGCACATTTGTTATTCCCTTCATATGAGACCCACTGCGAACTGCTTGCCAAAATGTCCAAAGCACTTAGTCTTTAGCATTTAGCAAACTCTGCATTTTGACATTTGTGATGGTAGGACAGAAACAGAAACATGTTTTCCTGCATGCCTCCAAAACAACAAAATGCCAGTTAGGTTTCCTTTATGGTGGAGATTATTTTTTTCTTTTACCTCCATTACCATCATTGTACATGTTGACAAGATAATCTTGGATGCTTATGCAGCATTGTTTGGTCTGAAGGTTTAGTCCTATTTTCAGGAGTGTTTACATGTGATGTCACTATTATAATAAAAAGCTTATGGATAAATACTTTGATAATCCCAGACGCCATAAAAAATTATGCAGTTTTAGTTTTCAGGAAAAAGCTGAAAACAGTGATTTAGAAATAAATTAGTATTTCTCAGTGTGAGATTATTTTTCTCTGTTTAAATGTACTTAAATTAAGTTTTTCACATGACCCCGATTTCTTAGCAAAAATCTCTGGATTGTAATTTTCTTACACCTCAGTGAGGTGTCGGTGTCGTCTCAAACGGATCAAGGTATTTCTTATTATAGTTTCTAACATCAGCTATTAAACCCCTCAGGTTTAATATTAGAGCATTTAAGCTTTTTGTATACTAAATAAATGAAAAACGAATTGATTTTTCTTTTTTTTTATTTTTACCAAAAAGCCCCCTCTGCCCCAGTGGATTAAAGTTATTTATGTTTGCACTCGGAGCTTAATGAGATTCGACTAAACTGCTCTCTTCACCATCATACCAACTCAAAACGTTACATTTTATGGCGACAAGTATTTGTTTAGTGGAATACAAGAAAAGTGCGTCAATAATCACGATCCCCATGTTATAAGCTTCCACCACATTAAGTTTGCTTTTTTTCTGGACGAACATGAAGACAATAAACCTTTCTATTGCACCCATCAGGAATAGATTCTATATTTCATTTAATACCTTTCCAAAAGTTCCCATCCTGCATGCTTCACTGAGCAGGTAAATTTAAAAGGTGCAGAAAGCAATAAGGAGTCACTCACTTGTATCTGTATTCTACATTTTGGAGCAGTTAAAAATGATTGTGCATTAAATAAGACCCCTGGCTGCAGAGGCTATCAGCCACTCCAGAAGTAATCATTGACTGTTTATATTTATCAGTCGCCCCATCAACCCTTCATGGTATATTATGGTAATTGTCTGCAGAGGGGCTATAAAAATGTGTTTATAGCTCTTGTTTTCTATAAAGGCAGAGAAAGAAAACCACAGCCACGCCGGTTTGTATCTCAGAGGCAACCTCGCAGCTCCAAGGTCACGATGTAAACCATGTCAGCCGAGATAGAACAGCAGGTGGAGCTGCGTTTTAAATTTTAAACTGTTATCACCCCCCGTGGAACTGTTCACTGTAATCTATTTACAGTCGTTTTACAGAGCTGTAGCTGAGCAGTATTTTGCATCTGACTTGCAATCTTGTTACAACCTTGTGGAAGGATGAGTGGATTTGACAGAGAAGATGCTGAGGCTGTTGCACGCATAGCCAGTCCATGCAGGTACTTGGGTATTATTACCTGTGGTGACATTACAGTCTGTTGACATTACAGTTCATATAAGATGTTAAACGCACACGGCCGATGCTGAGGTACAGGAGTAGAAAAATAACTACAGGTTCGTCTTAATACATGAAAACAGCATCAAACCGTAGCTGAATTTGAAGGAAATATGGACACTTTTACCTCATTAGGTTGTTTTTACGTGTCTTTTTTTATCCTCCATGTGTTTTTCTCGTTGCAGTGTGTGCTGATGGTTTCTTTCAAACTTGCTGCCATGTGTCAAATGAAAAGCCATCTGCCAGCTTCCAAATGTCAAAGACAAAACGGAGAATGAAATCACCTGAATATCGCAAACCTTTCTCTTGTTGCTTTCTTCCAGATTTCCGTCATTTAGTCACACCATCACACAGTACAGTGTAGGTATGTCGTTCTGGCTTGCTTCTATTTCTGGTGTCTGTTTTATAGAATATATAAATATTCATGAGTCCATCATATCCACTTCAACCTTTTTCTGATTTATTTTTATTTTAACCAAATAAGTATAAGTATTTTGTATTTACTTTGTGGTACATCACCAGTTGAAGGAAGGACTGGTCCAAAGTGTCTTTCACATTATAAAACACATTCTTTGTTGGTTCTGATCTAATTAATCAACTCATTTAAAAAAAGTTGGGTATTGAACATCTGTGGCCTAAAGAACTTGTCGGTCATGCTAGAAATAGCCTGAAGTGGGTCTCAACTAGGCCAACCCAGACCAGGACCGGGCCAGGCCCATGCTGGGCTGGGCTGGGCCGGACTGGCCCAGACTGTCTGCAGAGCCTTGACATCCAGTTTTACTGTGTGAACCTTTCAGTGAGTGCCAAAAAAACCCATCAACTGAGCAGACATGCAAATGCAGCAGCAGTTTGTGTTTATTCTGACTCTGTCTTTATGTGTGGGTGGATTCAGACAGACACACGTGTTTACGATGTCCAACTTAAAGATGCATGTGTGTGTGTGTGTGTGTGTGTGTGTGTGTGTGTGTGGGCAGTATGTAATCCAAGTCATTAGAAACATGTTTGGACCAGTGGAGAGATGACATGATGGTTTGACTGATAATTTCATATGTTGGCCAGTCACTCCTGCGGGTATGAAGGAGACCTTTCCTGACCACAGCGATAAAAACCCTGAAAATGCAGATTTTCCTCCTAAGTGTAATTTTTAACAGCTCAAATGTTGTTTGAGTGAAATGTTGTTGCTTTAAGTACAGTTTTTGTTCAATATCTCATCATGATAAACCTAATTTTTAACAGAAGAAGCCAGTCTGATTTGGCTCTTTTCCTTGTCCTGCAGTTTTAATCATATTTTTTTTATTATTATTTTATGTTCAAATGTGAGACAAAACTGATACCTGCAGCTAACAACTATCACTGTTTGGTTGTGATGCAGATAACAATAAAACAAACATGTTGAGGTGAAGAGAAGTTTAACCAGATGGGTTAAAACATTGATATATTTTGATGTGTTATAAAAAGTTTAAGGGTTAAAATTTGATATTTTATCAGCCTTTTTGTGTAGTAAGAACAGCTAAGTTCTGTATTTCTAAAAGGAAATTTTTATTTTACAACAACCAAATCTAAACCTTTGGAAGCATTGTCTAGAAAACTATTACAAAGATTAAACTGTAAATCTGATCCTGCAAAGAAGTACAAAGCCTACTAGGGTTTATTAAATGGGGACATTTTTAAAAATTACCACAATAAGTGAAAATGACACATTTACTTATTTTAGTTTTTGCACAAGGTTGTTCTTTCATGTGTTAAATCTGTAAGCAACATTAATCAATATAGATGTTTATAACACACATACCGCTGCTCCAGACTTGACATAAATGCTATGCAAATGCATAATTTACTAATGAAAACGCTAAATAAAGTCATGCTGTACTGTGTTATCTGCACAGACTCACATCGGCATGCCTTATGCTTGAAGTGGCTGGCAGAGGAGGATAGCTGGACTTTATTTCTGATTAGTTCAGCTAAATAAACCACCTCATATCTCTGCATAGAGAATTGAACCTTCATCCCAAGATGGTCAGGCAGATTTTAGTTAACAGTTAGCACTAGTTAACACTAAAACCGCATTTCGTCTTGACCAAATATTTTGATGTTTGCTGAATTATCTAAAGGTGCTTTTTGTAAATCTAGTTAATTTAGAGATCTAGGTCGCACTTTTCAAATTAATGATATTTTTTCCTCTCATTTTAATTTTAGGAAAAGAGCCAAATCATAATACTGATTTCTTGGAGGGGAAAAAAAAAACATGATCGGTTTTAAACTCCTACTGTTTGTCAGTCAAACCCTAGTTGAATGGTGGACAGACGTTGAACGTGGAACCGCTTGGCCTTTGATTACGTGTGAGGAGTCAGAACAGAAAGCTTGTTGCTCATCTGGCTGGTGAGCCTGTCTGCTCTCTGCATGAGGGAACAAGATGATGTTCTGCTTGATGCCGTTGAGTGTCTGATTATCACTACAGTGAGAAAGAATCCATGTTGCACTTAAAACCGCGTGAAGTGGAGACGGAGATAGTTACGAGGCAGATAATGAGTGAGTTCAATCAACCGTATATAATCTTCATTCTCCAGTTCTTGATTTGTATCCCTATATATTGTTCATGTGTATTAAGTTTTGTTTGGTACTAGTATATTGTTTTTGTTCAGAAAAAAAATGTGTGAAAACAAACTTACAAGATACTGAAATATTGTTTTTTCTTTTACGTTTCCTGTCATGTTTTTGTTCAAATTCAATGTAATTATTTTTTCACAATATAAAGAAAATAAAAGATGACACAGTTTCATAAGAAGTTTACAAAAGTCTTTTATTCACTTTGCAATTAATGAACTCATTATGTGGCTAATTTATGATAGAATAATGAACTGAATTAGTGTTTTTTATTTCTGCAATGAGATGCTGGGAAGTTATTAAAGAATTTTATCTAAACAAAGACAGAAGAGCTAAAATCACCCAGTCAAATACTCTGTCCACCTCCTGTATGGCTGGATTAGTACTTTTTCACAGTACTGTGAGTTTTTCAATAAAGGCCTTTGAAATTCTTGAACTTCATTACGTCATAGAAACATCTGACAAAAAGACATAGCAACACTGACACAGTAAAGTTAGTAGAAAACCAGATTTCTGCCTGCATCAAAACTTTTGCCCACAACATGTTCGTAATAAAAGTTTCTGTATTTCACATGAAGTTTATTCAGGTCAGGCTGACTGCAGTCAAACACATTGTTAGGAGTTTGTGGAGTTGAGCAGAGTGAAGGAGAATGTAAAAGTGTGTCTAAATTTAGCACAGAAGAATTAAGGAGAATAAAAAGCTGCTTCCCTGAATTTGAGCTCAGCGCATAAAGCCACAACAAACACCTGCAGAGTTTCTCCTGTTCCTTTCTTTTTTTCTTGCTTTGTCTTGCAGCACTGCTTTCTTTTTCCTCTAATATCCATCTCTCATTTATTTTTCATGAAATATTTTTTCTGATTTTCTCTCTCCAGCTTTGCTCTAACCTTCTCTCCGTCTCCCTGTCGCTTCTTGTTTAGTCACTTTTCAGGGTTTTCCTGAAAACATCGGTTTTCTGCTTCTAGCATCTTCTCATCTCACTCTTTCACCTCTTCTGCTTCTGCATGTCAGTACAGATTCTCACTTTGCCACATTTTCATGACTCTTTCAAATTTCTGTACAGCTTTTCATCCGTTAGAGGAGCTCTAACCTACTTTTCCTCAACTTCACCCCCACCTTTCTCATTGTCACTTCTCTGTTCTCACTTTCTTCTCACTCACTTTTCACACCTCTCTCTCTAACCTTTTGTTTTCTTTTTTCACATTTTCTCCTTTGCCCTGTTAACTTCTCAAGCTTTCTGTCTTTAATCTCATGTCTATTTTTCCATCCACTTTTTTAAATTTTCATTCCTCAACCTTAATTTGTTCCCCTTTCCTCTGATTTTATTTTCTGTTTTAAGTTTTTTCTGTTAAACCTCAAACTTCCTTCTAACTCCCTGCCCTAATAAATCATCGTTTTGTCTTTTTAGTTTCACTTTTTTTCATCAAGCATGTTTTCAGATATGTTCATGATGATTCTCAGTTGATTATTCAAAGTGCTTAAACAGAAGACAGCTGCCCTTCTGATTAATGCTGTTTTCTCTAACAGCAATAATGTTATTTTTCTTATTTAAATTGTGCACATAAACATCTTTACACTCTTTTCTTTCAAATTATATTTTAGTTTATTACAGAGTCCAAAAGGCATAAAAAGAACAGTGTCACAAGTTGACTGAATATGACATAAAAAAAGGTAAAGTAGTGATAGGGAAGTCTCCACAGGGAATGTGAGCTCTTATAAAAAATATTCATGTTTTTATTTATGCAGTGAGGAGGAGGAGGTCAGCAGAAACATTGTCTGAGAGAATAAAGGTGGAAACCTAACAAACCGGCAGCCTTTCACAGGGATTTAAAAACATATATGCACTTTGTCTGAGTCTGCTTGTGTAATTTATAGCCAAATTTAGTTTTTTGGCACTGCAGTCCTTTATTGAACATGTAAGGGGAAGACATCCAAAAATGTGTAGGAAAAAGGAAGTGAAGGAACATCCTTTGCACATGTTCTACCAATTGAGTCACCCAGAAACCAAAATTAGTGTTTTAATGTAGTTTATGGAGACCTTACACAAGTATTTTGCCTGGTTTCCAGTGCAAATGGCACAGAACTTGTAAAATAAGACAAAACTATTTCAAATGTAACTTTTCAGCAACATAAATAAGCTCAGTAATTCTTGAATATAAAATTTTAAAGTATTACTTCCATTGACAGGTTTATTCATTTCTAAGATATTTTTCCTGTTTTAAGTGAAAACAAAAATGCTTAGAATTAGTGGAACTAATACTGTTTGTACAAGTATTACTGACTTAAACCAGTTCATTTATCTTGCTGAAAAGTTGCTTATAAGTTATTTTTGTCTGAATAAAGTGAACTAAAATATTTCCATTATATTATAGACAAAAATTCTTGGTAAGATTTTGTGTTTTTGCAGTGCAGAATGATGAACAGCCTGTTTGAATTCAATTTTCAGTAAACCTATCCTTTTGATTTTTCTTCTTCTCCTGCTCCTGTTTCTTTTTTTTCATTTTGATGTCAAATGAGAGTTCCTCCAGCCGTTTCCCTGGTCTGAGTATTTTGATCGTGAGTGTCTTTGCTCCTTTCTTCCTCTCATTCTTGTCATTGCTTCCTCCTCAGTTACCTTCACCTCTTTTCTTTTTCCTCAGGTTTTTCTCTACCCTTTCATTTATAGCCCTCCATAAAAGCTGGTTATCTTCTTCTTTCTCTCCTCACATTTTTCATTTTGATTTATCTTCCTCCCTCCTTCAGTTTTTTCTCTCCCATCTCTCCACATCTCTTCCTTTCTCTTGTCCCATCCTTTCAGTTTATTTCTTTGAATCATAGTCTTATTCACTTTCCTCGGTGTGATCTTTACCCTCTTTTCTTTTTCAATGACAGCAGAGAAAAATCAAGTAAAGAAATTACAGATATGACCGGATAAAAGGACAAGGACAGAAGAAAGGGGCACAACTCCACTTCACTTAGTGTGAACTTCTGATTATCATTTTTCTTTCCTTCCATTCTCGTCGAGAAGTAATATCTGGAATAACCTTCATCGCTGCACTGTGGACCCTCTTCCTCCCCCTCCTCTTCCTCCAACTCTTTTATTTCATCCCCTTGTTCACATTTGAGGCGGCTGTTGGAAGGATTATGGCCCCTCTCATGCTTGGCACGGCTCTCGCTGCTTGAGATATATTATCATATTAGTGGAAAATGATGTAATGCGTTTCAAGACATTTGTCCTTCGCACACCCTCTGTCCCTCCGCAGATGATGTCACAGGCTTTGTCTACAGGCAGAGAAGTTGTCAAGCAGATTGTGTGGGGTATTCCTTTGTTTGCTTGCTGTTGCTGCCACCCTGTGGCTGGAGAGCAGTATGCAGGGAGGAGAGGATGAGGTTCAAATTAGGATGGAGGAAATTATTTATTACTGATCTGGAGGATAATGGGACTCATAACAGACGTCCTTGCTGTGTCGGTGCTGACGGGTTCTGTTTGGTCAGGGACAGATGGAAAGAGACAGACACATCGCATATGACTTGATTACAAATGAGGGTTAATTAACTGACTGGCTTGTTTTTATAGAGACAAATAGAAAAACCTTTGCAGAAACTGATGGAAACAAGCAAATATAAAAGAAATGTTCACTGATGAATTTCTACATTTTTATTTTTATTTCCAAGTGAAGCCAATCTTTAAATGTTTGTCTTGTCAAGTTGAGTTAAAAATCACACACACACACCCAATGCACCTTTATCAGGAGGCAGAAGGTCACATCATCACAGAAACATATTTCATTTTGCATCCTGATTCGAGGGGCAAATCTGATTTAATAAAATCAATCAAACAATTAGGATATTATCCACAGATATGCATTTTATAGAGCAAAGAAAGTCCTTGCATGCATAAACAACAAGCTTCTTCATATCATATGTGCCGTCTTGTTCAGATCAACATTCTCTCTTCGCGGTGGAGGCTGGTTGTTTACAGCACAGGCCATTTCCTGTAAGCTTCATAGTGTTGAACTTACACATGTCACACCAAAACGTCAGCAATAGGATTAAATTTAAAACTTCAACCACGTCTCTGATAAGCAATCATTCCTCACTAGCTGAGAGCCCAGATCCTCTGTTTGAAGCTAATCATAGAACAAGGGATTGGTTTTTACCAGGCTAGCTTAAAAGGGGTTTCCTCTGTAGTGTGGTATGCTGAGAAGCTCCAACATCTAAGAAATAGTTTCCCTTCTTTGTGTTGAAAGGAGTCAGTGAAAGTGGTAGAAACCACCGACAAAATCGCTTCAGCTTTGAATCAGTTAGATTGAGATCTTCTGGAGGCCAGTGGAAAACATCCAAATGTCATGTTCAAGAAACAGATTTGAAATGTTCTGAGTTTTGTGATATGGTGCATTGAAAGACACCATTTGGTCATAAAGCTTCCTTTATGACCAAAGTTGTTTCTGGACCACAATCAGCAACAGCTCTAAGGAAGGATGTGGTCTTTAAATACCGCTCTGTTGTTAACCAAAGTGCATCAAGTAAAGATCAACACCTTTACACCACCAGCAGCAGTCTGATCTGTTTGACACCAGTGGCTCATCTGACCCTATGCATGCTGCAGCTGAAATGGCAACTCACTGAACCAGGCAACGCTTTTTCAAATTGTTTATGTATAAATTTGGTGAGCTTGTGGAAACTTTAGCCTCAGGTTTCTGCTTTTAGCCTTGTGGGTTTTTTGTTATTGTTTGACTCTGCAACCCATCTGTGTTAATATTTGATGTTTTGTGCATTTAGTAGATCTGCAGTTTCTAAGATTCTGGCACCAGCATCAAGTTCAAAGTCTCTTAAATATCATTTCCCCCTCATCCTGATGCTCGGTTTGAATTTAACAAGTTGTTTTCACCATAGATGCCTCAAGCTGATGGAGGTCCAGATGCATCGAGTTGCTGCTTTGAAGTTGGTTGAGTTGTGGTTGAGTCTATTTGTGCTAACAAGCAACTGAACAAGTTTCCCTATCAAAAAAAGTTGACAGTGAGGTGGATATGCATGTTCCTAAACCACTGATCACCTGTTCAGTCTGTTCTCCACCTCTCTCCACAAACTGCTGGAAAATCTGAAAACTGTTTTTCTGGATTATAAATGTGGCATTTTTAGACTAAAGCTACTATTATAATAAGGCTGCATGGGTTTAGTTTAGGTTGAGTTTTGAGTATGTATTTTAGCTTATACTGAGATGAACTGATTGGTCTGAATTGAGAGTAAACTGGTTTCTATATAATTAAACATTAATAAAATCTGTCTGTCTTTATTTACTGTGAACAGCAGCTATACAAATGAACTAAACTGACTTAGGCAACAATAGATTTCCATTTGTTAACATTTCACTACAGTTTGAGCAGTTCTGGCTTTGAAAAGTTTCTTGGCCCAGCTTTAGGCTTTAACCTGTCAGCCATTGATTTTATTAGTGAATCTTCTCCCACCATTTTTAGCAGAATTAATTCGAAATGGCTGATCCTTAGTAAGCTCGGGGTTCAGGGCAGCCCACGAGCGCAAAGGCTTCGGGTCGTCCGTCTGCTTTGCCTGCTTGGTAATTCCACCATGATGTAATCCTAATATTCAATTCATTTTGTGATTAAGTTAAATGAGTTCTTCCTGGAGCCTTAAACCGGCAGGTATGTCACCTTGCTGTGAATTACTAACGACTGGATGGTGGTGCATGATGCATGCAAAGGACTCTGAAATAAAAATCAGGCAATATCATTTCACTCCATTGACCTTGTTAAACTTTTATGTGCTTCCATCTTCATAATGCATGGGCCCATCACACACATATTTGTCTAGGAATATTTTTTAAATCAACCTTAATGTTCTGGGTGACTTTTAAGTATTCTACATAAGTACAGTTTCCATTTAGAAAATAATTTAAAACATTTATTTTAGTCTGCTCTATTGATAGATATTAGTTTTATGTTCATATCGTTAGATTTCTCAGGCAGTCTTTAGGTTGGAAGGTCTCCTTCCCATGACCCTAATCTTTACCTCATTCCATGGATTCAAGTCAAGAGCCTGGCTGGACTCCTTCACAGCATTAATTTTACTTTCAGTCAGAGGAAACATGTTCTTAAATTAAAGTATGTCTTTAAAAACAAAGTTTGTCAGGAATGTAATAAATATTGGCCTTAACGCTATATTGTCTACACAAAAAAGTTTGCAAAGTCAAAATTAGCAAATGAGGAAAGCATTTTTGTACAATACAATTAGTTTCCAAATATTTTATGTTACAGCAATATAATTTAAACTAAAAGAAAGAACAAAACTTTTGTTTCCATCAGTGCTTCTGTGTTCTAGGTATTGTATTAAACCCTTGAGTTGTAATGCTTTAAATCTGGGGAGTCAAACTCAATTTCACCGAGGGCCACTTCAGCATATTGGCCCCCCTCAACGGGCCACATTGACGGTACAAATCAGGAGTGCATCCCTGCTAAAACACCCCAGACAAAAGGTTGACTTCCCTCATTCAGTTCTGTAGAGGCTTATAATGAGTTTATGGTCCAGGTGTGTTAGAGAAGGAACCATCTAAAGTTGCAGATGGTAGCTCTGGAAAACTAGACTTGGGCACCCCTAGCATAAATGTATAAAAATACAATGTTGTTTAATTTATACAATACAATAAATTAAACAACACTTCATAATGTTAAATAATTGATTTTATGTATTGAAGTTTTAAATATTACATTTGAGTTTCCATGGCGGGCTGCACAGTGGCGCAGTTGGTAGAGCTGTCGCCTTGCAGCAAGAAGGTTCTGGGTTCGATTCCTGGCCCCGGTCTTTCTGCATGGAGTTTGCATGTTCTCCCTGTGCATGCATGGGTGTTCTCCAGTTTCCTCCCACAGTCCAAAAACATGACTGTCAGGTTAATTGGCCTTTCCGAATTGCCCCTAGGTGTGAGTGTGTGTGTGCGCATGGTTGTTTGTCCTGTGTGTCTCTGTGTTGCCCTGCAACAGACTGGCGACCTGTCCAGGGTGTACCCTGCCTCTCGCCTGGAACGTGAGCTGGAGATAGGCACCAGCACCCCTCCCGACCCCACTGAGGGACAAGGGTGAAGGAAAATGGATGGATGGATGGAGTTTCCATGGATGTAAAATTACTGCTCAGTTTAAAAATTACAATATTTAAATCAGTGTTTAAAGGTAAGAAAACAATTAATAAAAACAAGTCACATGGGCAGACATTATAGACTTTACGCAAAGATTTAGTCTCAGAGGCAACTGAAATAAATTATTTTAAAAATCCTTTCTGAATATCATCTTATGGTCTCTGAACTAAATGCATCTTTCTGACCGGGAGCTGACGGCGTGTTGAAGAGTTATGGACCGGACGCTTTGGAGCGTCTGGTTAGGAAGCGCATTACAAACCTTTGGTTGAAATATAGTTTGTAGTCAATTCGTGCTCAAAACCTATTTTAAGTCAATCATTGGCCTATAAAATGCTGGGGGGCCACATGTGGCCAGCAGGCCTTGAGTTTGACACATGTGCATTACGCCATAGAACTGCCAAATGGTAATTGAAGTAAAGTAGCTTCGATTTCAAAGAAGCCTACATTGAAGTCGATTGGCAAATGAACCGTCATGAAAGAGGAAGGCTCTTGTTGTCTCACTGCACCCCAAGAGATGCATAACCTACAAAAACTGTTTCTGTCTGGTTTTGAACCAGAGACCTTTTGCATGTAAAGCAAACATGATAACCACTACACTACAGGAACTGAACTTCTCTGCTTTGTTTCAGTTTGAGGTTCCAAAGTTGATGATGTGAGATGCAACGCATGAAAATTTCAACTGAGGTTTGCACTCAGATGCCTGGATTCTGAGTACAGACCATGACACCACAGAACCCTTGTTGGCCTTTAGTAAACACCTGTGATGAATAGAATGTGTAAAGTCTGTTTCTGTCTGGTTTCGAACCAGAAACCTTTTGCATGTAAAGCAAACATGATAACCACTACACTACAGAAACTCATGCTCTTTGGAGTGTTCCTGGTAGATGATCCACATTCTGTTAGAGACTAACGTCAACAATGGACATGGAACAATGTCAAATACTTAATACCACAGATCCTCTCAGCGAGCACAGTAACTTGAACAAACTGTCAGACTTATAATTGTGCCCAATTTCACATTACAGTCCATAAACTAAGCCTGGGATCAAAAAAATGTATTAAAGATGTCATTAGTAGATACAAATGGTTCTACAGAGAATTGGTTAAATGGCTAAAAAATAAAATCAATAATTACAAATAAAAGATGGTTCAAAAATAAAATTAAGACATTAAATAAAAAAATATCTCTGAAATACAATCACTTGAAAATTAAAAATGGTTCAAAAATGATATCAACACTTCAAAATACAAAATCTCTGGAAAACAAAATATTATGTATGTTGTTTTGAAAAACATTGGAATATAAGCACTTTTATCAAATCTCCATTGTGGTATGATCATGTAAGTTCTTAAATCCATGGAAACTCAACAGTTTGTAAGGTAGGTGAGTTAGCTCAGCAGGTTAGAGCACCGTGCTGGTAATGCTGAGGTCATCGGTTCAAACCCCACATGGGGCAATTCATGTGTAAGGTCCTTCATGAAGCAATTCATGTGTAAGGTCCTTCAGACAATCAACATTAAACAAGGGTTCAAAACTAAAATCAACACTTCAAAATGAATAAGGGTTCAAAAATAAAATCAACACTAAAAAATAAATAAGGTCTCAATAAAATCAAGACTTTACAATTAAAAATGGTTCAAAAATAAAATCAACACTTTCAAATAAAAAATGGTTCAAAAATAAAATCAACACTTTCAAATAAAAAATGGTTCAAAAATAAAATCAACATTTTACAATTAAAAAAAAAATGGTTCAAAAATAAAATCAACAGTTCAAAATGTATAATGGTGTCTGTTCAGTCCATAAACTAAGCCTGGGATCAAAAAATGTATTGAAGATGTCATTAACAGAGACAGAGGCTTGGCTAAAAAATAAGTCTCCATTACAGACCAGAGAAAACTAAAGAGAATGCAACGTTGTGTTAATCCATTTGAGGAGCCGGCAGTTTATCTTGAGGAAATAAATGATGCAAAAGTTAATTAGACTGTAACATGCGCAGCCCGCTGCTCAACCACTGCGGACGTGGCTCCGCTGCTGCGAAGACTTAGAAACCGCTGGGAGAAACTCATCCAGCTGATTTAACAAATGGAGCCTTCTTACCCAGGAGAGCGGCGGTCTGGAGGAGCTGCAGACGTAACATCTGTCTGTTTCGGAGAAGCGAAACCACGCTAAATAAATAAATAAATAATCCTGGTAAAAGCGCACACCGGATCGCACAGGGTAAAACACTCACAGAGTTCAGTTGATCTGTTTGGATCAGACAGATCCAACTGACTGATGAATTAGCGCAGATTTTTCTGCAGATGGGAACCAGGAGGAAGTGCGTTCAGACCCCAGCAGGTGAAGTGATGCTAATTTAAGTGAAGTCGCTTAATTTAATTTATTAAAAGTTATTGGGGTGGTTTTTGTCACTACGAGAAAAATGTAGATGCATTTATCTGCTTAATTTGTGATGGGATCTGGATTCACGGTGAATATTAACTAAACCGCATAAAATGCGACTAAATAGTCGATGTTAATATGATTGTAATTTCACGGATAAAATAGTACATGACCGATTTTTTTTTTATGTTGTCGGTCAAGATAACGTCTAGCGCGACCTGCCGCCCTGACACCAACTCACACACATCTTCATTCACAGTCTTACTTGTAAATCGATTTTTCTTTTCTTGGACGTTTTGATGTTAGCTTGTCGATGTCTCAGTTTTATTCGCTGGGAAAATCAATAAGCAGCTTGAGGTGACTCTGCTGCTCTCTAGTGGCGAGAAACCATAATGTTGGCTGATAATCGGAATGCATTGTGGGAGATGTAGTTTGTAGTCAATTCGTGCTCAAAACCTATTGTAAGTCAATGTCGGCCTATAAAATGCTGCGGGGGCCACATAAAATGACATGGCGGGCCACATGTGACCTACATGCAGAACCCATCATTCCCAGGATAAGAAATGCAACAGGAATTATGTACAACATAAACCAGGGGTGTCAAACGTACGGCCCGCGGGCCGGAACCGGCCCGCCGAACGATTTAGTCCGGCCCGGGGTCTAAATGCATTATCATTATTCATGAAAAAACATACACTTCGTTTAATTGAAAATCTGCAGTTCCTAAACTGTCCACGAGGGGCGTTGTGTTTTATTCAGAACACACAACATGATGCAACACTGCAGCGGAACTAACAGCAGATGGCAGCACTGAGCTTCAGGTTCTGTAAACAAGTTCGATTCTATGCTTTACCAGCTTTTTATTTTGGCCCTGGCAACCTCATATTTCTCGTGCATGCTAACATACATACATGTTATGTATGCAAGTTTTTCTATATGTATGCATTTTATGCATCAACAAATGTACTTAATCAAATGCCTGTTTAAAACAGCTGACACTTAAGATTTCAAATGTGTGAAGCCAGATAATTTGTTCAAATTGCTTTCCAGATGTTGAAAGTTGATTTTAAATCTTTTCATAATTTTTGTCTGTTGTATTTTGTGATGCAGGAAAGTGTTTTTAAGTTCCAAAAACTGTGAATAAATGTTTTGCAACATTGTACAATCACTGAGATCAGTTCTTATGCATAATGCACTTAAATAAATGCTTAACTGAGTAAAAGTATTGTTGAAATTGCAGATACCTTTCTTAAAAACTGAGATTATTCATAATATATTTTGTAAAAGTGAAATTTGTTTAATATAAAAATCAACAACAAGTCCACTTTTATTGGTTCTATTTAATCTTGCAATGAGTTTACTTGTGTGGCCCCCTGCAGATCAGATTAAGCTGTATGCGGCCCCTAAACCAAAATGAGTTTGACACCCCTGACATAAACAAAGTGTATGTGTGTATATATATATATATATATATATATATTTTTTTTTTTTTTTTTTTAAACTCAGGAAGAGCTTTTTTTTCAGTCCTCATTGCCTCCAACAAAGTCACTCATTATGACCAAATGTCTCCTTGCAGCTGCTTAAATCCCAGCAGAGTGATGAGGACGATTATGGACAGGTGTGCAGTCTGAAACAGGCCAGAGATCTTCTATTCAGGCAGAAGACTCACTCACAGAAAAGCACATTCACACACAGGATCAAACTCTTTAGCTGATTAGCTTAGATACAAGAAACTTAATGTTTCCAGAACTGTTGGCAATTTCAGTTGATTGTGTTACTATGATATGATTTCTTTTTACACCAAAAGTCAGAACTTAAGGTTTATATCACAACTAATTAAAGAAAAAAAAGTATGTTTTCACTCAAAACTATTTTTAGATATTGGCTATAAATTGATTACTCTCCTATTAGTTACTGCTGATAAAAGTCATTGTTTTCTATTAGAAATTAAGTGAAAGTGCCCCCCGTAGTGTGTGAAATAGCAATATATGAAGTTCATAAAGAAGAAAACATTTTGAAAACAGAACTTTCTCTCATAATATCAGTCGTTCAAACATAAAGATAAGAATAATGACAAAAAATAAAGCGAAAATGCACTATATTCTGAATATGTTTGAATAATAAAGAATGTTTTCTTTTTAAAGATTGTCCCATCCAGCCCCAGTAGCCAGTTTTCCTTTTTAAGCTCATCTTTTCCGTTGTCGGAGTTTTGAAGGGTATTGATATAGTGGTGGGAGAAAACAAGAGAGAGAAAAAAAGAAGCATATTGTAACGCTCTTATTAAATGCGCAGGTCTGACTGCAAGGTTTAGTGTTAACCACTTTGTAAAATCAGAAGTAGGTACGGCATGGAGTCATGATTGGGTGGATAATTGATGCAACTGATGCAAAAAACTTTGTTTATATTGCCATTTATTGCAGTGGAAATAATAATAATGACAATAATAATAATAATAACAGCAAAAACTAAACAAAAATAAATTGTTCAAAAGAAACAAGGAGGGGAGAAAAAACAACCCAACAAAGAAATAATAATCAATAATACTTCAAAACCAAATGTAGTTCAAAAGAAGTCCAAGAGCAACGGGAGAATTGTTCTTTTCCTTTAGATACTCCCTTAAAGTTTATTTTGTTTCCTGTGTGGAGAGTGTCGTTTGGTTTTCCTGTGTGGAGAGTGTCTCTTTTTCCTACCACCAGGTGGTGTGTGGGTAGCCCGCCATCCTCCGTCATCAAGCAAGTCGATGAAGGGGGAGAAAAAAAACCTGACCTAAAAGGCCAGAAAACATACATTAAGTTCATATATAAATGTTATATCTATATAAGCTAAATGGGAAAAAAACAAATACATACTGCTATGTATTGAAAACCACTTCATATTTTATAAAAATAAGAAAAAAAAGTCCTTTTAAAAAGAAAAGTGCACTTCATAATTCAAGTTCAAAATTTCTCAAAGTAATTAGCAGTCGCTACAAACAGCTAATAAATCAAATCAATCAACTTTAAGAATGTGATTGATCAAAGTAGCTACAAACAAAATCACATTAGGTACCAGACTTCATTGATGCACCAGCATGGAATACAACAATAATCAAATAAATCATGAAAAATAATCAAATCTAAAGTTGAAAGGGAAGCCTTTAAATATTAAAGGTGTGGCCTTTAATTCGGCTTTGACAGTGTGACTTTTTATTAAGTAAGTAATTAGTAAGTGGACTGAACTGATGTGGCAACTGATTGTCGAGTTGGTAGCTAATGCTAACTGGTGGCGCACTGCGGAAATAACGCCCCATCATATATATGAATGAATATTTACTCACCGTCGAGTAACAGATTGTCTGAGGAGGTGGATGCAATGTTAACTTGTTCTCATCAGAATGGTATATCAGGCGTCAACAAAGCCCAGCCTGGTGAGAATTGCAGCGGATATATTAGCGGCGCTAGTATTGCAGGTACAACATCAAGTTCTAACAACTCACCGCAGATCCTCGAGTTTTAGGGATGAATTTGTTCAGTGATGAGTCGAGTTGGAGATTTCTGGTTGTTTTATTAACAACCGACGCCACAACCAACAGTGAGCAGCAGCACAGTGGAAAACCCGGAAATACACATGAGGGTCCCAGAAGTTAAAGGGACGGCTTAAAGGGCAGGTGGGTGGGCCATGGCGGTCACGTGGGTTACAATATTTTTAAGTATGAAAATGTGACATTTAACACATTCTAAGAGGAAATATGAAATCAGATGTGTCATTTCCAAGATGACTCATATTACATGTAAAACCTAAACATGAAACTCACTGAGAAGTGTGTTAGCCCTTCAACTTACCACCAAAAAGACTCTATCAAAGTTTTTTAAGTTTAACCACATCTGAACATTAAAATATAGAATACACTTGATTCATTTATAATAAGGATTGTTCCAATCCTCCACTCATTTTATGGTTTTAAGTGTTTAAGTGAAGGAAATATTGACCCTAAAAACACACTCAATCCTGACCTTTTTCAACATATTTGTTATTTTTGTTAAAATTTACCTACATCACTTCCTTATGTTTGTCAGGATAAACTCTTCATCAGTCTTTAATATTGTTAGAAATCCCATATCAAGTCTGTTAAAGCTGAAAATCAAAACTTAATTTCAGACTTGTCCAGCAGTTGTGCACACAGTGTATTCATTGCTCTAGTGCCTGCTGATGCATATTCAACACATGCCAGTTGCCTAATTTATACCTAATGAAGTTATTTTGCACACTAATGTTAAATACATTATAAATTCAAATGAACAATCTTAGTTTAAATTAGAATATGTTGAATAGCATAGCCACTTTGTCTTATTGCAAATAAAGCCATGCAGTAATGTAAGCAGATATACTTGTCTGTGAGTTTCAGATGGATGCTTTCTGCTGAGAACAATAATAGCAGTCTTTTCTGGTTACAGAACTAACACAAAACATATTTGTCACATCTTAAAAGAGAAGTGATTGTGGCATATTTATTAGCAATGAGGAAGAGAGATGAACAGCCTTTCACATGAAATATTTGCAACATGACTTGTGAAACCAAGTTTAAGGTTTGGTGTGATCAGACACCTGATCATTGCGAATCAAACTAACTTTGGATTTTGTGCATGAATCATTCTGGCATCACTGGATGAGATATAGTTACAAAGCCCTGTTCTATAGTAAAATTATTACACAGGATGGTTCATATAGTAATGCATGCTCTTTATAGGAAACATGTCACCTACATTATGTGGTGCTGGTGATAAGTATATGCATATGCCCTCCTCCTCCAAAGCAAGACTGAAAGCTATACTGGTAAGCCTTTCCACAGTTACAGAGAAATTCCACAGACTGATGAAAAATTCAAGTGAAGAAGATGATACCACTGGAGGAGGTGATGTGGCAAGAAAAGCAGCAACAAAAACTTTGAAAACTACTTCCTATGTGTCCTGTGAGAATAGATTGTGTTCACTTAGAAACAAGCTTTACAAATGTGATCTAGTGATTTTCAAACAGCTCGTGTAGACCACCATACAGACCATAGGATCTGTATTCAGCAGACCATAGGGTCTGTATGGTGGTCTTAATTACTTTATTGACTCTTAACTGTGTCTGTGGAGGAATTAGCCCCTCACTGACAGGTGTTGTATTTTGTACTTTCTATACTCTAATTTAATGTATAAATTAATTTTTTGTGGTTAAACCTGATTTATTTAATGAAGATTTTGTTCTAATAAATCTCTCCTTCTCGTTGAGGTCACCTGGTCATGTGTTGCCAAGGCAGCAACCCATGAGCAGTGCTGACGAGGATCTGGTGTTTTCTATCAGCCTCACTGGGAAGATCCACACTGATTGAGAGGGAGGGGAGATGTTTTGGATTTGGTTTGGGTCCAGATTGTGTTTTAGTTTTTAAGTTGTTAAAGTTAACTATAATTATGCAACAGGTTTTTCTAGAAATGTCGTTGAGGGTTTGTACATTTTCTATCTGGAAATGTAAATACTGTCTCCACCCCTTAATTAGAACAGATATGAGCTGATGAGTTAAAAGCTGAGTGGTTTACAACAGGGGGAGCCTCTCTCTCTTTCTCTTGTGTTGATGGGTGAGAAAAGTGGAAATGATGTCTTGCTGTAAAAAGTGTTTTCAAAGAAGCATATAGATTAAAAAAAAAAAAAAATATATATATATATGTGTATATATATATATATATATACACACACACACACACACACTTGAGTTTTGCAGCTTTAGGATCATGTGATTTCACATTTTTGGAGGCCACTGGTTTGTTTTGCTTACTTTTTAGGCCTGAAAGGTTTTACATTCAGCTCTCAAGACCGACAGTGTCTAAATAAAAGCTCCAAGCATAAAGTGTGAGATTGTCATCCTAACCCCACCTACAAAAATAATTATGTCTGCAGTGACTCAGTGTCTTAAGCATGACCATGCTTAAGACACTGAGTCTTAAGCATGGTCAACATGTTGGTTGTTCCAGTCGCCTCATCATATACTGAAAGCTAACATTAGCTGAAAAATTATCTGGCTGATGCATCTATTTTAATGAGCCTTTGTGAGTCAACCAGTTTCAATATAGTTGACAGGAAACACGACCCAGTGCTCCTAATCTGTACTTAAAGCATTGATCTCATACCCAGAACCCATTTTCTATGTGTTGCATACTTTTAGTCAGAATTTGTTTTTTTGTGATGTTGTACATTTGAGTGCAAAGGGATGTTCTGAATCTGAGAATACAACTTTAACTTGATTACTAGTTTGTTCATCCATCCATCTTCTGTACACCCTTGTCCCTAGAGGTGTTGGGAGGTGCTGGTGCCTATCTCCAGAGAACGTTTCGGGCTAGAGGCTGGGTCACCCTGGACAGGTTTAATTCAATTATTAATCCCTAAGCAAAAAATGTTGTATTATAAAAGGTTTTTCAGAGTCATTTGTGATGGCTGTGAGCAGGAAGGATATCAATACATGAAGAAGCCTCTGAATACGAGTTATTGGATGACGGTCTGATGATGATTATGCTCAGGGTTGTCTGTTATGATGTTCATGTTACTAAGTATGCTACAGGGCACAAAGTTACTGACTAATGCTACTGCTCTGGCAGATGATTACAGAAAATTACTCTCTCCATTACAAACTTGTACAGGATAGCATCTTGCTACAAATACTGAATGATTTCACCTTCCTCAAGAAGTACTGTATGCTTGGGGGTTAGTAACACTTTAGGTCTCCTTTCTATTTAAAAGATATCACACATTTTAGGTCTAAGACTTCAAGGAATGTCAGATAATTGAAAGTCGTAAAGATACAACTTTCAGAAAAAATGTGGTTGTCTTTGGGGGTGAAATAAATGATTGAATGATGAATAAATTATTGAAATAATCGTCAATTGGAGTATACAGATTTTTAAAAAAGCAATTTACATAAAGAACAATACTGTTTAAGCAGATATTAAGCCAATACTGTAATTTCACAGTATTTAATTGAAACATGCAGAAAACAATCTGCGTCAGAATGTCCGTACACATACACACAAACGAATGCACAACCACTAACTTACTTCTTGTTGCAGCTTAAACTGACGTGGTTCATCATGAGTGCACATGCGGTTTCCTGTTTCAGTTGTCATATCCATCTTGTTTTCAGCTTCAAACATTTTCCCAGTTCTATTTTCATGCGCCAGGAGTCAGAAAGCATTGAGTGTCTTCTATTAAATTGAGTACTGTATTTCTGATCACAAGTTTATTTACATTTTTTTCTCTTCTATTATCATTATTATTACTTTGTATGCTTTAAGAGTTAAAAGTAATTGTTCAGATTTATTGCTGAGGTGATCCCTGGCCTTGGCCAGTCAGTTTTGTTTGTCCAAGTTATAATAAAACCTTGTCACAAAGCAGGAGAAAAAATGTGAAAGAAAAAAAAGAGGATCAGACACAAGATTTGAAAAAAAAAAAAGAAAAACTTAGTTAATCCCTTGAATTTATTTGCAAAATGAAATTTGTCAAAACTTGATAAGCATAGACCACTGCATAGTTTAGGAGAATTGGATCAGATTCTTCACTTGGTTATTCTAAGTGTAAATAAAGTTGTGAATATTGAAAGGAAAATGCTGTTAACAGAGCTATTGATTTATCGATAATAATTTTCCTATAGAATAAGCAGAGCCTTCAGTTTATTACTTCATCCAGAGGGTCTTGGCTCTCCACTGTTGTGAAACTGTTGCTTCCTGGAGGAGTGGATTGTGTTGAGGTTTTAAATTTTACCTACTTTCTAATCTTTTTTCAATGGGTCTCTATGACTGACGTCTATATATAAAAACCAAATAATGGAAACAGAATATTAAAATATCTTTTATTGTCTTACAGAAGGATTATTCAGGTGTCACAGTAGCAAGTTAAGGTCAGAGTGAGAATATGAATACAGAAGTATAACTATACATACATATACTTTTAGTTGGGAAACATAACACAGTTTAACACTGAAAACTTAACCAGAGAAAGGAAATGCACTGTAATATATGAGAATTTATATGTTAGGGTTTATATGTATTATATGTATATGTAATTTATATGTTGTTTACTGAGTGCCTGTCAGTATAATCTCAGGTTCACTGCAAATGGCCGTCATGCAGGTGGCTGAGAATACATCAGATGTAATGGTTAACAAGGAATATACAGAATCACTGTTTCTTGACTTTCAAAAATCAATTTATAGACAATATGTTGCTGATAAAAAAGTATTAAAGATATGGAATTAAAGAATTAGTACAATGCACAAAAGAAAGTCATCCTTGTATATCAGTATGTACAGATAACTGATATTTACTCTAAATTTTTAAAGGTGTAGCACAAAGTTCAGTGCTGGGGCCTAAACAGAAATGTCATAATCTCACTATCAGTTCTGCACATCACACAGCCTTTATCAGTGAATACACACCCTCTGGTTGGTCATTTCCTCTAATGTTTGTGGCTCCCTTACTTAAAGAAGGTCCCACTGTGCTGTAGGTGGTGGTTGGGGAACAACCTTCATCTTCAGCCGTTTCCTTCGATGTTTTAGTTTGATCTTTTCTCTGGAAAACAAACATAATCAGTGAATAAAATATTAGAAAACAGCCATGGTAAAGGTTTTCTTCAGTTTGAATTTAAACAAAACATCATGTCCCTTAACCTTTTACATACATCATTAGCTGCTAGTGTACCAGAGCGGCTGAACAGATGTGGTTTGTGCTACAGTAACAAATAGTTAGCATGAAAAAGAAGCAAAACTTAATGAAAAAAAAGGGATCAAAGTTTGTGTTACTGCATTCACTCATTCATTTGCAGTTTTTCACATTGGAACACACTTTTGACTCCACAACTTTTAAATTGCTAATTCCAGTTGTTTGTTGTTGTTGTTGTTTTGTCTAATCAAAGTATAAGAGTGAACAATTCCAATCATCCTGGGTCAGTGTTATCCATGTTTAGATGGTTGTCATCCTAACTACCCCTGCTGATGTTTAGGGTAAAGGATTGCAGCCTGTTGGAGAATTTGACAAAATTCTCCAACAGAATAAAAGGGTTTTAAACTATTTTAATAAGATACTGAAAAAGATTCTGTACCATGAGAATCAGAAACCTTTTAATTTAGGAAAAGTTTCACTAGCAAAAATTAGTCAGTTACCAAAAGCTACAGAAACAAATATTAGTTTAAAACTTGTAACTATTTTGAACTTACAATTAAAAGAACTAGCTACACAGTTGATTCATGCTTTAAATTACGAAACTATTTTCTGACATTTTCAAGTTCCTTTACCAAATATTGGCTGATAAATTATTAAACTATATATTTTAAGCACAGATGAGAGCAATACCATCACTTACCTCAGGATAAGCATATGTCGTGTTGTCAAAGTTGTCATTGTTACCTGATGGTCAGATATGAAGAAATACTCAGAGGTTTGCTTTGAATATTGGTATTTTATCTTGCTCTAATTACCTGTACTGACTACTGTTTTGGTCTATTAAATAACTTGAATTATGCCAACAATATGTCCAAATTCAGTTTTTATATCCTCATCCTCAGAATAGATATTGTAACATTATAAGTTTATAAGTTTAGTTTTAAAAATCAATAATTACATCATAAGGGGTATTCTAAAAATGATCAATTAAATAGTTATTCTATAACCCTGCTGTTGTAAATAAAATCACTAGTAAATATTGTTGACATCAAAGTAAATCCACATATATACATACACAACACCTTGCTATGATAAAAAGCCTTCACTTGAATCGTGCTTTATCAAGTCAGAGGACTCCAAAGCACTTCACACTACATTTACCTATAAACACTCTGATGGTGGTAAGATACATTGTAGCCACTATGTGACAGACTGACAGAAACAGATGAGGTTGGTGAAGTGTTTTGCCCACAGACAGAAGGACTGAGACAGAAGAACCAGATGTTTGAACGACCAACCCACTGGTTACAGGAAGAACTACTACCTCCTGAACCACTGTTGGCCCAAATAATAAAAAAATAATTATTATTTTATAATTGCTACTCCTTCTTAAAGCCCATATCTATTACCAATCCACATTTGTGAGGTAAACAGAAATAACTTTTCCTTATCCTTCCAAATCTTAATTGTCCACTACTTGGTGTTGATCTATGAAATAAATCCCAACAAATAATTTGACATAATGTAAAAATATAATGGGGACATAAATACTTTTTGCAAGACAATGCATCATAGGCTACACAGATATTTGATAACCACAAATCTTAATGTAAACCTGAACTTACCTTTCTTCCATCCAGGATATCGAATATAAACTATAAGGAGTAGAGGAACCAAAGGGATCAATGCAAATAACCCATAATATTTTCTGGATTCTGACAAAAAAGAAAAATAGTTCAGTTGTACTGGTGAATGTAAACAAAAGCTGTATATTACAACCATTTCAAAACCATTGCCATGAAAAATTTTAAATAGAAGGTCTTCATTTAAAATTTAAAATTGCTTTAAAATTTCATATTCTCTAATTTAATCAATAAAGTATTCAACAAAAATAATTGAAGAAATAAAACAAACATTTATCAGTTTTACAACTGGGTTAAAACCAAAGTGTTCTTTTCTAGTCATGAAGTCTTACCATGTCGTTGGGTACAGTAATACTCAATCTTTTCTTTGGATTCATTCCTGCTGACCTGGTTGCTATGGATACAGATGACTGACTCTTTCAACTGATAGATATGAAGAGAAGAGCCAGATTTGGTGACCGATCTTCTCTCTCCTCCCTCCTGGTTACAGGTTTGATTATCACATCTCATAGTGATGCTGATGGAAGAGTCGTCTGTCCTGCAGGTCGCTGTCAGGTTATAGAAGAAGGAAGAGGAGGAGCTGGACGCACAGGTGAAGCTGAGATCAACTGGAGACACTGGATCTGAGGGGGAAAGTTAATTTAAGACATTTAAGAGTAAAAAAATTAATAAAAGGTCAGAATCAAAAAAGAATGCAAATCAGAGCAACATTGTTCTTAGAGAATTTTGTTTTAAATTATATTGTTTATGAATACGGATTTCATTAATAAAGGCAATAAACCCACACTGGGAGGTATGGCAAGATTATTAGATTACATGTGTTGGAATTTTCACTTATCAGTTTGAAAGTGTGTAGCTATTTATTCTGCTATCTAAAATACACAGGTCAGAAATATAAATATCAGAAAAACTTACCTAGAACTGTAACGTTGTATTGAGTCAGTGTTTGCACTTTAGGCGATACTACCTTTGCGGTATAAATACCACTGTGTGACTTCTGTAGAGTCTTTAATTTCACACTATAACTTTTTTCTAAAACTTCAACATTTCCAGATCGACTGTTAACAACAGCTGGTTGGGAGCCATTCAAAAACTCTACCAGTACATCATCTTCGAATCGCCATGTCCAAAAGCGAGAATTTGATGGAATTTCAGCTTCTGTGAGATTAAGAATCAGATAATCTCCAGTTTTCACAAATACATCAGTCACTGCAGAGGAACCTGAAAAATGGAAAACAAAATAAATTAAAACTAAACTGAGATCTGTACAAATTTCTCATGAACGTTTGACTGAACAGATTGACTCTACATTGTTTTACAAAGCCATTCCTCGTTTACAAAACCCTTCTGCTGTTTCTACATTGTCCAAAAAAGAGATTATTTATACACCCGAATACAAGTATGATGTCAATGACATTGCTTTTTTAAAGTCATATTTTCTGTCGGTCCCTGTTTGGAGTCAAGTTGCTGCTTCCTGATTTCACAGACCTTTACTGATTCCAAAACAAAACCAGTACATCGCTTCCATTCTTTCTATTCTCTGAACAAAGTTCTATAGTTCTGTAAATATATTTATGCAAACTGTGGTGACAGTGGTAGGAGTTTGCCCTGCTAGCAGTGGATTGCTGATTCAATTCCTGAACTGAATTCAATCTGAATTACTTGAAATGATCTATTATTTCTTGACAGTTTTTCTTTTGTTATGAGATGCACTCAGAGCAAAGTTTGGAATTTTTCTATTTTCACAGTGAATAAAACAAACAAGGCTTTTTAGGGAAATAAATAAATGTGATATATAGAAACAAAGCATGTTTTTGTATACTTGTTTGATCGATACAGTTTGATCGATTTCTTAGGAAAATCAAGGAAAGTTTATATTCCCTTCACAACATCGTCTGACAAAGACTCAAATACAGTGGGAGATTAATGGTTTAAAACAGTTCTTAATCTGGGTCAGGGCTGTGCAGAGACCACTAAAGGGGCAGGTGCTCAAAAAAAAAAAAAGGGCCCATCTACCCGCATTCTAGGACAGAATATTAACAAAGCCACACAGCATTCAGAGTTTAATAAACAATGATAAATTACAAAATTGTGAGAAATACAATCAAAGCTAAGGAAAATCTCTATATAGAGCATAAAACTATATGTAAGATATTTTATCTGCAGATCTATTTTGTTATAGGAAAGTATTGCATTATTCAAACACGCAATTTAGCAAGATGTGTAAATCAGAGCTAGACCACCAGACATATTTTGTCTTTACATAATTACACTGTTAAAAATATAAACAAGGGCACAATGCAACCTTTTATTGTACTGTAATCTATAAAAAAAAGAGCTGCCTGTTTGCTAGTAGAGATGAAGATGGTCCATTCAGGTAAGCAGAGCTGCATCAAACTTTAATGTGGAACTGCAGAAAAAGAGAAAAAAAAAGAAAACATGTAATTGTTAATGCATGTCACCATGAGAAAAGCCTGCTGAGTTTTGCCTAAAATAACTTTTTTTTTAATTAAAATGACACATTTTTGTCTCATGAAGTGATTTTTTTGGGGGGGGCAAAACAAACTTATTTGTACAAGTCAAAAATATTTTCTTGCTATTCTAAATTTTTGTTTGTGACTCAAAAGTTTTGCTTGTGATTCTCACATGATGTCGTGGGAAAGACCCAAAATCACAACAAAAGATTTCTGAGTGTAAATAAAAGTTTGTTTGGCAAATAACTTTTTAAGTTCATGAGACAAAAATGAGTTATTAATTAAAAAAGAAAAAGATTTTTAAACAAAACTTTTTGTTTTAAAAAAAGAAATCATTGCAATTCCAAAAGTTTTGATAATTTTATTTTACTTAACTGAGGTTTTTTTTTTTTTTTTCATTGAATTGGTAAAAAATTTTTACTTCATACTCTGCGAACCAGACCCTAAACTTACTTAAAGTCTGGTTTGAGTTTTTTCCCCTTCATTAATGACACACTGTTATTACATACATTATATCTATCATGGTAGTTCAGGGTGAGTTATTTTTAATTCTGAATGAATATCCTTGTTGGACTTTTATTTAAGTGGTATTCTCCTTCAAGATACATTTACCTAACGCTAGAATAAATGCAATGTACATTATGCAGCAAAGGAAATTAGAAGATCGGATATATCCATTATGGAGATGATCAGTTTCGGACGGGCGATGTGCCCCTATTGCATAAACGATACAGGGTAGAAGCTTTTCAGTTATCTTGCGATGCTAGCAAAGTCGGTAGCTAGCAGCTAGCTAATAGCACAACAACAACAGCCTAATATCTGTATGATAAAAATACTGAATTGATAGATAAGAACAGTTTCTCCTCACCTGGCTGTCTCCTCCCACTCAGTAGTTGCTCAGAGTGCAGAGCCTGTCAGTGTCTGTTGTATTTCATTACCTCTCTGCTTAAACCGCGACTCCGTGCTGAAGCAGAAATGATACTTCAACTGACAAGTAGCAAGTCTACTCCACTTTATTCACCAAAATGAAACATTTTCTTTTAATTCACCAAAAACTGTTCTGTAATCTGGAACAGTGCTCAAGCACCCCCAGCTGCCCCCTCTGCATGCGTCCAGGAACGCCTTGGGTCGTTCCTGGACAGTCAGCTCAACTTTGCTGAAAACACTGACTATATTTTGAAGAACTGTTCTGAGACTCTCGCCCGGAACGATAGCTGGAGATAGGCTCCAGCAACCCTCCCGACCCCACTGAGGGACAAGGGTGTAAAGAAAATGGATGGATGGACGGATGGATGTTCTGAGACTCTATCTTTTAAGTAGACTTAATGATCTTGGGGTGACCCACCTAGACTCTAGTTGGGTCTTCCATATGTCTTGAATTTGGAAAAAAAATCTTTTTATTTATCACAAAAGAAGGGTTTGGTGAATGCGCATATGAATCTGATGGGTTCGGTACCTCAAAAAAGGTTAAGAACCACTGGTTTAAAAAAAGAACCAAAAAAGATACACCATTGAACAGAATCAGTATTTAGAACAACAAAGCAAAGACAAATCAGATGAATGAAGTGGCGATAATTTTTTATATTGGGAATAAAAGAATGGGTTCAAAGCACAATTTTTCCTTGATCTTCATTATAAGACTCAATTTCTACAGACCTAACACAAATGTTTTTTTCATTTGAGTTTCATCTCTCAAACTTGTGAATTAGTGAACATGGAGAAGTTTCAGAGAGAAAAATGAACAAAAGTTTGACATTTCAAAGCTTTAAATATTTCTTATTTTCTGGACTGAACTCCTTTCGTCCCCTTGGTTCATGAGTCAGAATCATTTATAGTGATATTTTATGAAAGAATTCAAAACTTTGAAATGTTAAAAACAAACAGAAAACACTGAACTTACCTTGCATTTGAAGTTCACAGATTAGCAACAGAAATGTTAAAAATATGACGGTCAGTGCCATTTCTCAAACTGTACCGTCAGGAGAGCTCATACCGTCTTTTATTCATTTCCTCGTGGGGTGGTGTCATTTCACGTATTTGCAAAACCCAACCTCAATGTGTTGTTTTGTAGATACAGTTCTGCATAACATTTTGGATGGCTCAAACTGGAATAACAGAAATATGCTGCAGATAAAACTGAGATCAAAGTATTACAGATCATGACAACCTCTACAGAAATTGTTCTTAGTGCTGAACATGTGTGAAACCAGAGCGTAACAATTGTCTTTGTCCAGAAAAACAAGTTTAGAATAGTTATCAGGATGTGTGCTGAGCTACTAATTCATATTTAAAGCCTTGATCTCACCACTCATTTTTGTATGTTTAAAATACTATTGTAACTCTTGAAGACTAGCTTGTTATGTTCAATTCTGTTATTATTGAAAAATTGATCCATCAGACAACTACAGAGTCATCTGAATATTTTTGCAAATGACAGACTTTGATATTGGCTAGAAGTCTGAGGTGTAAAGAGTGAAAAGGAATATTGAGAGTCCGCTGCCCTCTGCTGCAAACCACCGGGGTAGACATGGACAACAGGTGATTGTTGTGCATGTCTACCTGTGTCATCCTGTGTCTTCTGGAGTTTCTGACACAGCAGATCAGGCTGAATTATGTTAAATGAACTGCCAAAATGAAATGACATGATCCTCACAATGCTGCCTCCTTTGCAGATAACAGCAGGTGTGTGACGGTGTCTTCAGTTCCAACCCCATAGTAATAAGTAAACAGCCTGAGGGATAAGAGTGGATGGGAGATCTGTTTGAGTGGAGGCTGAGGATGCTGAGCTTCTTTCTGAATAGAAACTAATGAAGGACATATTCAGTTCATTGCCTTTTTCCAGACGTTTCCAGGCATCAGTCTGATGCCTGGAAACGTCTGATGTATGAAAAGTCTGAACAACTATTTGAAAGTAAAATATAGTAATCAGTTCATAGTCATCTTGAATAAATTAGAGTACGTGTTCCACTGAGGCTTATTTGTCATATTAAAAGCACCTTTTAAAAATAACAACCTGTGTTTTATTTAGTTGACTGAGTGTTAATTTATTTCAGTGTGAATGGTTAATGTGAAGTCTGGACTCAAAGTGCTACAGGCCAATAACCATGTACCTTATATCTGTCTGTCTGTGTCAACATTTTAATGAAGTATTTATTAAAATGGGGGACTATTTCTCTACCAGCAGTCAAACTCTGTCCAATCACATCTGGTGGTGACTGGAGTTTGCAGACTTTAGGTTATTTTCTGTATTCATGAAATCTATTCTAGCTGCTACTTGGAGAATAACCTGGTTTGCAATCTTTGCCACATTGAAAGCATTTAAAGGGAAGTTATTTTCTTTCAGCATTTCAGGTGGTTTAAGAAAAATACTTTCTGATGAGCACCATATATATATATTGATTTGGGGGTTAGTAGCACTTTAGGTCTCCTTTTAACTTAAAATATATCACACATTTAAGGCACATTTAAACTTCAAGGAATGTCAGAGATAACTGAAAGTCATGAAGAAACAACTTTCCGAAAAAATGTGGTTGTCATTAGGGGTGAAATAAATGATTGTATCATGATGAATTGATTATTGAAATAATCATCAATTGGAATATATAGATTTTAAAAAAAAAGCAATTTACTTAAAGAACAATACTGTTTAAGCAGATATTAAGCCATTACTGTAATTTCACAGTATTTAATTGAAACATGCAGAAAACAATGGATGAAAGCATGTGACGGAGGAGCAGTGATGGAGGAGCCGTCACGAGCTGGAAATATGCAGTCCGTGTCAACATGCGAGCACGCCCACACACACATACACACAAACGTATGCACAACCTCTCACTTACTTTTTGTTGCAGCTTAAACTGACACAGGTCATCATGGAGGATGTCTGTGGTTAACTCCTGACAAGACACACTGAAGGTGTTGCTGTTTGTCTGTCTTAACCTGCCTTGGACGTCCTTTGTATTTAATCTGCATCTCTCGTCTTTGTTCAATTAAAGAAAAGCATAAATTCAAGTGATCCCCAGCCTTGACCAGTCATTTTTTTTTTTTTGTCAGAGTTACAAACCAGATTCCAAAAAAGTTGGAACACTAAACAAATTGTGAATAAAAACTGAATGCAATGATGTGGAGATGGCAAATGTCAATATGTTATTTGTAATAGAACATAGATGGCAGATCAAAAGTTTAAATCTCAGTTTAAACTTTTGATCTGTGATTTGTGTCCTATTGTGAATAAAATATTAGATCAATAAATTATTACTGATGTAAATTTGTTATAAAAGTATTACTGATTATACTTTAAAAATGAGGTAACTTTGTTATTAAAGGTAAAGTTTAAACAGTAATGATTTCTTGGTTAATGTCAAGTTGTCATACCAAAGACATTTTGAATAATGTCAACTTTGTATTAAAAGTGTCATAATTTATCGAATGACGCTTTATGACAACAGTCATAAATTCATGAAGACTTATTCATGTTCATGACAGGTGTTTTGTCATGTTTATGAAAGTGTCATGACAGTCTTATTCACCCCCCTTCAAATAAAGTGTTACCATATATAAAAAAATTCCCTTCTCACCCTCCGCGGGTGGTCTCTTTCATCCTCTGAGCTCGGGTCCTCTACCAGAGGCCTGGGAGCTTGAGGGTTCCTCCAGTATCTTGGCTGTGCCTAGAACTGCACATTTCTGGACTGAGATGTCTGATGTTGTTCCTGGGATCTGTTTGAGCCACTGCTCCAGTTTGGGGGTGACTGCCCCGAGGGCCCCTATGACCACAGGCACCACTGTGGTCTTCACCTTCCAGGCCTTCTCCAGTTCCTCTCTGAGGCCCTGGTATTTCTCCAGTTTCTCATGCTCCTTTTTCCTGATGTTGTGGTCACTTGGTATTGCTACATCCACCACAACGGCTTTCCTCTGTTCTTTATCCACCACCACAATGTCCGGTTGGTTCGCCATTACCATCTTGTCTGTCTGGATCCGGAAGTCCCACAGGATCTTAGCTCGGTCATTCTCCACCACCTTTGGGGGTGTTCCCCACTTTGACCTCGGGGCTTCCAGTCCATATTCGGCACAGATGTTCCTGTACACTATGCCCGCCACTTGGTTATGTCGTTCCATGTATACTGCTTCAGGTGATAGAAGGCCGACTTTGTGACTGTCTTAATGTGGCTCTGAAGGTTCAGGTCAGAATCCATCACTACTCCCAGGTTTCGGGCCTGATTGCTGGTTTTCAGTTGTAATAACTGAAGCTGAGCATTGATTCTAGTTCGCTCCTCTTTAGGTCCAAAGATAATAACTTCAGTTTTGTTTCTGTTCAGCTGGAGAAAGTTTTGGCACATCCACACATTTATCTGTTCTAAGCATCTATTCAGTGATTGGAGGGGTTCAGAGTCACCTGGTGACATCGTAATGTAGAGCTGTGTATCATCCGCGTAGTTATGGTAGCTGATCTTATTCCCTGTTATAACCTGAACCAGTGGGAGCATATAAATATTGAAAAGAAGGGTCCTAGGATTGAACCTTGGGGTACCCCACATGTGACCTTTGACCTCTCTGATGAGAAGTTTCCGATTGAAACAAAGAAGTCCCTGTTCTTTATGTAAGATTCAAACCAGCTGAGCACTGAACCGGAGAGTCCGACCCAACTCTCCAGTCGATTCAGTAAAAGGTCTTGGTCAACCGTGTCGAAAGCTGCACTGAGGTCCAACAGAACCAGCACTGTGGTTCTCCCACATAATCTGTACATAATGTACAGAATCTTATCACTTATTCCAGGCGCCTCCTCATGGACTAACACTGAAAACTAATATTAGTTGGCAAATGATCTGGCTACTCTGCTCAAATAGCTGCCCAGTGAAACAGTGTAAACTTTTAACAAGGTTTTAAGCCTTAGCTTTGGAAAACCCTCAGTTACTCTATATAAAAGAAAGTTACTTAAATGCTAGGATACTTAAAACTATTTAAAATGTATATAAAATATACTGTAGGTTATTTTCCTGCTGCTTGACTCAGCAGGAAAAATGCTACAGCTTATAGGAAATGCAGCAGTCTACCTTCTCACATGACAGAAATGTCATAATCTCACTATCAGTTCTGCACTTCACACATCCTTTATCTGTGAATACACACTCTCTGGTTGGTCATTTCCTCTAATGTTTGTGGCTCCCTTACTTAAAGAAGGTCCCACTGTGCTGTAGGTGGTGGTTGGGGAACAACCTTCATCTTCAGCCGTTTCCTTCGATGTTTTAGTTTGATCTTTTCTCTGGAAAACAAACATAATCAGTGAATAAAATATTAGAAAACAGCCATGGTAAAGGTTTTCTTCAGTGTGAATTTAAACAAAACATCATGTCCCTTAACTTTTTACATACATCATTAGCTGCTAGTGTGTCAGAGTGGCTGAACAGATGTGGTTTGTGCTACAGTAACAAATAGTTAGCATGAAAAAGAAGCAAAGCTTAATAAAAAGAAAGGGATCAAAGTTTGTGTTACTGCATTGACTCATTCATGTGCAGTTTTTCACATTGGAACACACTTTTGACTCCACAACTGTTAAATTGCTAATTCCAGTTTCTTTTTTTTTTCTTTTTTTTTTTTTGTCAAAGTATAACCAGACGGAGAGGCTGCAGAAACAAATATTAGTTTAAAACATGTAACTATTTTGAACTAGCTACCCAGCTGACTCACGGTTTACATTATGAAACCTTTTTCTGACATTTTCAAAGTCCTTTATCCAAATATTGGCTGATAAATTATTAAACTACATATTTTAAGCACAGATGAGAGCAATATCATCACTTACCTCAGGAAGAGCATATATTGTGTTGTCAAAGTTGTCATTGTTACCTGCTGGTCAGATATGAAGAAATACTCAGAGGTTTGCTTTGAATATTGGTATTTTATCTTGCTCTAATTACCTGTACTGACTACTATTTTGATCTATTAAATAACTTGAATTGTGCCTATATTATGTCCAAATTCAGTTTTTATATCCTCATCCTCAGAATAGATATTGTAACATTATAAGTTTATAAGTTTAGTTTTAAAAATCAATAATTACATCATAAGGGGTATTCTAAAAATGATCAATTAAATAGTTATTCTATAACCCTGCTGTTGTAAATAAAATCACTAGTAAATATTGTTGACATCAAAGTAAATCCACATATATACATACACAACACCTTGCTATGATAAAAGGCCTTCACTTGAATCGTGCTTTATCAAGTCAGAGGACTCCAAAGCACTTCACATTACATTTACCTACCTCTTTACCTACCACTCTGATGGTGGTAAGATACATTGTAGCCACTATGTGACAGACTGACAGAAAAAGAAAAGGTTGAAGTGTTTTGCCCACAGACAGAAGGACTGACGCAGAAGAACCAGATGCTTGAACTGGCAACTCACTGGTTACAGGAAGAACTACTACCTCCTGAACCACTGTCGGCCCCAATATTTTTTTTTTTTATTATTATTTTATAATTGCTACTCCTTCTTAAAGCCCATATTAATTATCAATCCACAGTTGTGATGTAAACAGAAATAACATTTTCTTAACCTTCCAAATCTTAATTAATATTAAGCCAATACTGTAATTTCGCAGTATTTAATTGAAACATGCAGAAAACAATCCGCGTCAGCACCTCGCACACACAAATGATGCACAACCGCTAACTTACTTTTTGTTGCAGGTAAACTGACGTGTTTCATCGTGGGTGCACACGATGCAGGAAACGCGGTTTCCTGCTTCAGTTGTCATATCCATATCCATTTCAGCTTGAAACATTTTCCCGGTTCTATCTTCAAGCACGGCTGTTTCCGAATTGTGGCGGGCCATTGTATTGTATTTATTTGTATTTCTTCCTCTTATCATTATTATTACTTTGTATATTTTAAGAGTTGAGTTAGAAGCAATTGTTCAGTTGTTTTTTTTTTTGTTTTTTTTTTTTTGCTTGTTTGGTTTTCATGTGGGCGGAGCCTGTGGCTTTAAAAGCAGAGCTCTGCGCCACAGGAAGTCAGTCTGTGGTTAGACTCCTGACAAGTCACATTGAAGGTGATGGACTCTCGCACTGAAGGTTCTGCTGTTTGTCTGTTTTAACCTGCCTTGGACGTCCTTTGTATTTAATCTGCATCTCTCCTCTTTGTTCACCTGAAGAAAAGCTTAATAAATTCACTGAAGTGATACCTGGCCTTGGCAGTCAGTTTTATTTGTCCAAGTTATAATAGAACCTCATCATAAAGCAGGAGAAAAAATGTCAGCAAGGAAAGTGAAACAGACACAGGATTTGAAAAAATATATACAGAAACTGTTTTCAGAGTGGAATTTATTTGCAAAATTAAATGTGTCAAAACTTGATAAGCATAGACCACTGAGTAGTTTAGAAGAATTGGATCAGATTCTTCACTTGGTTATTCTAAGTGTAAATAAAGTTGTGAACACTGAAAGGAAAATGCTGTTTTTTTAAAAACAGAGCCTTCAGTTTATTACTTTGTCCACAAGGGGTGCCCAAAGTCGGTCCTCAAGGGCTGGCATCCTACATGTTTTAGTTATCTCCCTGGTTTAACGCATCTGGCTCGTTAGAAGGTCTAAGAAGAATACTGACATGCTGAAAAGGTTGTTACTACCACCGGGGCAATAAATAAAACGTGCAGAATGCTGACCCTCAAGGAATCAACTTTGGGCACCACTGGTCAGAGGGTCTTGGCTCTCCACTGTTGTGAAACAGTATTGCTTCCTGGAGGAGTGGATTGTGTTGAAGTTTTACATTTTACCTAGCTGCTAAATTTTCAATGTGTTTATCTGACTGATTTTTACAAATACAATCTGAATAATAGAAACGGAATAAGAAACGGAATAGGAAAAAGAAATATCCTTTATTGTCTCATAGAGGGGTTATTCAGGTGTCACAGTAGCAATTTAAGGTCAGTGGGAGAATATGAATACAAAAGTATAACTATACCCACTGTTAAGGAAGAGATATCTAAATATTTAATTTTGGAAAAAAGTCTGGCTCTCTCTTCCTCTGGATCCCAGGTCCTCCCGGCGAGCCACGTGTGGCCACAAGGAAAAAAACAATGCGTGTTGACGTCACAGAATTATAGAGTTTAATCCAATAGGAAACAACGTATGAATTGATAACAAAACTGCAGAACAACAGAGACATACATTCATTACCTGAGACAAAGAAGATAGAAAAAGAAAGGCAAAGTCTTTGGAGAGAGCTGGTGCAAAAAGGCAAAAAACAGCAGCTATCTGAATTATTACTCCTGGGCACGAACTTTTATAATGGAGGCGTGTTTTTCCTCTTTAATATATTCAAATAAGGCGTACCTCTGATTGACCAACTGGAAGCTATCTTGGACACTCAGAAAAACTTAGAACTCCCCCTAATTTACGGCCAAGATTAAATGCTATTTGCTCTTTTTATTCACAAAAGAGATGAGAGCTTGTCCTGGCCTCCTGCAGTTCTAAGGCCATCTGGGCAAAGAAAAACATAAGAAAAGTATTTCACAGATAGCAGTGAAATCTGAAGTCTCTCCCGCTATCTCTCCTTACATAGATACTCAGGAACAAACTTAAATTCAGTAATTAGTTCAGGGAAAGGTTATCTTCACAAACCCAGTTTTGTTCTTCTGCACTATATATATATATATATATATATATATATATATATACCGTGTTTCCCCGAAAGTAAGACAGTGTCTTACTTTCGAGCATAGGCGTAGGAAGCGGGGGGGACGGGGGGGATATGTCCCCCCCAATATTGGAGAGAGCCACATTCGTCCCCCCCAATAATTTCACCGCTGTTGCGAAGAATTTTAAAATCTTCCACTCGCGTGCTTTTATTTTGAAGGCGCACAACAGCGCATTCAGCAGTGCGCTTCCTGCCCCTCCCCCCTCTGAACGGCAGCAGCAGGAATCAGAGAAACGCCGTTTGAAGGAGGTAAACTGTCTGTCAGAAAAAGACAAAAAAAAAAACAAAAACAAAAAAAAAAACAAAAAAACAAAAAAAACAAAACACCTCTCAATGAAATGGCTTAAACGTTTAACAAGTTTTTAAGTCTTAGCTTTGTTACTTGACCATGTCTACATAAAAGAAAGATACTTGAAGGTCTACAATTTAAAATAGCCTATGGTGTATTTTGTTGTATCTATTTTCCATTTGTTTGTGACATTTGCTTGTCACCTCCAGATTATAGGAAATGCCACACTCCATCTTCTCTCAGAACAGAAATGTCATAATCTCACCACATCAGTTCTACACTTCACACAGCCTTTATCAGTGAATACACACTCTCTGGTTGGTCATTTCCTCTAATGTTTGTGGCTCCCTTACTTAAAGAAGGTCCCACTGTGCTGTAGGTGGTGGTTGGGGAACAACCTTCATCTTCAGCCGTTTCCTTCGATGTTTTAGTTTGATCTTTTCTCTGGAAAACAAACATAATCAGTGAATAAATATATTGGAAAACAGTCATGGAAAATGTTTTCTTCAGTTTGAATTTAAACAAAACATCCCAGCCAGCATGCATGGGTGGGCCCCACTTGGGTTTGTTGTGGGCTACATGGGTAATGAGTGGGGATGGGGTTTTTATCTGGGCTAACTGCATGGGACCCATATGGTTAACTAAAATGGGGCCCATATGGGCTGGCCCATTTGGACTAAATGTATGGGCCCTATTCAGCAATAATGTGGACTAACTGGGAATGGGGGCAGAAATGGGCAACACTATGTGGGGCCTATATAGTTTCAGTATCATGGGCCCAACATGGGAAGCCCATGTGGGCTGACCACATTGAACCCACATGACATAAGCATGGGCTGATCTTACATGGGTTAGACCTGGGCATGGATATGTAGGCCCTAGTCCTTTTTTATGTGGGCTAACTGGGAATGGGACAGAAATGGGCAACACTATCTTGTCCCTTAACCTTTTACATACACCCTTAACTGCTAGTGTGTCAGAGCGGCTGAACAGATGTGGTTTGTGCTACCGTAACAAATAGTTAGCATGAAAAAGAAGCAAAGCTTAATGAAAAAAAAAGGAAAAAAAAAACTGAGATCAAAGTTTGTGTTGCATTATCTCATCCATTTGCAGTTTTTCACATTGAAACACACATTTGACCTGCAACTTTTAAAACACTAAACGTAGGTTTTTGTCCAATTAAAGTACAATAATGGACAATTCCAATCATCCTGGGTCAGTGTTCTCCATGTTTATATGGTTGTCATCCTACTAACACCTGCTGATGTTTAGGGTAAAGGATTGCAGCCTGTTGGAGAACTTGGTGACAGACAAAAAAAGCTCTTAAACTATTTTAATCAGACACTGAAGCAGATTCTGTAGCATGAGAATCAGAAACCTTTAACTTAGGAAAATGTTCAATAGCAAAAATGAGGCATTTACCAGACAGAGAGGCTGCAGAAACAAATATTAGTTTAAAAATTATAACTAATTTCAGCTTGGAATTAAAAGAACTAGCTATACAGTTGACTCATACTTTAAATTACAAAAATGTTTTTCTGACATTTTCAGATTAATTTAATCTAACATTGTCTGTTAATTATTAAACTATATTTTTATACACAGAGGGGAGCAATACCATCACTTACCTCAGGAAGAGAATATATCGTGTTGTCAAAGTTGTTGTCACCTGCTGGTCAGACATAAAGAAATACTTTATACTTTAAAAGATTTGCTTTGAATATTGATATTTTATTTTTGCTCTAATTACCTGTATTGACTACTGTTTTTGGTCTATTAGATAACTTGAATTGTGCCTACATTATGTCCAAATTTTTATTTTTTTATCCTCATCCTCAGAATAGATATTGTAACATTATAAGTTTGTAAGTTTAGTTTTAAGTTACATTTAACAAAACTTAACTTAAAAATCAATAATTACAACCTAACAGGTATTCTAAGCTATTTTGAATTAAAAATGATTAACTAAACAGTTACTCCTTAAACCCTGCTATTGTAAATTAAAATCACTAGTAAATATTGTTGACATTAAAGTAAATCCACATATATACATACCCAGCACCTTGCTATGGTATATATTTTGCCACATAACCATAATCCTCAATGCATCCTATCAGATTAAAAATCACAAAGTAGTACTTAACTGGGTAACACTTTATTTGAAGGGGGGTGAATAAGACTGTCATGACACTGTCATAAACATGACATAACACCTGTCATGAACATGAATAAGCCTTCATGAATATTTATAACTGTTGTCATAAAGCGTCATTGGGTAAATTATGACACTTTTAATACAAAGTTGACATTCAAAATGTCTTTGTTATGACAACTTGACATTAACCAAGAAATCATTACTGATATAAATTTGTTATAAAAGTATTACTGATTGCACTTTAAAAATTAGGTAACTGTATGTTATTAAAGGTAAAGTTTAAACAGTAATGATTTCTTGGTTCATGTCAAGTTGTCATAACAAAGACATTTTGAATAATGTCAACTTTGTATTAAAAGTGTCATAATTTACCGAATGACACTTTATGACAACAGTCATAAATATTCATGAAGGCTTATTCATATTCATGACAGGTGTTTATGACAGTGTCATGTCAGTCTTATTCACCCCCCTTCAAATAAAGTGTTACCCTTAACGGTGCAATAAAAGGAAAACATGCAGTTTTTTTTGTTTGTTTTTTTTTTTACATTTTTCTATAAGATAAAAATCTCAAAATCTCTTGTTTTTAAAGTTTAAAATTAACCATCTGACATGTCTATGTGTATGTTTAGGGTTGTTTTCTGCTGGAAGGTGAAGCTCATCCAGAGCCACATGGAACTAGCAACCCATTGATTAAAGGATTGACTTTTACCTTCTGAACCATTGTTGGCCCAAATAATTAGAATTTGTTTTAAAATAACTATTTTATAATCACCATTCCGACTTAAAGCCCATATCTATTACCAATCCACAGTTGTGATGTAAACAGAAATAACATTTCCTTATCCTTCCAAATCTTTGTGTTAGTCTATGATATATAATAAAATAGGGACATCAATACTTTTTGCAAGACAATGAATCATAGGCTAGACAGATATTGGTTAACCACAACTTAATGGAAACCTGAACTTACTTTTCTTGCGACTCCGACATAGAATATAAATTATAGGGAGTAGAAGAACCAACAGGATCAATGTAATATACGAGTAATGTTTTCTGGGTTCTGACAAAAAAGAGAAATAGTTCAGTTGTACTGGTGAATGTACGGTAAACAAAAACTGTATATTTCAAGATAAAATTATTGCTGTGAAAGTAAGGATGAATTAAATTCATGTCATACTTTTCAGTGAATTTGAAATAGAACTTTTTTGTTCATAAATAGACAGGTTTAAATATATAGATTCTCTAATTTAACCAATAAAGCATTAAAATACAGTAAGTGAACAAGCAAACAATTTTCATCAGTTTTACAATTGGGCTAAAACCAAAATGTTGTTTTTCTTTTCATGATGTCTTACCATTATTTGTACAGTGATTCTCAATCTGTTTGATGGATTCATTCCTGCTGACTTGGTTGCTATGGTTACAGACAATTGATTCTTTCAACTTGTAGATATGAAGAGAAGAGCCAGATTTGGTGACCGATTTTCTCTCTCCTTCCTCCTGGTTGCAGGTTTGATTCTTACATCTTAGAGTGATGCTGATGGAAGAGTCGTCCGTCCTGCAGGTCGCTGTCAGGTTATAGAAGAAGGAGGAGGAGGAGCTGGATGCACAGGTGAAGCTGAGATCAACTGGAGACACTGGATCTGAGGGATTAAATTGATTTGAGAATGTTTAGAACATCAAAAACGGAAAAAGTAAAGAGGCAGAAATCCAACAGGAAATGTAATTCAAAGAGCAACATTATTCTGAGAGCATAATGTTGCCAGCATCTTGTTATAGCTTGTAGTGTTTTTTAATATGAATATCATTAAAAAAAGGTCTTAAACTCAAACAGAGATTCTGACAGTTACCCTGTAGGCTGTATGTGTTGAAGTTTTAACGTCTTCATCCATTTGGAAGTATGTAACTATTCATTCTGCTATCTAACACACACAGGTTAGAAATATAAATATCAGAAAAACTTACCTAGAACTGTAACGTTGTACTGAGTCAGTGTTTGTTCTTTAGGCGATACTACCTTTGCGGTATAAATACCACTGTGCGACTTCTCAAGATCCTTTAATTTCACACTGTAACTTTTTTCTAAAACTTCAACTTTTCCAGAGCGATTGTTAACAACAGCTGGTGGGGAGCCACGTGTAAACTCTACCAGTACATCATCTTTGAATCTCCATGTCCAAAAGCGAGAATTTGATGGAATTTCAGCTTCTGTGAGATTAAGAATCAGATCATCTCCAGTTTTCACAAATACATCAGTCACTGCAGAGGAACCTGAAAAATGGAAAACAAAGTAAATTAAAACTAAACTGAGATCTGTACAAAGTTATGAAGTATGTATAGTGAACAGATGGTGAATTTCTAAATTATCTATATTTTTCATCCAAAGAAAGAGTATATTAATGCACTGAATACAAGTATGACATCAGTAAAAGTGTCTCTTTTATTAAAATCACATATTATCTGTCTGTCCCTTGGGGACGAGATGTTGTGCCCACAAAGGACAAGATGGCAGGTGGTTCTGCCCAGCAACTGTTAAACTATCTAATCTTCACTGTCCACAACAAACCCAGCATGATTTCAGCTTTTTTTTGCACAACTTTCTATATTCCTGTAAAAATTATGTTCTTGCTCAAATTTGCATTAATGTACACCTGTAGAATTTTTCCAATCATCTACACTTGTACATTTTGTACAAGTAACTTTGTGAAATATTAATTTGCCATATTTTGTTATGATAGTTTTTACATATTCAAAGTCTATTTTATTTTCAGTTATATTTACTTTATTTGCATTGTTAAGTACTTGAAAAACCTTGTGTCTTGACTGTTTTGTGCTCAGTCATTAAATTAATTCAAATCAAAGGTTGGATTTTTCTATTTTCACAATGGAAATAACAAATTAGGCTCCTTAGGGAAAATGTACATCTAATAGACCGCTTAGTATTTATTGTTTTACATGAACGCATTAGGTCTAGTAGCACATTGAAATACTTAAAAAAAAAAAATCATTTTTATAATTAGTTGAAATCAGAGAAAGTTCATATTTCCTTCAGTCTCGTCTGACCAAACTAACATTTAAATGCAAATGGAGAAAATGATATTAAAAAAGATAAAAGGAACTCGAATAAAATACAAATTTTGGTTTAAAGGCACATCATCTCACTTAAACTCCGTTACAGGACTCAAGTCATTTCTGCGGACCTAAAGTCAAATATCTTGTCATTTCTGTTTCATTGCTCTAGCTTGTGACTTAGTGAACAATTAGTGAACATGGAGGAGTTTCAGAGAGAAACAAAGTGCACAAAAAATTGACATTTTTAAGCTTTAAATGTTTCTTGTCTTACTTGAACTAGCTTACTTCCTGAACTGAACATTCTACTTACTTCCACTTGGTTTATGAAACAAAAACATGTAGTATAACTGCATTAGAACTAATATAAAATTATCAAATGTTGGAATGTTAAAAACAAACGGAGAGCTATCTTTACCTTGTATTTGAAATGTGTAGAATAGAAACAGATGAAATAGAAAGGTGATGATCAAAGCCATTTCGAACCGTATGGCTGATATAGGAAGTTTCTTATGCACTTCCTATATCAGTGAGAGAAGTGGTTGGGGGATGTTACTGTCACTGACCTATAGGGGCTCTCTTCCGAAGAGAGCTCTTTGTCTCTCTGTGTTTCAGCTCTAACTGGCTGCCGCAGGTGAAATGTATTGGAGCTCGTCAGCCGCCCCATAAAGAGCTTCATGCTGGAGATACCAGATCCCTTTCTCTCTGGGCCTTGATCTGATGTAATCTTGTCTGACTGTTTGTGGGAACTTAAGTGATTGTGCTGTGAGCATATTGTGAGGGATCTTGTGTTTAACTAAAGTTGTTTTTCTGTTCACAGATTTGACCAGTTCCAGACGGATTACTGTAAGTGTAGATTTATTTAAAAAAAAAAGAAAAAAAAAGCACAACACTTTTTCCAGAAAGCTTGTGAATTTTTAAAAAAAAAGGGGTAACACTTTATTTGAAGGGGGTTGAATAAGACTGTCATGACACTGTCATAAACATGACGTAACACCTGTCATGAACATGAATAAGCCTTCATGAATATTTATGACTGTTGTCATAAAGCGTCTTTCGGTAAATTATGACATTTTTAATACAAAGTTGACATTATTCAAAATGTCTTTGTTATGACAACTTGACATTAACCAGGAAATCATTACTGATATAAATTTGTTATAAAAGTTTTACTGATTGCACTTTAAAAATGAGTTAACTTTATGTTATTACAGGTAAAGTTTAAACAGTAATGATTTCTTGGTTAATGTCAAGTTGTCATAACAAAGACATTTTGAATAATGTCAACTTTGTATTAAAAATGTCATAATTTACCGAAAGACGCTTTATGACAACAGTCATAAATATTCATGAAGGCTTATTCATGTTCATGACAGGTGTTTATGACAGTGTCATGTCAGTCTTATTCAACCCCCTTCAAATAAAGTGTTACCAAAAAAAGTATTTTACATCAATCATGAAAACAGCAACAGAAAAAAGAAAAACATTCAACATATTTTTAAAATATAAAATGTGATGAGAATACAAAATACCATGAAATTGCACGAATAATCCATATCTGCTCTTTCTCTCTCTGATATATAATTGCTGTTTTTTAACAGCAAATAACTGACAAACCAGGACTTCATTCTTTCTTTCTCAAGTGCACTGTTAGGAAATCCTGTAATATCTAACACAACACATAACTGTACCGTTAAGGTGTTAATCAAAACATGACACATGCTGCCTGTGAATCTGGTTGTCATGTTGTCACAATGGAAGCCTTGACCTAAAATGCTCTAAATATGTCTTTTGTCTTATGAGAACTTTTTCTAAAATAACATGCACCAGTCCCATTTCTGTAAAGATTTTTTGTTGTTGACAGCTTTTAATAGAGGTGATTTATCTCGACTGTCAGGAAGTTGATCAGCTCATCTGAAACCCCTCCTAATGTCAACATAAATTGAAAAATCAGTGTTGTTTTTCTTCTATTAGAAGTTCAATCCTTTGTTGTTCTGATGGCCAGTTTAAATCAGTACATCTGTAATTGATGATTTTTGTTTGACCCTTTTGTCATAATTTAGTTGAAAACCCAAAAGCAATGAGGAAAGCAGGCAAGGTAAAATTTGTGAAAGTCTTCACTCTGTTAATGAGTGTCCCATCTATTTCTTCTGCCAGTAAGCAATGATGTGTTTGCAGATTTTGGATTTGTCTTGATCTCAGTAAGTTTATTCTTAAACCTTTTGCAATAGATTTTCCTACATTTAGATCCTTATTGTTTCCTGTTTTAGCTGAAATGCTGAAGTAACATTGGTATAATTTCTCAAACAAATACTTATCAAGCATTCACCACATCTTAACAAGACTCAGCATTTCTTTTCTTCCCTTTATCAATTCCACACTCAATTAAAAGCAACATGCTTTCCCTGTTGTAGAAGCTTTGACATTTCCACTTTCAAACAATTAATTTCAATATCTCTGGAAGATGTTATGCTTTAAAATAAATGTAGAAAGTACAGCATTGAACTCAGCAGCTCAGTTAATTGAACCTCCATTGATGATAAATTAAACCTTCACTCTTTTCTCCTTTTTCTCCCTCCATTCTTTCATACTTTCTTCTTGGATAGGGAGAAACTATCAGTTGTTCTGTCTTGCTCTGTGAAAAGAAATTATAATCTTATGTGCATTTTCAATATACATCAATAAGCTAATTTACTTGAATAATACATGTGAACAAATGAAATGTTACAGTACTTTAAAGCTTTTTACACAGGTTCAATTAACGGTTAAACATTTCTTATTTATCTGACTTGGTTGCTCTCCCTCTTGTGGTGATTCATGGAACTGCTGCACGGAAAAGATTGAGAAAACTAAGAACTAAACATGAGAAAAACTTTTGATATTACTAGATTTTTACCACTTATTTAAATCCTGAAGCTTTTTACCTCAATAGTTCAATAAATATTACTTACATTTTCAGATCATTAACTTATTTCCAGATAAACAGGATGATGTTGTCAAAATGCACAAAGAAAATCTATTATTCTACTCTTGTCTTTGAATGTCTCTTGTGTGGCTGTTTCTAAGTTAACACACAATTCAGTAATAATATTTTATTCCTAAAACCAATTATTTAATTAAAATATGTTTTACTTTTAAGCACCTCAACAAAAAACAGAGCCTGTAGCAGCAAGAAGTATAGAACACAAACGTGCAAAAAATAGCAAAATTTCAATTTTCACAGACTGAAAAATAAAATACCAAAAGTTGAAGAGAATGTATTTTGTAGTTAATGATAAAAACAAAACATGGAATACATTGTTCTGATATTAATCATGATAATAACTGTAAATCTCTTAGGTCCACAAATTCCACCTGAGTTTGTGGAGGATAGAATTTCATGAATTTTACAGTTTTATCAGTAAAAATCTGTAAAAAAAACATTTAAAAGCTGGTTCAGAGAGGCAGTTCATGGTCATTTTTGCCACAGTTAAAACAGTTATATACATTGTACATTTTGATTTTCTTTCTCTGTCATCTGTTGGCTGCAGCAGGCTTTGAGTTGGACTTGGCAGCTCTGTCAACTTGAGCATAAATAGTTTCAGGCTGCGGGTTTGTGGAGGTTCTGGTTTCATTCAGCTGCACAGGAGGATTGGAAAACTGCACCAGTGCATACGTTGATGTTGGAGAAGGAGTTTCAGTAATTTCTGCAGGATTTGCATATGGGTTATTCTGTGGAGTTTCCTATAAAGACAGATAAAGAGTAAAAAAAACACATCTTTATATCTTAACATTCTCTGTGTGGCATTTTGTGGAAGCTTTCACTAAGATGTGAACACAAAGATCAGAGTAATGTTTAATTTGCTACAAACTGTTTCTGCTAAAAATGTGTATTTCTGCTCCTTTTAAACTTAGATTATTTTTATCTCAAGAGATAGTTATTTTGTAAACGTCTTGATTATTTTGCAAGCAAATAGGGAGAGTTTTTCTTTTCTGCTTACCTGAGGAACTTCATACACTGTATTTGCGCTCCTCTTTCTTTTACCTGCAGGTCAGTCATAAAGAATAAAGTTGTGTAGTTTGAAGTGATTAAAATCACAATTTTATTTTAAAGTGATGCTCTAAACAAACTAACATCACATAATAAACAAAGTAATTTAAGTGTTAAATTGGAGATTGCAACAGAATTTTATTGATTTGGGGGTTTTATCTTTTTTGCCAAAGTTAAAAATCAATGAATGAAAGGAAAATTGTTATAAATTCAACATCATCACAGAATAAAAACATTAAATCACAACTGGCCTTCAAATTGTTTTTCAAAGCACTGAAGTCATTTTACAACAGATGTTTCTTAAAAACAGGCTTTGGTGCAAAGCCTCAAAAATAAACTACCTCATCGATGTTGATGTACCACCTAAAACTAAACATGCTGCTCGTCACTACAGCAAACAGAAACATGTTAACTTGCCACCTTTTTGCCTTCACAAAGCCAAATAAATGAAAGTAGATTTTTCATCACCAGTGTTTAACAATGTTTTCCCACAGAATAATGAAAATAAATGAAATATTCAAGGAGAGTCCCAGCCCAACGTAAGGCAGAAGGACGGAAACCAAACCAGAGTTCACACTAAGGCTAAGACAGGCAGCTCTACTGGAGGCAGCAGGTAGACAATCAAGACAAAGAACTTGGAGGGACAACGTTTCCCAGGTAAGAAAAGTTTTTGTTGTTGTTTTCTTGTGTCAGGGGAATAGATGGTGGTCAGAACAAAAGCAGAAAACACAATATCAAACTAAATTCTGCCAGAATAGTTTTGAATTTAAATGGTTTTTTGTTTGTTTGTTGTTGTTGTTGTTGTTTTTACAATAATTCATTCTCCACTGTGAGGAAAATACAAAGGGACTGGGCTAACCACGTAGTGTTTTTAAATCTCTCTGTAGAGTGCCAGTCTGTTAGGTGTCCAGGCTGCTGCTCTCAGACATTTCTCCTGATTTTCTTCTCTTTACTGGACAAATCCCATTAAACTACAGGCTGAAACACTTATTTAATTGGTAAAAAAAATAAAAGACTTACAGGATGATTTTACTTTCACAAATAGAAAAGTAAAAGTCAAACTAATAGTCTTAGACATATATATTTGAAAATGTATACACCTAACATAATGATGTTCAAGAATCATAAAGCAAATTTATTTGGTCTTCAAACTAAATATGCTTAGAAATTGCTAAAGAAAAGAAAAACTCATCCCATTTTGCAGGCAAAATCTATTAATCTATTATTATTGTTATTACACAGTGTATGTGAATAATTCATTTTAAATAAACACATATTGTGATTGTTATAGCCCAATATTTTTCATACCCCTGGCAGATTTCAGTTTAAACATTTTTTATTCAAACAGGAAGTTGTAAAAATGACAAGCTCAAAATAATTTATACCATTCTCAAAAAAATAGTTATTTCTATTGACAAAATGGCAATAAAAACCTCCTTCAGACCAGCTTTTTGTTTTTCTGCTGGTGATGAGCTCCAAGTCTTTGAAGTTGAAAGGCCTCCTTGCCATCACTATGATCTTTAACTTGTTCCACAGATATAAGTTGAGACTCCAACACTTCAAAAAGTAAATATAACTTCCAGCCAGAACAAAGCATCATGATCAAATTAAAAGATTAGTTTAAACCTAAATCTGTCAAGGGGTTGAATCAATTTGTGCTTCTCTCTAGGTTGATGCTCTTACAGACAATAATCTGACTGTGAGAGAAAATTAAGAGGTACTTACACATTATGACCACAAAGCTTATAGATACCACTACCAGCACCACTATTGCTCCAACTGATATCCCAACTTTGGTGGCTGTGTTGGAGGCTGTAGAAAGACAGAAAACAGAAAAAAAAAAACATCAGGAATGCTTTGGTCAAGTTCACTTTCTATTTTACAACTTTAATGCTAGGATGTCAAATATTCTGTCTGTCTGGCAGCCCAGATAAAATTTAGTTACTAAAAACAAAAAATATATAGGCTATTTATTATTTTCTCCATCCAATAACACTTTAATATTTGGATTTTTATACTGAAAGGCAGCATTAAAAAAGCAAAATAAAACAAGTTTTATATTTCTACACATTTTAATATACTCAGTGAATGCAGATTTGCATAAAAGTGCATTTAGTGAATGGTCAGTAGGCCCAGTAAAGCGCTATATCATTTCAGTCCATTCACCATTTAAAGAGAAAGTGTCCATAGATCAGAACAGCAGCACTTTGAATAACTTTGCTTTTCCAATAAGTCTTTACACTTTCATCTGGGTTTTCAAAAATGTAAAATAAGAAGAAATTAAAAATAGGGAGTGTAAAACTAGGGAAAACTCCTGATTACCTGTTAGATATAAATACCATTACTATACCAGTCCAGGTTAAGGTTTGGGTAGATATTAGGGTTATGCACAAATGAAAGAAAATGAACCTAATTAAGTTTCTTAGTGGTTTAAAATAGATATTTGTTTATGTACATGTATGCATGTGTGTGTCTACTCATACTTATGATGAATTGCTTTATGTTTTACCATGTAAAACATTCATATGCCCAATACTTCAATTAAAAGCACCTGGGTCTATTCTTTAAATCTTACCTGGTGGATTTTCACAGAGAGGTGCAACATTCATTTCATCCTGTTTCCAGCTCACTTGGTTGCTATGGTTACAGAAGATGGAGCTTTCCTTTACATAGACCTTCAGAGAAGTTGAGTCCTTCAGGTCTGTTTGAGCCAGTAAATGGCAGGTTTTGTTTTCACATTGAAAAGTCCCACTAATTTGAGAATCCACTGTTCTACACGTTGCAGTGAAGTTACAGAAGCTGGAATTAATGGGGGTCACTGTTAGATTCACTGGAGACACTGGATCTGAAGGATAACAGATTTGATTGGTTTTATAATGGGGCGCTATAAAAACATTTAGAAATGATTCCAAAACAGGAAGCAAATAAGAGAAAACTTACCTTGGACTATAACTGTGTATTCAGCTACTGTTTTATCTGTTTTTCCATTTGCTGTTGCCTTATAGTTTCCAGTGTTGTTGTGTTTCACATTTCTCAATAGCAAAGAGTAGTTTTGTTGAAAGAAATCAATTCTTTCTACAAATATGGTTGTAATATTACCACTAGGAATAAATCTTACAAGATTATCACTGTTATTAAATTTCCAAAAAAAAATGTAATCTTTGCCAAATTCATATGTCTTTACTTCCAGTAGGAGGTTCGATCCAGATTTCACAAACAGAAGTTCAGACCCTGAAAGACAAGAGTTTGATTATGTTTCAATAATAATAAAAAATAATATCATGATAAGTCTCTGGAACGTCATAACTTTCACAGCAGCAGAGCAGAGAGGAGGTTTAAAGTGTAAGTTATTATAGAGCTCTACAAGTTTGGTCAATTAGAATCAACACATAATTCATCTAACCATTTCATTATTTACATATGTATCGTATAGATAATATGGTGTCCGACTATAATTATATGTGTATTGATCGCTTCACTATAGTCCCTTATTTTATAATATGCCTACATAAACATAAGAGAAACCAGTGATAGTATTGACTTAATTGAATAAGTTTTTTTTTGTCAGTGCATGATAATCTTCTGTTATCACAAATCACTACATTTCCAGTCTTTATTTTCCTTCCCAACAGAAATCTTTACAAATCTAAAACCTTTCAGTGATCAAACCAACAGATCCGTCTCAAAATGATTTTATTGTTGGTTGTCAGTTTCCTCTCCCCCAGTGTCTGTGAACATCAACTTTCAAGTCTTCTGCCAAAGTTCCCAACCGGATTTGGCCTGTACTTTGACAGGGTCATTTTAACATTGATATGTAAATTGTAGCTCTGCATGTTTAGTGTTTTTCTGCTGGAAGGTGAACCTGGACATCAGTATCAGGTCTTTCAGAGCTTCTAGGGCTTCTCAAGTCCAGTGGTCTAGAGCTACCGACCTGCAACTTTTAGATGCGTCCTTAATCCAACAGACCAGGATCAAATGGCTGAAGTGCCTCACCAGCAGTCATTAAGTTGTCTTTTCTCATAGCTTTCAAATTTCTGCTTCTCCATGATTTTATTTTTCAGTCTGGATATCTCCCTCATTCATCTTCCAGGGTGATCATGTTCCTGTTGGCTGATTCTCTTATTTTTGCTTTATTTGAAAGTCCTGTCAGTTTAGACTCCCATTTCTTGGCAGGTTTACAGTTGTACCACCTACTATTTCCATTTCCAAATTATGTATTGAGCATTGTTCCAAGAGATGTTCTGAATTTGACATATTGTTTTATAACTTAATCCTTTTTAAATTTCTCTACAACTTTATCCCTGTTGTGTTCCTTGGTCTTCAGTATGTTGTTCACTGCTGTTTTCCAACAAACCTACAAATAATTAGTAGAAAACCTGCATTTAAACTGAGATTGAATAGGAAACAACTGCTCTGCTTTACAAATTTAGAAACATCTAAAGTAAATGGGCTGCACTAAATTTATATAAAATTAAAAGTGGTTGAATACAAATGCACACCACACCTTTCTAATATTATTTGTAAAATATCACTTTTGCTTATTTTCCTTAGCCTACTGTTTTTTGTTATAATGTGATTAATTGTGAAGACGCTTAAGGAGTATGAGTACTGAGTGCTTGCATTGAAGGAGTGAGAAGTGAAACAGTTTTTCTACCTCAAGATAACGTTTATATTTGGAATTTGTATGAAGTCAGCCTGGAGAACGTTTCTGTTCTGTTAAACTGAATTCTTTTTTTAAAACTGAAACTTCTCCGCAAGAGCTTTTTATTATTAGTCTGCTAAGAACCTGCTCCTCAGAAACCACTCTGACACTTTTTTTTAGCTAATTATGATGCAAAAGTAGCCATGACAGAACTAAGTGTCATCACGTACTACTTCACACTATTATCAATTAATTAATTTATTATTTACCCAGGGAAAAAACTAAGATCAAAAGTCTGTTCTGGACAAGACAGCAGGACAAAACACACAGCTGCACAAAAAAGGCAAAAGTACATCAAGAAATCTCTGTGAGGCAGCAAAGAGCAGAGTAAGAAACCGCTCACTGATCTGAACCTGGTCTATGAGGCTCAGTCAAAGCAGCTTCACAAACATCATCCACAGCCCAATCCTGCTGTCCTGCTTTCAAACACTCCGAAAAAAATACTGAAAAGCTTTTTTTTTTTTATCCCAATCTGTGAAACCCATAAACAAGCACGTCAACCACCTCTTGTTTTCTTGTCTTCTTCTCCATCTATGCCTTAGCATTTTAGAGACAGTTAAGAAAATTATACTTTGGTTGTACTTGTCCTGTACTTTAGAGAGAACAAACGGATGCTTATTAAAGCATTTTGAAAACTGCATAAGGACAATAATAAATCTAAATTAACTAATCCAACACAGTTAGAACATGAAAAAAATAGCATTCAAGGTCTTTGCATTGCGACACGATGGTGCTATTACTGCATCAACCTGCAGTCCTAAGAAAACTACTAGACTTCAATACAAGCCCGCCAAAAACAACCAAACAGAAATTAAACATCCATAAAGAGCATTTAAAGGTTTTTTCAGAACTTGAGCCACCTAAAAATTACTTGTCAGTGCTGAGTTTTGTAATTTTCAAAAACAGACCCTGATCAGTCGAAGCAACAAAGCGTAAATAATTTACTGCCTTATCAGACGAGCTGGAGCGTGGCGGTTGATATTTATATTTAACATCTACTTTAAATTTAAGTTGAAACAAATAAAAGGTGTTTCATTCACAACAATGTTTTATCAGTATTAACTTCACATTTATTCATCTGTTGCGAACCACAGATGTACATTTATGACTGATGGCAGCAGAAATCTAAAATCTAAAGCTATAATTAAAAAACACACCTATTTAAATGTTATCTTTATTTAACTTTGTTTTTTATGTTTGTTATATCACTGAAATGAACTTTTCAGAAAAACTTCTATTACATTTTTTACAACACATTTTGACAGCTGAACTTTCTTTCATAAACATTTTTTTTTCTACAGCAACTGTTAAACACTGTTTGTAATAAATAACATAAATTTTACCTTCAATTGAATCCACCAGTGCAAGAAGAAGAAGCAGAACTACCGCTGCCATCGCTTTGTGTCAACTCTGCGACATCCGGAAGTACAACATCTATCACTGAGCCACAGTTTCCTCAATTCAGACGGAACGTTAAATAAAATTTCACACAACCAGTAAATGTTCTCATACCCCCCACCCACACAGACATCTTGTGTCTTTTACTTATAGAGGAATTTTTAGGGTTGAATAAACTGAAGTTGTACTACAGGATCACAATTGGATCCAGATCTGAACTACCTTCATTTTACTTTTTTATTCATTTAATTTTTTTATTTATTTAATTTATTTTAAAAATTTTTTAGTCATTCAAAGATGGACTTGCTGGTGTTCTTTGGATAATTATCCTGCTGCACAACCCAACAGTTTAAGGTCATATTGATGGCTGGACTTTTCCCCTTTAGAGCAGAATTAATGGTTCAACTTGTCCAGGTAGAGAAGCAGCAAAGCAGCTACAAAACATTTCCTTCTGGTTATTTCTGCAAACAGCCAGGGACAGGATTTTAAATCTTAAGACATAATTTCCAACTAGAAGGATGAGAAGATCAGATGTCCAATTTAACTTCAGTTTTCTTGCTCAGCCAACAACAGCGTCACTGAGTTCATCCACCGATATTGTTTGAAAAGAACTTTGGGAAACTTCATACAGATTTTAACTATGTCAGAAGTTTCAGACATAAGTTTATGTCTGAAGTGTGGTGTTGCATCATTGCAACACCACACTTCCTGTTGTCTTGCTGAACTTTCAGGCATCACTCCTAAAAAAACAGAGTTCTATGTGACTCAATGATGGCTTGTGTTGGCAGGTTAATAATAGAAATATTTTGCACATGATGCTAATGCTTCCAATCTGTTCTTGAACTTCTTTTGATCTGGCCATAACTTGCTGCCGTTTGAGATGTTTTAGTTCGCTTCATGTTGCCTTGCAGGTTTTACTCAAGAGATATTTTGATTCTGTAAGTTTGGCAGTGATCAGCTTTGGGTGTTGACTGTCCAAGGTGGGTGGAGTAGCCACAAAGGAGTCAACAAGTCATTTTCTTAAAAGGGCTACTCAAGAACTGAGTAACAACATCCGATCTAATATTTAAAATTATCAGATAAACAAAAATATAAATTACGTGCAAATTCTGGAATTTTCTAAATAAAAGACTTCAAAATTACAAAATAAAAATTTGGGCAGATCAATTGTTTTAATCTGAACTCCGTTTTCCAAAAAGCTGTGGTTGTTCATGTTCATAATTGACTGTTTTGGCTTTTCTCCTCCACTCTTAGTCTGTGAAGTGGACATAATATCTACTTTTAAGAGTAGATTTAAAACTTTACATTTTGTTAAAACTTTTAGTTAATCTTACTTATGTTTTCCTGAGTTATCTCTATAGTTATACTACTAAAGTCTTAGCCTGCTGACCACATTTTCTCACTCTGCTACATTTTCCTACTACTCTCTAATTTTGCATTATTTGCTTTTATTTAAACTTTTAACTTTAAGTGATCTGTTTTTCTCTCTGTAGAAGCAGCTGGACGTTTCTTCCTGATAAAGGAGAGTTTTTCCTCTCTACTGTCGCTGCATGCTTGCTCCGCCATATGAGGGATTGCTGCAAAGTCAACAACGCAATACCAGCGATTATCCACTTTCACTACATTCTCATCCAGGAAGAATGAATCCTACAAGTTAATGACTTGATGCGATCTGATAAAGTCAACACAATTTAAAAACCAACAGAATTATGACATTTTAGTGAATTGCTACTATAAAATACAGAACTGGATGATGATTTTATCACTTATACTTCACTTATACTCATCAGAAATGCATCACAGTTTTAGATATTTACTCTTTTTTTATCCTTATGCTCATTATTATCTGTTTTTTACTATGTCACTAGGTTTTGGATTAAATTGAAACTATTTGGGAATTCAGTTTTGATCAAATTAGAACAAAAGACACAAGCCAAATGTAATATTTCACAATAAGCTTTATTAGACCAGTTGTTAAAGAATTACCTCATTTGAAATATAAAATTCAAAGAACTAAAAGAAGACACACCACACCTTATTTCTCATATCAGTCACAACCACCTTTTCTTTACATGGCATTCTTATCTTTACATTCTTATATCTCAGCCCGTATTGTTCAGATACTTTCATATTTATATGTGTAGAAGGAGCTTTGATAAGATGCTTTTGATTTTATTTCACAGAGTTAGTAACTCCAATAATTCTTTATGCAGTGATTGCACCCAGTGCTTACAACAATCAGACTTTCTTCACTGTTAAAGGCACAGATACAACATCTCTACATGAGTATTTACATCCACTGGAGTTTGTTCATTTGCATGTCAGACAAAAGAACAGCAGGTTTCTGACTATCTTTAAATTTACAGCAGCTGTAAAGAAGCTGGTCTATATAAATTCAGAGTGCTTTCAGTGGAATATTTTACAAATGGTAAGGTTTGACAAATTGTCAGCTAATCTACTGAAGGTGCAAATAATCATTATTTACTTCAATAAAGTGCTACAATGTTCATTTGATACAGACACAGATGTCATATTGTAGTTTAACAAAAAAATTACATTCAGCACTAAAATGCACAATGAGGAACTCTAAAGTTGAGATATAACATTTCTAAATGTTCGGGAGGAAGTTGACTTTTGAGCTTGGTGCTATTTTTCTTACCATGTAAGAAGAAAATACTTAAAGTCATATGACTTTCTGCTCAACAAACCGTAGCTGTGTGCATCTTAAGCAATTTCCCCTTTGGGATTAGTAAAGCACTTTTAAAGTGCAGAAAATTGCAACACATTCACTTGAACAGAGGAGGGAAAAAATGTTTTTCTTTGAAATTGGGGGTATTTTGTGTTTACTCCCTTATTTCTGTTTTTCACATTTTTAAAAATACACATTCAGTTTGTCTCGCTTTTGAGTGAGTAAGTCTGTCACAAGGTGACGCTTCAGTGCTCTGGGAAGTACCTAAAGAGACCAGAATAAGTTTCTGACCTTTCAGCTTTTCCACCATTGTACCTCAGATAAATGGGTGTTTACGTAAATCAGCTTTTGTTGTCTACATTCACAAAACAGTTGTTTTCATGCATTGTCTAACAGCCATGTCACACTTTACATATTTGCAAACTTTGTGCTTCATTTGCTTTCAGAGATGTCTAGAAACGTCTTCTGACCCCTAGCGAAATACCAGATTTTTGTGACATATAAAAATTTGGCCAGGATAAATCCTTTCCCCCTTTGATGTAACATAACCTTACACTACTGAAAAAGGAAAATAGAAAAACTTAAAAAGTTGCTGACATGTGCATAACCTTAATCAAAACCTTTAGGCACTTTTTTAAACAATTTCAACAATCAGTCTTCTTGGATAAACAAAAATAGTTCAGCAAAAACTCATAAGCATTTGTCAGGAGGATTGTAGATAATAGATGTGTCATGCCACAGTAACGACAGTCATGCTACAAAAACAAGAACCCAGAAGTATTATGGTCTACATGTGACAGCAACGTCAGGGACTTCTCATATTCCTATGTAGAACTGCATGATAAAAGCATTTCCTTCAAAAGAAAAGTTCTGGCTAAAAGCCCGTTGTGGTCTGATGGAAACAAACTGGAACTTTTAGCCACAGTTACAGACGGAAAGTTTGGCACAAAAACACCACAGATCAGCAAATGAACACCAACCAAAGCGAAACATGGTGACCGAATCATTCTCTAGAGTTACTTTTCCCACAGATGATATGAGACTAGACTGCAGTTAAAGTCATGAACATTTCCTCATGCTAGTTACATTTCACCCAAAACCTTCAGATGACAGAAAGAAACATGACAAAATCCAGAACAGAAACAGTAAAACAGCTGATCTGACACAAGGGATAAACTAAGATGGCAAGAAGGAGAATAGAAGTAAAGAAAGAAGCAACAGAAACATAAAACTAAAAGTCCAAAGATCTATGGATTATAACAGAAAACTGAAGATGAAGAAGAATTTTATTTTTCACCATCCAAATAAATCAGTAAAAGACCAGCTTCACAGTTTTGCACGGTGTGAAAAATCAGGTTCTACTCGATTTTATAAATTGTGAGACTGTGAGCACAGAGGGCATGGGGAATGTTTCCAGGACAAAAAGTTGGATGATATTAAACTCATATCAAAGAAAACTGAATGCTAGAAACGAATCAAGAAGAGATTCAACAAAGAGTTTAAGGTTGAGCACACTTATGCCTCAAGGTTGTTGCAGATTTTTTAAATTCTCTCAAGTTCTTAGTAGGATCACATAGAAAATTGTCACAAAAAGGTGGAAAAAGCTTCTAAAAGCTTTTTCATACAAACATTATGTGTTAAAAATGTTTCAGTTTCAAAGGTTCCAACATTGAGGTGATATTATGACTTAACCTCACGCTATGCCATGCAGACACTCTGTCTGCTTTGATAAAGATTCACAGTGTGAGTGAATGTTTGGAGTGACTGACATGGTAGGGAGGAGGGAGACATTTTCTGAATAAATAAGATGAAAACAATTTAAGCAAATTGGAGGCACCTATAGACATGATATGGAGCTCTGAGCATTCAGCCCTGGATGGTCAGATCATCACAAAGTATGCAAGGAAAAATGTGATGGTGAGACAATGGCAAAAAGTATGAAGGTAGAACTTTATAGATTTCACATCAGACAGTCTAATCTGAGATTAATTATATTCGACTTACACTTAATTTCTTCCTTATTTGACTCTTTTAGCATAGATTTTTTTTAGATTTTCCATCATAAGTGACAAGATGAGAATAAATGACAGCAGTTTTAGCAAATATTTCCTTACAAAACGCAGTACCATACGTATTTGCTTTAAGTCATTTTGATAAAAAAAAAAAATGAAAACAATCTTTGTCTTACATGTGTGAAAGGCTTCACAAACTCTCATGTTGTTTTGCTACAAAATGTCTGACTTTCAGCCAGTTTAGCTGCTCAGACGTTGCTGATGCGAACGCTTACGGGGCCGTCTCTGACTCGGCCTCGGTCTTCGCCTCGCTGCTCCCTGTAGCTCTGCTCCAGACGAATCTTCTCCGGGTCTGTCACCTCAGACACGGGTCCGCCTCCGTTGCTCTGGTATTCGTGTTGCGAACTGGACGATTTGAAGATGGGGGTCGTCTTGGTCTTCGCCACTTTGTCAAAGAAGGAAAAGTCCGCTACGTATTTGCCAGACTGGGAGAGAGAGACGACGGGGGGGAACTCGTAACCCCAGAGGATCTCGTCTGGCAGGTAGGAGGTGCGGACCTGGCAGGTGGCGGAGGTCGGCTCTATTGTGGCACTCATGATCACCAAGAGTTCAAAGTCAGCCAACTCTGGATCTGTCCATCCACCACCTGATAAAGGAACATTAGCAGGTTAGCTAAAAAGGATGAGGAGAAACTGGTAAAGAGACAAGAAGGAATCAACGCTGATCTTAGGGTGCTATGGATTTTCTCCAACTTCCTCTCAGAGTCCAAAGAAATTTATACTTATATTTGTATATTTTTACCTTTTAAGAGTCACTTTTACAGGCAGCAAAAGAAGGTTTTCATCATACAGGAAACATGTTTCTATTGTGACCAATGAATATTAAACTTTAATGCAAGGTTCATGGCCCATCCTAAACTGTCATTAGGTCTGAGTTTGTGCATGCATGATTGTTTGCTTTTGCTTTATCCTGTGAAGGACTGACAACCAGTGATGACTTCTAGCTCTACAAACCCTGCAAGGATTCAGCCAGTTCAGAAATGCATGAATAAGAAAGCAAATAAAAATGGGAGTTGAAGTAAATCTAGGAACATCCAACATGTAAAATGTATCAATAGATCTCCTCTAAATTCTTTTCCCATAAATGGAAAGATCCTCTACAAAAATGTGTTGCGCATTAAAGAAGTGAAGAGTGAGATGAAGTATATATATAAAACACACTGACAGAGGAAGTCAACGCTGATGCACTTCCACAGTCCACTAACCACCAAAAAAAGACTATTTTTATCTTCTCTTTTGCAAGTTCATTGCCCAACTTCTTCCTTTTGAACGCTTACATTTGGTAGTAAATACAATCATTTAGTCATGTGTCACCCATTAATCAAACTCAAACCATCACTGCGTCTGATTGGTATTGTTTCTCTGTAAAAGCACTTTGAATTGTCTTTGACTGAAAGGTGCTATATAAATAAAATTGCCTTGCCTTGCCTTGCCTTGCCTTGCGCAAAACTAAATTTGCAGAGCATTGTGTTAAACAGGCAGGTGTAGGCTTAGAGGAAAAGAACGTCGGGACAAAGTTCCTGATCAGAGTACAGGAATGAAGGGTGAATCCATCTATTGGGGTTTAAAACTCTGATTTAGAGATCAAGGTTACCAATTAATTTACAAAACTGGCAACTTTTCTTCTGTTCTTGGCAATCACATATTTATAGTTGTTTTCTTCAGTATGTGAAGGCTGGTGAACATTCATTCACTGCTACTTCAATATTGTAAATGTTTCAGAAATGAAACAATAATTCTGTAGCTTAAACTTAATGTTATGCTGTGCAGACACTTTAAAACCTGTCTGTCAAGAGAGGACCCAAATTTGGGTCCTCTCTTGACAGGGGTGTCAAACTCCAGTCCTCAAGGGCCGCTGTCCTGCAACTTTTAGATGTGCCTCTGCTGCACCACACCTGAAAAGAATAATTAGGTCATTAGCAAGGCTCAGGAGAACCGATCTACACAGGGAGGAGGTAATTAAGCCATTTCATTCCACTGTTTTTTACCTGTAGCACATCTAAACACTGCAGGACAGCGGCCCTTGAGGACTGGAGTTTGACACCCCTGTCATTGTGAATGACAACCTGAGACCAACAGGTTAAGTGTCACACTCTTGACCAAGGAGCCCTATTAATATTTTGGTCTACTTCTGCTGTGAATGTAGCTTTTGAGAGTGTAGCAATGTTCCTTTCAGTTCTCATTTCTTAACAGCTAATGGAAAAATGGTTTTGTTGCCTAAGCAACAGGGTTTCTTAAGAGCACAGCCCTCAAAAGCCTTGAGACGTAACAAAACACCCTCAACATGTGGTAATACCAACAAAGTATTGTTTTTTTGACCAAGCTCACCCTTGGCGGCCCAGGCTCTCAGGGGGCTGGTGTCGTCGATGATGTGGTAGAAGGTGAGGGGAAGGATGAGGAAGGGGCTGTCGCTGGAAGTGTCCACCTGGAAGGGCACGTTCCTCTGGTCCATACGAACTGTTTCACCTTCCTTTGTCAGAGACGTCTGCAGGAGTTTCCCTGTCACCTAAATGAAATGGCGCATGCTGCTTGTTTTGGTTTGACTCATTCTCATTTTGAAGAATTGCACAGCAAAAAAATTCAACTCTGCATGGAAATATTTGTTAAAAATCCACAAATCCAACAGTAAGTCAATGAAATATTAGTCTTTGACTCATTTTGTTCTGTTTGTCTGAGAGTTGCATATGCACCGACCTGGCATCCGAGAAGAAGACTCTTGCGCATGTTGGCCACTCGGATCATCAGGCAGGGTTGGCCTTCATAGGTCGATACAACAGCATGCTGGCTAAACTTCACCGTCTCACTTCGCTTCTTTGGCCGTGCAATCTGACCGGGAAAAGCTCAGTTTTTATTTTTCTCAAGTATTTTCAGTTAATTGTCTTACTCTTAGATGAATCAGGATTCAGTGTCTTGCAAACATATTTACACTCCTGGAACCTTTTCTTATTACCAAGAGAGTTTACAGAGTTTACATGAAGTAAAAATTATACATGTTTTCGAACTGCAAACAGCTCTGGTCAGATGAGACCAAAGTTCAATACCACTTAGGAAAACTGCAGAGTCAAGCTACTTTTTCCTATCGAGCTTCTCACACTTGGAATATGATTCAGAGTGACATAAGGGACATTTCATTTCTAATCTCATTTAAAAAACATCTTACAAACTCCTGGAAAGTCAAAAATATCAGTGTCGATTACATGCAAATTTGTAAAAATTTTAAAGTTGTTTTATGCCTTTCTTAATACATCCACATCTCAATAGAAATTCACCTCTTGTCTATAACTGTATGCATTTACATGGAAATTTTCATTAATGCATATTATCCCATTATTAAAAAATAAACTTTAATTTGAACTTAAAGTTCATATATGTGGCCAATAGTGGCAAAAATGAACAATACGCGTTCATTTTGTTCCATTGAATGGTGGCAAAGAAAAGTTGTCCCATTGAATGGGACAACTTTTCTTTATCAGGGACATTGAAGCTGGTCAAACTTAATCAAATGGAGCAAAGTGCAGAAAAGATTCGCGATTGGGCCAAGAGTCGACAAAAAGTGGAAAACTACAAGGGGTATGAATACTTTTGGCCTGTGCATCCCAACTGTTTGGATCATTGGATTGGACACCTTGTCATCCCACATTTCTCTATTCAGTTAATGACCTTGGCCAGGAAGGTGCCGGTGATGAAGATTTCCAGGAGCATGGTGATGACCAGCTGCAGGATGAGGAGGATGATGGCAGCCGGGCATTCCTCTGTGATGCATCGGAAACCATAACCAATGGTTGTCTGGGACTCCAGAGAGAAGAGGAAGGCTGCTGTGAGGGTCTGCATCTGCATCACACAGGGTGTGTGGTTGGACGGCGGATCGAACTCTGGAAAGAAAACGACAGCTCATCAAGGCTGCGGTAAAGGAGCAGACGTTTCTTTGTTTAATGCCTACATTATCTGGTGGACTCTTGTAATGCCAAACAGTGGAAACATGAGTCATCAGAGGAAGAGGAGGTGTGTTTTTCCTTTATTATTTTGTGAGGATAACGTATTTGTATTGCACTCGTGTGGTTTTTGGTTTTACAGGAAATAAAACCAGAAGCCTAACTTCTTTGTAACTGTCAAAACGTCTTTATGTGCATGTGTGAAGGGCTGCAAAGTAGAGCACTCTTCACACTGCAAAAACACAAAATCTTACCAAGTAATTCTGATCTGGTTTGCAGTGCAAATATCTCAGGACAATTAAAATAAGACAAGCTGTCTTAACAGTAACTTTTTAGCTAGATATAGAGGCTTATTTTAAGTAAATGAATCCTTAATACTGATGAAGAAGTACTAGTTCTATTGGCAGATAACTCATAACCTGAGAAAGATGTCTTACTATAAATGAAATAATCTGCCAAGGGAACATGCACTTTTTCATCAGTATTAAGTAATTATTTACTGAAAACAAGCCTCCATATCTTGCTGAAAAGTTACTCTTTAGTTAGGTTCAAATGTACTAAGTTATTTGCAGTAGAAACTGGACCAAAAACACTTTGTAAGATTTTCTGTTTTTGCAGTGCACCCATGTTTTCATGTCTAATGATTTTATCATGTTAACAGTTTATCTATTTACCGGCTTTAGATAAAAAAAAGTGCATCATGTTGATTCTGTTGCACAAACAGAAGGTGAAAAAAGCAGAAACGGATCAGACTATCAGTTCACACCATTCAAACTCTACAGATCTTCGTCTTTGCTTCACAGCGTAGCAACATCCGCTCTTACCTAACACAGTTTTTCACTATCTCACTTTTTATTTGAAATTTTCCCACCTCTATAGTCCTGCAACAATGCTCTCAGTTTTGCTCACCTTATTTTGTCACTCATTTTGCTGAGCTGCAAAGAGACTGTGAGGTTTAAACAGGAAAAAATAACTCTGACACTGAAACCATCAAGGACGGTTTTAGTGTCAAATTTTAGTGTATTTGTGTCAACGGGCCTTTGAGTCAAAGCTGTATGGTAGGTTACAACTTCAGCACCTGATTCTCCATTAGTCATGATTTAAGGGAGGTTTTAAGAGATCTGAATCAGGGTGGTGAGTTATTGTTTCTCTGAAGTACAATCACCTTTTCCCATAAAAATAAAAAAATGAAATCATTGGTGCATAAATTTCATGGGAATTTTCTGCAAGCTATAACCATGTTCCTGTTTAGTGAACTGTCATATTAAAATCACTTTGGGGCAGTGAGGGGATTTTAGATCATAGGTCAAAAGTGTTTAGATCATAGGTCAAAATTACTTTATAGTTCACTGAAAAAGATAGGTTCAAATATTTGAACCTAAGATTCGGTTCCCCTCTCTCTGATGACAACTGCTTCAGATGAGGCAGTTTTATTTTTTTCTCTTCACCACACCCTTCCTCTCTCGTATTTATTCATAGATATGTGCAGCTCTGGTCTTAACTCAGCAAAACCTCGCCTTCTTACATTCTTAAAGGTGGCCTACTATGCTTCCTTGAACAGGTTAGGATAGATCTATGTGCTATCTAAACATGTCCATTACATTTTGTGCACAAAATCACTCATATAATGAGATTTTATTCTTTTCAGTTCTACCTGCTTCAATACTTAGCTAACTAACTGGTTTAATACAAACCAAAAGTAGTGTGAATGTAAAATCTAAAGCAAAGATTATCATCTATTTTATGTTTTAGGCCTGTTTTGGCTGCTAAGAGTACAAGGCAACTTCAAACGTTGGGGGCAGCGTACCCTAAAAATTTTGCTTGAAAACCTTCTACCCCAAGGCAAAACAGTGAAAATGTGTCACATATGGGGTTCCCAGCCCAACTAAGAACATATCAGCAAAACCACAAAGCAAATTGAGGTCATGAAGTGGCTAAGGCAATCTGAACTTCAGACCCAATCAGTGAAGGGAGGCAACAATGACAGCTAAAGGGGGAGTGGGCCAAGACTCCAACTGAGAGGTACTCCAGGTCTGGAGACCGATTACAGGGAAGATCTTACAGATCATATCAGCTATGATATGCATATAGATAGAAACATAGATATAGTCTTTGTCTCTTTAAGATGCTTGCATTTGTCTGTTCAGAAGCTTCAGGTCTTGTTTTGATAAAAAAAAAATTCTTCAGTTGCATTTTCTAGTTGACTCATTATGAAACTCGTAATGACAACCTAACTGAGCTGAAAGTTTCTAGAGTACTGAATCAAAGTTTAACTGAAGAATTTGACTTTATTCACAACTTAAACTGTGCTTGTTCATAAAAAAAGGCAGGAAATCTTCACAGAAATGTCTGAACTGATACTGCGGGATAAACCCTGATGTTACTTCTTAGCAAAATCCTGCCCTCAGATGGAATAGATATGGAAACCCTGTGGTGCATGGGTGATATGAGGGGGGTGTTAAACTGTAAAGGTACTTTTTTTTATAAAACCTCTGCTCTCTCACCCAGCAGGTCTCCATGCACCAAAGCCACGAGGTACCACACAACCCCAAACAGAAACCAGGTCCCTGCAAACGTTGCTGTAAACAGGAAGAACTTGTAGCGCCAAGGCATTTCAAGAAAAGTTGTCCAGAGGTCACGCATATAGAGAGCATTCCTCCCACTGACGTGCTCGATGCGCATGTTGCTTCGGCCATCTTTGGACAGGATGCGTCTCCTCTTCCGCACAGTCCCGCCTCCAACAGAAGCGCCGCCGCCCAGCAATGGCTTCAGAACATCGGTTTGGGTCTGAGAGTGGCAAACTTTTTGAGGGGAAGAGCTGCGAGAGCAGGGTGGGGTAGCAGAAGTCATCTGTGAAAAACAAACAGGGAAAAATGAAGTTGAAGTTCAACTTCCCTAGATTGATTCGCAATCTATTTCATCTCTATAACCAACTTTAATGACACCAGCAGAACTATGACACATGAGTAGACACAAAAATACTGGTTTACTGTTAAAGTTCAGTGGAAACCACAAACGTTTAACTGCACATCACTTCCCAGCAGAGAAATTCTTCCTCAAAATTAAATTTATCTGTTACATTACATACATAGAAATATCTAAAATTACCAGAACACATTATTTAAATTACAGCTTGTGTTGTTGCTTTGGTTTTATTTTGTTTTAAAGTCTGGGAAAACCACATTTATATTCAAGCAAAAAGTTAGATTTGGAAATTTTTGTGAGGTGTAAAGCTGTCATGGGAAAAAACTGTTTTTCTTCTGAATTTGATATCTGTAGCCATGATCAAATGATACCATCACAGGAAGAAGATCTCGTTCTGCAAACATTGTAAAATTTTAGCATGTACTCATTCTCTGCAAATGCAAATGTAATAGGATGAACTCTCTACAAGTTTGAAAAGTAAATTCATCCTCAATGTTAATATATACTGCTCAAAAAATAAAGGGAACATTTCACTTTAATTTTGTGTGTGGCTCCAAATCCAGGCCTCCATTGGTTAATAAATTTGATTTCCATTGATGACTTTTGTGTGATTTTGTTGTCAGCACATTCAACTTTGTACAGAACAAAGTATTCAATGAGAATATTTCATTCATTAAGATCTAGGATGTGTTATTTGAGTGTTCCCTTTATTTTTTTGAGCAGTGTATAAGATTAATGACAGTGAGACATTTTCTCAATAGGCAAATTGTGTGCTTCTGTTGACGACCACAAACATATTAGCAAACCAAAACCACACAGTCGAGATAAACAAGCAGAAAAACAGATGTATAATGTCGAGACTTAATTCTACAATGTCTGCAGAAGAGGAGACCTGGAGTTTGCATTTTTAAGAGTTTTATTTCTACTAGCATGTTAAAACTATGAAAATCCATTACTTTTACATAAAGTTTTCCATAAACCCTCTGAATACGCTCTTCAGTGGAAATGAAAAAAGTGAAAAGTAAAATTAAACAGAAAACCGTGCATGGGGACACAGCTACAATGCTTAACATGAAACATTTTAATCATAGCTGCAGAATATTTCACCTAGTTCTGCATGAAAATCAGTGAACAGTTCAAAAGCCATTCTCTTGCATGGGTGTGGCTGTTGCACAGCGTGTGCTTTGCAGATCATTTCTTCATCAGACTCAAGTGTTTTGCATTATACATTGCCACCTTCTGCTTCATTAGTGGAAGTTCAAAGAAAGCCAGGAAAGTATCTTATCGACTACATGAGACCTTCACAGGTTAAAATAATTTTGAAGATATAAATGGACAACTATAAAACTGTCAAAATGTTTAAATATTGGCTGCAGTCATTTATCTACTGACGCTGACATCATGTATCACTGTCTACATTAATGTAAGTCTCCCGGTTTGTCCTATAGATAACTGATGGATGTACTAACTGCTCAATAGTTTGATTTGCAATTTGTGACTTTTATTTAATAAAGCAGTGCATGATAGAAGAATCTACAGATGGGAAGGTGGAGATAATATTTCTATTCTGAATGTCGCTCAGTGAATGATTGGTAGATGTAGTAAAAGCTGAATGTGCTAAGGAAGATAAAGATTTACAGCTGCAGAGAGGTTTAAAACAAAAGAAAGTAACATCAGATATGTGGAGCTCAAAAAACTGCTTCATTTGTAGAAGCCTTGTTTTTTATCTTTCATTGTCATCAAAGACCTAGATTGTTATAACTAGGCCTTCTTATCATTGGTGACTCATTTCCATTTAGTTTGGTGCCATGAACACCCTTTCTGAGGTTTTCTGTGAACTTTTGATGCTACAGTGCACAGCTAGCTGGCGGAAATATGGAAGGCCAGAAGAGTCGAGATAAATAGATGAATGAGGGACGAATGAGACAGGTGCAGCAACAGTTAGTTGCTGTTTTATTCCTGTCTTTTTAAAATAATTTCATTGTTTTATTTATTTGTACTACTAATTAACTTTTCACCAACATATTTCCTCCTGAGTTTACAAAACAGCTTGATAATCTAGCAGAAACATGTTTGTAACTTTGGAAATATAACGTTTTTCATTTATTGCATAACATAAGCCTACTTATATGAGCCGTCTGCAGTCATTAACATAAACACACCCTATATATGCTATCTTAGAATAAATTAAATATACCAAGTATTATAAAAGCAGTTTGATTTTTATGCAGTTTCTATCTCTGTGTGATTCAGTATCAACAAGGTCATAATTTAATTTGGATATGGAACTCACATTTTGCTATTTCATCACAAGTAAAACCAGTGTTTCTTCTGCTATCCTCATCCTCCATCTGTCTTCCTTCCTCTTGCACATTTTCTTAGTAAAACCACACTTTCCCTCTTAAATCGAGCTTCATGTCACAGACAGTAAATCTCTAGTTTTTAGAGCAACACATGTGTAGGACGGAAATGTTGGGGGTTGAATTAGCCCACCAGGGAATGATGCTGTAATGTCATGTTCCATATTTAAGGGTAAATTGACCATATATGAATGACACTGCAGTGCTCTGAGTGCCACCAAGTGGTCACTTTATTGCTGAATTACACAGAAAATATAATGCCATCAGTTTCATTTTCAGTTTTAAGCATCCAGCATCCTGAGGTGAGCAAGTCGCTATTAGCGCAGACATTGTTGTAATATATAAATAGCTGTAAAAAGCAAATAACATTTATTATGAATTGATGCTGTATGAAGTTAGTAGTTGTGTAAATTCTGTATCAGTGGTTTAAATATGCTTTTATGTAAAATGTAAGAGCTGCTGCTCTCATGCTGCCACTAGAGTAAATTAAACCAAGTGAAAGAAGTAATATGGTGTGCTATTCTTGAAAAACTTAAACATTAAGAGACATTAAGTAAGAAAAAGATAATTAAAATGATCAAAAGTGTTGAGAGCATTTCCAAAACATAGCATGAAACACTTGCCAGGGTAAAACCTTTGGTTCTATGATTACAATTTGCTTAGCTTGTCATCAGTCTCATCATATTTTTTTTCTATTTAGAGTTCACGGTGTGTTTGCTGGAAACATCTTTTTATATTACTTTATTACTTTATAGTAGAACTTAGTTCATGCATCAAAGATTTAAATTCAATCAGGATGAACTTGGATTTTAGTCAAGTAGTTGCATCAACTGTTTAAAGAAAACTATTAATAAACTGCAATTAATTAAGATTTTTGCTTGTTCTAATTATTAATCACAATTAGTTTACTGTGAATATTTGAGCATTATCTTATTTAACATATGCATCTTGCAATCGTTTAAAAGCAAATCCACCCAAGTCACAGGAGTGTCTTATGCTGCTAGTGGTGTTCATTCCTGTAAAGTCAAGACTGTAATCCACTCCTGTCACCCACAGGCTGTTACTGTTTCCTCCACACATTTCAGCGGCATTCAACAGTCCCCAGAGGCCAAAGAAGAGGACACCCACAGGGGAGTAAGATAATGAGAAGGAAAGAAAAGTGAAAGGAGCAGAATAAGATGCATTAGCCCAACAAAGCGCCCACACAGAGACTCACTTGTGACTCCGAGGGGAGAAGAGACAACTGAACGCATCAGTTAAGGTGGTAATCTTTGGGCAAAACTAGGACTTTTACCTAGATAAGGTTTGTTTTTAAGAAGCTTTCTGTTTACTCTAGGTGGAGACATTTAGTTGGACAAAGAGTTGATTCCTTAGTAGAAACTTGAGATAGCAGCACTGACAGTGAGAAGTCTTAAACTTCTTCTGCACTTTTAGGCTACAATGCCTCTGAAATTTTCTCATGCAAACAATGTTTAGCATTGTCAGTTAGTTTTTGTTTGGTCACAGCACTTTTGGTAAAATTGAACAATTATATCTCTGAGCACTGTTTCAGTGTAAAATGTTTTTTATGTGAGTGGGAGGTTTCTGTCGGGTCTTTTTGTGGGTTATGGAAACAGTACAACGTTCAAAACCCTGGATTTTGAAAAGAACATTTCCGTTGTGGTGAGACCTATTTAAAGGCGAGGAAAGGTGTTTTCCCAAAACTGATGGCAGTTTTTAATCTTGTGATAAGCAATGCATTAAAAATGACACAGATAAGAAAATGAATAATTAGAGGCAAAGTATTGAAAATAGAAATTAAACTCTTTGGAAACATGTTAGACTAGAGGGCCCTTGAAATTGATTTGTTTAAAATGTATTTCTGTTTTATTAATTTTACATATTTTTATGCATAGCTACACTGCCGTTAGAGATTTAAAAAATAATATTTGACATATCTTGATTACATGAATTACCTTGACACTGTGATTACTTAAGGAGAAGTTAGCAGCAGCTGGTACTGCTGCCCTTTGCTCATATAAAAATAGACGTGACCTCTGCAAACCAAACCCATTGTTTTGTTTAATTTTATAGTTTTACGATGCTCAATCTAGAATATTTAAATGATTAATCCCAGATTTTTGCTTCCTTGGGTTACAAATATGGTATGACGCAGATTATCTGTATTAACACGAGAATGGTGTCAAAACAGGTTTCCTGCTCACATAGACTGATTTGGCTACTGAAAAATATCTATGCTGCTAAATTTTCTAACCTTCTATAAAACTCAATTGTTCCGACAGCAGTTTGATTCCCAATTCTGAGATTTTTTCTGCATGTCTGTCTTCCACCTTATTTCTTTAATTCCTGTCTGATCTACTGTGAAAACCTTTTTATAACAATTTCTGTCCTATCACAACAAACTATTGTACAGACTGTACAGATTATTAATTTTCACTGTTCATACTGTACAGAATCTTACATCTTACATTTTATATTTTATGCATTTATCTTATTTTTATTTTATTTTCATATTGTAATTTGATCTGTGTGTATGTGTATGCTGCAACTGCACAGTAATTTCCCGGTTGGGATGAATAAAGTACTTCTATCTATCTATAAACCTGTAGAGTCTGATGAGACAAAGACTGAGCTTTTCAACTTCTACACATTCAGGGCGGATCTGGCATTGAACAAACAATGAATATGTTAATGAGCATTTTATCTCTACTATTAAGTATGGTGGAGGATCTGTGATGCTGTGGGTTTGACCCAAAATATATGGCTGAATCCACAGAGAAATGGTTTACTGGACACAAAATCTACCTTATTCCGGGGTCATCTCAGTCTCTGGACCAAAAACTTATAGAAAATTTGGTTTAAGTGAAGAACCCACAAGAGAATAAAACTCTAAATGATACAGAGAGACTGTGCAAAAACCAAGTTAAAGCAGGTCTCTTAGATGGAGATACAAACAAAATTGTTTGGATTAGTGCTAATCTAAAATGTGGTGTTTTTAGGTTAGTTTATGCTAGTATATAGGGGTAAAAAAAAGAAGCTATATGTAAATTAAAATACTAAATATAAAAATAGACACCCCAACATTATTTTTCTTTTTCTATTCTTAATTTCTCATTGTAATAAGTTATCATTTAATGTGATTCCACTTACAACCGCTAGGGGGCGCGTGTTCGCCGTTGGCATAGAGAAAGTTGGGCACACAGAAGAAGAATAAACCTTCCTGTTAGATGCTAATGGAAACTCAACGTCTGTGTCTCATCTTTTCTATATCACAGGTCAGTAAATTGTAATTTGATGCTGGTTACCTTGAAGAGTTGAAGAAGACTCAACTAATGACTCACTTCATGCAATTTGTGATTATTGTGTAGAAAACGGCTCATATTTCTGGAAGCTAGTTAAGGCTAATACTAGCAGACTTTGTACATGTATGTTGAGCTAACTGAGTAGCACTGGCTTCACTTTTAACTTATTGTATTTTACACATTTTAAAACGGTTCTCACACAAATTACATTATTTTGGTCTCCTTAATTGGACATTGCATATTTATTGCAAAAACCTGAAAAACCATATTGTTATGACTTTCAGTAAGTAGGTAATGGCTGCCTATGTGTGAAGTTTAGTAAAGAGACGCATGATTAAAGAAACGTTACACCTTTTTCAGTTCTGTAGTCAGTTTTTTCTGTGAGAGATAAAATACTGTTAATCTGTTAAAACAATGGATACAGTTAAAAGCTAAAAAAGTATATTTTATTTGTACATAATAAAAGTTGTAAAAGCTATTAAAATAATTAGAAGCAAATTCATATCTTTATTTTGCTAGTTAAAAACACAAAAAGTCTGAGAAAAAAGGACACAGATTTAGAGTTAAAAGCACTACCTAAAAATGTATGTTTAGAGAATTAAAAGCCATCTGTCAATAGATTTTGTCATTTGATAAAATTCATGATGTTAAATGGAGCATGTAATTCTTGTTCGGTTTAAAGGACTATTGCAGCCATTTGTGATGCACTGAATCAAAGTGCTACTTATTGCAGCTACTCAGTGATACCTGGAGCATTTAATATTAATCATTTGATAAGTTTTGTATGTAGAGTATGTTCATTAAGAAGAATAAACCTTCCTGTTGAATGTTAAAGGAAGCTTAATGTGTGCATCTCATTTTTTCTGTATCACAGCATCACACATTGAGAGAATAAAATAACTACATTACCCTCAGCCCATCTAGGTTCTGTTGGGAAATTTAATAAAATGCACTTCCGATCATTTAAGATTGACTCTTATTCTGCATATCTGCTTATGAAAATATTAAATAGGATGAAATTATTGGCCATGAGTAAGGTGGCTTGTAATTTTCCTCAGCAAGTGTTTGTGCTTGTGTGTTCATACTCCAATGTAAAGTAATTGCCCAGAAAAGAGCGAGTACGTCCACACACTTAATGAAAGTGTGCATTTGGAATCCCGAGCGTGGCTTACATAACCAGTCACTTTTAATTACATTGCTTTGCTGTGATTATGCAAGAGTGAGCTTCGTAATTACAATGACACCATTGAAAGTGTCTCACTCTGTCAACTCTGACTCACCCTCACCCAGTTTTCGCTTGTCGCCTGAACTCAGCACGGCGCTCACGTGTTTGTGGAGGAAAAACAAAATCCACCTGGGCCGTGTATCAGATAACTGATGGAGCTAATGGAAGCAAATGGGATCAACCTTCCCCGCTCCCTGTATCCGGTTTCCATGGCAACGCTAATGCACACCCCTGCTTCAAATGAAGAAGAAAAAAAAACTGAATTAAAACTTTCGTCTTTGGGCCAGACAACGGAGTGCTGGATGTTTTCCTGGTCTCCCTCCCCTCTTCTTTTCTTTTCTTTTATCTTTCTCTCTCCTTCTTTTCCTCTCCCTCTCTCTCCCTGTCTCCTCTGTGTACACAGGAATGCTTTGTTGGGAACTGAGATAAAAGAGACAAAAGATGCCATTCACAGAAACGACTGTGTCCATCTGCGTGTGTGTGGACGTGTGTGAGAGGGAAAGCAGTTGCACGCATTAGTCCTTTTTTCTTTTGCATATCTTATATTACTGTATGAATGTATTTTCTTGCAAAAATATTTTTGTTTTAGTCAGATTGAAAGTGTTTTATCCTTGATTTTGAGGTGGAAAAACACCAGACTTTGTTTTGGGATGGTGTAGGACGTGGTTGAAGGTTAATGTGAGGAATTTTTAAAGATGTGTGCATGAAAGATAGAGTAAGAGAACATTATAAAGGAAAAGAAAGAGTAAAAAGATCTGTGACAAAAGCCCTCATTAATATTCTGAGCTGAGAAGTAATCCTCCTCCTCCTCTCTTCTTCTCCCCCCCTTCTCGCTTTTGGATGCACTCACACACCCTGGCACGTTTTCTTTCATTTCCACAACAGCTTGTTTTCCTCTCACCTTTACTTTCCTTGACTCACGTGAACTCTGCATTACAAGAGCGTCATAATTTATCAAATTCACTCCGATTTAAAACTTTTTAAAATAAATATTAAGCACTTAGATGTACTTCCTCCCACTTCCTGTGAATCACATGCAAAAACAGCTTGTTTTGCGAGAAACATAAGCAGTGAGAACGCCAGTAAACATGCTTATAATGTAGCTACAGATATTAAATTCACACCGGATGGAGGTTACAACCAAAGTAATGTACACACACTCAGAGATCAAAACAAATCAGCTGCTAAATGAGACAGATATTAAGTACTGAGTAAACATGCTCCTTATCTGTGCAAATTGATATCAACTCATTTAGACCTATAATAAGGTTACTCATCACCAAGGCAACACACCATTAGCATTTTATGCTCAGTAACAGCAAACAACCCATCTAAAGTCTTTGCTATATTATTGTTGCAAAACATACTGATGACTTTGGCAATAGATACCTAATCTTCTAATTACTGTGAACACAAGTTGGAGCTTTAATCAGGAAATAAACAACATAATTTTATTATAAATTAGCCACCACCAGGTGATAATCAAAGATCTTTAGGAAAGGACTAACAAAAATACAAGAAGAGCAAAGAACCACCTGCAGAGAGATTCAGAAAAACCTGGAATTACATGGATGTAATGAATGCGTAAGACTCCACTTCTGAAGAAAAGGAATTTTGAAAATAATTTAAAGTTTGCTTCAGAATATTTTGACAAGCCTATGAAATGCTGGTAGAAAATATAATAAATGAACTGTTTGGATTCCACTGACAGGACCCGATTGGATCAGAAATGCTCCTGGATCCCAGCAGTGAAGTCTGAAGATGGGAAAATCATGATGCAGAGCAGCTTTGTTGCTGTTATAATGTAGAATGGTTGGATGAACAAGATGATTTTTTGTTTCATGAAGACAATGACCCCAAAAAGAGAACCAATGAAACTCTCTACTGGGATTAGAGAATAAAAACAAAGCTGCTATAATGAGCCTGTCAGTTAAATTCAGTTGAAAATTTATAAAAAGTACTAAAGATCTGATTCTATAGCGGATATTTGCTGAATCTTTAAACAGTTTGTGTGGAAGAATGGTTAAAAATCACACCAGAACTTTTCTATTAATTAGTTTTGTCTTCAACAAAAGTTTCTCTATGAAGTAATTTCTGCAAGTGCAAAAAGTGATTGAGTTTATCTGATTCCACTACGTTTCTCAATTTTTAAAGAAAGTTTTGCTTTTGGTGTAGATTTATCTTTGAAATATATATTTATTTTAAATCTATTTTGGTGTATAATGGGTTCTGATGTGTTTTATGTGAAAGTTTCTTCCCACAGTTTCTTATTCCAAGCTGCCGACTCTCTGAACCCAAATACAGTGGAGGAACATTTTCAACTTGGCTCAGTTCACTGCTTAGTGCTGAAACCAAAGCATGAGCTTTGGACAATTCAGCCATTGTAAAGAAAACAGTGTCTATTTTCTGTTTTACTCTTTCTAATGCCACTTATTGTCCTGTTTTTGCATCAAATTCTTGCAAAAATATCATGAATTCTAAAAAATGTGGCAATATCACCACGTTTTATAGAATGTCAAATAAATTCAGATTCAACTTCATAATGTTTTAAATGTACACAAAGAATGTATTTAAAAATACGTGTACAGAGTATAGTAACCATATTAAATTGCTCTCATAGAATCAAATAAAAAAATGAAGGCAAATGAGCAGGTAGGATTTTGAGGGAATATTATCACCTGCAAAAAATGAGAATCACATCAGTTTGATTTCTCCACCCACTCTTGATTTATTCCTTCAGTTTTATTGAGCTATGCTGATAAATGAATTTTCTTACCTTCTCAGAGCAGACTGTAAGCTAATTGTCACGTGCAGAGAGGATTTTGGAGCCCAGAGCCTCAGCCTTTTGCTCTACATGTCTTCTCTGTTGTCATACGCATGCTCACAGGACACCCTGTAATTCTGCAGCCTGCGTCCCTCGATACTGTACACCACTTGAGCAGAATTATGGGGCCTCTCATTGGCTCGTTTGGGCTCCCGTTTCGGACCCGAAGCCCGCCGTCTCGCTGCCCGCAATTTCTTCCCAAAGTGGCAGGACTTGGCTTTTATAAAAGGCCTCCCTCTCTCAGTTCCCTCTTTCCCTTCGAGTCCCTCTCTCCCTCACCCTGAATTCCTGTTGTGTACGGATTATGTCCTGTGTAATTGCTGCAATAACTGATCATCGTTCCCTGGTGGGCCAATTCACCCCCAAGATATCAAATGTACTGCACTGCCCATTCATACTGTACATCATTGTCAGGGAAGAATGGGCTTGAATCTGCATCTGTGGACCTCATTTGCATTTTATGGTAATGCATATGATTATATTTTACTTTAAAAGTGTTAGTGTTTGCTTAAAACTTCCTGCACACATGCAAAGAAGCTCATGTTTTGGATGTTCCATGTGCGCAGGCCAACAAAAAAACCCTGCACACACACATACACACACACTTCCGCTCATGCACAAAGATGGAACCACAAAACCCCTTTTAGGCAACCCACAGAGCCCCCTATTCACACTTTCTGTGGCCGGCGTTTGCTGTGTCCAAGAGCATCTGTACCGAGCGTCCTGTGAGGCTCCAGCACATAAAGGAGGGACGGCCGTGAGGTGAATACAAGTCCTCCTCCTGCACCAGGACAGGGTGACAAAGCACTATTTCAAGGAAAAGAGGGGAGCAGATGAGGACCACCTGCCAAATGAAGGGCTTCTGTGACACTGCATGGTTCAAAGTGCAGTATAAGCATGGTTTAGCTCCACATCCTGTATCATTGGACCACTCTGTACCTACAGCACTCTGGGGTGGTTTTACCGAAAATGTGCAGGAAGTGGAAAGTGTTTCAGTTCTCATGGTAAACCATTTATAGAAGACTTTTCATTTCTATACTGCTCAGACACGCAATGAGGGATTCAAGTGATAGACCAACAAAAAGTAATTTATAGCTGTGGATTGGAAAAAAGGTGATAACTGTATTTCAAATTTTTCTATGAATAAAATCTGAACATAATGATTTGCACAAATGCATTTCTGTCAAAACCCTGTGGAGTCAATACTTTGCAGACGCTTTTTGTTACAATTAGATTTCAAGTAAAATGGAGCATCATTTCTAAAGTCTTGCAGCAGATTCCCAGATGAATTTAGGCATGGGCTTTGACTGGGCCACTGCAGCACCTTGATTTAAACCATTTCATTGTTGATTTGGTTTAGATTTATTGCCTTGATGGAAGCTGAACCATCAAGATTTCCTCCAGAGTTACCCTGTGTTTCACTGCATTCATCTGCAGCATGATGCTGCCACCGCCATGCTTTGCTGTGGTGATGATGTGTTTACACTGATTTGTTACTTGTGTTTCTCAGGTTGACCAGGAAGTGTTATTTCACTGAACTCTTTCTTCCACATATTTGCTCTTTTCCTACTTTACTTGCAGGCTTTTATGGCTTTTATTTTGAAATAACTTCCTTCTTGCCACTCTTCAATTAAAATAAGATTTGGGTAGAGAATGTCTAATTGTTTTCCTGTTAACAGACTTTCCAACCTGACTGGGGGATTTCTGCAGCTTGTTGAGATTTACCATAAGCCACGGTTTCTTCCTCGTGGTCTTCAGGCCCACTATCCTGCATGTTTTAGGTGTTTTCCTGTTTCACACCTAAATGAGTGAGTAATTAATATTCTTCTGAAGTACTTGATGTCATGTTGAGGAAGCAATACAATCATTTTAATCAGTTGTGTTGGAGCAGTGGCACATCTACAACATGAATGATTCAGGGTTAATAAACACTGCATGTCGTTTCTTGTCTGATAAAGGTTTATAGTTGTCCCGTACTCTTCATATTTTCAGATGATGGATTAAACAAGGCATTCTGTAAGGGTTACAGAGCTTGTTGTATTGCTTTATTATCGACACGTTTTACTGCCAGAGCTTGGAAATAAATTCAGAAGCAGTTTCTTGTTTTAACAAGATGCAGAACTTGTTAAAACGAGAAAACATTCTTATTTTAATAAGATTTAAATCTCATTAAAACCTAAATATCTTCTCATTTAAATAAGAAAGTTGTAACAGTAAAGCAGCAACACCTCTGAGAAGACAGTCAGAGAAAACTATCAGAAGAGCGTATTTTTATATCTTAGTGTAACGAGCGACTTTCTCGTTATAATGTTATGACAATATTTTTATCTTGTTAAAACATGAAAGTTTCTCCTTTCAACAAGATGCTGCTCCTGAATTAGTTAAACATTTTCATACTTTATAACCTTTGTTTCTCCACAACTTTCTCCTTGACTTGTCTGCTGTGTTTGTTGGTCTTCATGATGCTGTTTGTTCTCTAAGTTTCTCTAATAAACCTCTAAAGCCTTCGCAGGTCAGCTGGATTCATACTGACATTAAATTACACACAGGTAGACTCTGTTCACCTGCTGGGCACAATCACTTTAGATTCAGGAGTATCTCTACACTCATTCACAGTAAGTGTAGAGAAGTACTATGGGTATAAATGCTTTTACGTGAAACTGTGCATGGGGGCCTCACTAAAATCAAGCACAAAGTAAAACTGCGTCATATTTCCTCTGTCGGTTGAACCTTCATTACAGGAAGTTACTCAAAGTGGTTCTTTCTGAGAAACCCTCCCACCAACACTCATAAAGGCCACCTGTCATTAACTGTGAACTTGAGTCAAGTTTCTGTGAGTAAAATATGAAACATACTCAGAGCAACGGCTTCCTTTAGAGCCAATGTATTTTCGACCATAAATTTATAAGAAAATCACACAATCTAAAGGTTTTGTAGATGATTCAAGCAGATCTGATGTTTCTAAATCTCTACACTGTTACAGTATCTGCTGATAATATGAAGTACAGCTGCTTTGATATGAAACTGTCACTAAAATGTTTCATTTTGTGGCTAATGTGGCGCCACCTGGACTTTTGAAGGAAAACTACGTGCTATTGAGCAATAAGCACCTTGCTTTGATAAAACTATGAGCAGAAAAACGTAAGGTGAGAACTTCTCCATGACTCTCCGCTGCGGTCGCAGAGCTCGGTACACCCAAGAAACGTACGCATGTATGCAGCTAAACCAGCCAGTTTCAGTTTTCTTTCTCTTGTGGTTCATTTCCCCTGAATTCACAATGACTCAGAAAACACACAACTTCATCTGGATTTTTACTCCCCTTGTCGGATTCAGTGCATCAAAATTTTTCAGTGATGTTATTTGCTGGAAAAGTCCTCAAAGTAAGAGAAAACATGAATAAATTCAGTTTTTTTGTCACACACACACAAAAAGTGTTATTCAGCTGTCCAGAACTCTCAGTATGAACTGTATCTCTCGTCTTGTACAGAGCCATCATGCCTGTCCTCTGTTTGTCCATCAATGCAGAGAGCATCACCATGGCTGACCTTTCCTCCATCCATGTACAAGCTAGTAGGGCAGTTAACGTCTCAGCAGACCCCACACATTCTGGACACAAACTGCTTAGACTTTTAACTTTGGGTTACAACAGAAGCAGCCCCCCACAGAGACAACATCTTCTTCTCTGATGAGCATTAACAGTCCCATGATCACTCAGTTTGAATAAATGCACAGAGGCACTTATTTAAACTTGTTTTCTTCTTCTGTAAAAACACTATATTTATGCAGAATATATAAAGCTGTATATTCCACAATTTTAGAAACTTATATTTACTTTTAAAATATCTGTACTCTGGGGAAAAAAGTAGAACCAAAGTCAAATTTCCTGTTTTTTTATTTGCTTTCTTGTTGTTTTTAACAAACCTAACTTGTGATAAGGTCACAATGTGGGTGTTGTGTTTTTTGTTTGTTTTTCTCAGTTTAGGTGTCATTTCATTACAAATTGTGACACTTGAAAAACCCAACATGTTACTTTTTCTGGAATATACTCATATGTGATCACGTTTTCACGTGCTTGTGAGATCAGCGTGGTTTTTACCATCAGGCCTAAAAAAGAAGCGTTTACCACATCCTGTGTTCATGAAGTGAAGGGAAAATGGACTCTGTTTGAGAGTGTTTGTGTTTTCTGGGGTCAGCCAGTGCTTTTGGCTCTGAAGGCGCTGTTGGTGGAGTTACCTCTGTGTTATTCTTGCCTAAAAACTCTTTTCTCTGCCTCTCTCTGCAGTCTTTCACCCAGCACCTTCTGTTCTCTTGCATATAAATTTTCTGTTTCGCCTGCCGTTTCGCTTCCTTCCTGTTCTGATTTAAGTCGGCCAGCTGGTAAAAGCAGAGACATCATTACGTAAAGAGTTGCGTGGACCGTTTGCAAATCTCAAATAAAATTCACATTTATTTGTTTTATTTATTGGTCTCTTAGATGAAATAAAGTAATTGAAAATGACAAATTAAAATAAAATAAGTGCAGTTTTCAGTAATGCTGGTAAACTGCAGCCCCTAAAATCTTTAAAAAGTTTTTAAAAGTATAAATACTAACTTTAAACATGATACACATTCATTGTCTTCTAAATGAATGAATTTCACAATTCCATTTTCTTGCTCTGCTCTAATTTGACCACCAGAGGGAAGCAGATATCAGTTTTTCAAGATCAGTCCTTGAACTGAGACTGTCATAGTGATTCTAAATTAAAGCTCATGGTTCAGGTTTGTTTTATTTTTTTTTCTTTGTGAAATAAACTTAATTAGGTTGACCTGAGAGGAGAGACTCATTTTCAGGATTGGTTTGGTATTAATTAATGGACAAAAGTTTACAAAACATTTGCTAAAATAGAGGTGCTTGGTTTATTGGGCAGAGAAATTTTAGAAATTAAGCATGAATACCTATGGATAAAACTGTTTTATTTAATAAACAGTGCTAATTATTTAAATTAAAATGATCTGAATTTTTGATTTTTTGACATGTTGCTAGTTTTTAAAATTAAATAAAAGTTTTTACATTTTTCCCAGCCTGCAGCACCTTTTAGTAAAATGTGTCTATAAAACCTTCAAAAATGCAGGCAGGTGTAATTGATTTAACATGATTTGATTGTGACTGAATTGAACTGAAATTAATTGATTTCAATTAAATACAATTTTACTAACTGTAACTGAGTTGAATTTAACTAAGCAGACTTCAATAAGGCCTGAAAAATAATCTAATTAAAGTGAATAAAATAGATTTATGGGGCCTTTGACCGAGGTTAATCACATTTATTCAGTTAAACAAATTAAATTGAACCACATACATGTAAAATGCCTTTAGATCGTATTAAAAAAATAATACAGTCTACCATTTGTTTTTCTAATGTGATTTGGCCTGATCATTTCAGCATTTTATTTTTATTTTAGTACAACAGGAGCTTGAAAGCAGATCAACAACATTTAAAACTTGCATTTATTTTTAGATGCTTAACTAATATTGAAAATTCTGTCTTGTAAAAGACTTCTAAAAAAATGTTTGCTAAATTATGACATAAATGAAAGAAAATAAATTTAACAGACAAGAGTGCCGCTGCTCAAACTATGAATATATTTATCCAGGTAGAAATGACTGTCTGGTATCCATGTGCAAAGAAGCTCAGTGGTAGAAAGGATGAGATCAAATGAGGAGCATTTCCCTCTGTGAGGCTAAAGCACAGGATCTGGATATCCTGAGAGTAAAAGAGAAAACAAATGGCTTGAGCATCAGCACAACCTCCAGGCAATCAGTTCTTCCATCAAAGGAATCCATGGCGTGCAGAAGAAAAATACTGTCAGGAGCAAACGTTGGAGAAGATTTATGGCTTAATGTCTAGTTGGATTTCTTTTCAGTGCTGCAGCGAACTGAATGCATATATTGATTCATGCAACACAATAAGTTAAGACAAGGTGTTTGCCAGAGGGATGATAATATGTAGAAAAAACTATAAGGAAGCTCAGAATTATTGCAAATTTAGATTCAGATTTTATTTTCATATCACAAAAAATGTGTTTAATAGGAAACTAGACAAAAATCTTTCAATACTTTGTGTTGTTTATATTTTATTTTGGAAATTGATGTGTTGAAAATGATTTACAGCCTTCCTAGTAATCAATGGAAATCTCTTTGTTGCCATAACAGAAATCAATCTCTTCTTATAATTACTGAGCTGTGGTTTATTTTTTTTTTATTTATTTTTTTTTCTATTATTATTTTGACTATTTATCTTTGGTGATGAGATCTAAGTCTCTGAGGTTGGAAGGCCTCATTGCCATCACCCTAGTTTTTAGCTCCCTCCACAGATTCAAGTCAGAGAAAAATTTTGTAAAATTAAAAGTTTACTTTAAATGTATATATACCAGAGGAAAGAATAATTTAGGTTATAGTATTTTCACATTTCCTCTTGTAATTATTTAAAGTGGTTTTGATTGACTCAAGCTTTTTAGTTATTTCACTCTGTTTTAGTCCATGTAGCTCAGGGAACAGTTTGTGCTACACGAGCTGAAAATATTTGAGGGAGTTTCACAAGTGGAGGACAAAACAAGAGATTTCAGCACTTAAACTTCATCTAAAGCTGTTTTCTGTCTGCTTGTCTTTGAAGTCAAGCATTTTTCATACAGTCAATAAAAAATTAAAGAATAAATTGAGTCTTGCTGACAGTTTGTTGTGATTAAAGATGCATTAAAATGCTTTGTTGTTTGTTTTGCTTTGTCAGAAAATCGCATGTTTATTCTTTGAGTCTGTGAGCCCTTTTAATTGTCTGAACAACTAAAATAATAAAAATAATTGATCTAGAAATGGTCTGTTACTGGACTAAAAATGAAGTAAAAAAAAAAGCAGTGTAAGACTTTTACAAAAACAGAAGTGTTCGTTCTGATATTTCTTGGCATTCCTGCAGGTTCTAAAGCTCACAGTCTGTACTTGTGCCCAAAAGCAACATTTTTTATGAGGAAATTTCAGATCAAACATTCAGAATGTATTTTATGCCTCTTGGCCTCCCAGGTGAGTGAAAACAAAATGTTCCTCATCTTCTATTTGCAGTGCACGGCTTGCAGGTCACTGTGAGCCACACTAATCAAACAGAGCAGGGAGGTCAGTCAGTGCTGATTTTCTCACCATGATTTCAATGAAATATTCTACAATGTTATACCTAAATTGTCTGGTTTCAGTTTTTCTTGAAAGATGCAGTCATGTGATAGAAAAGTTTCAATTTCTTTGTTGTTTACATACAAAACATAAATCTGCTGCTCTGTAGTTGTCAGGTGTTCCACAAGGATCTGTTCTCTGCTCACTGCTGTTTCATTTTTATTGCAGCTGATTTCAACCCATATTTTTTATTGAAACATGCGTCTGTTTGCTGATGATCCAGTAACTTATACCAATGTTTGCAGTGTGATGTAAGCTCCAAATAATAAAAAGTCTATACTGGATGTTTAAGTATTGTTACGTTACACACCTGCTGCTCGAACCAAGTTGTCTAAGTTTTCTTGTTTGCTTTTAGAGTGTCAAGACATGTGTTTTTGTATTAGTGGATAAGCTGTTTTTGAAGTATATTGAAGATTTAGTTGAAAATAGCTGTAATTACAGGATCAGGTTCAGCTCTCACATGTCAGGTTCATACAGGTTTCCCATGTGAAGAAAACCTCAAAGAGACTGGAGAAGAAAAATGTCCCTTTGGCCAAAGTTGTCCTGGATCCGGTTCTGCCTGAGGCCGAATTCCCAAATAATGACTTCTGATGTGATATGAGCTTCAGGCGATCAACTGCCGAACTTTCTTACATAACAAGAAGAGCTGCACAAACAGAGCCACAGGCAGGAGAAATATTTCTCTCTTTGCTTTCCATTTCAGGCTGCTTAGCCCTTTGAGAGCTGGAAGGATATGGGGAAAACATCCTTTAATGAGAAAGATAAAAATATATTATTTATGATGCATTCAGTTTATATCTGCAGTCAGAGCTCAGATAAGGAAATGACATCACATTCCTACTGGTAATAAATCGTACAGTATGTGTGAAAATCCTTTGGACTTGCTATTTGTTTTGGTGCTAACTTTGACAAGCAAGACAAGTCATTAAAATTTTATTTTTCTACTCTATGTATTCCAACATCAAATTAACATAATCACAAACAGAAGTTGCAATAAATACACTTAGGAATTAGTTCACTAGCATCTCCTCTTTACTCCTCAGAACCTCCTTCTTAGATTCAAGAAGGTGTTGGAACTGTTCGTTATGGTTTTGGTCCAGTCTGTCATGAGTGTATCATTCAGGCAGAAATATAATGAATAAGACGTCCTGGAGAGTAATTTTTTTTAAGCTTTTAAAGGTTACCATGAGTAAACTAAAGGGAGATTAAGCAAGCAGGATTTTTGCATCTTTTCACAGATTCAGTTAGGCAGATAAAGTTACAATAAAGGTTCACTACATGTCATATATTGAATAAAAACGAGTCCAGAAAAGCTATGTGTGCGCAGAAATATCCGCTTGCATCTGTTCTGGGTTCTCTGTGTAAACTTCCCTGTTTGGAGACACTTCCTCTATTTGTCTGCAGTCTGAGAGCAGCAGGTTCAGGAGAATACACAACAGCTAAACTCTGAGAATATAAATCAGCAGTTACATAACAGCCAGAGTCAAACAGAGGCTGCTCTGTGCTGCTTCACTGGGCAAATGAAGCTAAACTCAGAGGCACGGGACCTGGGAAAGATATTCAACCTTCTGTTCAATATTTTCAGACACAGATTTTAACAAGAGTCTAAGAAAATAAATACAAATCTACACAAAAACACACACACACAAGAATAAACAAAGAAACTAAATGAAAATGAATTAACTCAAGGCAAATACAGAAAATTTAAAAGAATTTGGCAAAACCTGTTTATTTTTTCCTTATCACAGAAATCCAAATAAAATATATCAAGTATTATATTATTAAAAGTTTCTAGTTGTAAAGTGACCAAATGAGAAAAGTTCTGCTGCACCTTAGCTGCAATGTGGATGCATGAAAAGCACTTTGCACAAACTTTTCTGTCACAGTTGGTTTGATTACTGGTGTTTTAGGGAAAACCTACTGTGATTACTATTTCTGCTGAAACATTTTCAATTTCAAAAATTAAAACAGATAGATTGTGTTTCATTAGTATAATTGTTTTGTCTTATCCCATACGTTTTAAAGTGATTCATATTCCATGACAAATTCCTGCTTTGATGGATTCTTGGAGCTGTTCCTATTCACATAAAGTTTGTTAATTTGGGAAGTATTAAAAAAGAACATCTATGCTTGTGGGTAGTGAGTCAGTAAAATGGAATGTCTCCACCCACTTTATTATCCCTCCAGCTTTACATTTTTTCATTAACCCATTGATGAACACAAACGGGATATTTCAACAATAAGTGTGAATAACATCATATTTTAATATTATTTTAAATTGTTTCCCTTCACTGAAATCTGAAAAAGAGTAAAAGGAGATAAATTACTTTGGGCTAACAAAAAGAAGAAGAAAAAAAGCTACCTCAGTTAGGTGATTTATTTCCAAAGTTGCAATATTTTTTAACTTTTTAAATCATTATTTGATTTGCCTATTTTGGGATTTTGGTCGTTTTAAATCCCTTTTTTTCTAGTGAGAAGTGATTGCATCAGCACCAAGGGCAACACCGCCATGCGTTCCTGTGTTGCCTTCACTGTCATGTTCAGCATATAACTGAACGTCTATATAAGTCCTGGGCTGCATGTTTTTACAGCAGAAAATGTATTGCACCAACTTAACAAAGATCATATTATAATGTCACAACCTGTTTAATTCTGTATATACCTTTTCTTATGCGGTAATTAATATCGACAAGTAACCCTATCGTAACTTTTACAGACGTTCCTGAATGCACCACTAGTTCGGGGTAAAATGAGTTCCTGGTACAGCGCCTACACCTCAACCAATCAAATAGATTTCTGAGAGCAGATGCAGTACGAGAACCCAACCTTATGGGTAGCGGCTTCGTCGCCATATTTTGAGTGGCATTATTTTTTTAAATGTATGAAAAAAAACATTCAAGACACTTTTGTTCCCATTTTTAGGTCAAGATGTGTGACTGTGTGGTCATTTTGATTTATTAAGACCATCAAAACCTTCACATGTTCTTTGTTGTTCAGATTTTAAGCTGTTTATGTGTCCTAAGAAAATAGATAAATAAAAGTAACTCTGAATGTCAGGAGTTAGGTAGCACCTTAGTCTGCTAAGTGAGCACTAAATCCCAATAAGGGCCAAGTCTTTTGTCATACTACTACTACTAGTACTACTACTATTACTGCTAATAATAATAATAATAATAATAATAAAATAATAATAATAATAATAATAATAATAATAATAATAATAATAATAATAACAACAACAAAAATAAGATATGGTATTATTTTGTGCTTTAGTATTTTTTGAGGTAAGGTAAGGTCAATTTGTATTTTGTTATGTATATGTGTATATATGGCACCAGCTCCCAGTTTTAGTTTGTGAACCAGACTGTTTACTTTTAAGGCCAGGCTTAAAACTTTCCTTTTTGATAAAGTTTACACTTATGCTGCTTAGGTTGTTGTGCTTCTATAGGACCTTTTTGCTGCAAAGTCAGTGGTACAATGCAGGCAATTGTCTACTGTTGGTGTGTTCTGATCCAGAAGTAAATACGGAAAACTTTACTTTTTAAAACTTATTTGAATAATAAGCTGAATTTGACCACAGTGTTTGATAACTAGGATCAATTGGATGTATGGTTGGATTGAATTGACTTTTACTTCTTTGCAAAGTGCCTTGTGATGTCGTGTTGTGAAATATAAACTAAAGTGAACTGGTTTCTCAGCCATGTCTGTGCTAGTCCTCAGATGAACTTGCCACTCACAATATGGCGGACAGAGTTACGTCGTCATGCCTTCTCTTTTATTATGCTGGATGTGACGTACAATGTGGGGGAGACCGGAGCGGGTGGAGGCATCTAAAAACCGGTTTCCATCAGGAAACCAGAACAACGCTGGAAGACAACGAAACACGGAACAACCTGCTGAACTCATCATCACATTTCATCATGTCTCAGAGCACATTTAGGTGAGCGAAAACGTTATTATTTTACCAGCCTACATGGTTCTGATTAACAGTTTCAATAAGCTAAACGAGATGTAAGCGCTGAGTGATAAACCATTAGTTACGTTTAATCATCTCAGAAAGTGATCTAACTCTTTCCTCCTGTGCTTTTTTAAATCTGATTGTGGTTTAATACATCAGCGAAGTGACGGAAGACGTACCCTCGAAATCGGTAAAACTCGGAATTGTTCGGTTCTGAACCGTTTAACACGTGAATCGATTGCAGTTGGCCATCTTTCTACCGGTATACGTCAGCTATAACCCACCGACTCAGTACCGGCTTCTGTATTCGCTGTCTTCCCGCCCTCTGTGTGTGCCAGATCCGGCCACATGTGGCACAAAGGAGTCCGCGAATCAGTCAGAGCTGGCAGAGCCCCCCGCTGTGAGTCAATTGGGTTCCTCAGCCTCCATCAATCACCAAAGAATCGGTCGGTGACTGAGAGCACGTAGCACTCAGGATGGGGGAGGCAGAACAAAACAAGACAGATCGACCCCGAAGGGCCAGGAAACAATTACATATTTATATCTGATTATTACTTTTTAATGTTTGATCAATCAGCTTAAAGTCCCCAGCTGGTGTAAAAGGCAACATGTTGCTGTTAGATGACTTTATATGTTGTTCAGGTGCAACATAAAGCAGCTCAAATGCTACAATAAATGTAAAGTAAATGTTTTAAGATTCAAAAGTGGCTTTAAAACTGACTACAATATGGGGAAGTTAACATCTTTGAAAGTCCAAAGTTTTGAAACATCAAACGTTTAGGACAGGGTGTCCCAACTTTTTGTTAATTGGGCCAAAATCATCAGGAACTTGTGGCCTAACTTTTATTTATTGAGACAATAACAATAAATAAACAATAAATCAACAATAAACAAATTATGAAATATTCTAATTAGACAATGAAAACAATGAAAATACACAAGGAAAGGAAAACTGTGTGAATCATTGTAGATCCAAAATAAACATTTTTTGTTTATTGGAAGAAGGCAACCACTTTGCTAATTCCTTTCTCAGCAAAAAAAAAAAAGAGACATGATTAAGGTCAGTTTCAACATTTTTGTCCTAATTTAATAAAAAATAAAATAAAATAAAATAAAACATACGTTGGCATTTACAAATCATGTTAACTCTTATGTTTTAAAGGGCTTACTAATTTACGAGAGTAAAAATGTTATTAATTTTAATCCCTTAACAGTTTTAACACTATTTGTTTTCTCCTTTTGTTGTTGTTAAATGTTTGGTGAAAGGAATTAGACAAATAAAACAAAATAGTACAAAAGCATTTAGCTCCTCTCACTCTTTCCCATGTCCCTCTTCTGGCCATATTAACCTAAATTATAGTTTTATGCCTCATTTGTTGTGTTACATAAAACAAGTTGATTGAAATAGTTTTTTATTATTATTATTTTAATTATGGCAATCACAAATTAAAATCTTTGGTTAGAAGATTTATTGTTTAGTGTCCCAGTTGGGTAACAAGCAGATAAAAGGGTTTCTATTGATTTTTAAATTAGGGCTTTAATGTGTGTTAAACAGTAGAAATGACTCATTTTGTAGTCGCTGTCATATTTGGGGCCCTTTTAACATTTTGTCTTTCCTGCAGAATTGATCACCTGTTAGGAAAAATCAAATTCATCACAAATAACATGAAATACTATTGAAAATAGTCGTGGCTTTAGTCACAGTGAGTTTCCCCATGAGATTTAAAGTGTTATTTTGTTCTGCTGTCATTCCTACTCATATTTTATGCGATAAAACAAGTCAGACAGGTTATAACCTGTCCCTACTACTGTCTGTCTGATTGTGTGTACTTGTGAATATTTCCAAAGCGCAGGGAAGGCATTCATCTGAAGCCAGTGCCTGTGCAGTTTCCTCTGACTCATTTCATTTCCTTGTTTTGGCTTGCTGTGTGTGGTGTAAGTGGAGCATGATTGAGCATACAGTAGAGGGATGTGAACTCGCTCCCTCACTGTTGGGAATTGAAAAACTGTAATGTATTTGGGACATTTCAAGCATTACATGCTGATCCTGCTGAAGAATTTGCTTATTGTTACAATCTGCGTTGCTTATCTCTGTTTTGCTCCCTTTCTCAGTGTAAGCTATGAGGAGTGCAGAACCACAGCTGATTGGCTGCTGAAACACACCCAGGTGCGACCTACCGTGGGAATCGTGTGCGGATCGGGCCTGAGCGCGCTGGCCGACATGCTCAAGGATCCGCAGGTCTTCAAGTACTGCGACATTCCCAACTTCCCCAACAGCACAGGTATGAGCAGCAAAGAAACACCTGCTAACACTTGCATGCTAAAAAATAAAAACACAGCAGTTCGGTCTAACATCACGCGTGTGTGTTGCAGTGCGCGGTCACGCTGGCAAGTTGGTGTTTGGGACACTAAAAGGGAAGCCGTGTGTTTGCATGCAGGGCAGGTTCCACCTCTATGAGGGCCACCCAATCCAGAAGGTGAGTAAAAATACAAACATGGTGCTTTGGTGAAAGATCCATTAATCGACTTATGATTAATGATTTATTAGATTAAAATTAGTTCCAATGGATTAACTATTAACGTCTTGGTAGACCTTCTTTCAGTGTTGTGGCTGCCTTAAGCAGAGCCAGTTTATACTGAAATAAAGATGGCGGGGCATATCAAAACAGGAGAGAGAAACAGTCCAAACAGAGTCCATTGTGGGATGCAAAATGCATTTTATGTCCTTCCGTTTTGAAATGTAAACACTCGACAAGCTCTTGAAGCTTCACAATATTCTTTTTTTATTCTTTTTTTTTTTAATCCAAAATATTATGAAAACGTTTGCCCATTATGTTATGGAAAGACTGTCGACCCTTTTCATTTAAGAGAAAACTGGTTTTTAAGAAAATGGTCGCTTAGTAATAAATTGTTAGTCGATCAATAAGCTCAATTAACTTTAGATTGATTTATTATTCTATAATTTGCATTACTAATGCAGAGGCTTGACTGCTGCAAGTCAGTTTTAGAGCTAAAACATTTGAAAAGTATCATCAAAACTAGGGTTGAAACAATTAATTGGATTAATTGTGATGAATCCATTATTGAAATAACTGTCAACTAATTTACTAATTGATTAATCAATAACTGAAATATATAGACTTTAAAAAATGCCATTTACTGAATGAGCAACGCATACAGAGTTGTGACTAAGCAAAACTGTTAAAAATATATACATTTAGCTTTGAAGGTATAAAAAAAACCCTTTGTCTGTTCTGTTCTACCCAAAAACCTCTCAAGTGTCAGTTTTAACGTCACTTGGTTAAAATTCTGTAAGCAAAAAATACATATATGTAAAACCACATTTTTTGAGCTTTATATCATCTGATTAATTGTCAGAATAATTGAGAGATTATTCAATTAGTAATTTATAGTTGCAGCCCTAACCTAAAATCCTTGACATAGATGAATTTATGTGTCATTCCCATGACAACAAGACCAACTAATTTTACTAAAAATGTATCTCTTACTTTTGAGGTGGTCACTACTTATCTCAGATTTTTCATTCTGTTCTGATAACATTTAATAATGACACTTTTAAGAGTGATTAATTGTCTGTTTTAATCCAATCCAGATTACACTGCCCATGCGCGTGTTTAAGCTGATGGGTGTGAAGACGATGATCATGACCAACGCTGCAGGAGGCCTCAACCAGGACTACAAAGTGGGAGACTTCATGATCATCAAGGATCACATCAACATGCCCGGCTTTGCTGGAGTCAACCCGCTCTGTGGGCCCAACGACGACAGGTAGCTGCAGGCCAGAGACGAACCTAAACAGAAACTGAGGAGGATTTCTGTTCAGAGTGGCCGTGGGATTTCAATTTTTAATCAAGTTTATTGCAGGGTCTCTAATTAATTAGTCACATTTCAATTGAAAATCATGTAGTCAACTAAATAAGCAACATTTTCAATTCACAAACCCCTTCTGCTGCTAAATAATTAAATAGATAGACATTTGAGCTCAGCATCAAATATATTTATTGTTTTTAATTTGTTGCTTAAGTTATTCGCCATCAGATTGGTGCAAAGTGCTGCTAAATCCATTCAGCTTTCATTTGTTTAGAAACTCTTGATCTTTCATTGAACTTCTCTGAACAAATTCTTTTTTAGAAATATGGACTCTGACGGTGACATTAGCAACATGTTTAGCACTGAGATGCTATTTTAGGCTTGATTAGCTACGCTAACTCATTTTATCACAACTTTGACACAACAATCGCCTTTTCCAGCGTATAATCAGTTCGTTCTTTGAAGCAAAAACTAATCCTCAGAAGGCCAAGAGAAGCAGCTTTGTTGTCCGCCGCTGCTTTTTGTGTTTGTGCGTCAGATTTACGGTTGAACCAGAAACGCACAAGTACAAAGGTTCTGGAACTTTTGTATGTAAACAAAAAATGTGATTTATTAAATTAAAATATTTGAATATTTAAACCTACTAAATGAATGAATTGGGATTAACGGATTAAAGTCCCGGGACTGGTTTATAACTATGTTAAGTTTTATTTGGCTGCATAACTAGCCCTTTGAAACTCTCAACATCCTGTTCTTTGGTTGGTTTTGGGTCAAGGAGCATTTTATAAAAAAGGAACAAAGAGTAAATTTAAGGATGTAAGTTGTGTTTTCACATGTTTGATTGAGGTTTTAAAGCTATTGTTGTATTTAATTGTGCTCTACTGGTGACAACATTTTGGTTTGACAGATCTAGATGCATACTTGTAACTTGGTTGCACATTATTAACTTAAATCACTTTTTATTTTGATTGGAGCAACTTGCAACATGTTTGTAACTCCCTATGACTCTCAAAATGTTTCAAGTTTGTAAGGACTTCATTGTCATTTGAGAAAAGGTTCAGTTACTCCAGCTTCTCCCTCCTACATGAGATTGTTTCTTGTTTATAGCCTTCCTCTTCTGTTCCTACATGACCTGCCTCTCCAGCTGAAAACACAATAAGCTTTTGATACTGGAGCCAAGAAAACAACAGATATCACATGACACTTATTGAGCCGCACCCCAAACCAACACAAAACAAAATTAGTCCACTGTTAAAATTTGTTGTGTAAAGTGTTAGTGCCAGGTAATTATGGTGTAATAATTCAGTAACCACATAGTAATGCCCTTTTAATTAATGTATACGGTAAATATTTACAAGTCAGAATAATGTGAGAATAAAGTCATAATTTTACAACTTTAATTTTGTATTATTTCGACTTTATTCTCATGTTATAGACTTCATTTTTGTAATTCTATGACTTTATTCTTGTAATATTATGACTTTATTGTCATATTATTATAACTTTATTCACATAATTTTATGATCTGATTATTGTGATTTTATGACGTCATTCTAATGATATTATGACCCTATTCTTGTTATTTCCACTGTTCTTGTAATATTATGACATAATTCTCATATAAGTTTATTCTCGTAATTTTATGTTTTTATTTGTAGTAATGGAGCATGCTACTAACTATTCATCAAGGCCAGTTTTCTCATTAAATATTTGTTGCATTCTTTACTGAACAATAAGTTACATTAATCCAGAGGACTGTCTTCCTGGCGTAGGTTTTATTTTACTGGAACATCAGCAGTTATAATATTACAAGAATAAAGTCAAATGAGAAGTTACATTATTACATTGTTGCATCTTGGAAGATTCCAGCATTGAGTCACCGTTCTGTTACTTTCTACCAGCGGCTGAAGGTTTTTCCTCTCGCCTTCAGGTTTGGCGATCGTTTCCCCTGCATGTCCGACGCCTACGACCGCGGGCTGCAGCAGCTGGCGCACGACGTGGCGGCCGAGCTCGGCTTCAGCAACTTCCTGCGGGACGGCGTGTACTCCGTCATCGGAGGGCCGTCCTTCGAAACCATCGCCGAGTGCCGCATGCTGCACCGCCTGGGGGCCGACGCTGTTGGTAAGTAACTGCATCAAACACATTCAGACTCTGAGATTTCATTTCAACAGTGTGATTAAATCCTTACTCACACAACACAGCTGCTTGTGCAAATGTGAGGACCTTTAGAGATGTTATGTTTATGTGTGTGTGCAGAAACACTCACATAAACAAGGAGGTCAAGTAAAACAGACCATTCCGGCTGCGTGAGTCAAAGAGCCAGAGGTCAGGAGAAGGTCCACAAACATCCTCAGTGTTTGTGTTCAGATTCAGTTTGTGACATGTCCAGAATTACCAAACACACACTCCCTGGAGCGATCCAGCCGGCCGAAAGGAAGGAAGGCGATGATGTGCTGCACTGGGGACCAGAGGCGTTCTTTAATGTCATCTTTTAAATTTAATGTGCAAGAAAATGCTTTCAAAAGAGGATTTAACAGAGCAGTTACCCAACTGCATCATGGGAATTATTCCGGACTTGATTATGTTGTAAGCTCAGATGAAGGCTACAATGATAACAGATTAGCATTGTAGCAATTATGAAAGTTGCTGCTGCGAAACACTTATGTTTTCTTTTTTTTTTATCATGAAATTATGTTATGCCTGCCAGTAATACAGTCCTGATTAGAATCTGAAGACAGGAAGGAAGTTATTTTGGGTTTCATGCTGCTGCATCACAAACCGTTAGTCACTTCAAAATGTGACAAAAAACTGGAGAAAGAAAAAAAAATTAAGTCAAATTCGTCATCCGATCCAAAAACACCAAGCTGCACAAACTCACACTCAAGTGAGAGAGATGAATCAGCAATACTGACCACATGCTGAAAGACTTCAGGTCAGGATTCAAACCCATCTTTCTGCTGACTGAGCCAAAAGCTCTTCAAGAAAGCAAATAGTTGCTGCAGAAGAGGATAAATGTCTATTTTTTTGCAGTTTGTCCACATGGTAAAGCTAAATAAGGCGTCTGAAAGTATTTCCTCTGATAAAATGAGTTCATACAGGAAGTAGAGTTTGGACAATCAAAAGCAGGAAGAAATACGAAGCATTCCAGGAAATGAGATCATCCAGAAACAAAATGCATACAGACAAAAATACTGGAGATAAAAATAGGCATTATAATGAAGGCATGACTCTAAAAGCCTGGGCCTTCAGTGAAATATTCCTCCCACAGTATTCATAATCTCTCTCTCTTTCATCACGTAATTAGTTTATTACAAATTGTTTCTGATCCAGGCAAATTGTGTAAAATATAATTTACTGTAATTATTCTGATGCAAAGTCTTTAGCAAACATTTACAGTAAGTACATGTTAAATATAGTATTAGTTACAGTAATCATAAAGTGTGCATTCTGCTAAAATAGTATGCAAAACTTCAGTGGTGAAGCAGTTAGCAGACGTAGAAAGTTGCACACCATCATTTCGCACACAGAAATGTCTGTTTTTTACGATCAGAGGGCCGTTTAAAGTTTAAACAGTCAGATGTTGTGAGCTGAAACTTCAGTAACATTTTATTAGCCAGCTGACTGTCAGTAAGGAGAAACAGGTTGGGGCAGGGCGGCACTTTTTCTACACATTAACTTTTTTTTTTCTAAGGAAAGGAAATATTTGACTAACCTTCTCTCAGCAGGTTAACAGAAATAGGTGGGGGAGGGGCAATACTCTATGTTCCAAGAGCGTAGGATTATTAATGTGCTCCTTTATGCAGCACAATAATAACCCTGTCACAATAATCAATTAATCACATGATAAGTTAAAATGAGGTTAATAATTTCCGTTCTGATGTAGGGAAAATTTATTAACAGAGACTTCACAATCCATTTTATTTATGGTGTCAGTTGTGTGTGGTTTTTATTTCACATTTTATTTACGGTTTTTGTTTTAAGTAAAGAAACATTTTAAGTCAGTTCAGCGATGTTTTCCTGTATCGGATCGTATCGGCCGATACTAAACCTCAGATATCTGAAGTGGATCGTTGCAATGAACAAAATTAAACTTTATTAGTCTTTCAGAGGGCGAATTTGCATTATTATATAATTATTATTAAATTACTCGAGAAAGCTCTCAAAACAACAGCTTTATAATAATTCTGAGAGAATTTATTGTCTAGCAAAACTTGTTATCATGACAGGCCTGCAAATTGAGCAGAAAGCTTTAGCGATTTTGAAAGCAAAACTTTTCCAAACCTTCCTACGCGCCGATACCAAAAGGTCTGGTACTGATAAATCAGACTCATCTCCTCGTCTTCTCCACAGGGATGAGCACCGTCCACGAGGTGATCGTCGCGCGCCACGCCGGCATGCGCTGCTTCGCCATGTCGCTGATTAGCAACCGGGCGGTGATGGACTACGACAGCCGGGAGAAAGCCAACCACGACGAGGTTCTGGAGACGGGCCAGCTGAGGGCCAAGCAGATGGAGGTTCTGGTGTCCACCATGGTGGCCCGGATCGACGACGACGAGAACGAGGACAAGAACAACTCCTAAACCCGACAACGATCTGTAAATGTTACAGTTTTAAACCACGAGAACAGTAATAGAAAAAACTTCTACTGACTGTTACTTTAAAATAAGTCAAATACTATTTGAACAAATCGACTTTGACACACTCCTCTTTATACTTGAGTTGTATAGACTGTAGTTTTTCACAGATTCCTGCTGTGCTGCCTTTCACTGTGTTCACCTGACTAATTCAGCATTTTTGTAACTTTATTTTACAATTATTTATTGTCAAAGCTGTAATATTCCCTAATATCGGTACAAAGCGGAACAACTCACTGCACGTCTGAAATGTTGACAACTGTAAAAGTGAGATGGAAAAGGATCTAAGATATTTATGAGATGTATTTATATGTTGGTTCTGGTTGTTTGGAGACTTATTTTAAGAAGGGAGGCTGGCCTACACAGCGCGGCCGTCAGTGTATTTAAATGTGGTCAATGAGTATTTGTCAGTTTTACTTTATTTTTACAATCATGGCTTCAATTTTCTAATAAATTACCTGGAATCAAAGAGATTTTGTGCCTCAAATGTAATTTTTTTTGCTCTTATGTAAGGTCGAAAATGTTGAATTTTGCATCTTTCTTCAGCAGTTGTTAGTGACCACCTACATTAAGTTATAGATTTAGGTTTCTATTTGATATCATACGCTATAATATCAGATATTATAACTGCAAAACTTATTTGCAGTTTTTGATTTTGTAGATCACTTTGAAGCCATCAAGACCAAAAGTTATTTGTGTTTCAATATTTTAATGCTTTTGTTAGACAGGAAAATGTATTCTTTTATCAAAAGTAAACAGAATCATACAAAAAATGTCAAAATATTAATATGGCAACAAATGCAACAAAAATAATGATTAACTATTTCTTTGAATTCAACAGTCATCTTTGTTTTGTACACATTTATTGTACTCGGCTCCAATAAAATATGTTTTGTATCTGAAACGTCTCCAAAAACAGTTTAGATGTTGTCTTTTAAAACTACTTTATCCTTTTGGGAAAAGAACCAAAAATCATTTTTATGCAATTACAATGAATCTTCAGGTTTGTTTCTATTTTCCTTATTTTCACCTCAAAAACTCAAAATCTACCAAATGTTTTTGATGCAGTTTCTAGGAAAACTTGAAACTAGCTTTGAAATAAGACCAAACTCACTTACAGGTATGTTTTCAGCAGGATAAGGAGCTTATTTTAAGTAAATAATTCCAAAATGTTTTATAAAACGTAATAGTCCCACTGCCAGATTATTTCACCCATAACTGGGAAATATGTTTTGTTATTGGTGCCATAAACTGCCAGTGGAACTAATACTTTTTAAATCAATAATAAGGAATTATTTACTTAAAATAAACTTCTATATCTTACTGACAACTTACATGGAAGTTAGTTTTGTCTTTTTCAAGTGGACTAAGATATTTTTACTAGAAACTAAACCAGAACTATTTGCGGTGTGTAAACTCCAGCTTGATCTCGTGGGCACTTCAGTCTAATTCTGTTTCGATTATCTTTCTTAGTTTATATCCCGTTGCTTCTTAATCAAAATGGGGGAAAAAAGTTTCCATGACGCTCCGTTTTCCATTATGGCCATACAAGGTCCTGGGAATTTCATGAGCTGAAAGGAGGAGCTCCAGGTGTCCGAACAAAATGTACTAATTTAGTGAAGTTCAAGGCTGCAGCTGTGCTCACTGTGAAGGGAGGCTTGTAACCTCCTTATGGTTTAGCTCTGATTGCTTCCAGTCTTACAGAAAATATCAGTTTTCCTGCGTCACAGAAAAGCGTCTCTCTAACAGTTCAGAGCTTTGATGATAACGGCGCAGCTCTGCAAAACATTTTTCACTTTAGCATTTCTCTGCAGGTGCTGATACTGAATTCTTTGAATAAAAATATATCTTCAGATACTTGATTTAAAATGAATCTGCTGCTGGAAATGATGAACTGATTGGAAGAAAAACAGACAGGGATGTTGTTATTCAGATCAGGACATCACAAGTATCAGCATGCAGGACGAAGTCAGACGGTTGTTAGTGGAGAATGTTTGGAAATTACACATTACTGTACTTGACAGCTGTAAATAACCAACAATTAGTTCTTCATGTCACTACGGAGAAATGTTGGCTCACTCTTCTCTGCAGTATTGTTTTAGTTCTGGAGAGTTTCCAAACATAAAGTATCTCTTCTAGGTCAGATTTAAGTTTAAAACACAAAAGGTATTCTTGGTCCAGTTTCTGTGAAATTATAAACATTTTAAATAAAATAAAACTAACTTAAAAGTAACTTTTCACTTTGTTTTAAGTCAATTCTTTTATATTCATGAAAAAGTTTTAGTTATAAATGAAATAATGAAATAATCTACCAGTGGAATATGCGGGAATTTGTAAAGCTGTTGGTGTTTTGCACAGCTTTTAAAATATACATAATAATTTGAAATGTTCAAGAGGGACAAAAATAGCAAAAAATATGAATCTACAGGGGTGAATAGATTTTCTACTGCATTTAAATCTACAGCAGTTTTTCCAAGAGCGTTTTGCTGAATCCTTTGAAATCACATCACGATGACAGCTGCTTCATTTATTTTACAACTTGTTTAGATAACGTCTGCAGAAGAAGGAAGTGCTGACCAGACCAGGACAGATCGCTCCCGGCAGAGCTGAGAAACCTCTCAGGTCGGACAAGCAGAGTGACGCCAACGCTTCGAGAAGAAGGAGATTAATTTAAAACGAGCAAAACAAAAAGCAAAATACGTCTGAGGCTGATTGAAAGCTTGAAATCCTGATTAGAAACTTTCTACTTGCACGAATCAAAGTTGGGAAAAAGAAAAGTTTTATTATGCACACCTGTTCAAAATGTGAAGGAAATCAAGTTAAAAAACTGAGGCCAGACAAGCTGTTCTTAGTATTTCAGGAAAAAATTATCTACTTTCACACACCCATATTTTTAGCTTGGGTTTATAAAAAAAAAGAGAAAATATCCAGTTATGTGGACCAACATGACTTATAGATTTGGTCAGATGAGAAATAAGCAAAGAACAAAGATATTTCTAACATCCAAATGATGGGTCACAGCGCCCTCTGCTGTTCTTTTTTTTTACAAGCTTCAATAAAGGTGAAATATTAGCACAAACATTTAAAACATTTCAGCTTCCCCACTGTTTGTAAGTCTACAACAACATTTACGGCCATTGCACACACAGATTAAAAAAGGAGAACATTTCTGTCAAAAAAAAAACTGAGACATTTTGAGATTAATCTCAGAAAATGTTTAGACTGGAAAATTTCTGAGTTTGGAATTTCAAAGCTCTAAGTTTTTCATTTATATTTGAGAGTTTTCCCTCATGTGCAGTTAATACAGGTTTGTATTGTTTCACAGGTACTGTTCAGTGTTTTTCAATAAAATAAGATTGTGACTTTGAGGTGTATTGTCACAATTTAACCCCTGACAATATCAGTTATTTAAAAAAAAGAAAGAAAACAGTATCAAAATGAAATTAAAGATTAGCGATTGGCCAGAAAACTACAATCAGTGCACCTCCAATTAAAAAGGTAACTTCAGAAACTCAGAGACCTGAACATTTCTAAAAGGTCAACACATTTTTCCTTTAAATCAGAGTCAACACAGAGTTTGTTTTTCAGGTCTGTTTAATGAAAAACACAAAGGGATTTTGTGGACATTGGTATGCTGGCATTAAAACCTGAGAAATGCTTCAGGAGGTCTGAACAGAAAGGAGCTATAGGTCAGGCGTTACAGGGATAAAACACGGAACAACGTGTCGGTTTAAATCCTAACGGGATGCGGTGCTCAGAGTAAAACCGCCTCTGTGCAGGTACAGGTGCATCAACACACCTCTGCTGAAAAATCAGACAAACCGTTTCAAAAACGACTCACCTGAGAAATTAGAATCAGTGTTGGGATGGGTAATTAGCCCTCAATTACATATTAATAACGTGTTTTTTATTGGTATGAAGTAAAATTTTAATCTCAAATGTTTTGCTTTCATTAACTTTAAGTGCAAAATCATAATTGATAAAAATATAAGCTTTAAAAACAAAAATCTGTGCGTATTTTTTTAAAGGGTTTGAGTTACTGAAATAAATGAGCTTTCAATAATATTCCTATTTATTAGGTGACTGTATTTATGCTTATCGGAGGAGTGCGTTTTGGTCCAATGGAGCAGAGGTTTGGCACAGAAATAAAGATCAGCATCAAACAGTAAAACACGGTGGAGGCAGCGTCATGGTGAGGGTTTACTTATCTTCAGGTTGAAATAGATTTATTTTGTCAAATTGGAGAAGATTTTTTTTTTTTTTTTTAAAAAGGGATGTGGATGAAATTTATTCTCATAACTTGATAAAACAGGAGAACTTCTGCAAGTTAAACTGTGCAGGTTGACAAACTGCAACCAAAGAAGACTGAATGTTGGAACTAAATAAAAAGATTCAGAACATTATCAATGCAAACAAAACAGTTTTTGATGCAACTTTCTTACCAAAATCAGGTTTATTGAAAGTCATATTTTATACGATCTAATTTTTGCAGCAATCTGGCTTCTCAGACAGGAGTGTGTAACACGTTCTAGATCAGGGGTGTCCAAAGTGTGGCCTGGGGGCCAACTGTGGCCCTTGCATCGATTTTATTCGGCCCTCAACTGCAGTTGAAGAATGATACAAATTTGTCTGGTTCAGCGCAACTGGATGGCAGAAACTAAAAGTTTTTATCTGTAATCAGAGTAAAATTATTACTGACATAATTTTCATGTAATGAAAATGTTAAGTGCAACACAAAGCATTAATGTGTTTTTATCAAAGCTTTGACAATAAGTAGAATCTCAACAATCCAGAGAGTTTTAGTGAAAAGCTCACTTTGCTGCAGCTTTTCTTTTACTTAGAAACTTGGTTAAATGTAGCAAACATGTTGAAACAAATTCTGTTCCTACAATTGAGAATAAATTTATTCAACTGAGGCCAAAAGAAACTTGAAACTAAATGCCTAACTTTTAATAGAGTAAACAGGATTTTTTTTAAGTTTTGGACCTATGATAAATAACATTCATTCCTTTTCTATTAAAAAAAACAAACAAAACAAAAAAATGTACGTTTTAGCTTGATTATAGTTTTTTTCTGCTTTCTTGACCTGTGAGTATTTCTGACTCGATGACAAAAGGTTTGGACAGCCCTGGTCTAGATTCTCAGTCAGATAAAGGTGGAAGGTTTTGTTTGAGGGTCCCACATCTTTTGCTTTTTTTTTTTGGATTTCTAGCTTCAGACATTTCTCACACAACTCACTGTCACTTTTTTATCATCATGAAACAAAAAGTGGACCCATTCCTACGACGGAGTGTTAGGGCCATGCTAAGAAACAATGACAAAAATAAGAATAAAAGAATGAAGTCATAATAATCTGAGAATAAAGTCAAACTATTTTGAGAATTAAATCGAAATAATAGGAGAAAAGTCTTAATATTACTGGAATAAAGTTGCACAAGAATAAAATAAATATGAGAATAAAGACAGGATTTAAAGAATGAAGTCATATTATAGAATAAAGTTGTACAAAATTAAAGTCAAAATAATATAGTAATAAAGTCATAATGCTCCAACATTATTCTCGTATTATTTTGACTTTATTCCTGTACGAATTTATTTTCATAATGTTAAAACTTTATTCTCATAATTTAATTGTTTTTTATGTTTTTAGCGTGGCCCTAATACTCAGTCCTAAGCCCAGATGGATTCAGTAAAACAAACAAACAAAGGATCTGTGGTTCATTGGCTTCTCTCATTGGTTGTGTCGGCCGCCGGCGCCTCAGCTGTAGGTGTGGATGATCCTGTGTCGCTTCAGGTGGTGCATCATGATGAAGGACTTCCCGCACTGCGAGCAGCTGTAGGGTCGCTCACCGCTGTGCGTGCGCTGGTGCACCCGCAGGCTGCTCTGCTGCGTGAAGCGCTTCCCGCACTGTCCGCAGCCGTACGGCTTCTCCCCCGTGTGCGTCCGGTGGTGGATGCTGAGGTGGGACGAGCACTGGAAGCTCTTTCCACACACACTGCACCAGAACGTGCGCTTCCTCCTGTGGCTCTGCTGGTGCAGCTTGAACTGGTGCAGGCGGCTGAAGGACTTGCCGCACTGGGAGCAGGCGTAGCCGCGGGAAATGGGTTTCTGGGGGGCGTGAGTGTAGAAGCAGCTGGTGGTGAAGGCGTTAGGCGGCTGGGTGGCGTTCGCTCCGTCCTCGGCGCCCGCCTCCCTCTGCCGTTCCTCCTGCGGCGGGCCCAGCTGGGAGCCGCTCCGTTGCAGGAACAGCTGCTCCTTCTGCTTGTCCTGTGCTCGGGGCTGGAAATGCGACAGCTGCGCGTCTTTCTGATACACGCCGCCGTACACCCCGTTGCAGGGCTCCTGGACGCCGGGCGACTTGCTGGTGTTGGACGCCATGTTCGTGGCATCCGAATGCTCGGAGAAAGAGCTGGAATATTCCTCCACCACGCTGGAGAAATCAGGAAACCCGGCGTCGATTTCATTCCCTTCGATGAGCGATGACCAAAGCTGACTTTCCCGCTCGTCCACAGGATAGTCGACGGCGGTGGGAGTCTGCTTCCCCACACGGTGCTGGCATCCGTCCTGTCTGAAGGACAGCTGGTCCTCCTCCTTCTCTGTCTTCACTGTGAACTGGAAGCTGCTGATGTCGACTGGCGGCTGGCCGGAGCTGAACGGGCCGCTGAACTCTGCAGGCTTGAGTCTAGTAACATCTGGATGGATGACCTGCTGGCTCTCCTGAGCAGGATACGGGACAGCAGTACCTGGAAAACAAGGCACTTTCTGCCTGTAGAGACTTAAAGGGGCAGCATTATGTGTTTTCCAGCCACATGGTTGCTTTCTATAGCACAATCAAGTAACTATGCTAACTTCAGTTGTTAAAAAATGCTACATATGTCAAATATATGTACAGATTGTGTAACTTTTTGGACACTCTGAGGCAGTTTGAACATCCATCAAAAAGAGAAATAACGCCCATTTTAGACATGCCAGCTTCTTACAAATCAATTTGTCAGATTATTTGGGTGAAAAACCTTTTTGTGAGAGTGCCTGAAGCATTATTTTTATCTTTATTTTTTGTTGTGGTTGTGTATAAACAGTTGTACTCACCAATGGCTGCAGCAGAATCACTCATCCACAGTGCCTCATCTGGACTTTCTTCCTTAATTGTGAAGGAAACACTGGATCCTTCAATCTCAGGAAACTACAACAACAAAACAAGCTGTTAACATCTGTAATATGTGGTTGTTGTTGTGAATTAATAGTTTTAAGAAGATGAAAAAAATGAAGATGTCTTTATGCCTCTACTATGCTTGTTTGTTTAATCATCTGGGCCTGAATCAATTTATATTCACTACATAGGTGCATTGAATTATTATAGAGATATGTTTCAATTGGAACTCTAACTTAATATGATTTTAATAAACTGGGCTGAATTTAACATACTTTACAACAATCCAGGTTGTTCACATTGGGGATTATTTTTGTCTAGGCCTTTTAATTAAATTCAGCCTTTATACATGTGTATTTTGCTAAAGAACAACATCAAAGTTTCGAATAACAGAAAAAGAGAAAAAGAGACACTTACCTTTAAGTCTCTAGAGGGATGTGGAACGTTTCTTCCTAAATCAGTTCCTCGATCCATGTAGTTTTCTAAATGAAAATAAGTGATTTAATTATTAAGATTAGGCCCCAGCTAGAACAAAAACACATACATTTCAAGAAAATTCAACTGAGTGCAAAGATTTTACAAAAACAGTGTATCTTAACAGGCTAATGAAGTGATGCTACTGATGAACTATTACATTGAAGGAAACAAACCAGCTGAGCATCTTACCGAATCCCCGCTGCAGCTGCGCATTCTTGCTCTCCATCAGCAGCAGCTTCCTCCTCAGCATCTCATTCTCGCTTTGTTTGCGGGATATTTCCAGATGCAAGAAGGCACATTTGTCATCCACCAGCTTGGAGATTTGTGCCACTGCTGCCTTCACCAGGACCTCCATTATTGAGGATAACTGTGTCTGGAAGGGAACGCACGAAGCCATGTTCACAGATTTAATGTTGGAAGCAGGTAAAAAAAAAGGTGTAAATTCCAACGTTTTTCCACAATGTATCGATAAATTACTGAAAACAAAACATAAGACGACGTGGTAGACAAGCTTTACATCCCTGCGTGTTTGTGGCAGCTAGCTTAGAGCTTTCTTCCGTGTGGTGGAGAGCTCTGCCGTAAATACACAAGTAAGAGCGCACTCGAATTTACCGCTAGAGGAAAAGAAAGTTTCCACCACTTAACAGTTAACGTGACTTAACGACGCTGTAGTTTACTTTTAATTCAGTAGTCCAGAAAAAGGGCAATATCTGAGCTTTTTTTGATAAGCGGTTCCAAAATGTAGGGTCAGGGAACTCTTTGTGGGACAGTAAACGCCAAAGGACGGGTCCTAACACAATTCTGCTTTCTATTATATTTACCTGTATTTGAACCAGCTTAAAATGAGTTCAGGATTTTCAGTGTACGTTAAAAAGTATTATATTTTTTATAGACATATATTTCCCTCATTATTTTTCCCATGCATTAAAATGCTTTAGGAACACGTTCCCACGTATTTGCTGTATAGAAGTGTGTGCCATTAACCATTTGAGATACAGTAATGTGAAAAAGTATTTCACAATTATTCTGTTTTTACTATATTTTTGTTTAATGCTCAGATCTTTAATCACATTTTAATATCAAAGAAAGATAAGCTGAATATATACAAAATGTAGTTTTAAAATGATAAATAATAGAAAATGTGAATAAAACAATTTTGCAAAGTTTTAGGAAAAGTTTGATGAGTCCCTAGAGTGTTTTAGAGCTTTTTTGATATACTGTGAAAATAGACATGTTAAAAATTAGCTTTGACTTTCTGCTAAAAATGTAGAAGAAAATATGTAAATGCTCTTTTACTTTATACTACTCAATTTTGGAAAAGAGTGAGATGTTTTGATGTAACTTTTAAAAAAGTTTATATATATATAAAAATTCCCTTCTCACCCTCCGCGGGTGCTCTCTCTCTCTCTCTCTCTTTCATCCTCTGAGCTCGGGTCCTCTACCAGAGGCCTGGGAGCTTGAGGGTTCCTCCAGTATCTTGGCTGTGCCTAGAACTGCACATTTCTGGACTGAGATGTCTGATGTTGTTCCCGGGATCTGTTGTAGCCACTGCTCCAGTTTGGGGGTGACTGCCCCGAGGGCCCCGATGACCACAGGCACCACTGTGGTCTTCACCTTCCAGGCCTTTTCCAGTTCCTCTCTGAGGCCCTGGTATTTCTCCAGTTTGTCATGCTCCTTTTTCCTGATGTTGTGGTCACTTGGTATTGCTACATCCACCACAACGGCTTTCCTCTGTTCTTTATCCACCACCACAATGTCCGGTTGGTTCGCCATTACCATCTTGTCTGTCTGGATCTGGAAGTCCCACAGGATCTTAGCTCGGTCATTCTCCACCACCTTTGGGGGTGTTCCCCACTTTGACCTCGGGGCTTCCAGTCCATATTCGGCACAGATGTTCCTGTACACTATGCCCTATATCTATAGATAGATAGATAGATAGATAGATAGATAGATAGATAGATAGATAGATAGATAGATAGATAGATAGATAGATAGATAGATAGATAGATAGATAGATAGATAGATAGATAGATAGATAGATAGATAGATAGATAGATAGATAGATAGATAGATAGATAGATAGAAAAAAGTAAAATAAATTCTATAAAATGAAATCAGTTTAGAAATAATGGGAAGGTGTAACAAAAAGTAAGCAACAATAAATAGCCCAAACCTACAGAACCACCCAGACTTCAGAAATCATCTGATGTTTATTTAAAAAATACAAAAAGACATAAAATTTACCATAAGCATACTTACTCAACATATTCATCCAACACAAATGATTATCATTGTCACTAAGTGATTTGATCAGATGTTTACAAAATATAAAATAAGAAATGAGGAAGCATTACAGTTATAAGAGACAATAACACTAAAGAGGCAGACTATGGAATCTGTTGCTGTTTAAATTATTTGTGTACCTTTATTTTACCAGAAAATAACAACTTTAACTGTTACCTGGTACAAACCATAACAAAAAAAGCAGAAAATCTTTCATATCAGTCACATAAAATGTTGTTTGTTTGATCAAAGTTTAACTTTAAATCTCAAAATTATGACTTTTTTGACAGAATTCTGACAGAATTAATCTAATAATTCTGAAATTAAAGTCAGAATTCTGGTGAGAAAACATTAGTCATCCATTTAAATGTGCAAAGTGTAAATATAATGCTGTATTCATGCCAAATGCATACAAAATGTCTCCACAGTTCAAAAACAGCATTTAGTCTTCATTTTCACATTGACTGAAGCCTTAAAACATAATCTTACTTTTGCTGTTTCCATGGAAACAAATGTAGCAACCTTGGTACATATTTACTGAATAAAATAAGACAAACAGGATTTTCTGCTTTTCTTAGTTGGACAGACTTTTCACCAGAAGGTAACTTGAATAACATTTTTTTTTACCTTAAAAGCTTATAATATAAATACTTATTTCAACACCAGTTAAAATATGGAAAAACCTGAAATCTGATTCACCATAAATGGGCTTCACTGTGTTTTTTAATACAAACACTGATTTGATTTAAGTAAGGATGCCAAGTTAACATGTAAATTCATTGTAATTTAAATCCGGTGAGTTTCACTTATTAAAATAGCTTAAATATAACCTAAACTAACAATAACACACATTCTGTATTGTTAATATTTAATAAACAAAGATGAAGCCAAAATTAAAAAAAAAAGTGTAGAAAAATGCACACACTCACACATAACGGTAATTTAGGGTGTTTCCAAACCTGATAGTCCAGTAGACTTTGGATTGGGAGTCAAAGTTGCAACATTTGTTACATTTTCAGCTGATGCAGTTTGTTTTCACACTGCACTGTCAAACAAGCCAAACCCTAAGAGAACCTGTTCTTCTCTTCACCTGTGGGGTCGCTACACCAAGAACAACTGAAGGAAGCAACGCAAAAACCTCTGAAGAAGACACTGAATGCAACTTCCTTTTTTAGAAAATGTGAACAAAAATGGAGTAGCGACAGATTTTAGAGATTGTATGCTTTCTCTTTCGTCTTTCTCTCTAGCGCTAGACTTTCATGGTTGTTTTGACTGCATTTACCCAGAATGCTCTGCGCTGTAGTTCACTTCCTGCTTTTGGAGCAGACTCCGGTCTGCTTGGCAATCACATATTCATTTGAACTGCACCAGAGTTCACTTCAACCGAACCAAGACCTAGGTTCGGTTGAACCTAGACTAGACTTTCTAAGCAAACGAACTAGAATTTGATTAAAGAGGACTAAACAGGACTGGTGTGAACGGTCCCTTAAAGACACCAGTTAAACTAATAGTTGTGTTTTTGGACAGAGGGCAGAAGCTGGAATACACAGGAAGTTGCTTTCTCTCAAAGAAGAAAGCTTAATTTAGTCTGTTTCTAACTGAACTGTAAAAATCTTTAATATTGAACTCTGAAACTGATCTGGAGTTGGACTTTTTGTCTCTTTTTTTTGAACATTGAACATTTGGACTTGTGGGTGATTCTGCAGGGACGTTGACTCCTGGGAAGACTTGCAGATGGAAATAATTGTGTTCTCTCCGGTTTTATCAACTACAAATTTCCAAGCAACAATTGTCTCTCAAAGGTCATTACTGATGTCTTTCCTCTCTCACATTGTATTAACACACACACACACACACACACAATTACAGAGCCGCAAACTGCGAAACACTTGCTTAAAACCAAGCAATCAAGTGTAGTTGATTAGCACCACTTGGCTTTAACTTTGTTTAGTTTCTACTTGAAGCTTTTTCATTTTTATTTTGGCTTCATCTTTGTTTTAAAAATAACACTGAAAATGATTTTGTAAACTTAAAGGTACATAAATGGGGGGGGGAAAAAAGAACATTTCATTTTTATTATGCCCTTATACATAAAGGTCTATAGTTGAGAGAAGCTGTACTTTCTTTTTGTCACAGCTGTGCAATGGGCTCATATTTCAGGAAATATGTATTTTTTGTAAATATCTTAGGAATATGGTCTCAAGTAATAAGCAGATGATTCAAATGTGATTTTAAGCTTTAAGTTTCCAGAAGGTTTCTTGGAAATAAACAGATTTTTTTTCTTAAATTTTACCAACAGACAAAAACAGAAATGATGTTGGTAAACAGGAGGTATTAATAATTCTTTATGTTTTCTTTGATTTTTCTTTATAAAAAACAAATACAGTTAAAGTGACAAAAATGTGGCTAATACAAGTAAAATTAATGTTTTATCTTTTTTTTTCTTGCAGCTAAAAACAGTGAAACACAGTGAAAATGCACCGAATATAAAAGCGCCATATTTATTTAGCATGTAGCTTAAGGTGCAGCTTCAGGATGCTCAGCTGGTTGAAAGTTTTTCCGCACATCTCGCAGCTTAACGGCTGCTCTGGGAGTTTCTCACACTGATGCTCCTGGAAAATATGGAAACTGTCAAAGCTTTGACCACAGCTGGAGCAGATGTAGTTCTGTCTGGCAGGGTCTGCGCTGCAGCTGTCCTCAAAGCTGTCCGATGCTCTCAGGGTAAACTCATAGACGCCATCTTGGTTCACGCCCTCGCCGCTCTCCGAGCAGAAATCCCTTCCAGCCAGATCGTGACTTAGATTTGAAGTCCTTTGCTGCAATCCCACAGCCGAAAATGGATCCTCCTTTGCTTTGTTGTCTATAAAAGCCAAATCCTTTATGGGTGAGTTGAAGCCCTGCTGGTCACTGGCTCCCCCTGCAGGAGAACTGAGGTGGTACTTCACATCTTGTAAAAGTACGCAGACCGGTTGATCTGGGCTGTCGATGCTTTCCTCCACTGCAGACGTCCACAGTAAACTTTTGTCTGCTGCTGCGGCTCTGTTGTCCGTCCCCACCTGAGACACAGAGAGGAAGTTTTCGTCGCTGGGCTCCAGCTTCACCGCCAGCGGCTCCTCTTTGATGGAGTGAGCGTACGCCGGGGCGGGAAACGGCTCGTCCGCAGCTGTTGGTCCGTCACTGGTTTCCACGTAGCTCTCCATCAGCTGATTGTCGGACACTGAGAACATCAGGTGATGGGCCTCCAGCATGTCTGTCGTCGTCCCTTTATGATTAAAAAAAAATATATATAAAAAAAATTAGCATAAAATCATGTTCTGGATTTAAATTTAAAAAAGTGTGCTTTTCTCTGGGTTTGTAGACTTTTCTCACAGAAAATTTAGAAATGTCTCCCACACCTAACTGGTATTTTATTCTGTTTGTTGGTTTATTATTTCTTGTGCAAATGTTTTCTTTTGTTGATGTTTTTGTTTCTGTCCTGTGAATTATGGTGTTTTGTTTTTTGGGGCAAGCAAAAAGCTGGGAAAAGTTAGAAAATTTAGCCATTGTGCTAATTCCTGAATATTTACAGTAAATATTCAGTTACGTTTTTTTTTTGGCAAAGTAAATTTCCACCAAAATAATTTGAAAATAATGTGGTAATGTTGATTAACATGCACTGTTCTAATCAAATAAACTTAAGTCTGTTGTTTAATGTTCTAAAATATAAGTCAACCTTTTATTTCAACAACTCATTGACACATTAGAAGTAATATTCATTATTACATTGGAAAAAAATCCAAATAAATCATGTTAAGGTCGATTATCTTTCTACTCAATTTAAATGCCTGAACACTATAATCAAAGAAAGTTACAAAAAAATCTCTTAAATGTTTTTGCCAAGTTTTCTGGAATTTAGTAAATAGAAATAATTTTGGTGAGTCTAACTGACCTAAAACAAGAAAAGTTTCCTCTGATTTAATTCCAGACAGTGAGAATAAATATGTCCATGCTTATTTTTTGGGTATGATGGCCAGGAGTGAATTTCTGCAAAAAAAAAAAAGAGAAAAGAAAAGAATCTTGTAATTTTGCAGAAACAAAAACTCTAAAAGTTTAACATTTGTGGGGGGAAAAAAGAAAAATTTTGAAATCTCTCAAATTCTCTAGAAAAAATTTTTGAGAAATTTCTGAATATGTTAAACTCTTTAAACTAAGAAAATGTCCTAAATTGTTTTATTTTTCTATCTACCATGACCCTGATACACAGTTATAGGTGGATGAAAATATCTGCTTTCAACTGCAAATAACATTTTCCGAATTTAAGCTTTTAATTAAACATTGGATGGCATTCTATTACAAAACTGAGCAGTTTCAACATCAAGAACTTACTCAAGGACTTTCCAGGTCTCCAAAACACCTTGTTGAAATTCAAGCACTTTCAAGGATTTCAAGCACCTGCATGTCTTATGTAGAGAAATGGTGAAAATATAGATTCATGCTGGCGTTCTTGTCCTTGGTATAAAACATGGCTTAGCAATTATTTTTCTTCCACAACAGACTTGTAACATACAGCTAGAGATAATATTGAATGTCATATATGTTAAAATTATAATTCATAGACTGGCCTAGTCAAAGTCCAAACTTAAATCCAATTCAGAATCTGAGGTAGGACTTAAAAACTTATTTTCACAAACTTCATATCAGCCTGAGCTGGAGTTTTTATTTTGTTTATTTTTAGCAAAAAGGAATAGGGAAAACTTTCAATGTGCAAACTGTTTTAAATGCATGCCACACTTTTAAGATTTTTTTAAATGAAGTATTTTCTTATGTGAATACTTTTGTAAATACGCAGTTGGAATAATCAAGATGAAAGTGGTTGTTCTTAACTAATGCATTACTAAAATTATAAATCAGCTCAAAATTAAAATACCAGTTTATATTGCTAATGCTTGGTTATTTTTAAATAAAACACAAAAATATTCCAATACAAAACATGCCTAAAATTACCTTAAAAGTACACATGCAAACCCATTGTAGCATCATATTATTTTAGCTGCTCTAGAGAAGGACAAGTGCCCATAACTGAGGTTTTAATTCCCATAATAGGAGCATTTTTTTATTATTTTATTTTAAAATTTTAAGTTGCCAGCAAGTAAACCTTCCAGTGTTTTTCATCATGTAAAGAGCCTTGGTGTCATCTTTGGCCAGGACACGTCCTTTAAATCCAACATTAAAACAGGTTTCTAGGACATCTTTCTTGCACCTGCGCACTAAAGCCAAAATTAGAACCGTGATTCCCCCCAGAGTCCAGCAGGGAAACTAGTCCACGCATTTATTACTTCTAGGCTGGACTACTGAGTTTCTTTACGACCAAAGGAAACAGTAAAAAATCCCTCGAATGTTTCAAAAACGCTGATGTGAAAATTTAAAAGAACACTTTAAAAACTTTAAACTGAAATCATATTTCTTTATTTTTTTTCCCTCTTTGTTGGCACCCAGTTTAATCAAGACTAAAATTAAAATGATTATTCTTACATATAAAACTTAATAATCCAGGTCCATCATCGATTAGAGGTCTGATTGGTCCTCATCGCTGGTGTGTCCAATTTTCTTTGCTTTCTTGAGAAAAATCAACTTTTCTGATAAGTTTCAATGACGAATATAAATTGAAAATTCCTACCTAACCCCAACCCTCCTTCCAATCCTAATTCTAACGGTGCGTTCACACCTGATGTGTTTTGAGAGTCAGGAGAGTCTGCTTTACATTCAAAGTCTATGTGGCGGCGTGTCGAGGACCCGTTGTGGTGCGTTTCTAACCGTTTGATGCATCGAGCGAATCCACCGCTCCACATACATTTGAGTGTAATGTATTAGAATGCATTATTATGCATTTTCCATTATGTTATTTGAAAATGGTCTCAGAACAACAATAACTTCTGGGATAATTTATTGTTCAGCAAAATTTTTATCATGCCTAGAAATAGTTCTAGAAAACATAAGAATTTCTAATTATCAACAAAAACAATACATTCCCGATAAAAAAAGTTTATTCTTGGAGAAGAAGAGCTTCAGCTTCATCCAATCTGTTGAAATCTTACCGTTTCTGTGAGTCTTCATGTGACCTTTGAGGCTGCTCTTCTGGTTGAAGCACCTCCCGCAGATATGGCAGCCGTACGGTTTCTCCCCAGTATGAATCCGCAGGTGTCTCTCCAGGTGTCCGGCTCGCTCAAACACCTTCCCGCAGTAGGTGCAGACAAAGCATTTCTTTGGTTTCAGAACTCGAAACGGCCTGTTTTTCCTCTCTCTGAGGTGGTTTGAGGCCTCCGTCGCGTCTTGCAAGCCGGCATTACTGGAGATGATGACAGACCCCGAGCACCCGTAAGGCGTCTGAGGGACGGTGGAGGTTTTCAGCTGCCCGTACATTTTTCCTCGGACGGAAAAGTTGCTGTAAGAAGTTTCCTCTGGTGGCTGGAGTAACTGAGTAATGGCCGGGAAGGAAGACATGTTCTGCGGCGAGCTGTTTAGAAACTCTGTCGGATTGTTCTGTAACCTGGATGCCCACAGCTGGCTGCCTTGATCCACTGGTGTTACGTTTTCACCCATGCTGTCAGCCTGATTGTTTTCCACATGAAGCTGCGGTTCTGTAATATTTTCCTCGACCGGCTCAGATTTTACCTGAACGGATGTTGGCAGAACTTCTTCAGATTTTGCTTGGTTATCGTCGGCCTTCACCTGGCTGACCTCTTCAGGCCGATGCTGGTCCATACATGGATTCACCTGTGGGATTTGGATTTGTTGGCTCATCTGGACCTCTCCTGGTCTCGTCTGAAGACCTGAAGCACAAAACAAAAAACCACTTACTAACACTTACAAAGTTAATAAAATGACTGACTGTCCCTCTACCTAAAAATCAATCCTTTTGACATAAAAAAAAATTACGAGGATGTAATGAAACATGTTGACGCCGTTTGTCAATTAATTGAATTTTGCAAAGTTTCATCATGACACTTTTCTCAATCCAGTCTAGATCAGTTAATTTATATCAACTGATTAATTTTTTTTGTGTGCCTTATGTTGTTTTGTATATCAACTCATCACAGTTAAAACTAGACTTTATTGATTTATTCCAGAAAGACTCAAAAAGTGAAACACCTCAGAAAGAACATAGTTGCACCCTCCTGGGATATTTAATGATTTTTTTGGATATTTTGACTGTTTGCAAAAATATTCATTGGCTGCTCTACAAAACTGACAGCAGCAAATGTTTGAAGTTAATATAATTACTGCAAGGACTTCAGATTCTCAAGTCATCTACTACAGGAGAAGAAAAGCGTATGGAAAATGTTAAACAGGTTTAACAGGTTAAAAGTTAAAGTAAGCCAATGCAAATAAGCATTGATCCAACAGGTCATGATAAACGTACGACATGGCGAGTCCTACAGGAGATCCCCACCTCCTGGTGATAAGAAGCAAAACAATATTTGCTTAAGGCTGCACCTTGGAAAAACGGCAAACCCTCTGGGAAACAGTGCAGAGGCAACTTGAGTCTGGCCAGAAAATACACAGGCTTAGCAGAACTAGAGATGTTTGTCCATGTGGGCTGCATATAAATTCATTTTTACAGATTTGGTTCAGAAAAAAACTTGTAAAATCCTCCTTTTTAAAATTTTACTGAACTGTAAAGGATTTCTGACTCCTAAACTGAACTTAGAAATGGAGGACGTAACTTCATTACACAACTGGGAGAGAATCAAAGCTTGTTTTGTGATTTGTGCATGCATAATTGGTGCTTTAATGTTCACAACAAACACCATCTCAAAATAGTGCTATCTTTAAATAAAGACATGAAAGTGACTGGAAAGGTTTGGAATTTTATCTTCCAGATGGACGTTTGCTGCATATTATGAGACACAGTCAGAGACTTTCACCTAAACTTCTCATCAAAACACTCAAATATTTAGACCGGTCTAGACTAGACAAAAGCGACACACTAGGTTATTCGTCGGGAGTCTAAAATTAGGAGGCAAGTTAGAACTGCTCCACATCTTAAATGTGCTTCAGACAGAGAGGAAAGTCTCAGTTTTCCAGTTAAAATATAAATGCATCATGCTGGCAGAGGTTCAGTGAACCAGCCATACACAAGTATGTGATCCTCCCTAATGCAGTAAATCAGGCTCTTCATTTTTTTTTTTTTTTAAATCTTACTCGTATTAAAGGGGAAGCTGCCTGAGTGAGCTCTTACTGCAACGTGACAGTTTACATCAAAATCAGAGGAAAAGGAAGCTGGAAAAACCCTAAAACATCCAATTGTTACACAAACTCCTTCGGTCTTCCAGGGAGGGAAGATATGACTGTTTTTTTCTACTAAAGTGTTTCCAGAGCAAGCCGAGCTGGTGATAACTGGTTCTACACAAACAACCCAGCAAAGAACCGGTTGGTTTTTCCGCGGCCACAGAGCCAACACAAAAGCCACATCATTACATCATTTTGAAGGGCCTCTCCATGTTTGATCCTCCCACTGGTGAACTCTGAGTTTCTGCAGGGGCCACAGCGCAGGGAGACAAATTATGGTAACGCAGATGGGTTTAGGAACAACAGCTCGAAGTCTGGATGATGTTTCGAAAATGAGCTACCAACTACAGCAGGATTAAGGCTGGGCAAATAAATCAGAAACACTATATATCATGACAGACAATCACCTAAATGTTTAGAGTATCTACTGAACTCCCATCCAAAACTGCAAAGAATTCTGGGAGATGTAGGCAGAGGAAGGTCTGCAGCCGCTCGACCTAAGTGGTTGGTGGCATCAACTAACTCGCTCTGTCTTTGGTTACCTAGCAACTCACAAATTCTTTGGTTACCTAGCAACAACCTCTTGAGTAACTTGTGAAGCAGCAGTTTAAGACAAATCAGGCTCTTTATTTGGATGGAATAAAAACTGTGGATAAAACAGGGTCACGCCACAAGCGTAGCATCATTTCAGATCTGTCTAACAAAAATGCTTATATCATGATACGTTTTGCAGCCAGATCGTTCAGCACTAAGCAGGAATTATAAATGTTGATAGAATGATAACCAGTACCAGGAAATGGCCAATGTGTTTACATTACTTATTGCAACTGGGGATGTTAAAACAAAGACGATGAGAGACAGTGGCTGTGTTTCCACTGACCATGAAGCTACACAAACTGGAACTGCAAAATTAGATTTGCCAAATGGAAACGCCAATTTCGAAAAAACGTTCTTTGATAAAAAGTTTTCACGTTAGAATAAGGTGGTTTACCTGGACTTGGAGAAATGTTCCCCGATTTCAAAACTTTGGCCAAAGTGGTGCTTCTAATTCCAGTGTCCTTTAGAAATGCTGCTCAGCCTTATACAGAGCAAATATCAAACATTTACTGAAAGGGAGCTGTACAGTGTGTCAAATCACAGTCATCATGGCTCTCCCTCAAAGGCAAATGATGCAATATTTCATAGGCAAATATATTTCAAGTGCTGTGCATTAAAACGATGTATGCAAATGATGTATTTAGCCAGCTGGATGTACTTTCACTGCCTTTTATCCCAACACCTGATGCAGATTTCAGTGGCTGAGATGCCAAATCTCAAGATAAGAGGAGTGAGTGAACTGAGAGGTAATCACAACCACAGAGAGATTTAAAATAACATCATGACATGGCTTTTTGTAAACCCTGTGGCTTATCTTTAATTTCCCTGAGGCAGTGGTTTCCAAACATTTTCTGCCCCCCCTATGGATTACAAATGGCTGTCTGGTTGAACGACGTGTGGGAGGAGGTGGGAGGGAGGAGAGAGGATTCTTAGAGACTCCCTGTCCCTGCCCACAGTTTGGGAACCTCTGCCCTAAGGAATCAATAAAGTATTTTTGAATTTGAATTGAATTTGGCTGTGGAAAATCAAACTGGCTTCTAACTGTTGTAATTGTTTGCGAAACCAGTTTAGACCAGCTTATAGAAAACAATAGCTGTAAAATGACCAAACTAGTGGTAAAACAGCACTTTGTTGTTTTACCACTTTATCACAGTTGTGATTGCATAGTTTGTTTGTTTTTTCAAATGCATGTTGTACCCCTTACTGGGTAAAAAGGAACTAATGAAGGAAATTTACTTGAGTTCAAAGCACAGTTATACTTGCCTCTTCTGTGAATCTTCATGTGCTCCTTCAGGCTGCACTTCTGGTTGAACCGCCGTCCGCAGATCTCGCAGCGATACGGTTTCTCACCCGTGTGAATCCTCTTGTGCCTCTCCAGGTGTCCGGCTCGCTCGAAGCACTTGCCGCAGTACGGACATATGAAACCTTTCTTGAACATCATCCTCTTCACCGTCCGCCTGCGCACCGTGTTCCTGTACTGGTTGTAACCCAGCAGGCCACGGCTGAAGGGGCTCTGCGGAAACCCACCGGAGCTGCTGCAGGACAGAACAAGCCCGCCATCCAACGAAGGCTCGGAGAGACACGACAAGGAGTTTTGGCCTAGAGTTAGGTATTCAGAGCTGCTGCCTCCAGCCTCCTTTGGCACCCCTGGCCTCCACTGCCCACCTCCATACAGAGACCCTTCCACTGGCCTGTCCAGCTGTCCTCTGCCGTCCTCGTTTCCCTCCTTCACAAGTCCACCTTTATGTTGTGCTTCAGGTGCAGACAATATGCTGTGGTTTTCAACAGAGGGACCCTTCTCAACCAGGATCTTCTCATCTCCAACACCCCTCTGACTTTCTGTGGAAAAGACGGGAATCTTTATTAAAATTCACAAAACCAAAACAGTCCAGGGCTCAATCCGAATGTTTATCTGAGGAAAGACTTGAAAACTGCAGTTCACAGATGGTGTTTTTGCAAAGAGGAATGTGCAAAATTTCAATTCTACAGCTACAAAGCTGAAAAAAGAAATATTTTCATTCCATTACTTTGTTTTGACCTCAAATGTAATCCAAATGAAATACATGGAAGCTTCTAAAATTAATGGGACACTCAGTGAAATGAGAACATCTTGACCCAGAAATGTAAATAAAAACGGAGAATGCTTCGTTTCAATCTGATTGTAGCTTATTTATAAATCATTTCGCAGCTCTTTAATGTGTTTGTGATTGTGTTTCTGTCTCAAGCGGACATCTTACTGATTTTTTGTTTTGTTTTGTTTTTTCTGCAGCTCACCGTCTCCTCCGCGGTGCTCCAGCCGGTGGGTCTCCGCCTGCCGCGCCGCCCGCAGCTCTCCATGCAGGACCTCCATGCTGCTCTTCAGCCTCTCGATCTCATCCTCCCGCTGGCACATCTCCAGCCGCAGCACCACCATGCCGTCCTCCACAACTTTGAAGATCTCTGCCACAGCTGCTTTGGCCAGGGCATCAACCACGGAGGCGATCTGGGAGCGCAGAGCCACGCCGTTCAACATGATGAACCAGCCAGTCCCTGAAAAATTAGTCTAAACTTTAAAAAACCAGGAGGGCGGAGGAACCGTAGGGCTTCAGCGGGTCTCCTGCTGGCGGAAACAGGCAGTTAGTTAGGCCCGCTGAGCGCTCACACGCTGCATCTCTTTCCATTTGCTCTGTTTGTGGTGTTTATGAAGCCAGGTTTTAAGCTAGCAACAGTTAATTGGTGCCGTAAGAAGACATAAACAACGCAAGCCCTTGTTTTACGGAAGTGATGACATAAAAAATACCGTAAAACGCGGAAGAAAGGCGCAGATTCTTTTTAAGTAGTTTATGTCAGGAATCCCTAAAACTCCATCACCTTAGCAACCAATCCCATAATTGTAATGTCCAATCACAGCACAGCATCTTATTTGTAACTAATATTATGTTGAATATTTTTTTCACAAAAAAAATATTCAACAATGTCTTAAAATTCCATACAAATCCAGCTCAAATATATAATTTATGTCACTGATTAAAAATACATTTCTATTGATATCCTGTCAACTAAATAAAAGTTATAAAGTGCTTCATGAGAGTTTTTTTTCTCCAGTTTAATTTACAAACTATTATTTAAAAGTGTAGACGAGAAGCAGTTATCCGGTAATGTTTGAGATACTTTCAAAAAAATGTAAATAATTTGTAATTATGGGTAGGATACATTAACTATAATATAAAAGTTTTAGTTCATTTTCATGTATTTTTTGTAATTAATTAGAATAGATTTATTCTACAAACAGTGATAAAGTTCAGGTATTTTTTTAAATTGATGACTTTGATAAATATCAAAGAATAAAATTCAAAAATTCTGTTTTGCAGAAACTGTTAATTTTACCACTTAAAAGATAGTGATCTCACATTTTCCTCATTTTATTCTAACATAAGTTTGAATAAAATGCACTGCCATGATTGATGCAACTCAGCAGAAACATAACTGATAATAAATATTAAAGAGGAAGAACTCAACAAAAACTCAGAAAAGAAAGTCTATACTGAGAAAAAAAAGCTCTAAAGCAAAAGATGTACGAAGCACAAAATGTTTTTATTGAAATGCGTGTAAATTTAAAGCCATTAATGGGTGACATCCAGACAAAACAACTTTTACATTTATTAGATTTGCTTTAAACACAAACCAAACATTTTAAAAATCCCTTTTATCTAAAATAAATCAGCATTTTGCTCAACAGCTAAACATATTTCTTAAACAGCTGCAGATTTATTATCCATGCTTTAATCTGAATCACATTCCTGCCTTGTTGTGGATTATTACAATTAATAAATACATCTGTGAAAGTTTTCCGTTTGATCCAACGGTTCAAACACTGTTGGTGCTACCGTCCACGCAGGTGGATCACCTGGTGGATTTTGAGGTTTCCCAGCACGGTGAAGCTCTTCCCGCACTGCCTGCAGCTGAACGGTTTCAGCCCGCTGTGGAAGCGCTCGTGTCTCAGGCAGTTGTCCTGCCTGGAGAACTTCTTCCCGCAGATGCTGCAGCTGAACGGCCTCTCTCCCGTGTGGACCCGCTGGTGCGTCTTCAGCCGGGTCTTCTGGGTGAACGACTTCCCGCATTCGAGGCACCTGAAAGGTTTGGAGGCCTGGTGAGTGTTCTTGTGCTCCTCCAGCTGAGACAAGCGGAGGAAACTCTTGTTGCACACCGAGCAGATGTAGACGCTCTGATTCCCTCGCCACACGGTCATAAGCCTTTTTGGTCTGCAGTTCATTTTCCTGTTGATAATCTCTTCATTTGATCCAGAGGATTCTGCCTGTGCATAAAGTGAATCTGCCGACGGCCCTCCAGACTCCATACAATCATCCCGAACGACACCAGGAAGCAAATCGTCTTTATAAACGGACTCAACAAGCACAGAGAGCTCTTCTTTCACCGGCACATTAAAGCAAACATCTTCTCCTTCCTTTCCCGAAGGTAAATATGTACTCCGCATGTCATTACATGGAAACATCTGTGATTGCTCCTGAACTGCAACAGAACTTTTCTCAGACACTCCACAAGCCGGCCAGATGGGGTCGCCTCGATCCGGTGCATCCGTCGCTGCCTGCTCGGCTGCTTCATCGAACCGAAGTTCACCTTCTGGCTCTTGCTTCACATCTGGACTGATGTGAGACACACAGAATGAATCAGCAGTTTTTAATTCAGGATAATCCCCGTCAATTTCAGGATGTTTCTCCTTATCTGCAGCCAAAAGAAAACAATAGCATGATGTGCTTACAATCTGAAAATGTTGTTCAGAACAGTAAGTCCAGCAGAACCTTCGCCTACGTTCACACAGCAGGTCTTTTTGCTAAAATCTGATTTTATCCGTATACCAACTGTAAAGTACGGAAGTGGAAGTGTCATCTTTTGAGAATGCTTTGCTCAAACCTGTTGCAATAAGCAATAAATCAATTAATCCCATGATAAATGAAAATGATTATTGAGCTAATTTTTCTCTCTTTCTACCTAAAACTGGATGATAAAACTCCCCAGGCTGGTGTTTTGGTCTCAGCTAGTCCTTTTTAACTGCAATTTTTGCTTACAGAGAAATTACAGTTGATGGTATTTGTTGTTTCTGTTGTTTATTTATTTTGGATATTCAAAATGTCTTCCAGTTCCAGTATTAGACGATCATTAGAATTTCAAGTTAATTTGATCTTTGAGAATGTGTTCTTGCATTATTATGCCATTATCATTATATTACTTGACAATGGTGTGAAAACAATTAAATTATCTTTTATTGCAATAACTTCTGGGAATATAAATATTATCCTGTAAAATGTGTTATTGTGACAGACAGCTTTGCAGCAACAGTACCTGCCCAGCTCAACAACACTGAATCCACCACATGCAAGAACTTCCTCAAGCATCTCACAGCTATAAACGAGGGAAGGACAAACTTTACTGAGACTGACTACAAGAAGAGTTTCACCTTTAATCTCCGATATGTGTAATTACTAAAATAATTAAACATGTTAGTTTTAGACGAATTTAACGGGAAGTTAAAATAATAATTTTACCTAATGTACTTCTAAGGTAAAAGTTAAGAAGACCTTGTTTATCAGTTATCAGTCTGAATTGAAGACATTTTGAATGCAGTTTGGTGTGTCCTCCTCTCACCTCTCCACAGTTCCTGACCCGCCGCTGCTGCGGTCTGCATCTGTTTCTCGGCTGTAGCTCGCCTTGCAGCCGCTTCCTGAGCTTTCCGGAGCTCAGCCTCCGTCCTCTTCAAGTTACTCCGGAGCTCCTGGATCTCGCTGTCCCTTCTGCTCACCTCCAGCCGCAGAGCCACGCTGCCCTCCTCCACCAGCATCGTTATTTCTGCCACCGCAGCTTTGGCCAGAACATCCATGATGGCGGCCACCTGCGTACTGAAAGCCGAGGGGAAAGACATCCCGCTGGAAGAGTTTAAAAAACTCAACAGAAGGGAAGTTTTGGCTTCCTATGAAGAGGAGAATCAGCGTCCCACCTGTTTTATTTTGATTTACTTCCGGTAAATTCGAAGCCGGAAGTGAGGAAGACACCAGTAACCGTAAAGCCTCTAATATAAGTGAAATGTTCGAATCCCTCGCTGTACTTCATAGCAACGTTGATCTCTTTATTAGACATACGTGAATGTCTACAGATCTAAACGTCCATGTGGTTTCCAATACAAGGTAATAGCATCTAGTGTTTTCTAAAAAGAACATAATGCAACAAACACTACATTAATTCACAATGCTCTTTATTCAAATGCCTCAAACTAGACATGTCAATCAATCAATTTCAGATAAACTATTTATGTACATAAACTTTGCATAGAAACAACTGACCCAAAGATAAGTGCAAACGGTAAGTGCTATGGAGCCACTTTCAAAACTAATCTCCAAAATCTTGAGAATCAAAATGCAGGAAAACAAAGTGAAATGTTTTTTTTTTTATATAATACAACCATCACACAACAGAGATGAAGAATGACGAGTATTTATAAAGGCTGTTCATCTGTATAACGTGTGATGTTGGAGCAGCACTAAATACTTCGTTCCACCTCAATGTTTGCATTTTTCATGTTTTATTTAGAATAATTCCAGGCAGAATTATTAAGGCCTGGGATTAAGTTATAATGACCTCCTCAACGCAGTTATAACAAACTGAATCTCATGCTTTTATTATTGCATTTGTGTCTGACGAACACAAAATTAAAATTATAAAAAATCTGGTAAAGATGTATAAAAAGCCTTAAGTTAAATTATAATCTTTCATTTCAGTTCCATAATCTCACCATTGAAAATGAAGAAAAATAGAAAAATACACTTTTAACTTTACCACATTTATTCAGTAGGAATGAAAACTCATGTTAGAAAGGCCTCCCTTCACAATTATTGTGACCTAAATGAAGCTGAACTATTTTTATTTCTTTTTATTCTCTATATTTTTAAGTTCTTCCTGCTTCTGGGGTAGAAGTGTAACGTGACACAGAGGCCGATTTCTCTTAGCTGTTTTTCAAAATGGGAAAGAGAGGGAAATGTATCATTAAAGTTAGGGAAGTTGGTATACAAATGAGAAAATAAGCAGCTTCTCGTTGCAACTTGCCCTTAGGGGCAGAGCAATAATTAAAAATGCAAAACAGCTGGAACCCACATTTATCTTTCCAAGACGCACGGTGAGGAGGCCGGTGATGGAGGATGAATAAAGTCTCCTCAAAGTGGCATGCTGGGGTCACCAAGGCTCCACTGGTGCCAATAATTACACAGATTATATAGATGTTTAGGAGCTTTTTTCCACTGAAAAATTATTGAGTCAAATATTTTGGTGAGATTTCACCACTAAAACATATGGTGGTAGCTTTTTATGCATCTTTACCAGGGTGTGACTTTATAAACTGTTTTCAACAAAGTTACTATGATGGCTGTAAACCAAAAAAACTAAATATTAACAATGATGACAAAAATGTCAGCAATCACAAAATAAAACAATGATGAAGTTTTACTTTCGGCTGGGTAGAGAGCCTCGTGAACATCGTGAGCTGAGTCTGAAGCATCTCCTTCACTCACTAACAGTAAATTTGGGCAAATTGGAATTTTTAAAATCCGCTTCATGGAAACACAGCCAGCTATTTTGAAAAATCTCACACTTTTGTGGTAGGATGAGGTGATTTTTCAGTCATATTGAAATGGATGCATTTCAAAAAACTGCCATGGAATACATTTTTTCGTATCACACGGATCATGTGATTGACAGCTGGCTGTTACTACTGTCAGAAACGCCAAAGAAGATGACAGGAAGTGATAGAAGGACAAAAGTTTTTGTTTTTTTCTATGGCCAGCTGGCTCCAACAAAGCTCTCATAGTTTATAAAAAGATGAGTTTGTCATTCAGATCTGTAGCTAAAATCTGCAACTACAATTTCCTCAAAACGCTGCATATATTCCTAAATATAAGGGACTTGTCGCTGAGTTATGAATATAATCTCAAGTAACTGTTTACATCTATCACTGCTGTGGTTTTTAATGACTTATTGCGTGAACAAACTTATTCACGTGATTTTAATTGCATTTCTTATTTAATAAAAACGTCGCAGTTGTGAAATTTTGTTTCTTTCCACACAAGTTAAATGTCGACAAAGTTTTGCACACATTTGTAATGGAGGCCCAGCTACTGTCCTTCACTTCCCCAGTCCCTCTGGGTCCGCCTCTCCTTCTCTTCCTCGCTCTTTCTCCCGCCTCAGCGTCGCGATGGCCACCGCCTCGTCGAAGCACATGCTGAGCGGGCTGTTCCTCTTCGCGTCCCTCACCGCCGCGTCCAGGCCGTCCCTCCTCTTCTCTCTGAGCATTGACGGCCTGTCCTTTTTCTCGGCGGTCTCGCTGTCCCCGTGTCCGTCCCGCTCCTGCTCTGTGGGGACCTTCAGAGCGTTGTCTTTCCTCTCTCGTTCCTGCTGCTGCTGACGGAGGGTCAGCGCAGTGATTTTGCAGTGCTGAGGCTTCGGGGGAACGACCGGCACGGCTTTGACCTGGTAAACCTTAGGCTGCTTGGAGACAACCAGCTTCCTCCCGACGCCTCCTGGGCTGCCACTGCCGTTTGCAGGATTACTTCCTTCCTTTGAGTCCCTAATATCAGATGAGCTCACTGGCTGTTTATCGGCGCTCGGCTGTGTTCTGCTTTCTGCTCCGTCTGCGTCTTCCTTCTCCTTTTCTGTTTCTTCGGAAACCGCATCTTCTCTGTTTTGATGCTCAGCTTCTTGATTTAACTCATTTCTCTCTTCATCTGAAGGTTTCTCTACATTTGGCTCCGGTGATGACGCTTCTGTCTTGCTAGTCGCGTCTTCCTCCTCCACTTCTCCATCTTCCTCGACATCTGCCTCTGAAGAAGCTTTCCTCTCAGATTGCTCACTCTCCTCATCCTCAATCACTTCACAAACAACATCTTCAATCTCACTCCAAATGTCACTACTTGTCCTGCTGTTTGCATTGTCCTCCTCACTGACTTGTCCTTCAATGTCTTTTGACGTATCATCTCTTGTCAAAAGAGAATCATCTCCAGGCTCATCCAGAACCTCTTCCCCGTCCTCAGCTTTTGCTCCAGTCAGACTGTCGGTTTCCTGAAGCTCCTCACAGCAGCTTGTTGATGCTTCTGAAGTTACACATTTTTCACTTTCATCGTCTTCTGCGGCGCTTGGAGATTCATCTGTTGTCCTGCCAAAAGGACAAATAAAAAGCAGTTCAGACGTCTGCAATAGAAGTAAATCAGCAGAGAAACATACAGAATCTTCCTAAAGGAACTTTATCCTATTTGGAAACATTAAAATACAAACAAATTTAAATGTGTTTTAACACAAACTCAAAGCAACACATAGTTTAGTTCACTTGACTTTAATTTACTCCGTTTTAGTTTAGATCACTTTAATTTACTTAACTTTAGTTTGCTTTAGTTTAATTCACTTTATTTTAGTTTGATCACTTTAGTTCTCTTCACTTTTGTTTAGTTCACTTTTGCTTAGTGCACTTCATTTTAATTAATTTTGGTTTAGTTTAGTTTGCTTCACTTTGATTCACTTCACTTTAGTTCACTTTAGTTTAGTTTGATCACTTTATTAAGTAATGACTTAATAAGTATTTATATTCCTGTTGGTATTTGTACAACTTTGCTTTTGTACAGTTTTTTATTGTCACCGTTTGTAAAAAAGTCTTTAATTCACATTTTGTACATTTTTAATTAACCAACTCGACACAGAAGCACATTCTTCTTTACTGGAGTACAGTATTTTTACTACTACACTGAATTTATGCCCTTTCTTGCCCTTTCTGTGCAGTATTTTTATTCTTTATTCTGTTTATTTATGTACCACAGAAACCAGATATTTACTTGCACTGAATAAATTTTCTCTCTGTCTGAAGTTAATCAGATCAAATGTTTCTTGTTTCAGCTTAGTTAGAATTACCAAAATTATTTATAGAAAACTTGGCGAGAGCATTTTTTAGAAAAAATAAAAAGTTTACATACATTTGTCAGTAATAAGGAAAACTGTATTTTAATCTGTATGATGTGGATCAAACCTTTTGGGCTTCCTTCCATGAATGTCTGATAGATTTACTGACACATCTGAGTTAACTTTAGGAACACCTGTGGGTGTGTTTTAAGGCCACACGTTAAACACGCCGCTTTTTGTGTTTGACATGATGGGAAAGGGAAAATAAAAACGGGGATGGTTGCACCATCCTAACTGTGACGTACGGAGGTGGCAGCATCATGTTGTGGGGCTGAACGAGGAACTGGTGCACTTCTTAAAATAGACGGCATAATGAGAAAAGAACATTATGTGGAAATATTGAGGCAACATCTGAAGACATCAGCCAGGAAGTAAAACAATCTGCTCAAAACTCACAACTTTGTTTATAATGCCAACATCCTTGTGCTATTTATAGCTTCTTCTTATTCATATTTTACACTTTTCAAATAATTTTTGGCCCTCTTAAACCTTCATATTGACTGAATGTTAGAATGGCTTGATAACTGAACTGAAATTATATGTTAATACTTTATTACCTCTGTGTGTCCTTTTCAAGCTGATCTTCTCCATGATAAGATTCATCCTCTTCCTCCTTTTTTGTCTCTTGCTTTTCTTCATCGTTTCCAGCGTTTTCCTGCACATGCTCAGTTGCTTCTTTACAAACAGAAAGTTCAACATCCAACGGTTCACAGCTTTTTCCCTCAGACCCCTGCAGCTCCTGGACTAGATCAGGACTGGGACAATCCCGGTTGTCTGATTCCAGTCCTGACAGATTGCTCAAGAAGAAGTCCGGTGGCAGGCTCTTAACAAACATGCTCTCATCTTCATCGCTGCTGTAATCATCTTCATCTCCCTCGTCTTCTGAAATATCGTCAGAGGAAGAGTGTTCCTCCGGTCCGTCTATGGGCGACGTCATGTAGGGCAAGCTGAGGGATTTAGTGTGTCGACTGTTCAGGTCGAGGCTGAGCGGTCTGTGTGGATTCGGCTCGGACACACTCAGCGTCGGTCTCTCAGCTTGAGCCATGACTTCATACTCATCATCAGAGTGACCAGGAGGCTCGACGGAGAACTCATTAATCTGAAAGGCAAAGAGACCAAAATGCTAAAACTACTTATTTAATCTGTCATGATAACAAACTTTGCTGGATGATAAATTGTTGGGGGAATGAACAATAATGTTGTTTTGTACAACGGCGTATTAGGGCCATCGTAGATAAAAGTAAAAAAGAAAAGAAGGTAATTTCTAGGAAATTTTCTAGAAAAACATAGGAAATTCCTGAGTCGAAAATGTGCTAGAAAAAAATCTGAAATTTTGGGATTAAGTTTAGTAATTTTGTAAAAGAAAAACTGGAAATATGAGATTGAACAGTCAATAATTTTCTATAAAAAACTAGAAATTTTGAGATTAATTTCAGAAACTTTCTAGTTTCAAAAGTCAGTGTTTTTACTTTTGAAACTCAGAAAATTTTTGTAAAATCGAACATTTTCAACTTTTGAAACTGTTTTTGTTCTAGAAAATTTCTGAGGTGAATCTAAAAATTTCTGAGTTTTTTCTAGATTTTTTGTACTTCACAAATTCATAAATTGAAAAAAATTCTAGAAAATTTCTGAAATAAATTATTTAAATTAATTTCTGAGTTTTTTGGCAGAAATGTATTCCTCTTTTTTTCTCCTTCTACAATACCTCTAATACGCCGTTGTATGTTTTGAAACATTTTTTAAGTGACATACTGATAATGGTACAAGAAAGCAAGTTCGCCTTCTCAAAGATCAAGCAACACTGAAACTAGAAGATTTAAAAAAAAACAAACAACCAAAACATTAAATAAAATATAAATTAAAACACAAATAATCATAAACATACATAAAATGGATTATGAAGACTCTGTAAACAAAACTGCCCTTCAAAAAGTATCAAAATGGAAATGATCAAGCCTTTCAATTTATGATGTGATGAATTGATTTATTGCTTATTGCTGAATGTTAATTCTACATAATTTGTGAGATAATAATGTCCCACCTGATAGGACCCACTGCAGTCCATGTGGTCCATGGCGCTGCAGTCCATCAGGTCCAGGAATTCAAAGTTGTCCTCGATGTAGCCCGACACTTTGCGGTCGTCTTCCTCGGCTTCAGTTGAGTTTAGAAAATCATCAGAATCAGAAACGGTGTCGTCTTCATGCTGCGAGGCTGCAGCCGCCTGCTGATAGTCCAGCTCTGATCCCTTCATTTCTGTAAATAAATGATGATCAGGGTCAGAAATATGATGGAGTACTAGAGCTACAGTTAGAAAATGAAAAGAATATAAATACAATTACGTAGATAATTTCACCCTTTCATGAAAATATCATCATAATGTCACAAGAGGAAACTCATAATATCACAAGAATAAAGTTGTAAAAGAATAATGTTGAAATAATATGCTAACAAAGTCATAATGTTACATGAATAAAGTCGAAATATTATGAGAATAAAGTTGAATTATGACTTTAGTCTCATATTATTATGACTTTGTTAGCGTATTATTTAAACTTTATTCTTTTACAACTTTAAAACCTTGAAATATAGGTTCCTTCTGAAGTTACTATTGTCATAATACTGACTTTATTCTCATAATATGACTTTCTTCTCGCATAACTTTATTCTCGCAATTCTGTCTCTATCCTTCTAATATTACGACTTTATTTTAGTAATTTTATGCATTTTTTATTTTCTAATACTGCATCATACAAACAGAAGCTGGCAGGTTAGTAGGAGAGACACAACATATTTAGGTCAGCATGTTTAACTAATCATTATGAATTTGTAAAAATCACCCATGTATTCGCTGTCTTGGTCTTCATCTCCCATGTTTTCGTGATTATCTTCCTCTGTGCTGGAGTTGTGGCTTTTCACTCGTTTTTCTCTCGTTACATGTTGGCCTCCCGTCTCCTTGTGTCCACAATCTTTTCTTAGCTCCTCACCGTTTTTCTCTTCTCCTCCTTCTTTCCTCTCCTCCTCAGAGACTTCTGGTGCCCCTTTATGTCCCTCTGTGTCCAAATCTTCTGTTTCATTTTCACTCTTGTCCTTTTCTTCAACATTTTTGCTCTCTTCCACGTTCCACTCCATTAATTTTGGCTCCTTGATCTCGATCTTTCCCCCTGCCTCCTTGCCGTCCTGCTTGTCCCCTCCGTCTTTGTCTCTTCCCCGGATTATGACCCTGTCACTGCCACCTCCTTGAAGAACCCCCAGCGCCAGGTTAGAGGTGATATGTAGCGGCACAGTGACCATGGTGGGGCCGGTGATGTGCATAGCTGCTCGTCTGGCTTTGTTGGAGAGTCCTGGAGACCTGGTCTGGACGCCCTCGCTGCCCGGCACCGCTAAACCCTCTGGGTCCAGAGCCGTGTAGGTCCCCTGGGTGCCTGCTCCTCCGCTCACCAAGCCCGTTCCTCTGCGGTAGGTCACGGCATATTCTCTGCTCCCTAACCCGCTGGTGGGAGCTGCGGAGTCTGAGCCGGGCGGAGCCAGGCTGGCGGCTGGAGGGGACAAGTTGGTGGATGGAGGACGCGGCCCAGAGCGCCTGGAACCTGAAATACAAGGAACAGTTCAAAACAACCAGAGTTGGCTAGAAACTAGTTTCATCTGCTCAATTACTTGGGTAACTTTTTTGACAAACTTTACTTTTAGGAATATTTTTACTATTTCTGGATTTTCTACCCAATGAATGAAAAACAAACAAGTTTTAACCAAAAATTCACCAGACACAGACACACACCTGCAGTTTTTGGTAACGTTTCATAAGTTTTTTATTGAAAGAAACCTATTATTTATTTTGCCTAATTTTGTTATTTTTTTGTTACTTCAATTAGTTATTGTCATTTTTATCTTTAACATACAAACATTTCTACTTAACTTTATATTTTCATGTATCTGATTATGTAATTTTTAAATATTAAATGATTGATAATTTGATCAGTTACTCTGTACTTGAGTAGACGTTTCACCAAATACTTTTTTTTCTCGTACTTGAGTAATTTCTTGGATGGTTACTTTTTACTTTTACTCAGGTAAAAATATTTTGAGCAGTGTTAGGGTGTCTTGTCACTTTAAATCCAGATAAGCTGCTGCTGGCCACGCCCCCTTAGCTCAACATTTACATTCACATGTGAAAATGGCTGCAAACTGATGCGCAGTTATACAACCGTACATCTTTGAAAAGCATTAGTAGAGCCTTCTCCACAACCAAACAGAATGTAGCAAGTGATTTCTGTCAAGTCAGACAAAACAAAACACTTGTCTTTTTCAGCAGCCATTGTACAGCTCATAGAGCAGTAAAACCAACTGAGCCCAAATGTGCTGGAGCTCAGCTGAGGTTGCTAAGTAATGGGTTGGGCTTCACTGGAGTAGCTAGGTAACAGGAGTTGCTAATTTATGGCGTTACATTCTGGAGGTTTTTGAAACAGTTTAATTTTCAGACACCAAAAAATATTAATTTATTGCAGAAAAACATCTGGGTTGTTTGTTTAAACACTTAGGCTCTTTAAAGAAGCAGTGCAAATCTAAATGGAAGTATAAAAATGTATAAAATGATAATTTTGCATAATAGATCCACTTTCAGTTATCTTCTATTGTCTATCGTACTTGTATGCTTTTAATTCAGCTACGTCAGCAATTTTTTTTGTTTCTCTTTCAGTTTCTGCTGTTAAAAATGTTTCTACTGCATTTTATTTTCGACATATACTTGCTTTGCCAATTATTCTGCATCTTTACAGACTTAAAAAAGTATTTCTGTTTCAGTTTAGCTTCTTCAGTAGATTAAGTTGCAAATTAAGCTTATTAGATTAACTGCATTTTCAAAACAAAGCTAAATTGTTCTTCTTATTCTGATATAATTTATTCTTGGTCTTTTTTATTATTGTGTTTTTAAATCTATCCTTTTTTTTATTTTGGTACGTAGTGTGGTCTGCTTACTTAATCAATAGCTAGCATTATTACCACAGCTGTTTTGTGGATCAGAAGGAAATAAAATTAGGAACTAATTGTTTTGACTATCGTCTAAATTTTCTATGTCACCACAAAACTCTTTCACAATAGAACATACAATTTTTCTAAACATAAAAAGAACTTTGCATCAGATCAGTTAGGCACAGCAAATAAATAAAATAAAAAGAGTTTCTTGCAATAAATCCCCTTTGATTAATTAAACCAATTTTTAAAATATTTGAGAGCAAAGCACCTTCATTTGGGTAGGACGGTGTGCTGAGGGAGTCCATGCTTCTTGCCGGTCTTAAAGATGTTCTGTCTTTTTCTGAAATTACAAAAGGTAGTGACAACTTCATGAAGGAGAATATAAAGACGCAGGCAGCATTTAAACGAATGTGGTAGAGGTTTGCATAACTGAATAGTTTTATTTTTTCTACCACTCCAAAACTACAGATTATCAGATAATCTGGAGCTTACTCACTTAAACAAATAAAACTGAAAGCACTTTCTTGTTTGTTTTTGGAAAAACCCAAGAATAGAGACAGAGAAGTCAAATCTCTCATTTCCTACCCTTGGCAGAATGTTTGTGTTTCCGTCGCGGGTCTGGGAATCGTCCTCCAATGTTGAAAATGGACATCCACTTCCTGCCTTTGAGTGATCCTTTCCTCCTGAGGACGCAGTTTAGTGAACAATGTCTAAATTTTATCCAAATTCACATATCTATGCAGCTAATTTACATTCATGTGGCCTTGAATAAGTTTAACCATCTTTAAATGTAAGTATGGTCCTGTATTAATATTTTATCTAACGGATCAATGATCCCCTCACTTGTCTGTGCCTTCGATGATTGAGTGGTAGGGTCTGATGGCGAGGGGACCATCGCCTGGACTAATGTTCCCAAAGTTAGGCTGAGAACCCGACGACCTGAAGAACACGAGCTCCTGACTGGGCAGCGCCGACGGCGAGGGGAGGGACTTCCTCCTCTCTGTAGGTGCGCCTAAACGACGGAGAATGCAGAGATGAAGCAGGAGTCTGAATGTGGGGAATGTCTGAGTGTTTCTCCAGACCTTCCAGAGGAAACAGCTGAGGGACGTGAGTGAGGACGAACTCCACCACGATGGACTGGACCCGGACCTCCATGAAGGCTGCGGTACCGTTGAATCCAGACGCCTCGATGTCCTTGGACCTTATCATGCAGGGAAATAAATATGTTTATCAACTGGTTTTAAGAAGGAGCAGCTTTAATTCATGTTAAAACACAAGGAAGGAGAATTTGAAGGACCAAGATGAAGAAATAACTGATAAAGGGAAGATTTCAATGGATAACAATGTATAAAGACAGACAGAGAGACAAATCTCATCAATTCACTTGTTCTAGAAACTCAAAGCAATGCTTCACATAAGCCAGTTTTAAGTAACAAAGCAGGTGTAAGACAGGCTGAGCCTGACGTTAGCACACCTGAGCAGGTTGGGGGCCCAGACGATGGCCAGGTTGCGAGCGTGCATGTTGGTCTCTGAGGAATAGGAAGCCATCTTGACCAGGTGACGCATCAGAAACTCCAGAGTCCTGCGAGAATAATGGTTAACATGATTTTATCTTTTAAAAATTACAATTTGTCATTATATATGCACCTCACTAACAAACAATTATGTTTAAACAAGAGTCATGTCTGTTTACTTTATGAATTTGAATCCTTGGTGACCTTTTATTTATTTATTTATTGCTAAGATTTGAAGCTGTTCAACTATAAAAGTCATCTAAATTAAATCAGAGTAATGAACTTTAAAAAACCTAAACAAGTGGGTCCCAAAACTATGGCTTTTAATATATTATTAAAAATGTACATTCTTAAAAATATTTTTCTGTCACTTAAGTATATGGCAAATAAGTTTCCTTACACAACTGGAACATTTTAGGAAAAAATACATAAAATTTATTAGATTTAAAGTCAATATTGAAATAAATTAACTGGTCCTCCCTCTATTTCTCTCTTGCTTGCACTACTTTATTGAATGTTCTTTTTATTTGTCTTAATAGTTTATTTATAAAATTTCCATATTCTTATGCTTCACATAGGTATAAGAATAATAACATCATAACAAAATCTAAGTAATTTCAGAAACTGAATTTTACTGCTTAATGAAGAAAAAAGTATTTTTTATTTATCATCCTTCATTGAAGCACACAGAAAAGATACAGAAACATGATATAAAGGAATAGTTTATTATCTTCAATCCTTAATTTTTTAGTAAAACTGTTTATCTGGAACCTCTGCCAAATTTGGCTAAAAATAAACCTTCAACACCAACGGCATAATGGACTACAACCGTTTTAGCTACGTTTTACCTGCTATAATGTTAGTAAATATTAAGAAGCAGAGGATTTCAGTTTTAGAGTCTCTACCTGTAATGAGGTTCTGGAAGCTCCTTCAACACATCCCTGATCTTTACCAGCCTCTCCTCCTCCAGCTGGATGGCCACTGCCTCCTGCAGGAAGACATGCACTGTTAGCATTTTCCATTTCTTAAAACATTTACCTTCTCGAAAGTCAGTCAACATAATAGTCAATGAGAATCCACTTGATCTTGAGCATGTAATTTCAGAGAGCAGCATCAGTTACTCACAGCAAACTTGTCATACAGCTGGTATGTGAGCAGAGGGTTGGGCAGCTCTCTGAAATAAGCTTTGCACAGAGAGCTGACGCAGTGGATGTCCTGCAGATATACATCTTTGTTCAGATCTGGAGACCCGTCACTCTCAAACTCGCCCCTGGTTTCACAGAAACAAAAGATTCACCTCATAAGGTTTTCACAAACAAATCTAAATAAGATCTAAACTTATTTTCGAATGCGGTCATAAGAAGATTGTACAGAATGCAGAATCTTTGCAATAATAATTTGCATCCTGACAAAGCCTTTTCTACTCCATTATTTACATGCTAACTGAGACCTGTAGAGCCTGAGATAGAGCTCTTGTGATTTTGCTAGTGGTGGGACTCAATTAAATTATTTAATTGAGTTAATTTAATAGTGTCAATTGTAATTAATTAATCAAAATGAATGAACAAAATAAACATTTTCAATTCCAAAACCCTTTTTGCAGCTAAACTATTGAATGAATAGACATATGGCTACATACATATTTTTAGTTTTAAATTTGTTATTCAGCCATCAGATTAGTGCAAAGTGCTATTATCACTATCCACCTTTCACGTTTTTCAGGAACCCCTTATCATTCAAGTAACTTCTTTCTTCCTTCAGACATCAGCGCCAGCGTTAGTACGTGTGCTGCTACATGTTTAGCATTGATGCTTGAACAGCTTTGGAAATGGGCTAACTCCTTTTAGCACAACTTGAACACAACAAAAGTATTCACCAGCGTCCCAAAATAACGTTTTTTCACGCAAAAAGCCATTTCTCTTGACTCAAAAGAAACGGCTTTGTCATCCATGGTTTTTGTTTGCGGATGTTGTTTGTGCGCCAGATTTACAGGCGTACCGAAACACGTAAATAGAAAGGTTCCGGCTCGGGACTTCTTTGTGTAAAAAAAAAAAAAAAAAAAAATTGCAATTAATTTCGTTAAAATTGTTAACATGTTAAAATCTAAGTAATTAATTAACTCGCTAAAGTCCCAACTCTAGTTTCTGCGTTTTGTTTTAGGTGAATTTACAGCAACATTCCCTTCTGGGAAGATTAGCTTCTCTCATAATCGATTCTGCATGGGGATAATTTTGTAACTGTAAAATTATGGATTCAAATTGTTTAAAAATGGTCTTAATTAATATCCCTCACAGGTCATTGCTGATGTCTTTCCATATTGGTATTGAGTTAATGCACACCAACAATCCACCTGATTAACCAATTAATCAGGTGGATTTGATTATAAAATATCTGGTTGTGCCACTTCCTCCCCTTACGGCAGAAACCTTCAGGTTGTGCTTAGATTTTCCTTTGACTGTATTGAAAGCATGGAAATATCTAGTGTGAAGGGGTACCACACAATTAGCCAAATAAAAAAGCCTAACCGTAGTTTCTGGATGTTGGACGACACTCCAGACAAGCGGTAGATTCCATCCACGATCCCATGTTGCTCCACAAACTCGCTGCAGGATCGTAGCACCAGGGGAACTGCAGGAAATCACTCTGATTATTAAAAGCAACTACAGAACAACAGACAAAATGAGGTATGGACAAAGGTTATAGTACTTCTGCTCATGCATTTGTTGAATTTCAATATAGGACTTTATATATCAAACCAGATCATAAAAATACGGGAAGCTAAAGCCAGCTGTTGCTATCCAACGCTGCAAAAACACAAAATTTTGCAAAGTATTTTTGTCTAATTTCTAGTGCAAATATTACTTGAAATAACCTTTCAGCAAGGTTTAGGAGCTTGTTTTAAGTCAGTAATTCTTGAATATTGACTTAATTAACAAAATAGTACAAGTTGCATTGGTACATTTTTTCTGTGTTAGGAGTGTTGGAAAGCTCCTTGCGTTTTGCAGTGAAAAGATAAAAGATTTTCCTCATTTTTAGGAAAATATGCTGTCAGGTTGAGGTTACTAGACAGATAAAAAAAAAAAACTGGTATAAAAAAGGTGTTAAAAGACTTCCAGGAAACAGGAAACATAATAAAACCTGAGGTTTTTTTCATGTACAGTACAGTTAATCTTTTTTTTATTTTTATTTTTTACTAAAAATAATTTCTTCATGGTGATCTAGAGGAATTCAATCAGCAGTTAGCTTTATATTTAATCTTTCATACCCACATAAAATAAATAATTTCTTTGTTGAAATTTTCCAGTGAAAGTAAACATGCATGTTTACTTTAACCACCAGATTTTGTATTGAGACAGAATGCTGTAATAACCACAATACCTGCTGCTGAACACATGAGTGAAACAAAATATTAAGACCGCAATTCAACTTCTTCAATCTGTGATGAAATCCCAGTAACAGCACTCTGGCATTTTTACACAATTTACAGGCGTGACCTGTGTGCCTAACGAGCTTTCAGCTGTTTCAAAAAGACGTAATTTGGTGCTAAATGTTGTCTAACCGAACCAGAGACCACCAGAACTAAATGAAGGCTGATCTGAAATTCCACCTGCTATCTGAAAAGTCTTAAAAGTTTTAATTAGTTAAACTTTGCAGACATTATCTAGAACAAGCAACAGTTTTTTTTACAAACCAGGAAGGTGTGTCATTATGCAGCTCTTCGACCTAATCTAAAAAGAAATGCCACTCAGTTTTTGACATCTTTACCCACAATGAACCCAGTGAAACCATGAAAACAGAGGAAACATAAAGATACTCCCATCAACCTCCTTTGTGGTTTGGGTTCAATGCACTAAGTAAAAAAGAATAACCTGCAGTGGTAAGCATGAAACTTTACTGGCTCATTGTCAGAGTCTCAGTATTGCCATTGTAAACTTTTATTCTCAATATTTATGATTATGTTTATGAGCTACAGAAACAATATAAACAGACTCCTGCTTCTAGGGATTTTTGGTATCTGAAAAACTGAAAATTTGGCCTCAGTTCTTTGGTGTTTGTGTTTTTGGTTTGATTCTTTCTACTAGGTGATTTATGCATCACAGTTTCTGCCATTATAATTCTTCTTGTAGGTCTATTTTCATAGTCATTTTCTATTTTCATAGTTATTGAACTCCCTCTACATTGTTTCCTACTTCAGTTCACATCTTACCATATTCTGTTTTTCTGTTGTAACATGTTGTTCTTTGTGCTTTTCTATTTACTTTCCTTAAATTAGTGTTAGCATTTCTTTGGTTTAGTATGTCATCTTTTGTTTCTCTCATATTATACCCACACTGCCTCATTATCCCCACGTTTCACCCGATCTGCTACTCATACAGCTAACTAGATACCTAGTTAGCTACCTGGCTGTACAGATAGATACATAGACAGACTGACAGACAGATGGATACTTTCCTCCTTTCTGTTTCCATATTTTGTGATAATCAAGAGATTAAAAGCTCTTATCTTTCTCTGTTCAGTGCCAGATTTTCAGGGTTTTTTTTGCCCAGATTCACCTCTAGTTCCTTGCTCTTTTTCAAGTCACATTTTATTTTATGTCTCTGAGATTTGCAAGTTTTGCTTGATAAAATTCTTGTTAATGCCTTTAGTCATCAGTTGCTGTTTGCAGTGTCAATACCCTGCAGAGTCAACGTTAAAGGGTCAGTGTTATGTATTTTCCAGGCACATTGTGCCATTTTATAGCACAATCAAGTAACTATGTTACCTTCACTTATTATAGAAGTGCATATCAAACTTAACCTAAAAGAAATTTGATTTTGCACTTTGATCCCTTGAAATTGGGCCTCTATTTCTTTAAGAAGGTCCTGCTCTTTCCAACACGCCGCCTTCAGAGCGTCATAATAACAATAGCAACTATGCTTCTCCATTAGGCCGTTTATGACTGTTCTTAGTGGCGTCATATGATGAGCTCAGAAAATCCGTAGTTCCAGCAGGTGTTTGCTAATTGCTGCTACCGCTAGTCTGAAGGAGCTGAGGCAGGAATCAGAACAACACTCCAGGTATATATTTGATGAGGAAATAACATAACAGTTTGTTTGATTTAAGGCAAATAATACTATATTTATGTCTGATTAAGTTTTTTAATCAATGTCACTATCAGCTTTACACAGCAAGAAACTGAAATTTGTGTCCATTGCACTTTGCAAAACTCTAAAACTACTAAATTAGACTACTCTACCACACAATAATGAACTTTTTAGTCTCTTCTGAAGAAAAGTGGTTGCACTAGACTTTAGAGGATCAGATTAAAGAGGAATACAAATGTAAAAGCTTTTAAGGTTTTGATATTTTTATCTGAAAATCCATCATTCTGCTCTAATCCCTGTTGATTTATCATATCCAGTCCCACTGAAGTTTGAAGTTGTGACATGACAACTTATTAAAAAAAAAGTTTGAAGGCTGTAAATCCACAAATTCAGCTAAAACCTCTGACGTGATCAACTCCAAAAGCCCCAGATAGAAATAGTAATGGTAGTCAGTGTTAGAGTAATAAATTATCAGGTTTTGTCAAAGCAGGTGTGGTTGAAGTTTTGTGGTTTTAATGTTATTATAGAAAGTCCCTTAAAAGGCACATAAGTGTCTCTGCTATCGATTATTTATGAAACTATACAATCCTGACAGCTAAAAAGAAGAAAAACACTCAATAAGACGCATCTGATGCTTTACATTCAGGTTCTCAGCAATCTGACAGCGGTTTTGTGATGCAGGAAATACAAATACAGTCTTGAGATGAATGTGTGAGGACAGAGGCGATGACTATCCACTTACTCTCCTGATTAGAGGTGGTGAGATGCTCCAGCAGATCACATCCAAACACCTTCTCTTTGTTGCCTCCTTTTCTTCGATTTCTCCGCATCTCTTCCTGCCTCGGGTTTCCACCTCACATTCAGAGCGGCCTGCGTTGCTCCTCCGTCAGCTCAGCCTGCCTTCCTGCCTGCTTGGGCTGGATTTGCTCACCAACTCTCGTTAGTGTGGCAGTGAATTTGTGGAGGAGCTGAGCATTTCAGGGACTCTAGCGCACTGCTGCTGCTGGAAACTCTGCCACCTGTTTGAGCTGTATCGCATTGTAAAGCTGGAGTCTTTGGACAAACTGTTAGTCTTCCCCCCTGCAAAACCAGATAAAACACGTTTTTATCGGTGCAAACTGCAGATGACTATCCATGCAAAATCAAACAAGCTGCACTCAATCCTTGGTGTGCAAATGTGGCTTTCCACTTCCCCCCCGATGAACTCAATTTATTTTTCGAATCACAGGCCACACCCTTGTCCCTGTACTTCTGCTATTCAGTGAAAAGAGCCCCTGAATGATCACCGCTGTCACACTTTTTGGGACTCTTTGAGCTGCTGGACCAACTGAAGCCTCCGATCTCGGCTTTTTGACCCCCCCGCTGTCTTCACAAATGGCCCCTTCGCCCTTCCTGAACACATGTCACGGCCATCGCAGGGCCCGTTCTCACTGCAGCGGAAGTCGAGCTTGAAAATACAAACTCAGACCGACATTCAAACTCAACCCTCCGCTGTCTCCACCACCCTGGCACCTGCTGCCTCCCTCCCATCGCTCATCCCATCCCTGTCCACGCAACCCTGTTGAGGTTGGAGTTTAAAACTGGGAACAAGGGCGAAATAAACAAGTTACAAAGCAAAAACAAGTGTTCCTACCTTCACTCTGCAACGGCACACAAGAGGCAGCATAAAGTGATGACGCAAAAAAACCACTAAACTTCCCCTGTTAACTTCCTGAGTGTCTCTCCTTCTCTTGTGCTTTCTCTGTGCATGCGGCTCACAGTTTCTCCGCCTCTGTAGGGAAATCAGTTCATTGTATCTGCATGCTGCATCTATTTCCCTTTGTGAGCAACGTTTGCCTCTTTGTTGTCCAACTTCCATGTGGTTTACTCACTCAGATGGGAAGAAGCGGACATGTTAATACGTATATGAAAAAAACACATTTCTATTTCTGTATTTGGAGTTTTTGTGGCCTCTTGATGAAATCTGTCATGTTTTAAATGTTTTATGTTTTCTGGACAGCATTTTGGTCCTTTTGGTAATTTAAGGTGCTTTCTAAATAAACCTGGATTGGATTGAATGGGATTATTATCTTTTATAATAGTATCATGTTATGCAAATAAACGTTGAAAAAATAAACAGTTTGTGCCAAAGTACCACAGTTGGTCAAAGTCCCAATAAGAAGTAGCATAATAAACACAAGTGTGCTCAATAAAGGCTTCAAAACAGAAACAAACAATAAACCAGACAGAAACTGACAGTAATATGAATATAAGCAGATATTTTTGCCTATCATTGACATTATAATCATATTTAAATCAAAACAACCACGGTGGAGCAGCAGGTGTTACAATATTTTATTTTCTGTTCTCCTTTGATTGTTTGTTTTTTAAATCTTACTTTTTTGTATTAGAATCTTAGCATTTGGATTAAAGTTTTAATGTCTGTCTTTAGGCTTCTCTCTTCATTTAGATTCATTCCTCCGTCCCGTCAGCCTACCAGGTGTTGCCCATTTCCTGATTGCCTCACATGCAGCTGATGTTGTCATCCTCCTCCTATAAGTGTTGCTCTCTGGTTTCATTGTTCTCTACTGGTTTCTCCATTATACTACTTTTCATGCTGGTCCACTGCTTCTCTGCTTCAGTTTTTATATTTTTTATTTCAGTTACTAACATTAAACTACACCAAACTCATTAATAGGTTAGAAGGAAAGGTTGATGCAGAGTCAGGGACTAACTCCCCTAAAGTGAAGCTGCAAATCAGAATCATTAATTAACAAACGGTGACCTTACTTTAGGGGATACGTTGGTTTATTAATGGTTAAGTAATGATTAACAACAGATCAATTTTATATTCTTACAGCTGCATGCCTATGAAGCTATTATTGTTTCTCACATAATAGTGGTTACATATTTATGAAGATTATAATGATATAACCACAATATCAGTACAAACAAGTATTTTAATTTATCGTTTATATTTTCCTGACCTTTGCTCCCTTTTTTCATCTTTTCTTTATTTATATACAAACCTTTTTATCATTATTATTATTATTATAGTTGTTGTTGTTTTTATCACCAAAGGTTCCACTGTCATGTTCCAGCAATACATTAACAAATACAATTTTTTGTCTTAGGCCTACAGACTAGACTAGAATAAAATAGAATAGAATAGAAATAATTTATTTCCCCAGAGTGGGGTAATTCATTTGTAGCAGCAGAATAGAATAGAATAGAATAGAATAGAATAGAATAGAATAGAATAGAATAGAATAGAATAAGAAATTGTACAATTATTAAAATTAGTATCCTACAACACGCTATATTTCCAAAATGTGCAACTGAATAGGTTTTTTTTTTAAATGTACAAAGTATGCATGTATATTTGTGCATAAAAAACAAATGAGAACATATGTAAATATCATTAGGGATTTAAGTGCTTACTGACTTTGCTGGCAGCAGCTGTTAAGGCCTAACAGCTGGGAGGAAGGATCTATAATAAAGCCTCTTTGTGCACCCTGGATGCAGCAGTCTGTCACTAAAGGAGCTCTTTAGCTCACAAACAGCTTCAGACCTCATCCAACAGTGATGTTTTATGGTAAATGATGACCTAATTGTTAAGTAGTGATGAACAAAGTTTGATGTGTGATTTCAGCCAACAGCCAAAAATAGGCTCATTAATACAAAAACTAATTGTTACATTAAACATATTTTTATGTGTGACTTCACTTGAGGGCACCCAGTGATTTCTTAATGGTTAGGCAATGACGGAGTAGTGGTTAGCAACTCTAACGCGCAGTTTCACTTGACAGAAACACAAACACTGGCTTGGCAATCCGGAAATAAATAACTAAATAAAAGTAGAGAATCATCATTTTTGAGGAAAAAATTATAGGTTGATCACTTAAACATAGGTCTGGACAATAAACAAAAACAATATCGCAAGACAGTTGATCAATACCACCAGAAAAAGGGTCTGATTGACTGTTCAATAATTTCATTGAACTCCAGTCCAGAGCCGCACAGCATTCTGGGGGATGTAGGCAGAGAAAAGGCTCTAGTCTTTCAAACTCTCACCAAGTCGGCTGAAAACAACTCACTCACTCGCTCTTTGGTTACCTAGCAACTCCTTCTTCCTGGTTACCTAGCAACAACCAGATTAGTAACTTAGGCAGCAGCAGTTTAAGGTTTCATTAACCTGCCTCATAACTTCCTAAAAATATAAAAACAAAGTGGAGTGAAAACTGTGGACAAAATAGGAAAGGTCACATTGGCAGTATTTCAGATATTTACAAAAAATGAATCAATAATTATTGATATCGATCGATATGAAGCGTCTATATTCTAAGTTTTCTGCCATATCAACCAACTCTATTTAAACTTTTGGTGACTTCAAATCGAAGAAAAACAACAGTGGAACTAATCCTAAATACTGAAAGTAAGATAATTTATCAGAGGAAAAAATGCATCAATTTCAAAGGGAGAATAAAGATTGAACTAAAGAAGGTCAAGTGTTGTGATCAGTCCAGATTTACCCTCTTCCAGAAAGATGGGCGCATCTGGGCAAGAAGAAGGGCAGAAGAAGTGACGCTCCCTTCATGCTTAGTAAAATGTTTCTGGCTGTGCCGCTGATCCAGATGTTGGAAAAAAAACAACAAAAATCACAGAAAATTTAGGGGAAATTTTGTTATTTGATCAGAAAAAAAAACATTTCAATTTGTATTCAACAGGTTTCAGGTATCGCCACAGTTTTACACAAATATACAAAGAGTAAGACATTAAAGGTTTTCATAAATATCAAAGCTTTATCCTGTAAAACGACATTATCAGACTTGCATAGGAAAATAGCAAAGGAAGGTTCTAAACATCTGAGTTCCTGTGAAAGAGGCCAGATTTGAGCCTAAATAATAAATTTTATAGATAATTCAGTTTGTAAAATGGTGTTTTTGCAAAAACACTTCAATGCTGAAAAACAAGGAACCTAAACACCTGAAAATCTGTTGCATTAGATCTGTTTTAGACACGTAGTAGATATGGGAACCAAAATATTAGCAGCTATATTATATTGAGACATTTACCAAAAACATTTGTAGCCATCATTTGAAGAGTTAAGAAGTAATTTGCAAATTTTCTGAATAATTTTGAAATGAGGGGGAAAAAATGCTCTTTATCCCAGAATCAAAATGTTTGAAAAATACATCCTTAGTGGAAATCAACAATTAAGATTAAGCAACAATCATTATGCGTTATAAGTGAAAGTCACCATTTTGAGGGTTAAAAGTTTAAGTAAAATTTGGATAATTTATCAGCTTAAATCCAGCCAACTGAAGCCACTATTACTGAATATTCAGCAAAATTGCAGAATATTTTACTAGCCAGATCTTTTAGCTATATTTTTATTTCATCCTGCAGATATTTAACCATGCTGTCGCTACTTTACCACAATAATTAGTTATAATAAATTGTGTTTTGGCTTAAATTCTGACAGCAGAACTTCATAAAATGGTGGTTTTGGGTGATTAAAAGAGAATATTGAATATTCAGCAGAATATTCAACTATGGAGCCTCAAAAGTGCCACAATCTCACAATTAAATAATTGAATTATTTTTATAAGTGATAATTTTATTCCGAACAGTGCATGGTAATAAAATATTAATTTGCCCTCTGACCTTTGCAATAAACCCAAACATGTGATTGCTTAACTCAACTGCTGACCAATCACCTTATCTATAGAAATATTAGACCCGCCCCCTCATCAACAGTAAGGCTAATAATAATCAGAAGGCGCTGCAGCTTTTTTAAATTTTTTGTATTATATATTTACAGATGTAAATAAAGGCAGATCAATTCATTTCTAATATACATTTCCAAATGTATTTAAATGATCACTTTGTTCATCTATTAAATTGTGGCACTTTTTGATCCTTGATAGAAAGGAGTGAAGAAACTAAAGTTAAGAATAACAAGCTAAGACAAATAAATAAAAATTTTAAAAAAGAAAGAAAATTCACTTTTGCCCGTTTTAGGCTGAAATTTAACATTTGCTGTGAGTTTTAATTTCTCAAAGGACCATCAGTGCAAGACCGTCTTCATCAGAAACGGGAAGGGCTTGTTTCTTTAACTTAACAGAAGCATTTGTCTCAGAGCGAACACTGAAAATGATCAAAACAACTTTAAATTCACACACACTCAAACATAATACAAGGGATCATCAATATCCCACAAAGAAACAAAACCAAACAAAAAGTCTTAGAGGAAAAAAACAAATATCCGCATCTTGAAATATTAAATATCAACAACTTTGTTTCAGAATATAATCTTTACAGAAAGCGTGTAGATAAAAGCCTCTTGCGCTAACCGGGTTGAAAAATAGTTATCTAGATCAAGTGGTTTATCTATTCAAAATGTGATACATTTACTTGACAGATTAGAGAAAACTGAGTGCTTTATTTTAATGATACAAGTTTCCAGTCTTATGTCTCCACCTCCCTGAAAGTAGGAGTCTACAGTCCTGCTGAAATGTTCTGCTCTCGTCACACCAGGCAGCTTTCCGTCCCTCGGTCCAGATTCTCCTCCTCTCGTCCGCCGGAGCAGTCCATGGCCTCGGCGCTGTCCGTTTCGCTGCCGGTGAGCATCGGAGACCAGCTCTCCCCGCTCGTGTCCTCCGTCCTCGCCTCCACGTCGTCGTCGGCGCAGCCTCCTCTCTGCCTGCAGAAAGGCGGGATCTCCACCACCACGTACTTCCTCGCCCAGCCGCTCAGAACCGCTTTCTGCCGCATGTCGCTCAGGATCGGCGCCGCGTCCGACCTGGAATTTGTCGCTAAAGGGGAGAGAAATATAAAGATTCATATCCGCAAAGATCTCCATTTTATTTGGCAAATAACTTAATTCCTGAAAACATCTTTTATGTTTTTCTTACAAATTTGTAATAATCTTGCTATAAAAAAAATACTTCCATATATGCAGATATTGTTACTGTCAATCTATGTTATTTGGCTCCATGCTCCCAAAAACACAAAGTCATACCAAGTATGTTTGGTTTAGTATCTACTGCAAATATCTTAGTAGACTTGAAATAATGTAAAACTAACTAACAAGTACCTTTTAAGAAAAATATAGGAGCTTGTTTTAAGTCAATAATAGTTCCACTGGAAGACAAGACATTTCCCATGTTATAAGTGAAACAATCTGCAAATAAAACTAGTACTTTTGCTTCAGTATTAACCAATTATTGACTTAAAACCAGCTCCTGTATTAAAAAAAATAAAATACATTTGGCAATATTTAGTTTTTGCAGCATATTATGGAGTCTAATAAGTGTTGAAAACATACATTGACAGAATATCTACATATTTGTAAATAATGATCATTTACACCTTTCCCATACACCTGAAACATTCATTAGGTTTACCTGGAAGCGTGACGGAGAGCAGAGTGGACGTACAGGTAACAGAACCGGCGTTATTGGATCCGACCGGGTCTGTGAGGTGGAACATCTCGGAGCGCGGCAGCTGCGGGGACACAGGTAGGGAGTGGCACTGCCTGCCTGGCAGCTGCTGCCAGTAGAAGGACGTCTCCTGCTGGGACGCTCCGGGCCCGTGGGTCGGCGCCTGGTTGCTGAACACACTTCCAGGCGGGGAGTGCAAATCAAACACCAACGAGAAGACGGACTTGCTGGGCACGTCGTAGAACTTGATCTTGCCCCCGCAGAGGTCCTCCCGGGCCGTGAACGGGTTGATCTTGCGGGTCCTGAGGTTCCTCTGAGAACTGGGCGGGTCGTAGTACGGGTCCTGGACGTTGATTTTCCTCCCCGGCTTGCAGGAGAAGATGTCCGACTGGCTGCGGCTGAGCCAGATGTTTCGTCTGGGCCGGGGCGATTTGGGAGGGATCTTATCGTTTTGGCAGCCAAGAGGATTCAGTCGTTTGAAGGCCTGGATTTTCTCACCTTCAGTACAGAAAACAGAGTTTCTACAACTGCTTTACATGGAAAATAAAGCAAAAAATATTACAAGAATCTTAAAAACAGAATCTTTATGTTTCTTAATTTGTAGATTTGGAAAATCCAAGGTGATTCCCACAAAGTACCACAAACTTTAGTAACTGATTATTCTATTGATTATTCTGACAATTAATTGATTAATCTGGGTAGAAAATTGCCACATTTTGCAGATTTTACATTTAACCACTTCAGCCTTTTTATATAATATTAAAAATGCATTAAAAGATGCAATAATTAAATTAATTTTTGAAAGAAGAAAATATTTTTTTTGCCTAAAATACAACATAGCATTACTTTACTCTGCCACTTGAGGAGGACATATTTATAAAAAAAAACATTTTTCATTTTAAATGCTATATATGTATATATTTTTAAATAGTTTTGGCTTCTTTACTTCTCTGAGTATGTTGCTCTTCCAGCAAATGACCTACTATAATTCGCTATAGTCCTGCTAACGCTTAAGGTTTTGCTAAATTAGTTAACAATTATTTCAATAACCGATTAATCACAACTAATCTGATTAATCGTTTCAGCCCAAGATTAGAACTTAGCATCCATTTTCATAAGGTAAACCTCCACTAAGTGCAAAATTACTGACCAGAGTCCAGCAGCTAATGTTGCTCTGGCAGCATTTTATGTTTTGCCAGCCATTAATAACAACCACTCCAGATTGTTACAGCAACGCTGTTTTGAGTGCAGCCACCATGTTTCTGAGAAACCCAGAGCTGGGTCACATCTGTCTAAAAATATTGACTATTTTAAAGTCTAAATATTGTTTTTCCACCAGCCTTCATCTTGCCAAATAAGTTGGAAAGCATCCAGCTCCCATCATAGTTTGGTTACTGCAATGACAAATTTAAACAGCCTCTTTTATTTTGAAAAAAAAAAAAAAAAAGAAGTGATTAAGAAGAATTGAGCTTGATTTCCTCTGTTGCACTGCAAGTTCACACAAACATAAACTTAACTTATCATTTAATAGATGATAAATTCAGTTTGTGCAAAGGTAAAAGACAATGGCAGAGAAGAAGTTAGCATGACCACTAGGTGGCAGCACAGGTACATTCTTTAAAGGATTCTCCTGAGTTTACAGCAGTTTTCAAAGGTCCTGGATTGGATGACTATTCAAACATTTGGACAAGATTCACTAAATGTAATTCTCTGAGAAAAGGCTGATTCATAGTAGCAAGAGGTTTACAGAAACAGAGATCTTTGCTTCTGTAAATATATATTTTTTTCTGATCAAAGATGGAAAAAAAAAAAGAATTTGACATATTTAAAATAAAGCATCAACAAAAATATGTAACTTCACAACAACACGATTACAATCATGTCTGACAAAAACCATTTGGGACTTCTTATTATGAAACATAAATATATACAAGTACGAGAGATGGTGTGTTAAGAAGAACTGATGTTATCAGCCAAACCAACAGCTGCAAGAAGAGATCATCACTTCCATGTTTTGTACACAACAGGAATAATTCCTCTGTCCAAAGGCTCAGATTGTTTTTTTTTTTTTCTATATTCTGATAATCAGGCAGGCCGGAAACCAAACATGAGGCTGAATTAGAGGAAACATGTTGGCCTGAACGGACTGGGTCTCATTTTAATAAACTCACCAGAGTTTCTCTTTAGATCAAGATGAGATGCAAACCATACATATAAATAAATGACTTTAGTAGACAGTGACGCTGCAGTTTTATTTAACTGCTCTTACTTTTTGACATGGCTTTCTTCTCATTGTCGCCGGTGAGTGAAGCGCTCTCGTTTTCCATCTCTACGACTTTGAGCCGAGCGAGGATCTCCTCCAGCTGCCGGACGATGTCTGCAAACGACGGACGGAGTTTGGGATCCATCTGAAGGGAACATGGAAGGCAGGAAACAACATTTAAAACTATATTCAGATTTTTAAATACTAATATAAAGCAGCAATCAATCAATCAAATGTTATTTTTACAGCACCTTTCAGCGCTTTAAACCATAAAAACACAGTCAGAGAAAGCAGTCACCAGCTGAAGCATTACATTTTGCCGTCGTTACACATCAGATTGTTGATTATGTTTCAAAAACATAGTCCAGTTGTGTACAAGTCCAGTTTCAAAGAACATAGTTTTGGCAGTTTTGCAGTTTTCTGGAAGTTTGTTCCAGATTTGTGGTACATAGAACCTGAATGCTGCTTGTCCACGTTTGGTTCTGGGCAGACATGCATTTACAACAAAACATTAAACATAATCTACACATTTTTATTATTCTATGAGAATTTTAAAGTTTATGTAAGTAAGTTTTGAAGTCAATGACAACGCAGTTTGTTTCAGATAAAAAAAAATGCTTATAATTTTGTAATTTTGAAGTCTGCATAACAACACTAGAGATTGCTTTGCAGCCACTTGTGTATATTTTCCTTTCAGAACAATATTTCTTGCACCAGGATCGTCTTGTTTCCAGCTCCATCCTTAAAGTTACCTTTAAGTTAGTTCTGTCTTTAAGTGTACCAATTAATTTGTACAATACTTTGTAAAATGTTTAGTTTTTGCAGTGTTCAGAGGAATATTTATTTGATGGGAAAAGTAAAAAAAAGTTACATTTGCTCTTTTTGGACCCGAGTCTCCTTTCCCTCAGGTTTCTCTGCACCATGTAATCTTATAAATAAGGTGAGTTCAGAGGGCAACAGGTTGCAGTTGTTTCTATTTAGGGATGTCCGATTTTTCAGATTTTTAAGAGTAAAAATATTTGAAATTCCTGTATGTCACAAAAAAGTGCAAGACATGTGAAAACTTTCATTTTGATTCTTTGGATTTGGCAATTAACTTTCATCATTTTGGGTTTTTCCCCAGCCACAAATACTGAAAAGAGATCAATCAAAAGGAGAAGTTGCATTTCTATTGGCTTGTTCAGGGGAAAGACTCAAATTTTAAACCAGATTTGAATAATCACAAAGGGCAGGGATGTCCAAAGTGCAATTCGGGGACCATTTGTGGCCCTTGGGATGATTTTTATGCAGCCCTTATCCACAACTAAAGTCAGGGGTTGATGTAGATAAAGAAATGAGACATTTTAATATTGTGTTTAGTTTCTAAGTACACATAAAATAAAAACTAAAGTTTGCTGAGCCCCCTGATGCTTGCAGAGAGATACAATGCAGTTTACAGATTAGGTGGAATAAAGATTCAGCAACAGATTTGGAAAAAGGATAACAGAGACACAGATGATAAAAAGACAACAGAAAAGGATGAGAGCGGATAAAGGAGTCTGCATAGGCTCAATTAGCAGGGTGCTTCAAAAACTTTAATGCTATTATCTTATTATTAGGAGATGTAATTAAACAAAGAGCAGAAATAAACAACAAATGAGAAAAATAAGATTCACAACTTTGATGAAGTGATTGAAAATTTGCTAATTTTTACACCCAAATCTGTTCGAAGTTTTTATACCATAGTTGAACCTGAGAAAATAATATTCCAGACTGCAGAGAACAAAATCCTCAATACAGCAGATTAAATCAAATTAATCCCATAATCTCATTGCCTTGTATTTCTCAACAAGAGAATAAAACAAGCAAATTAAATTAAAAACAGTTTAGAAATGCCTCTTCTGTCAGCTGATAAACAGAGAGCAGGTGCTGATTATATTCGCAGATTTGACACAGAAAGATGGCGGACTCACATTGCAGCAGTTGAAGGCCAGCTGGAGGAAGTCAGGCGGACAGTCTCCAACCATGTGCTGGAACGTGTGGTAGTCCAGGCCGAAGTTCTGCTCAGGAGGACACATCGGAAAACAAAGAGGAAACTCATTATAAAAGAGAGATAAACATGGATACAAACATGCTTCATTAGATGCTTGACATAGTGCAACTCTGCAGCCAAGGCTAGGCTGATGTCACAGTAAACCCCCTGACATTGTCCTGCTGTCTGCCAAGTCCCACTGTGCTTGCAGGCCATCAAACCATTACCAACAACTGATTCCTAAAATGGGATTTACTTGTAAGCCTGACTTAATGGTGCAATCTACGCTAGGATGCAAAGGATGATCCCCTCTAGTAGTTAATATACCGACTAGATTTCAGCATTAAACAAGATAAATTAGAGGAAAAGGCTATAAAAACAACATATCTTTCACATTTTGCAGAAAAGCATTTTAAATAACCTGTAGCTTTTTCTTCTTAAGTTTTAAATCATCCTGATTAACTAGTGAATTATGAATCAAATGTAGCAGATAAATCTTGATTTTTATTCATATAAATATGAATAAAATGGGTATTTTATAAAATAAAAACATATAATGGGCAGTTAAAATTTACAGCAAGTCACAAGAAAAAACAACAATACACCAACAATTAATATTTAATTAGAGGGTGTGGCACTGAATTACACTGCTTCAATAAATGAACGTAAAAAAACAAAAAACAAAACTTGTTGGTCAAAAAGTGCTGGAAGGACTAAAGTGAGCAATAAACCAGTCAGTAAATTGATAATAATAGAAATTTGAAATTCCTTTAAGAGGCAACACAGAATTGAAACTCAGTGGTTAAAAATACAAACTGTTTGTGTTAGCATACATCAATTTTTAAACTAGATCTTTTAGCATCTTTCATGCATTTTTGTGCATCTAACAATTTTTTTATGTGATAAAATTGCAAAGAAATTATCCAACCTTTGTAAAACATCAAATCCTTTCAGGTCTATTATGTATAGATATTATTTATGATGTTCCCCCCATTCTGCATAGTGTGTGTATATTAAAAACTGAGGAAATGAGTGGAAAAAGCAGAGCATTTCTACATTGTTTGAAGAATTATTAATGAAGACTCCATTTAAAGATTAGAAATTACCCTGGGAGGCAAAATATCAAGAAACAAGGAGTGTCTTCTGACCTTTGCACAAGTCTATAAATTGTCATTTTCAAGTTTTACCTTCAGAAACAAATATTTGCCTCATACCATGAGGTTGGATTATAAAACTGCAGAAGTAAATATTTTAACATTCTTCCCCTGATTTGTTTGAGAAGTGTACACTGCAAACATGTACACAGGGTCTTATAAAGTCAGGAGGTAGAGAGGAGGTGAAGAGTCGTTACCTCAGTGCGGGGAAGGAAGTCGGGGTCGGCTTGGATCCGTGCAATGACTTCACAAAGGATTATTCCATAGGAGAAAACATCAGCCTGGAAGCAGACATAATAAGCTCAGAAATATATACATTTATACATAATATTCACTCATTTAATGCAACCTTTATATAGCTATAGTTATGGTGAGAAGTTCACACACACTCAGCGTGGAGATAATGTAGTAGTAATTTGAACTTTAAGAGGGGCGGTATTATGTATTATGTGCTATTTTATAGCACAGTCAAGTAACTCTGCTACCTTCAGTTGTTATAGAAATGCTATATATCAAATATAATGTCAAATAAATTTGACTTTGCAATTTATTGCCTTGAAATTGGGCCTCTGTCTCTTTAAGAAGCTTCTACTCTTTCAGATACTCCATCTTTAGCACATAATCACAACATTTCTCCATTATGCCATTTACAACTGTTCTTAGGAGCCTCAGACTGAGAAGTAGCTCATATAACGAGCTCAGGAGGTTAGCAGGTGTTTGTTAATTTCTGCTGCCACTAGTCTGGAGGAGCAAGTTTTCAGATACCCCTGAATGGCTGCAATCAGAGATTCAAAGACTCCTCAAACATCCATGAAAGAATCAAAGCATGTTTTTGGTGAAGTAGTAACAGAATAATATGATGTTCAGCTAAACATTTTGCATAACAAGTCTGTTATGATAGGATTTCTGATTGTTTTTGAATGTGAAGTTGCTCATTTGGGTTTGACTTTCTTTCTGAAAAAAAGCTCCGCACAATAAAGCTAACATTCAAGCCATGTAGTTTGCAGTAGTGTAGTGTCATATGCAGATATTCGCTGTAAACCCACTTTAAAATCTCTTAGTGTGGTTGCCAGTTGGGCTTTTTTGGCCTCATTTTCATAAAGCTGGTTGAGTGTTTCTTTTTCAATATCTGGCAACACTGGTAACAGCCCACTTTAATGAGTTCCTTGGATTTAGCAGCATTTTTGGGTACACTATGCACATTTTTGTTGTGCTTACCTACAGTCAACCATGTTCAAAGTCAATAGGTTTCACATTCAAGAATCTTCATAATCACTTTTTATGTATATAATGTACATTTCACAATAAATCCAAATGTGTGCATCCGATTCTTGCTTTTCGAAAGCTCTGATATTGCTGACATATGTAGTATTTATGCTCATGATGAGTGCATGTTATGCGCTGCTTGTAGCTGTGATGTCATGACAGAAGTGCATTTGCACTACTTGATGCAAAAGGCAAATTCTGTCCGACTTAAATTGATCTGAATCTGTAAACCTTCTTTGAACTAATAGAGATTTTACCTTCTCATTATAGGGTTCATCTCTGAGCACCTCGGGAGCCATCCAGAAAGGAGAGCCGACCACTGCAAGCTTTTCTCCATCAGCCCTAAACAGAACATATGAGCAGAAAGAAAAGCTTAATGTCTGCATCATTAGACTGATGTGCGAAGTAAACTGGCACAGAACGTGAGTCCAAAAGGAACTGGATGTTCTGCTGCGTTTGGAAGCTGCTCTGTGTGAATATGGCAACCAGTTTATGTTTAAAACAACCCACAGATGTATCTAATAAGTCCCATTTGCTCCATTTAGATTTAAACTGAATTTAGTTTAGATGCATAATGTTCAGCCTGGAGGTTAAATAACATCTATATCTATTATCTAATTACAGATTTTCTTTTTCAAACTTAAAAGTTTTAGGCTCAGATCAAGGTTAACCTAAACACAAAAAGCAGTTAGTAATAATTATATGCATTAAGGGAAAGCAGCCATCCAAACCAATCAGAAAAAGTAACTAACATTAAAACATGGTTGGTCCAACCTTGGCAGCAACAACTCACATCAACTATTAGCAGAAAATGTCAGTGAGTTTATTACATCTTATTGAGGAAATTTGGCCCACTCTTCTTTGCAGTATTGTTTTACTTTAGCCACACTGGAGCCATTTTAAGCACGAAAACTCTGTTAAAGATCAAACCACATCGTCAAAATTAAATTTGGGTTCATACTTTGACTAGCCACTCAAAAACCTCCATTTGTTGCATTTGTTTCTTGTTTTTGCCATTTATAGAGAGTCTGGCAGTCTGCTTTGGACCTTTTTCCTCAGGTTTATCTGCTAAAAGGCAGATTTTATGGCTCCATAGATTATGGCAAGTCATCCAGGTCTCAGACCATTACTCTACTGTTTGACTGTCAGTATGATGGGTTTTTTTTCTGAGAGGCTGTGACAGTTTTACCCCAGCCAGGTGTAACAAGATACCTTCCTTCTAAAAAGCTCCACAATATTTTTTTTTACCAAAGTTCACCAGTTCCATGTTTTTACCAACTGTGGATAATTGCCTTGATTAGTAGTAAGTGAGACATTGATCAACATATCTGATGTGTATTTGCTGGATGATTTTGCTAATAAAATTTGATATTTATTGAATGATATTTTTATGATGTAAAGGCATTTTGAACTGCATGCTGGAACTCTGCTTGGGTTGCTAGGTGACTTCAATGGGGTTGCTAGGTAACAGGTTGGTTGCTAGGGAACAGGTCAGGGAGAGTGCCTGCTGATGTGACGTTATGTTTCACAAGTTTTTGAAATTGGCCATTTTCCAGACACCAAAACAATCTTAATTTATAGAAGAAAAACACAGCTGGGTGGTTGTTTTTTTAATAGCTTAGCTGTTTTTAGAAGCAATAGAAATCCAAAACCAAACCCGAAGTAAAAACATGCAAAATGTAAATTTTACTATATATATATGCCCGCTAATGTCCAAATGTAATGGTAAACCAGCTGACCAAACGTGCTGGAACTCTGCTGAGGTTGCTAGGTGACGGGGCTGGCCCTGGCTGGGGTTGCTAGGCAACGGCACAGTGCCACTGAATGTGACTCACCAATCAGGAGGTTCTTGAAACGACTTACAGACAGCAAAAAACAAAAACAAAAAACAAACAAAAAAAAAACATCTGGGTGATTTTTTTAAGTACATGGATTATTATAAGAAGCAGCTGAGACCAAAATGAAAGCATCAAATATGCAAAAAGTGAATTTTACATAACAGGTCAGGTTGGTTTGGATAGTTTTTTTCTCCCCAAAACAGACTGAAGTCACTCTGAAGTCAGTCTAAAATAAGACTGAAGTCAGTCTGTTTTGTATTTAAGTTATTTTTGTCCGACAACAAAAACATAACATTTCGTTTGATGATTTGAAACATTTCAGAGAGCCTTTTCACAGCACAGTAAACAACCAAAATCTGTGTGGTCACATTCATAAACCTTTGGGAAAGATCAGAGGAATTATTTTGGACATTTTGGAGAACAGAAAGCAGACTCCCTGCTTCTTTTTGGCTACTGCAGGATTAGAAAGTGAAAACCCCAGACTGACAGGATCCTCCTCCTGCTATCAAAACACCGAGGCAGAGAATGTGAGCTGTAGAGGCGGCTTTTAGTGACCTGTGTGCTAATAAATAACCCCAGTATGAAGAGGAGGAGGAGGAGGAAGAGGGGGAGTAACTAAGCTGAGTTTGCTGTAGGAATGAAGAGCTGACACCAACAAAAAGATGATTAAAGAAATAAAATTCTTATTACGCGACATGTTTTCCCTGAGTATAACCATAATATTATAAAGAGAACTGATATTAAACCAGAAGATGGGAGATAAAGAAAAGAGCCTTACTAGTTTGAAGGCTAACATAAATTAGACGCATTAGGGAGATAAAACTGAACTGGCCTTCAGTTTGAGTCACTTAAATATGATTTCTCTTCTGAAAATTATCCCTCATAATGAGACGAGTAGAAAACAAACAGCCAGTATGTTTCAGCTTATTTCATCTTCTAATTTTTTTCCTTTTCCTGCAAACTCCCCCCTGGTATTTCTAGATTCACTCTGACGCTTCTTACTGTTTGGTGGGAATCTTCTCTGCCAGGCCGAAATCTCCCACCACCGCCGTGTAACCATTGTCGTCGCATTTGATCAAGCAGTTCTGTGAAGACAGACACCCCCAAAAGCACAGAATGTTACTTGGGGAAGTTGCGACGCAGACAGATTAAACAATAATTTATGGTTTATTAACCAGACCTTTGCTTCCTATTTAGAGTAGTTATAAGAAAACTGTGCATTACAAGTTTAGCCACTTCCTTCTTCTTCAGCTTACTGTAAAGTATTCAAACTCTCACTGGAACCAGCAGAGCAGCATGTGAATGAAAGACACCTGTAAACCATGAGAAACTATCATGACACCTAATTAACTGAGCTGCATATTAATGTTCACAGTTTATTTATGGTACATGAAGCTAATGCACCACTTAAATCTCGCTACGCTTTTCTTCCTAAACTCCGTAATTTGCAATGGTCGAGTACAGTTAGCTTCTCTGAAAACAACAGCATAATTTCCACATGCTCACTGGGGAAGTTAAAAGTTAAATGACTTTAAATGATTTGAGGAAGTGCAATATTTCTACCTTCTGAAGAGAAACAACTTAACCGTAAACAACTTACAAGAGAACATAGCCGATGTCCTTTAATGCCAAAAGTGTCTGGGTTAGTTTAAAAAACTATGTAGTAATGCAGCCATTGTTGTTTACAGGGAGATAAGCTGCTCTAAAAATGATTTAATAGAAGAAAACAATGCAAAGTACTGTATGAAATGGTTCTGTCATTACTGACAGGGCAAACAGAAAAACTTTATCGCCATTTCTGGATTTTATGAAGGAAGACTGTGAATTTCTTTTTATAGTGTTGCTTTAATCAAATGACGTTTGTAGGATTTATGTGCACCAGACCCATTATATAGGCTATTTTGTTCCCTAAATATAAAATAACTCAATTTAATTTGTTCCACCATATTTTCCTCTGGAAAGTTGCACACATTCTTTCTAAAACCTAAATCTTGGTTCTTTAATTTTACAATGTTATATTGCATAGATTAGCAGATCTAGACAAGTTTTATTTTGTAGGAATAGTATGCAAAAATAGAAAAAAATTTGCTGATCCCTGGCTTAATGTTTAACTAATTCATATCCATATAGGGCTTTTTTTTTTTAAAGGAAGTTTGTTTTCCTCCCCATAGTCAAATGTGTGTTTTTCAACATTCCTGCCAACAAACACCTAATGAACCTTCAGTTTTACAGTTGGTCATCGTTTCCTGTTGGAGCTCCAACAAATGTGTGTTGGTGCATATTTTCTGAGTCAAATGACTAGCAGGGCTAACTGGCTGTACAGTTGTTGGCACTGATGGCTTTTAGCAAGAATGTCCACACTGCAAAAACACAAAACCTTACCAAGTACTTTTTGTCCAGTACACTTTAAAAAAGATAAGACAACTTTTCAGCAAGATACTGGAGCTCAATTTAAGTCAGTAATTCCTTAATGTTGATGACTAGATCATTTCACTTTTAACATGGGAAAAATGTCTTGTTATAAGTGAAATAATCTTCCTCCAATTAGCCTCAGCTAACCTTGGAGGTGAGGTCCCGGTGGAATATGCCTTTGGAGTGCAGGTAGGCCACACCGCTGGCGATATCACAGCCCAGTTTCACTCTGGCGGGCCAACTCAGGTGCTTGTTGCTGTCTAGAAGTTGCTCCAGGTTTCCTCCGTTGATGTACTAAAGAAAGAGGGAAAACATTTCAAACATGTGAACAAATGGAATATACAGAACTGTATAAGTGGTAAAAAATAACTTATGTCACGGTGTCCCAAAGATTTTGTTCACAGCACAACTATAATATTTGAGTTGAGATTTTTGTCTTCAAAATTCTGATCAATGGCAAAAACACAAAGTGTGGACCAAAAGAAAGTGTAGGTAGAAGTGCAAGCTTATTATACTCTCACATTATTATACACAAAGCCTCATCAAAAACAAAGCAGCAGGATCTTTCAGTATATGTTTTTAACAAGTTGTGGCGTTCCAGCTAAATCAGTAGACACACTCATAAAAGAAAACCATAAAACTTGTTTTTTTATAAAATGATTTTTATACATTTTGTTATTAATTGAAGAGTGAAAAACACCGTTATGTTTGGGTTTTGAACAATAAACTTAGTTATATGCATTTTCAAAGCAGGTCTCAAATATTTGGACCCCCTTGTCATTGCCTACAATGACAAGGGAAGCCGTCTGGATGAAAAAAAACAAAAACAAAACATGAACACTGTATGCGCTGGGCTTTTACCTTAGAATGGCCAACTCTCTTATTCCTATGTCAATTTGATACAGCAGAGGCTTCCACACTTCCCATATTTGTGTCCTCTGTCACTTTTATAAGCAGTTAAAACTGTTTAATCCGTTGTTAACATGTTGTAACCTGTTTTTCCGAGCCGCCTTTAAACGCAACATGAGCGCTACGACGCTCGCGCTGGGTTTCCACCTGTGAAGGAGACCTGCTGCTGCTGGGCGGAGCTACGGAGGTTTGTGTTAGAATCACGGCAGCAAACCAGCAAAACGCAAAGAACTTTTCACAGTTTTTCCCTCCAAACTAACCGACTGAGTTGAGTAAAGCTGTTGGATGCAGGTAATGTTAGCTAAAAGATGACTAGCTAATATCAATACAGAACCTTAAGCTTAACAAGTACCTTGTAGGCTACCGATGTTGGTGTCTATTTTCAGCTACATACATTCATTTTGCCCCAAAAAAGTCAACAAAACACTTTTCTCAAAGCAACTAATGATCACACAGGACATAACTGAACTTTTGACTGTAGATAACATTCATATTTGATATTTCTGGCCTGTCAGAATAATGGACGAAAAATTGTCCAAGAAGTTATAGCGACAAGCAAAAATATCGTTGAAACTATTTTCAAGTAATATAATGGTAATGGAATGATACATTCTCAAAGATCATGAAACTTTAATTTCTAAAGAAGATTTTAAATATAAAAAATAAATAATACAACAAATAAATGAATTATGGCATAAACAAAGACCTATGCACAAGACTGAAGACTTTTGTCATCCAGCTTTTGGTAGAAAGAAAGACAAAAGAGAAAAACAATAAATCATGCAAATGAAAATGATTGAGCTTGTTTTAATTTATTAAGCGATTAAATGATTTATTGCAACAGGCCTGCATATTGACTAAATCTAAATTAAAAAATATCATGCAGATGCATTTTTCAGAACAGGTATTTTTATCATATATGTCCAAATATACACTCAGAATGAAAACCAAAGAAACCCACTTGACTCCATTGGGTTTTGGGTTTGTCGCTTTGATCCTCAGGAACTCGCCTGACCTTCCTGCTGGCATGCAAACACCCTAATCCCATGTCACATATCATGAGCAGCAGCAGTTAACTAAAGAGAGTTGGCATGAAATGGGGAGACGGTCTGGTTAAGCTGTGGTTACTGACTGACAGGCACAGAATTAGAGCAAAGGGTGGTGCTGGAAGGAGGTCTCAACCGTCGGCTCCGTGTTGCTTTCACTGATTCTTGAGAAGACATTCAATTGTATTTTTCTACTAAATTCTTTCAGCTGAATCTAGATTCACAGTTTAGACCAGATACTTATACACTCTGGGTCATTTTTTCTCACTGCTGAACATTAAATTCGACTAAATGTTCCTTCTTTTATTTCAGGAGGTCAGAATTGTTTATTGCTTTCTTCAAATTCAGAAGCTTACCCAAACGACTTGGGTCAAACCACACAGATTTTCTATGAGGCTAGTAACAGGCCTTTGTGATCCAAACACTGACTTTGTTCCCCTTAAGGCACTTTTTGACTAAGTTGACAGTAATCTTAGGGTCATTGTCTGTTAGGAAGACCCATTTGTGCCCAAACTCAACAACTTTGCGGACAGACTGAGATGCTGCCTGAACATGTCAACGTATTTGTTTCTCATGAAACCATTTATGTCAGTCTCAGCTCGGTTAACGTGAGCTCTGGCGCAGTTTGAATGGATATGTGAACGCCAAGCAGAGTGAAAACTAGAGCTGGAATGGTTTATCGAAAGAGTCAAAGATCTCCATTACTAAACTTCCTTGACACAAATCGTCTGCCTTGAAGGGTTAAGATATACAGAACCAAAACAAACGTGACAATCTAGCGCCAACGGGAGAAATGACTTGTGTCGTTTTGTTTTGTTTTTAACCAAAGATTTAAAAAAAAGAAATCCTCCAACCGCTAAAATCTGACACCACTCTATTTTGTTTATATTTTGTGAGCTCAAGTCTTCTTCAGAGGTTTTTGTGTCATTTCCTTCAGTGGTCTTGATGCAGCGCCGCCACAGGTGAGGACGAGAGCATGTTTTCAAAGAGTTCGGTTGGTTTGACAGTGCAGTGTGAAAGCGAACCGCAGCAGCTGAAAATGTAACAAATGTTGCTATTTTGGCCCTCAATCGAACCGAGTCTATCGGGTATAAAAACAACTTCAGAAACGGTAAGAATGTTGTTGATCTGGTCTAAAAACAGAAACACGTCATTTTTCCATGTCAGACGGTGAGAGAATTGGGTAAATGATCAGTTTCCAACCAAATTTTCCTTTTGTCTTATAAAACAGTTTGCACAGTAAATAACAGTGCAAACTGATTGAACCTACAAGTGATAATCGTATTTGTCCTGAAAACTGAACAGAGCTCAACATTAATTGATAAAGGGGGACTTAAATTGAAACCTGTCCAACTTATTTTTCCTTTATGACCACCTAAACAACACAAATTAGAAGAATACCAGCAGTACAATCTCAACCAGCTCAAATAAAATTGGAAATAAAGTTGTATATTTTTTCCTAAAATCTGCTTTAGAGTTGCTGATACAACGCAGTCAGCTCGGTTTGGGTTTGAGCCCTACAGGAACCTCTCCATCATGATGTACAAAGAAGACAAATGAGGCAATACAAAACATATGTCAGGTCAAAAATGTTATGGAAGTTACTGTGATGGACTGTCTGGGATTCGGACTGTAAACCCTGGAAAGACTCAAACAAAGAATCCTTGTTTGCTTTCAGATCAGCTTAAATCGCCATAATCCCATCAGAGGTCATGACTCACCATTAGCCCTGAATATGACTGCAGGAGCCGGATGCATTTAACTGAAAGTCAGCATAATCAGAGCAGGTCATCGTCCATCAGGTCAGTTTGCCCCTTGCAGATAATCATGTCTAAATGTCAAATCATCTTGTGATGCTAAATATTTGCATTCTGAAGCAATTCTGGAGCCAGCTGGTGGAAATTGTGAAACATAAGACTTTTAAGAGAGGTTGTAGCATTAAAAGTCATTCAGTCTTTATTGCAACATAGACTTTGGCTGGTATTAGGTTAAAGGTTTACCTTCACTGCATGAAGCCTCCTCACTATTCCAAGTTTTTTTCCAGGATGTGGTTTTCATCCGCTTGTATCAAAGTTAATGAGTTTCTCAAGGTAACCTTGGGGCAATCCTGTAACTTTATTCCAATTTTCCTCTGCATGGAGAGTCACAGAGGGGCCAGGTAACAAAAAACAAACAAAAAAAAAAAAACCGCCAGGAGCCTGTGACCGACATGAGACGACAGGATCTGTTTACCCTGCAGAAGGAAAACAGGACCTACCACGGTGTCTGAGCAGGCATAATCAGACGTGTGCCTCACAATGGGCTTATTTACATCACAACTACCGTGTGCCTGTGTGTTTGCATGTGTGCAAACTCTAAGACTTGGTGTTATGGTACACAGCTGCAGAAAGCTGGTGTCTTCCTCTCCCACGGCTACAATAAACACTTTCAAACTGCAGCACAGAAGTAATAGAGAACATATGTGTGAGTCTGGGAGCATCTTCTATAAACGACGCCTTCATCTGAGAGACAGTGTGATGTAATATTAGCTTACAGCTATTTACTGTTACATCCAACATACCGTGTCTTACACATTCTGTCACATTACAACACAAGTTTTAATGTGTTTTGTTGGAGTTTTATCCGACCAAACATATAGCAGCATATACAGACGTAATCCAAAAATGTGAATATGCATTATGAGTCTCATTTGTGAGATTAAAAGTATATTTCGAAAATGTGTTTAAGAACAAAGTAAAAATAGAAAAATAATAATAATCCAAATAGCCGTAACAACTGACATGCAATTTTACACAAATTGCTCAAAAAAAGAGCGATAAAAGATTAAAAGGCATTATGATTTTCTGCCCCTCTTACAACAAACTTTAAGCAGGCATTAACATACTTTTTGTTAAGCTTACATTTCTGTTTTATTTTCTTCTTAGCTTAATGTAATATTCCATTTTACGTCGCGTTTTCATTATCTATACGTGGAAAAATCAGAAATAAAAGCTATAAACATACATCTGTGTGTAATTAATCTATATTTTGTGCTTTACTTGGAGACAAAGTTCTTAAAATAAATAGACTTTTCAATAATATTCTAATTAAATGTGTTGTTTTATATTAAAAAAAACATTAAAATGCAGCATGCATTTTTTTTACTCTTCACTTTTATATCCCTAGATAAAATTCAGTGAATCTTAATTCTTTAACCTCTGCTGAATTTCAGCTTCTCTTAAATAAATTTAATGAACAAATGAAATTACGAAGACTGAGAAACATGCCAGACAGGTCAGGAATGACGTCGTAAAGTCGGTTCAAAAGAGAGCATCACACCTGGTTTATACCGGAGTCTCACCACATTAGTGTCTGTTGTTTCAGTCAGTCGTACATTTCCCTGTTTTTATAAGACAGAAGAGCAAGGAAGGCCCAACAGGAAAAGCAGCAAAGAAGTTTGAAAGCGTGTCCATTTTTACAAGAATATTCATGGTTGTATATTAACAGAAGTTTAAAAGACTTGTAAAAACATATAAAAAGTAACACCCACAACAGCCCAACATTCAAGTTAAATTTGTATTAGGAAAGCACTTCCTCTATAGATTCTTCATCTGCTACTAATCGTTAAATAAGGACAGACTGTGAAATCCACTGCTTGAAGACAGGAAATGTGGTAAATACCTCAAGCAAGAACATAAAAATCATATAGACACTCCTCAGGTCTGAATTCTCTAAAAACATCTTCAAACTGAGAAGCAGCCAACATGGTAACTCTGGAGGAGCTGCAGTAAGTTATAGCTCAGGTGGGAAAATATCCTATCAACATTTAGTCGTTTACATCACACATTTTTATGTAAGAGTGGCAAGAAGAAAGCCAAAAGGAGTTCTCAAGCCATGCAAGAGAATCTAAAAGCTTTCAGTTTTATAATTTAATTCTTTTATTGATCATGTAAATATATATAAAGAAATTTTATTTTGTCTAATTTCATTTAGCAAAAAATGTTGAAGCATTTAAACTAACAATGTAAGTAAAAAGGAACATAAGTTCAGTACAACGGGACGGATCATTTATTCTGAAAATTACAAATTTAAATTTTTCACACCTTCATGTGTTTCAGATAAAAACAAACATGCACATTTTGTACCAATTGCCTTTACATTATGAGGCTAAATGTTTACATTTACTGTAAATAAATTAAAATTTTATGAACGGGAATAATGCATTTACATGCATTTATCTATTTCTTGATTGATAAAGCAATGCTTTTACTAAATTTTGCAGCTGAAAGCTTTAAAACTTTCTAAGAACCTTTCTCAGACAGAAACAAGTGAAACGTTAGGTAAACTGGAGGGCATTTGGTTCTTTTGGTTTTCCACAATTACAGGCTTTTGTGCTCTTGGGTGACACGATGTTCACCTAATAATAGCTGGGACATGAACTCCACAACAAGAGATGGAACATGACTGCAGAAGTAGTTTGCCTTTCATTAGCTGGGACATTTTGATCAAAGGTATCATTACTTTGTTCTGGAGCTTTAAAGGTGACCTTTAATGCTTCCTAGGACAAGACTAGGACAAGTCTATGGGTGATACAAAACATCATTCTTATATAATGAGATTTTAGTGTGTTCAGTTCTGCCTATTTTGAGCCATTTTAGTTGTCACTTTAAACCCGCATGAGATGAAGTACACATAAATATGGCTGCGAACAGATGTGTAATTTTACAGCCGTACATGTTTGACTAGCAGAAGTGGGGCCTCCTGCACAACCAACAAGAATGGAGAAAGTGGTTTCTGGATGCCCAGTCAACAGCAAAACATGTCTTTTCCAGCAGCAGTAAAACAAGTTGAAAAAAATCCTGGAGTTCTGCTTAGGTTGCTAGGTAACGGACTGAGTTTCTGGGGTTACTAGGTGAAAGGTAAGTGCCTGCTGGAGGTTTTTGAAATGGTTCATTTTCCAGACACCAAGAAATATTAATTTATTGTCAAAAAAAAAAAACCAGCTGGATTTCTTAAAATAAATTTTTACAGCTGGGATGTTTCTAGAAGCTGTAGAAACCCAAATGGAAGTATTTATGCAACATGTGAATTTTGCATAATATGTCCCCTGTAATGTGAAACAGTTTGTGTTTACTTCCTCTTACCTCTGTCAAAGCGTGTAGCTGGCCCTCGTGGACGCACACTCCCTTAAACCTGGAAAAAACCGACAAAGATTTTGAAAAAGCTTAGAATAATCTAAGGTTTTTCTGGAATATGTAAACTGAGAAACCAGGCAAGACTGAACAGGTGATTGCTGTAGGACTGTCTGCTAAAAGTGGGATAATAACAGCCCATCTGCCTCACCTACATTCTTCCCATTTCTACCTTTGCCTTGCCCATCAATTTCCAGACCTAATAAATCTAACCAGCCACTTCAGAACTATTTATTTAACCTGAAGTTAGGGCTGAATAATCAAAAACAAAGGTCATGTTCTTCAACTCACCAGAGACACAATGTGCAACAAATGGACAAACTTTGTTCATGAGCTGCTTTGAGGGCTTCATAACACTCGAGGCAAAGAAAAGGTCACATTTCTGGGTCTTTGCTGGATTTTTTAGCAAACAATGACTCCACAGTGTGTTTGTTCACACAGAGACAAACATACAAGGCACGCTCAACAAAGATCACTTTGTACAAGATGTGTGCATGTGAGGGAATGCACACAGAAGAATATTTATGCATGTATGTGCATGCTTCGTCCACACACTCTCCCACCCAGAGGCTTAGAGCAAGAAAAAAAACTATATTCCGATCATTTTTGTTTTTCTATTGTTTAATTCAACATTCACTATAATTGTAGATTATAAAATTAAAATATTTAAACAGGTGCCAAGAAAAAAAGCTTGGCAGGATGTTTACAGCATCTTAATCAGGAGTAACTTCTGGGTTCAGACTCAAGATTCTGTTGTTTTCTACAAAGTTCTGGCCAGATCTTTACGTACATGCATGATCAGTGGATATTATAATACCACAAGCAAATTAAATATAAATTAAAAATGAGTTTAACTTTGATATCCTTAGGATGGTAAAAAGATATTTTTTAAATCACGAATATTTACTGTAGGCTTCCAGTTATACATCAAAACAGTGAGCTCTTCTCAGTAGAAATGTTTGGTTTCCTTTCAAAAACCAACCAAATTTAAGAACTTAAAGCATAAGTATTCGATTTAAATGGGATTCATGATATTCCAGAAGTTTTTTTTTCTGCTTTAAACATAAAAATCCTTTTGATTTGCGTTTGTGATTATTGGAACACCAATTTGTGTCCATTTCCAATCATCTAGCTGTCTATTTGGACGGAGGTTAGGAAATCCTCCATTATGCCCCACAGCATGATGCTGTCACCACCGTGTTCAATCTTTGTCTTCTTAAAAATAGCATAGATGTAAAACTAGCCTCTGTCCTCTGTGGACATTATTAAACATTAGTGGCTCCTGGACAGATCCTTAATATTCTAATTAATCCTGTCGCAATAATCAATTAAGCATGAAAAATTAGGATGAGCTTAATAATTTCCATTTTGATGATTAATATTTTATTAATGGCAATTTTGTTTACAAAGAAGTAATAATCAATTTCATTTGAAGTTTCGGATTTGTGTTTCTTTTAGTTCCTTTTTATTTATTGTTTCTGACTTATGTTTTTTAATTTTTGATATTTAAATGTCCTCCAGTTCCAGTGTGAGGTTTTGTGAACAAAATATAAAATTATTAGTCTCTGAGGGGGACAAACTGGCATTATTACATAATTATCATTATAGTAGTTGAAAATTGTTTCAAAATGGCAATATTATCGTTTATCGCAATAATTTCCAGGGCAATTTATTTTCCAGAAACATTTGTTATTGTGACAGGCCTAATCCTAATGAAGGAGTCAGATTAGGTCAAATGTTTCAGAGTTTGGGGTTTCCAACAGAACTACATCTCCAAACACATCAGAACTGTGTTAGGAACACACAACCCCGCAAGCTTTTTGGCTCAGCAGCATTATTTTCCCTTTGAGGTTTTGATCTGAAATTCAATAACATGGAAGCCATATTACGTAAAAACACTTGTCAATTTCCTCAAGCAATCAATTCTTAGATTCAATAAAATGCTGACATAATTGTTTAAAGGCTTTTCCTCGTCTGTAATGACATAAAAATGTAATTCCTGCTTTTTGTCTCCAGGCTTCTGGTGCAACTCTAAAACAAACTGTCTCCACATTTGATACGTTTTCTAGTTCCCCCAATGGAAAACTGTTCATCCCCACAGGGGGTCATGAGCTACAGAGAGACTATAGTGATGACAAAACAGGCTGGTGGAAATGTTTTGAGTCATTATTTATATGGAGCGAAATTATAACCAAGAACACGGTTTTTAAATTACAAAAAACATTCAAGTTTTTACATTGTGGTTAAATTACACTTTAAAAGTCAGCTGCTGTTGCGACATAATGCATTAACAAGCTCAACGAAGTGGAAAATAATCACATTACTTTCTTAGCTTTGGTTAAAAGCAGAATTAATAGGGATCAGTAGCCTCTGTAGTCAGATTGTTGATTACCTCAGTATGTTTGGATGGCAGAGTCGATTCATGAGCTGGACTTCTCTCAGCATGTTCGCCCTGTTGCTGCTGAGTTTGTTCATCTTCAGAGCCATGACCTGGTCTGAAGCACGATGACGTACCTGAAAGACAGAACGGCTTCATTTAATGCTCAAAGACAGGCAAACATGTCAAAACAGATTATTATATTGCATAAATTTTAGCCAAAGTAATGGTAAAAAGGGTTTTATGCACCAAAAGACAGATGTTTAGGTGCTAAAATCTGGTCTCAGTAGGACAAAACAGATATAACAGAATGATTTAACTAAACAGCAAAAATCAGTTTAACACAATGCCAAACTCAACTCAGAGAACCAATTGTTGCAAGCCTTCAATCTGGGAAGAGTTAAAAGGTCATCTATAAGCAATTCACAAGCATAAAACATTAAGGACAACTGGCAATCTCCCCAGCAATTTCTCACAAAGACTGCAGCATGCAGTGCTAAAAACATCCCATAAAAACAAAGAGTTCCCAGTCTCTATGTGCCTGTTAAATGTCAAACTTCATAATGGTATAATGAGAAAAAGTCAGAACAAATATGAAGAACCCAAAGAAATAGCTAAAACATTTGGAACAATGTTCTAAAGAGAGAAGGGAACAAATGGAGGTGCTTGGCCATAATGTGCATCACCATATTTAGAGAAAAACATATACAGAACAAACTTTTGAAACCAAGTGTCAAGCATGGTGGCGGAGGAGTGATGATATGTTTGGCTCCGACACGACTGGGAACCTTGCATTCAATTGAGAAGTCAAACAGCATGTATTCAATATGAAGCAAGGGTTTGATCCTATATTAGCGTTAAAGGAAAAATGTTTATCCACTGTCGCCGGGAGCAACACCAGCTAGCTTTAGCGTTCACAACAGGCTCCACTGAGGGGAACTAGCTGCAGCTCAACAAAGAGCAAGGGAGAGGGTGGTAGCAGCACGTACGTGAGGATGATTGACAGCGCTAAGATCCTCCAGCTTTAAACCCGACTTGCATAGCGATTTGCACATCGGTGTGCGTTTGTTAGTGAAACTGCGTGAATATGGTTATGTGATCAATGCTAGTTTTTAAGTGTGATTTCCAAACAAGAAAGCTAATGCTCAAATGCCAGCTAACTTTTCCGCTAATGCTATACATGTGTCCTAAAGTCTTTAAATTCAGAAATCTTCCAATGCTGTGCTGCTGCCACAGTTCACTGCTCTTATGTTTTAGTTTAAACTAATGATGGTTGCAGAAAAGACTTTGGCAGCATGTTAAAAACTCTTCTGTGAGTAAAACTTGCTAAGCACATATTTAGCACATGCAGCTAGATGCCAGAGGAAGCAGATAAAGAAGGCGACACAAACAAGCGAAATGAGGTTAGTCACTGCTGACCATCCATGATAACAGAGTGCATGTGTCATTTTCAGAGCCCTACAATCAATTTAGTGCTGTTGTGCACTGGGAGCATCTCAGTTTTTAGATTGCGGTAGCATCAGCATTCATTTATCTATGGCTGACTGGACTTGGGTGGAGGTCACCGCAGAAAGATGTTGATTGCAGCACCATGTCAATTTTAAAGCCTTTCAGGTTTGCTCTTAAATGCACAGCCACTACTCGGAAATGTTACATTAACCACATTTTAAATGTTACAAAACAGCATGAACAAGAAGGATGTCCTTTGAACTAGTCAAAAAATGTCAAAAAAGCCCATTTCTTCACAATCTTTGAAACAGTGAGGTAAAAATAGATCATACCACCACAAAAAAAGGCTGCACATTTAAATTAACTGATGATGCATGTAGGCAAATAGGAAATATCAACCTACAAAACCACTGAGAGGCGCTCACAACGTGACTGTGCTTCTGTGGACAGACGCACTCATCTACCTACATTTGCTAACTCATTTCCTGGAAGCAGAAACATTTATAGATCGAGATGAAACTAATCTGACACGACTGCGCCAACACCTCTACTTCAGACAGAAGGTTAAGAGCAGGAAATTATTTAACAATATCAAAAATAAATGCAAACAGTTACATGATATCTATGACGTGTATTTGTTTGTACAAAATGAATTGGCCTACAAGTCAGAATAATGACATATTCTATCTATTTTAATGTCTTCCTCAAACACAGGTACAGTAACACAATGAATAGGTGGCATCATTTACAACAGAAAGCAGAACTGACAGCTACACAAAGCTAAAATGAACTGCATTTGTTTCAATGACAGAAGTTAGGAAAAATATAAACATGTGCAGTTTGAAAGAACTGCAAAGGTTTACTACCATTAGTTACAGGATATGACAGCGCATTAGGGCTACTGAAGATAGACAGAAAAAGGAGAAGTAAAGAAAAAAAACAAGAACATTTCTGAGTCTGAAAAGTCAAAAATTTGCTAGAAATCTTTTTTTATGAGATTCACCTCACAAAATTTGGTAGAAAGAACAAAGGCGTTTCTGAGTCCAGAAGGTCAAACAACTGCTAGAAAAATTTCAAAATTTGAGATTAATATCTTAGAAATTTGCTTGAAAAAAGACAAAGAAATTTGGTATTAATATTATTAGAGTTTTAAAAGTCAAACATTGTCTAAATATTTACATTTTTAAAGGGCTAAAAAATTTACTTTTGAAATTCAGAAATTTCAATGTTTTAATTTAGAAAATTAGATTAATATCAACATTTCTGAGTATTTTCTAGCAAATTTCTGACTTTTAGAAATTTTTGAAAGTTTTGAAAGTTGAAAATGTTAAACTTTTGAAACAAAAATTTTCAAGATTAATTCCAAAATGTTTCTATATTTTTCTACCAAATTTTCAACTGTTCAAATACAGAAATTCCCACCTTTTTTTCAAAGAAAGATTTTTTGGTGGAGATTTACTAGTACGCCATCGTAATAGGATCATGGATTCACATAATCAGAGATTCCTGTACTCGCTCCCCCCCTCTCTCTCTCTCTCCTTCTTTCTGGGTCTCATCCACAGACAAAAATCTCTCTGTTCAAGTTCAAAGGAGGGGGCTTGGCTATAAGAGGCGACAGTCTCCACCACAGGGCAGCAGAAACAACAGATGGCCCTGAAGGCCTTCTCCCCCATATCTGTCTATCCTCCTCCGACCCCCCGTTTCTCGCTCTTCACATCCCCCTCCTCCCCGTTTCCATGTGTTCCTGATTCTCCTCTTCTTCTCCGCTCTGTGGCTTCAAACAAACCATGATGCCCAATCCTAATCATTCCCTGCAGTAGTAGTAGCAGGAGTAGTAATATCTTTCTTTCCCATCTTCCTCTGAAGTCTCCCCCCCACTTCTGTTGGCTCTCCTTTCAAGTGGAAAACTTAACCCCTTTGTCCATCCCCTCCAAACCCTCTCCTCTAATTTTTTCCACCCTGCTGAATCCAAGATCCGACCGACCTCTTCCCCACAAACTCCTCTTCATCTCCATCTATGCCTTCCTTTGTACTCGCCGGACACCTAAAACCTCATCTAAACCCCCCTTTTTCGTCTCCCTCACCTCAGCTCTCTAACATCAGAGGTTTTTCTCTTTTGTTTCCGCTTCTCTTTTAGCTCAAGCCTTCATCCTCATTATTTGCCCCATTTTTCCATACATATCTCCCTCCTTTGAGTGCAAGCATTTCGACAGCACAATGTGTTCATCTTCATTCCCATTTGCTTTCTTGTCAGTATGCAGATTCTTTTTTTTGCAGTAATAAGACCATTAGTCACAGGAATTTCCCACTAGACTGAGGTGGTACCTATATTTAGTGGATCATGAGGGTGTTTCACCTGACAAAGAGAGGAAGGCGAAATGTTAGGTCATAAATGTCTCACACTAAGAATGAGAGTAAAACCCAGCCACAATGACATCTGGTCCTATTAAATTTCTCAGAATTGGTTTTAATAAAAATCTGGAGGTGTTTTTTTAAACCCATGTTTTACTTTTATTAGACTCAGAAAGGGGGAATCCAACACTAAAGGGGGTATATTGTACTTTCCAAGCACATAGTGCCATTTTACAGCACAATGAAGCAGGTATGTTACCTTCAGTTGTTTTTAAAATGATTTACACATCAAACATAACTAAAAACAAATTTGATTTTGCAATTTAAATTGGGCCTCTGTCTGTTTAAGAATCTCCTACTCTTTCCAACACTCCCCCAATCAGCACGTCATCACAACAATGCTTCTCCATTATGCCGTTTACAATCATTGTAGTTTGTATTGTAGACCTGAAAATACGTGTGTCAAACTCAAGGCCCGGGGGCCAAATCTGGCACGCCATAAGTGTTTTTTTGTAGCCATCTAGACTTTAGTGGGACACAAAAATAAATCATGATAACAGTTGTGTGCTGGTGGTTTTTATATTAATGTGAAAAGATGTTCAATATTATTTAATTTTAAGAAGAGATCATCAAATGCAGACATTTATCAATATTTTACCAGTTTGTAAATTTATTATTTTATCAATATATTCTGCTGAAAGACATTCGTGATCATTGACACCCATGTCTTAAACAACTGCTCTAAATATAAACATGTAAACTAGCTGTTGTTCAAGAGGAGACCTTACCTGACTTTTGAACACAGTTGCCTTACTTTAATGGCGTGTGTTACTGTCTTTCGCATTTTGAAGAGAAAACAAGTGAAATGGGCCTCTGTGTCCAGATGCCAATGATGATTTTGTTCAAAACAATTATTTCAGAATTTCTCTCAAATCAAAAGGTTGGATTTTTGAAAAATGTTCCAGAGTGAGATTTTGCTACTGCAGCAAAAGCAGAATTTATTTTTTATATATTTATGTCATCTTTACCAAGGATAGCAAATATTGTGGAGGGCAATAAATGTGTGGAAAACAATCTTTAGAAAATGTAAAAAAAAATTTATTTACATCAGAGAATGATGCAAAATCAAAATTATGTGCAATTTTGTGCAACTCTGCTTTATTCTAAAGACTAGCAGCCATTACACTTTATCTAAACCAAAATCGTTCTTATAAATTTTCACTCAGACAGGCTTCCAATAATTCAGCAAGTGGTAAGTACTGTGATAGATGACAGTTTGTAAAACAAAGTCAAATTTTTAGTTGTGAAAGTGCTTGTGACCTCCAGTGACACGCCTGGAGGGAAAGGGGGATTTAAGTGATGTTTAACTTGACCTCAAAACGTCAAAGATACTGAAGATAACACAAAGTTTTCAACTCGCTAAGGTGACAGAGTCAAACCAAATTAAAAAAATACCTTCAGTTCAACATCTGCATCAATTTAAAAACAGTAATTGCTCACAACTTTTTACTCATATGATATTCTAACCTTAACCCAATGAGACATAGAAAAGTCATGAAAAGCCTATTATCACTTCTGTAATTTTCCAAATTGGGTGTTGATGTGTGAAATCAAAAATGAGAGGACATGAGAAGAAAATCCAAAGGATCTAAAGGTTCAGCATAAAAAAAACTTCAGAGAGGATAAACAGGGAGGTAATTTCCGTTCTCCACCCACCTTGAAAACATCAGAGAAAAACCCAGAGCCAATCCACTCGCAGGTGAAGTCATCAAGGCGTGTCAGGCAGGAGAAGGCACTGATGAGGGCTCTGTAGGAGGACGGACACACCCTGCCCACCTGGACGAAACAAGAACAAACGGGTGAAAAAAGTGACATAATATTCATGTTCCAAATTCCAAACTTTCCTGGTTATTTACAGACTCTTACTTCATGATGAGCTCAAAAACTTGAAAATAAATGTCAAAAGATGGAGAAAGTTAGAAGGGCATTTTCAATATAACCGATACTGTACAGTCTCTTGTTATCATTTTCTTCATATTTTATCTTTAAATTTACTGCTGGTACACTTCAGTTCCCCCACTGAGGTGCAGTATTTATATTCTAAAGCACATTTTTGTGTTTTTGCAGATCAAAATCTGCAAAAATACATAAATAAATTGTTTAACCAATGGATTGGAATCACTAATTGTTCGTTTTGGATGTTCGCTGTCAAAAGCACAAATCACTAAGGGATCTTTTCATCAATAACAACCTTTACAATTCAAAGAGTCTCTTTTGACCTAGGTCCAATTAAATAAAGGAAAATCTTGAACCAAAAAACCTACTTGACTCTTTGATAAAATAAATACTCATAAATAGCAGGGTCAGTAATTACTTAATTGCATTCAATCCAAAAGGAAATATTGACAAAAGTCTGTGTGGGCCAACAAATGTCACTTTTAATGCATTTTTGTTTTTTTACAAGTTAGGATTGCAATGACAGCTGGACTGATTTCTTAAAGCGAATGTGTTCATGTATTTACCTCATCATATGCTCTGTTAGGCAGTGCATTTTTACACATATGCATGCATCCAATGTTTGAATCTACTTAATTCAATAAAAAATTATAACGTAATCTTGTAACCAACACATGTGCCTGCCCTTTCTAATATGTAAAATTCAATTGTTTGCCAACGCATGAAAATTGTTGTGGGTTTAAGAAATTCGGCCTGTTGAATGGAGACTTCCAGGAGAGGAGAAAGGACTGAACAAGAGGCTGAAGTTCAGAGTGCTGGAAGCACAGTTAAAAAAAAGATACATTTAAAAACGAGTCGTAAGAAAATGTGGATTTTATATCACTGCTGTAAATTTTACCAATAATATAGCCACTGAATGGCTTTCTAATACAGTACAGCCCTATTATTTGCTTTTATTACAAAATTAAAGAACCAATCTGGTTCCATTTTTAGGTTTTCATCCAACCTTTACAAGAAGAGCAATAAAACGCTCTCTCTTGAGTAAGATTATGCAAACTGAGTCCTTTCCATGGAGAAAAGCAGTCTGCCCACTTCAAAAATCTCATTAAAAGGACTAAACAAAAAAAATATACTTATATCTTGGCATCCATTTTGTGAAACTGTATGTTATTATCACATAAAACAGTAAGAGAGCTTGCTCCAAGTAATTAAGAGTCGTTGCATAGAGGGTAAAACGCCACATGAAGGCTCAGGGTTGGAACCTTTAATATTGAATATATTAAATATTGATCCAATTTCAGCCTCCGAAGTGCAGTTACACACAACCTCACAGAATTCATACACAATAATTGCATTTCTCTTTTTTTCTATTCAATATAGAGGGATTATCAATTGACGTCACACTGTGTCAGCACCCACTGTACCGTGCATGTCGCCTGTAATACTATTTTCAATTAGGCTAATAAAATTATTTACAACTCGGGGCCAGATCACCTCTCTTCGCCCGGCGCCGCTGTCAGAGGTTTAATTTTTAAAACCTCCCGTTCAGCCTCCTGAACTTTTGATTTCTGATGGCCGCAGCTACATGTTTATTTTCCATGCGTTTCCATGGTTTTCTCGTCATTTATTAACTCAACATGAAAAATGTTTGACTCATTAAGGCGTCTCCCATTCGCTAATGTCAACTTGGTAGCATAATTTGTTTTATCATGGTGTGGCAAATAGTTGTAGAACGCTGTCAACACGCTAGCTAATGTTAAAACAGCAAGACAATGGTGGGTAACCATGGAAACCGGTGGTAGTATTTCTACTCCACTGCTGCCTCAGCCTTACTGGATCTCAAGTTATAGTCCATGATCGACATGGCTAGTAAAGAAATGAATATTTATCGTCATACATAAGCTCAAATCCTGCAAAATTCCATGCAAATATTTTCTAATTTAGCAGAGAATGTGTGAAATAATCATCAATATGAAAATATGTTCAGTGTTATTTAATTTTAAGATATTATTATTTTAACAGCTTGTTAATGAGTTTTATCAACACAACCAGCACTTTGGGAACATTCATAATCTTTATATGACCCAAAATGAAAATGATTTTGACTCCCCTACTCTACAGATTTAACTTTTGTGAATGGGAACTGGCCTTTATATCACAAATCAGGCTCAACAGTGCCCACTACATTCATTAAGTACCAGAAGGTGTAAGAACTGACCTGTGAGGGCGGGCCCATCTCACAGTTTCCTACACCTCCGGTCCCATCCTTGTCCTCCTGGAGGCGTTCCGGCCATGTTGGGAACCCAGCAATAGAGTTGCGTTTGTTCCGGTCCATGGCGATGTAAAAGAAGCTGATACCAGTGAGGGTAATATGGGCCTGTTTCTGTAATGTACCCACATGACAAGAGGAATAGCGTGTCTTAACGGTGCCGAGGGTTTCACGGCAGCACGCTGTGTGTTCAGTTTGAGTTGTGGTAGGAGATATATCACGCACATAGAGTTCAGGTCTTTCTTTTTTTCTTATTTTACTTTGGATGTCCCTGTTTTCATGTCCTTCACGGTTACCAACCGGTCCAGTTCCTCACTGCTTGTGCATGGATTGTCCAGAACGAAAAGATCTTCACATGCTTGACAATCCTTGAAGAGCTGGGGGAAAAAAAGATGAATATGAAAGATTTAGTGACAATTATACTTCAATTACCAAAAAGGTCACTGCTTATAGGATCACATACATGCAAATAACGCTAAAATGAAGGTGATAGAAACAACTTCTGCAGACTGAGACGGATTAATAAAACAAATGTAGTGGTTGCAATAGGGGCCTATTGTTCAATTACGGGAGATAAGCTGGGGAATAGTTCAAGTTTCGAACTGTTCTGCCAGCCAAAACAAAGTCAGCAGGGTACAAAGAGGAGCAGGAAGGGCAGCCTGCGGCTACAGCACTTTTTTTATTCTCAGTGTAAACAATGAAGCTTTCATAATCTTAAAGAAACATAAGAAAGAAGATGATGTTCCCCAAATACCCTGACTGCTGTGAAATACATCAGTTTTACAGTAATGTAGAGCTAATATAAGATATACACTAACACAATATTATGTGACTAACAAACTGTTTAATGTTTAAACAGATGTTTAATATTAACTGTTTAATAAAATCAATGCTGTGACAACTGCTGTCTCTACCAAGTGACTTCCATCACTTTTATTTTTAACATTCTTTAGAAAAGCAAAACTGAAAAAATAAAACTAAATTGGTAAAAATTTCCATTTACTACATCAGAACTCAAAGGGAAGCGAAACAGAAAACCCAGGTGAGTCTCTAATCTATATTAATCTTTCCTTTAGACATGTTAAAACTGACCTGTGGTATAAAAAAAGTAAAATTGTATCATAACTTCCTACGTAAAAATGTAAATAGAGCATTTAGGTCAAAGATAATTTTTGAACACATTTTAATTAACAGTGCAACTTTGTCATCTTGTGTCACATAAAGTGCATTATGATATTTAAAACCTGAGGCACAGCTTTGAACCGTTCTGCCAGGAATGGCCTTCTACTTGGCCTGCCACTCAGTTGCTTATCTTCTTAATTTAGAAAAGGTAAACAATCATGTAAAGTTCAACTTTGCTGCAAAACAGTGTGTGAAGAAAAGAAAAGGAGGAAAATATAACAGATTCAGCTTAATGATATAAGAATGAATACATGTAGAAACCCAAGATTTTAAGTGAGTTTTATAAAGATTTGAACACATCAACAGAAACAGACAAACTAGGATTGTTGCTGCAGACCAGCTGGATGGCTTGAGAGACCCATTTCTGCCCCAGGCATGCCCTAAAAAGGATTTTCAACCTCCTCTGTCTTTTTTTAAAGTATTTATTTTATCAATGACACTTCATTCTATGCCCTGTTAATATGGCACAGCAGAAAAAACAACAGTTTTTGCCTGTGCCAAGACAAATGCAAGCCCAAAGTACCAGGCATGAACTTTCCTGCCTATTTTCCGAAAGGCTTCAATCCAGATGCAAAAGCAGAGACACTTTTAGTGAGGAAGTGAGCGAGTCGACGAGAATAGGTCAGCAAGTAGAACATTAGCTCAGTCGTTATTCATAACAGAGAGCAGCAGCCAGTAAGAGATTTTGTTTTCACACCCCCTCATCAAGTGCTCTACCCTTTTTTACCAAACATGAGCACAAGTTTGAATGTTGATTCCTGCAAATCCACCCATCACTGCTTATTAAACTGCAGCTTAGGTTTGGAAACACTATCTGCATCAAGTTATTCAAGTTTCTAAAACTTACAAACCAATAAAATTTACCATCATATTGTAGCTACAGTTTAAAATCATTATAATGAGATGGAATAAACAGAATTTTCCTCTTTTTGTTGCCCCCGTTTCTGTGGTGAGGGAGGGACACTGCACTTTTCCCTTGTTGACAGGAAAGAAAATGTCTGTAAATATCACTGATTGCAAAGAGAAGCAAGACAGTTATGGTGTAAAAAACAAAAGACAAAACATGGTGGTGACAGCATCATCCTGTGGGACACAACCTATCAATCTTTTAAAGTGTCACACTGTTTTAAAACTAGAGTGGGAAGCTATGCATGTTAAGCGATCATGGTTTTGTCTATATTTCTAATTATAAAAATCTAAACAACAATAAAAAAAACACATAAATATAAAAAAACATATTTGGTTGGTTTTCTGTTTCATAAAAAAGCAATTTATGAAACAAAAAGAAAAAAAATATATATTTAATATAGTGGCACTCCTAGAAAATGTTCAAAGGTATGGCCAACATTATTATTATTTATTTATTTATTGGGTTTTACATTTATGTCTTCATTGAAGATGATGAAGTTATATGCCTTTCTAAAATGAACATCATTTTCAGGGCAGCAAAGTAGGATGGTGAGCATTTTTCAAGAGGGAGCCATGCCCCTTCTGCCCCCCTCTTAGGGACACCACTGTTTAAATACCATAATACTGAGAAGCTGTGGTATTTCTACTACAAAAGTACAATTTGATAAGAATCTCATACCATCTCATACCTACTGTAGAAGGTAAAAAAATTTATCTTTAAATAAGGATTACTTCAGTTTTGAAGAAACTGCTTTTTAAAAGTAACCCCTTAATAAACACTTGAAATTCAAACTGCGTTTGTCTATACTAAGCTGAACTGAATCTGAAAATAATTTTGCAAAAGAAACTGACATGCAAGCAGCCCTTTTGTTACCATTATCAGGTTGTATATAAATAGAGCAACAATCCAATTAAGCTATGCAGAGAATGCTGGTGCTATTTAGACTTTCCATCATGCTGTTTTGCAGACCAGAGGTTTTTGCAGCATCTTACAAAACACTGACCTCAGCGTGCCGTCTTGGGCTCCAGCAGAATCACTGCAGAGCAGGGGCGGATGTGAGCAACAACAACACATTAAAGTAAAGCTCTGACTTCTGACAGATATATAAATGCAGAACGACAGTTTATGGGCCAAAAGAACCACTAATTGGATCATTCTGCAGTATGTTTTATGTACAGTGGCTTCATAGAAACTACAAACTTCGAAGTACTGCACTGGGATTTCATCTGTGAGACTAATAGAAAGAAACATATATGTGACAGCTGTCAGCACATGTAAAGTGATAAACTGAAACTTGCTTTAATTTTTGCAACTACAAATCTGAAAAGTGTGCATATGCGTTCAGCAACATTTACTCCAATACCCTTAAATAAGGACAAGATAATTATGCTGATTTTTGACCCGGGAAGACCCTTTCTGAAAGACGTTCTGGTAATTGTGATGGCTCTAAAGATAATTTCAGGAGATATTCGTGCCGTACATGGAGTGGTCAGAGTGGTCTGGTCCATTCGGACTGCTCAAACGACACACCAGAAAGTCCGGTAGACGTCAGAGTCGTCTGTTTGTCTTGTTTTTGTTCCATTTAAAATAGTCCCCAAACAATTACTGTTGCTTCTTCCTCGTCTGCCATGTTTACTTACTCTAATCTTTTGTTTGCGCTCAAGAGGTTTTGCAGGATTTTCCATATGAAATGGTAATTTTGGTGAGTGAAGTCTGTGTGTCATGTTTAGAAAATCAATTGACAATTTTTAAATCTTGCTATGTGAACCAGGCATGAGTAAGTAATAAGTTCAACCAAGCGTGTTGTTGTGCAGAAGCTAGAAAAGTTAGAATACATTTACATTTTTAAGACGCTGCAACTTTAGGTAAACATCTGATCATACGTTTTTATAAGGTCAAAGCTGCTTTGTTGATCTGAAAGTAAACAAACCCACTGAGAGACAGATAAGAGATAAGATGTTTTGTTTGTGACAACAGTCTAGGTTTGAAAGAAATTTGTACTTTTTTCCTCTTCAAGTTTAAATATCTCTTTTTAAAAGATTTTCATATTGGCACCAATAATCACCATCAATACTTTTATCTCACTATAGTTTTATAGTGTTAGATGTGATGTTTTACACAAGTAGCAGAGAAAAATGAATGGCTATATGTGGATAAATAACTGTTTAGATGAGGAGTCAGCAACTTTTTACAATCCAGAGTCATTTAGCTTCCCTCCTACAAAAACCACATTTTTCTAGACCTATAATGTAAGTGCAATAAATAAGTACTCTATAAAGTTGATTATCTCACTATTGACATTGAAGAAACAAACTTTTTATTTTTAAAACCAAGAATAACATCAAACTTTTACAAGAAGAGAACGGATGGATTTCTTGAATAAATGCTCCATATTGATCCAAAAATTGAAAAACAAGCCCAATAACAAAAACACTAATTTACTAAAAGTATTCCTTGAACTTTTGCTGCCATTCTGTTGTGCAAATTCTATCCAAATATTTCCTTAAGAGCTATTAAGTGTAGCCTTTTTTTAGCTTTATGTACACAAACTCTGCTCAGTTCTATGATATTTTCCACCAAGTTATTAAAAGCTACCAAATGAGGTCCGAAGAGCCGCATGCAGCTCTACAGACCCCTGCAATACAGAGTCACAAGAATCACAGGGAAAGTTTTTGCATTTTCCTTACTGGCAAAGATCCAGTGATGAGGAATTCATATCATGAAATAAACAAGCAAAATAAGCTCGAATATCTCATATGTGTATTTTTTTACATCTATAGTAACCCTCAATGACGTTTCAAGTGCTAAAATACACATATAGGCAAAAACCACCCATGTTGATTACTATATTTGTTTCCAAACTATACCCTGCTGGTTTCGTATTCCAATGGTATGCATTTAGAATACCACACTAAAGGGACACTGGGTGGAAATTTAAAAGTCTGGCTTTTTTTCCTGTGTAAAATGTGGCCTGTTGCTACTTCAAAACAGATGGGGCATAACACCAAAGCAGCCTCAGGCTGAATACTGTAGGAGCGGTTGGAGAAGGGCGCTGAACAGCTATCCAGTTATCCAGCTGTGTCCTAGTGGATTACAGGCTAATGGGACATGTCATCAATAAATCAAAAGATAAGTGATGTTATGATGTGAAGGTTGCAGCAAATAGTTTAATGTCACTGCAAAGATTTAAATAACTACAGGCCAATCTCCCAGCTGCCATTTCTTCTGAAATTTCTGGATGTATAAACTTAACTAGTTTAATTCTAAATTACCAAACATTTCCAGTAAGGTTTCAGGAAATAGCTGTTAATTCTGGTGTTCCTCAAGAACCCCTCTTGGGACCAGTTTGATTCACGCTATGGCACTGCGATGTCATCTGATTTTTGTTTTTCTGTCCAACCTGAATGTATCAAATCATCAAGCAACTTGTAGTAACAAGCAAAGGTAATGAGCAGTGTAAATACAGAACAGAGTTTAAAATTATTTTATTCATTAAGAGTGTAAATAAAATAGATGCCCCCCTTCACAGTTACATTTTCTGACACACAATCAGGTTTTATTACTGCCAGACCTGGACAATAAAGAAGTGACAAAACCATTTCTATGGCTTTGGGAATCCAGTGAAGTCCAGCGAGAGCCATTATCCGCAAATGGAAAACACATGGAACAGTATTGAACCACCCCATAAGTGGCCTGGCCGCCCAAACAAAATTACTCCAACACTAACTTATGTAAAGAACTGCATGCCTCACCAAGTTCTATCAAGGTCAGTCTTCGTGGTTTAACTAGCAGACTGATTGGTATTCATCTAAAAGTTAAAACTTACACAAGGACATTTCTCACTTTTACCAAAACCTTCTTAATCACCTCCAAGACCTTTCAAAAAACTGTTTTGTAGACCAATGAGTCAGAAGTGTGTCTTTTTATGAAGGTGTGTTTCCTGATGAATGTGACATAAAACCAATATAGCATTTCAGAAAACGGTCATATTGACCTATGAAACACAGTGGTGGTGGTGTGATGGTCTGGGGCTGCTCTGCACTTTGGTTGAGCAGCAGGAAACAGCACACAAGCAAGTCCACCTCAGAAATACAATGTTTTAGAGTGTCCTAGTCAAAGTCTGTACTTAAATCTGATTGAGAAGATGTGGCATGACCTTAAACAAGCATTAATGCTTAAAAACCCTTCAATGTAGCCAAATCAAAACAATTCTGCAACTAAGAGTGGGGCAGAACTCCTCCACAGTGATGCTACAAAGGGATGCCAAACACTTTGAGGATTAGTCAGTAGCAGTGCAAACTTTGAAAACAAACTGCTTAAAATACATTAATTCCCACTAGGCTTCCTTGTAATTATTAGTGTCTCAGCCTTTTTTGCAATAAGTAAATTTTTTTCTATTACTGAACAATACTGTAATCAAATTTCTTGTTTTAAATGTGCTTTATAAATCAAGTGAATTTGGTTTAAAAAGACCAAATTCACTTGGTCTTTTCAAGTGACCAAGTGAATTTGATCACTTGGCGTTTTTGCCTCTCCTCACACAATGTCTGCAAAACACTTTAAACATTTAAGTGATCTTTTAGATGTTACTTCTGTACACATAAATCAACAATAGCAAAACATTTTAGCGAGGTCACACAAAACGAAAAAGCAAAGCAGTCTGATATCTGACCGCAATCAACTGTGGTAAACATCCATTATGTGTAAGTGTGTGCATGCCAGTCAATCTTCAATGGCTTACAAGTAATGAACAAACTAACGGGGCGTGTAGTAAAAACCTGTCACTACCTGGATGTAAATGACAGCAATTATACAAGTGGGTAAAATACATACATCTCTAGATTGACTTCTGTTAATTTGCTAAACGTATAATACAAACTTCGGAGGGAAAATGTAAACAAATACCAGAGGCAGTGGCCATTATTAAGGTTTGCCCCTGTTAGTGTTCAAAGTTTTACTCACCTAGTCTTATTTCACGGAGGAGTTTCCAGGAACAGTCCGGGCTGGGCTCCATGCCTGTACCCGGATACATTTCTGAGAAAATGACGAGCTAACTCCGAAACACGGCAGCTAGCTCAACGATAGCGAATGGGCTAGTTTTGTCAACAAAACTGAAGCGGAGCGAAGAGCTAACACACATTAGCCTGAGAGGGAGAGCCTGCAAAACACGCACTTAACAACAAGTTGCTCCCAACAACGGCTTAGAAGTCCTTTTATCCAGCGGTTGAACACCAAAATCTAACACTTTGCTCCTGTCGTTAATTAGTCTACACATTGGTAAAGTGTTGCGGTTTTGTTATCCGCTCCTCTGATAATATTTCAAACGACTGTCGGTGTTTGACAGCTCCGTCGTCTCCCTGCTCTGACTCCGCCCACTTTGGAAGGGCACGTCTGTCAGCCAATCAGCGTGCGAGCTGCTTTGTCGCGCTAGAAGTTGGAAATGTGCTAATTAAGGTTTAAATAGCGGGAGTTAATTTGGTTAAAAGATTAGGGAGACACTGTTAGTTGAATATTTTCCAACTTTCCGTCCATCTATATATTTATACCTGCGTTGTACAATGCAGAATAACGTTTCTAGTTAGTTAGTTTTAGTTATTTGTGAGGGACAGTTGTAACTCTAATCTTAATATTAGAATCTATACTTAGATGTGTTACGTCTGCTTCTTCTGGCTCATTACTATTAAAACAGTCTGTAGCTATAATTTTTTTTTCAGAGTTTGCTTTTTCATGTTTTGTCGTGTTAAACTCATTGTTTTTATTATTATCATGCTCGTTGTTGTTACTTACATTGTACATATTAAAGGTGCTCTATAAATAAAGACTGATTGACGAACAGTTCTTTTTAGAGCCAATAGTTGACGTCTTCACTAAAGTAGAGAGAAGTGAACTTTGGTAAATGGCAGTAAAACATTACGTGACCTTCCAGACTAGTAATTAGGTTGCAAGTAAACTGCATGCATTACATGTCAACACCATCTACAATAACTCTTTGAGGAATTTGAATTAATATGAGTTAAAACAACAGTTAATTTTGCTTTGGAGTTGACAAAGTATTTTGGATTTGGAATTTGAATAAGATTTGTCATTGTTTGTGTGTTTAAAACACTTAGGTACATATGATATACCTGAAAATTATTTTTCTTTGTAAAACATTCTTTTCAATAAGATGGAAATGCAGCCCCACCTAGTGGACAGACATGGGAAGCACTATTGGCTTTCATAATGTTTTCCTGGTCAGAAAATTGTAGCCAATCAAGAGCGCCGAATATCCTTATCACGTGATTAATGACCGTTTCCTGTTTCTATTGTATTACACATCCATGGTTTGGCCTCAAATCAGTAAATGTGAACTTTTAAGGTGAGAACTTCTGCTGCTGTTGGATTTGTTGTCGCATATAAAAGTCCTGTAAAACCCCACTGGCGTTGCTTTAGCCAGCGAACCGAAGCAACATGGCTAACAGCAGCAGCAGCAGCAACAACAACTGTGTGGCTTTCCAGAGCAAGCTAACCTCCATAATGGAGATGCTGGCTAAAGCGGCTGTTATGGAAATCAGCAAGCTGTGGGAGGAGGGTTTCGCTGTGGTTCAAGTGGAGCTTCTTCGGAGAGAGAGCGAAATCAAAGCCCTGAACAGAAAGTTGATATCAATGGAAAACGAGCGTTTAACGGCTCTTTCTCAAGCAGCAAAGTCCTCATCTTTACCAAGGAGAGAGCAGCAAAATAATCTGCCGCCACCTGCCGGCGAAGGTAGGAACAGCAGCTAAAACACTGGATGGGCCATTGGAAAAATCCAAGTATTCTGCCTCTAAATGCTTAGATTAAAGTCAGAAATCTTTTTATAATGGCCCCAAAATATTTCTGCAATTGCAGCTATATGCATGACATAGAATTTTATGTACTCACTTTTTAATTACAGAATATTGTTGCTACCACGGTAAGAGCAGTTGTAGCTCAATGAATTAAAACAATCTTAATTTATTTTAGTAGTCATGTAACTTGTATTAACCTACTTCAGTAATTCCATTCACTGAGATTTCTGTATTACAAATTCGTACTTTGTTGCAATTATGTAATATTCAAATTTTGAGTTTTTATTAGTTGTAAGCCATTCAGTTTAACATACATAAATGCTTGAAATATATCACTCTTTTGTAATGAAATAAACTTCAGTTTTGATTTGGAATACTGAAATTAAACTTGCAGTGAATTTATTTAGATGCATCTGGATTTTCCATGTGAGAAACAGTTTAACACATACTCTATACATGATAAATAATGAATTTTCTTGTAATATACAGGTTGCTGGTGCAACTGATTTAATTTGTTGATTATTCATTTTGTTGCTTAAACTTAATAAGATGACTCCCTTTTACATTTCATTCTCATTAAGATGACTTTTTTCTTTTTTTTTTATTTCAGGGCTTTCAGTAGAATCAGTGCAGACACTGCCTTCAGATCAGAGCGTTCGGGATAAAGCAGACTCTTCAGGGAATAATGAAGCTCTGCTACCTGTTCTGATGGAAGAAAAGGAAAATGCTGCAAAGCAACGCAAGTCAGATCTCTGTGAATCTGAAGATAGAGATGATGAGGAATTTGTAGTGAAGCTGGAAGAGGATGATGACGTTGAGATTGTGGAGCAGGAAGTGGATTTGAATCCCAGAAGCAGCACAGTGGGTCACCATGATCGGCTCCAACGATGTGCTGAAGCAGCACCAGAACAAGAGACCCAGCACTGGGTGTCTGTTTCAGTGGGAGACAGCGACACGGAGGATGATTCTGACTGCTTCTTCGAACCAAACCATCTTTCACACAATCTGGACTCAGAAATCTTACTTATTCAAAACTCTCTGGACATCTTCGATAACTCGGCGGAGGCTGCTCATTCTGATCGGCTCGCGAGGGACAGCAGGACGCTTCAAGTTGCTTCAAGTAAATCCAGCGCTCCCCTGACTTTCAGCCAATCACAGCCAAGTCAGCAAACATCACACCATGCAGAAAGAGAAACAGCTGTTGGGTTCTTTTTAGAAAAACAATGGCGAACTAAAAACACTTCAGCTTTCAACCCCGACAGGAGTCTGTTTGCTTTAAATGAGCCGGAGTTGCACAAAACTGCAGCGAGTCGACGCATCAAGGAGAAATGGTACATCTGCCCGTTCTGCGGTAAAAGCTTCGACCGCGTCAGCCACCTGCAGATCCACCAGCGAATTCACACCGGGGAGAAACCGTACACGTGTGAAATGTGTGGCAAGAGTTTTTCCCAGAGGAGTAACCTGCGCACTCATCAACGAACTCACAAGGAGGCTCTTTCTTAAAACGTTTTAATTCAAATACAGAGAAGACGATGAAAGCTAGAATTTACTGTGTTTTCATATTACTGGAATATTGTTGCTAATTTTTACTGTGGAGCAGTTTTACAAAAACTAATTATTTTATTGTGATTGAATATCCATCCGTTTTATTCATTAAGAAAAACATTTTGGGGTTAAAACTAATTATTTTTGTAATTTATTTAGACTATTAATCAAATAAAAAAATGGTCTAACTTTGGAGAATTTTCATTTAACCAGTAAAGTGAATATGGAGACACACATAAGCACACACACACACACACACACACACACACTCTTAAGGCCAGTTTAGGGAAGCCAAATAACCTAGCATTTTTTTGGACTGTGAGAGTATCCAGACAAAACCCACAAATGCACAGGGAGAACATGCAGAAAGCTCTAGATCATTCTTGGTGAAAACTGCACAACTTTAGCTGAAATAGTTTTACAGTTTATTTTAGATTTTTTCAAAAATTATCATAGTTTCTTAACCCAAAGACAGATTTGTGTTGTTCTACAAAAGTTAGCTAGAAGTAAATTTCTAGTCGCACAAAGAAAAAACAGTTTAGCAGTTTAAGAATGAGTGTTTGTAAAGGTATTTCTTATATTAATCAGTAAATGTATTGGAAATCATCAGTGCTGCACTTATCAATTCACTGATCAGTCAGGTTTGAGGGATTCCTGAAATGTCCTGAATTAGAGCAGAACTTCGCCATAAAACGAAAAATGTATGTGGGTAAATTGAGGCCATAAAGTTTGTTTAAATGAAGAAAAAAATACACTGAAAAAAATTGAAACAAACATTAAATATACAAGATTTAAAACTGAAAAAAAGATTTGAAATTGAAAATAAAAATTTGAAACTGAAAAAAGGATATGAAGCTGAAAACAATGTTTAAAATTGCTTTTTGTGTTCCAGGGGTATTTTCAGTTTCAGATTTTGTCAGTTTCAATCTTTTTTTCAATTTCAAAATAATTTTTCAGTTTCAAGTTTTTTTTTCCAATGTCAATTTTTCTTTCTTTTTTAACAAACTTTATTTTACAACAAACTTTTCAGCTTTGTGTCAAATTAAGCCAAGCCCATTACCTTTACGGTAATGAGCTTCTTGGAAGTTTGAAACTCATCTACAGGTGCTGGTCATAAAATTAGAATATTGTGATAAAGTTCATTATTTTCCATAATGTCATGATAAAAATTAAATTGTCATATATTTTAGATTCATTGCACACCAACTGAAATATTTCAGGTCTTTTATTGTTTTAATTTTGATGATTTTGGCAAACAGCTCATGAAAACCCAAAATCCCTGTCTCAAAAAATTAGAATATTATGAAAAGGTTCTCTGAACGAGCAATAAAAATAATCATCTGAATCAACAAAGTAACTCTAAACACCTGAAAAAGATTCCTGAGACCTTTAAAAACTCCCAGCCTGGTTCGTTACTCAAAACCGCAATCATGGGTCAGACTGCTGACCTGACTGCTGTCCAGAAGGCCATCACTGACATCCTCAAGCAAGAGGGTGAGAAACGGAAAGAAATTTCTGAACGAATCGGCTGTTTGCAGAGTGTTATATCAAGGCACCTCAGTGGGAAGTCAGTAGGAAGGAAAAAGTGTGGCAGAAAACGCAACACAACGAGAAGAGGTGACCGGACCCTGAGGAAGATTGTGGAGAAGGGCCGATTCCAGACCAAATTAAATTTTCATCTCCATAAAACTTTTCAGCAGATGGAAGCATGAAGTGCTCCAAAATCTTCTGATAGCTGCTGCATTGATCCTGCCCTTGATAAAACCCAGTGGACCAACACCAGCAGCTGACATGGCCCCCAGACCATCACTGACTGTGGGTACTTGACACTGGACTTCTGGCATTTTGGCATTTCCTTCTCCCCAGTCTTCCTCCAGAGTCTGGCACTTTGATTTCCGAATGACATGCAAAGTTTGCTTTCATCTGAAAAAAGTACTTTGGACCACTGAACAACAGTGGTCCAAAGTGCTGCTTCTCTGTAGCCCAGGTCAGGCGCTTCTGCCGCTGTTTCTGGTTCAAAAGTGGCTTGACCTTTGACCTGGGGAATGCGGCACCTGTAGCCCATTTCCTGCACACGCCTGTGCACAGTGGCTCTGGATGTTTCTACTCCAGACTCAGTCCACTGCTTCCCCCAAGGTCTGGAATCGGCCCTTCTCCACAATCTTCCTCAGGGTCCGGTCACCTCTTCTCGTTGTGTAGCGTTTTCTGCCACACTTTTTCCTTCCTACTGACTTCCCACTGAGGTGCCTTGATATAACACTCTGCAAACAGCCGATTTGTTCAGAAATTTCTTTCTGTTTCTCACCCTCTTGCTTGAGGATGTCAGTGATGGCCTTCTGGACAGCAGTCAGGTCAGCAATCTGACCCATGACTGCGGTTTTGAGTAATGAACCAGGCTGGGAGTTTTTAAAGGCCTCAGGAATCTTTTTCAGGTGTTTAGAGTTACTTTGTTGATTCAGATGATTATTTTTATTGCTCGTTCAGAGAACCTTTTCATAATATTCTAATTTTTTGAGACAGGGATTTTGGGTTTTCATGAGCTGTTTGCCAAAATCATCAAAATTAAAACAATAAAAGACCTGAAATATTTCAGTTGGTGTGCAATGAATCTAAAATATATGACAATTTAATTTTTATCATGACATTATGGAAAATAATGAACTTTATCACAATATTCTAATTTTATGACCAGCACCTGTATTTATATTTTTACACCCAGCTAAGCAGCTGTTCTGGTTCATCTTCTCTGCTTTATTCCTGCTTTATTCCCAGCCCAACCTGCAGCCAAGCATATAATCTCCTGGGCGAAACAATAACTTTTGCCTCCTGGGTGTACCTTCACGTTTCTCATCGTCCCTTTATAACCACAGCTTAATTTTCCCATCACTGGAAAAAGAAAACATTAATACATGAAAGTCAGAACCATAATAAACCTCAACAGCCTCTCAATGACTGCTTTTAAAATCCCATACGCTGTAATTTTAATAATAAAATCTTAGTTATTTACATTTGACTTCCTTACAATAAAACACATATACAAACAATATTCAATATGTTCAACAGTTTCTTCATACAAAATAAAATGTCCAGTTCATCCAGCTGCTCATCATTTACAGTCCAGTTTTGTCCAATAAAATCCACATTTTAGCCATTTTTCTTCAAATGTGTTCATTTTTATCACAGTTCCTCCCTTTACGCTTTAGTTCCTGCAGGTAGCTGTTGATGTTTCACATGTAGCCACACCTGTGAGCCATAACAATATGGCCACAGATAGTAACGTGAGTAACACTGCTTTTGTTCTGCAGGGGAAAATGCATCCTGTACATAAATCAAGAGAGACTTTTTAATGAGTAAAATTTGTCGAGCTGCAAAACCTGTTTGACCCGTAGAAAAACAATAAAGATCATATAAATCTAGCAAAATATATACATTGAAAAATGTAGTTTATGTAAGACTAAGTATAGTAAACTCTATAGGCTTGGGCCAGCATGAGATTATCATATCTGAGTATTTACACAAAAAAGTAAAACATTGTATCTGTTTTAGTTTAAAACAGAAAACCAATAATTACTCCAACTTCTGCTAAAATTACTCTATTGCTTTATATTTTTACATAAATCCCACCTATTTTTAATATTATTTGATTTTGATGCAAAGACATAAGTGAAAATAGATTTAACTCTAGGTAAATGTAATAGTTTTTAAGTGCTTATTGATTTTCAGCTAGATCTGGTCGGAAACATTGAACCAGTCAATGAGCGGGGCAAAAAATCAACCTACTTATAGAAAGTATAAGAAATCCCAAATTTTGGAATAGAGGAACAGAATAATAAACCTAAAATTATGTTTTAGCAAATCTTTAATCTGCGTAGAACAATCCAGCTCAAGTTTGGCCACTAACAGTTCAGATTCTAGATCAGAGCAAATTAAATATTCCAGCTTCCTTGATAAATAATTTAATAAACCTTTTAACTTTTAGCCATTTAATCATTCACTTCTTGTGCTTGGCCATTTTGACTGCAGTGCCTTCATTGTGTAAAACATAAGAAAGAGCCCAATTCCCATTTACTAAACATGAAAATAACCAATAGAAAACTTGTTGGAGGTAAAACTGACATAACTGTTTCTTTTCTCTCTCTGGAGTGTCGGTGCTGCCCGATGGTGCTATGACGCCCTGGACAAAGAGCCATTTTGCTCACATAAACTACCACTGATGTCAAGGTTAGCTCTTATTAGAAATACACACTAATATTGCATTTCAGGCACTAAGGCACTGCAAGGTTTCCCCTGGTGTATTTATTATAAGCCTGGCAGGCCACCAGGCTTAACTTGCTCCCACCAGGCTAAACGTGGTTTTTTTATTTTAAATACGGTTTTTATGTACAAGTAAAATTGACAGTACAGACAAATGAAGCTAGGTTTATAGCTGGCACATTGAACTGGACACCAGAGGGTGCGCACCAAGGTTCCCACACCTACTGGTTGGCCTCATGCTATTATTTCCAAATTATGATGCCCATTCATGGACCTCCAAATTTTTGTAATTAAACATTTTTTTAACACAAAAACACGTTTGTTGATGGACTGCTCTAGTGCCCCTACCACCGGGATTAGCAGGTTTTCTAGGGGAAACCAGGTACTGTCACATGTTCATTGATGCAGGATGTACAGTACAGTGAGTCAGTAAACATATAATAAATCTGTTTTAATAATCTTTTATCTCTGTAGAATAATCAAGTTCAAGTTTGTAATGTAAAGTCAGAGAAACTAAAGTTTGTAAGATTTCTTGATGACAGTGAGAGTTCTCATTCAGATGACCTGATGTTTAATTAGAGGAAACGTCTCCAGTCTCTGTAGATCTTCGAAGATTCAATGATTCCAGAGTCGAGGAAGCTCTCTTCTTTTAGTAAATGGCACAAAAATATCCCCAAAATATTTTAAAATGTTCTTGTTATTGCAAAGTAAGAATAGAAGTTTAGGAGGTCAAAAAACAAATAAAATAGTCTTTGTTGGCATTCTGTCCATAGTAGTTAAATACGTTGCTTTTTCAAAATAAAAGTCTCTGTCAGAGCAGAAATGCTGACAGGCTTTTCTCATTTCCAGTTAAGGAAGAAAGTCAGAGGTTTAGATAAGTTGTGGTTTGTAATAATTTTGGCTGGGCAGGAGAATGGCGTTGGGATTCTCTCTGGGCCTGAGGACCCCATTGCTTTCATAAAACATTTTACTGAGAGTTCCCTCAAGATGATGCCGACTTCTCCCTTCGTCATCCTCGTGTTCCTCTGTTGTGGAGGATTCAACGACCGAGTCGTCTTCCTGTAAGTGACCCAGGTCCGACTCTTTATGACCGTTACCATCGTCCTGCTGGACCTTCAGGGGAACCAGTGATGAAGGAAGGCCTGAATCCTGAAGGAAAAAGCAAAACAAGTTACATTTGTTCCATTGGTTCTATTATTTCTTCTGCTTAAAAGAAGTGATGAAAAGACACAGCTTAGCTTGACTGTGAAAATCACAGTTCATCAGGTGAGGAACCCTTTATAACTGCTTGCATTTCTAGTTTCTTGTGCTTTTAGTTGTTCTTATTGCTAATGAATTAACTGTGATTCACCACATTTTCTGATTCAGTTCCACTAGTCACACACCAGGCCTGACTACTGTAATTAAACTTTAATAGATGCTGTTGGGCAACATGAAAAAGACTAAAGATCTCAAAAGCAACACCATCATGCCCAGATATAAAGAAATGTAAAAACAGATGAGAAGCAAAGTCAACAGCTGTTTCCATTGAATTGCCACTCAAGTAGTGAGCAAGCTTTTAAAATGTTGCAAAAAATAAAAAATCAAAAGCACATTAGCAAGCAATGTCACTTACATAGTGAAAGTTTGACCTAAAGAGACTTGAAAACCATGCTGTAGCTCAATTTAATTTCTCCTAAAAAGAAAAGTGGACTCAGTTTCCTCCACAGAAAAAAAAAAATCTGACTACCAGTTTTTGTTTGTTTCTGTTTTTCCTCCATCTCTATGAAACCACATTGAAAACATAAACAAACCATCACATTGCAAACAAAGCTACATCACGCCTAGCCACTCAGGCGCTGACGCATACCAGCGACATGTTGCTGTTCTTCACAAACGACTCCACCCGTTTCCTGCGCTCCTCCTTCTCCCTGTTCATCTCTACGGCTCTCAGGCACTCTCTGTCTTCGGTCCAGACGACGGGACGCCCGTATTCGTCCCGTGGCACTTCTACTGTGGGTCCCCACCTCCCACCCAGAGTGGACTGGCTGCCCTGATAGTTGGGGGGCTCCTGCAAAACAGGGAGGTGGAAGTTTTTTAGTAAACGTCCAGCAACCTGGAGAAGTATTCATTTGTCTTAAGCTTGACATTTTGTCATGTTAAAGCCACAAAGTTTAATGTATTTTATTAAAATTTAGTAAATTAGACCAACACAAATATAGTGTATATTTACAAATGGTTAAAACCTGCTTTAAATATTCACACCATTGTGTTTCAGGCTGATTTACTGTATTCATGATGCTGTTTGCACTACAAAAACAGAATCTTACCAAGTATTTTTGGTCTACAAATATCTTTCTACACTTAATTTCATGATTTTCTCTCCATCTTAAAGAGATTTTTAGATTCTTTTCTGCTCCTTCCTCATGTGTGCTTGTCTTTGCATTTTCTGTGAAGTGTAATTATTAAGTGATTTACAAACCATTTCATTCTCTTATACGTAACTAATCCATTGGAAACTAATATACAACATCGTTTTTGAGTCCTGCTAATCCAGGATTTAATTCCTTCTCATCCAATCAAGATTTTTTCAAACTCACCAGAGACATTTGGCTGTATTTAGTGCGGCTGTCTACTCTGAGTAAGGCATAATCTTCAGGCTGCAAAATATAGAGAAAATATTTAGTATATATAAAAATTAGTGAACATAAGTGCAGAAAATTAAAGCAATTCACTCTGAGTTTCATGTACAGAAGAACTCCATCATGGTTTAGTCTGATTTGTTTGAAGCTGCAGCAAACTGTAATTGCAGACTTAAACAGCTCCACCCAAACTGGACCCGAGTGCCAACCTGAGGTTCGTCTCTGATCTCTGAGGTACCAGGTGGTTTTTTGATACCTGAATTCGTGAAACTGAGCCGGTTGAGTTCAGTCTCCTGAAGGAGGCTTGTCTTGAGAGAGTGCTAATTTCGTCCCTAGAAAAGAAAACAAACAAAACGAGCCTATTTAGAGGATTTATGGAATAAAACGTGTCTGAGAATGTGACAAGTTAAGCACTCGAAACCAAACGTTTAACAGCCAATCTGTCATCACCGCTTGAGCTTCGAGTGAAAGCCTAATTTAGTTTCTCACTCCACTAAAGAAAACCTGGCACAGCTCACTTTGTTTCCTGGAGCTCCATCTTCAGCTTTTTGGTTTTTCTCAGATGGCGGCGTTTGACGACCAGAATCACGACGAGCAGCACCAGAAACAAAGCGCCGGCCGCGGCGCAAACAATAATCAGCACCAGGCTTTGCTGCGGCAGATTCTGCAGCAGCAGGTTCCGCGGCTCTGTCAGGAGAAAGTCAAAGCGGTTAACAATGCTCACCTGCACCAGTTTTATCAGTGTGTGTCTATATACATTTAAATGATTTAATATTGTACATGTGTACAGTGACAAAACAATAAATTCAAATTCAAAACAGGCTTCGGATTAATGTTTCTCTGAAAAACTGTACATATTAAAGACAAATCAGTGTCATATTTTTAACTAAAATTATTTTGTACCAATAGATATTAGTCTCAATCTGTTAAATAACTATTGCCCCATTTCTAAACTCTACATCCAACCTGAAATGCTTGAGTAGTTTATAAATAATCAACTTAAATAATATTTTTTACTGGAATAACATTCTGTCTCCTCATTCATTTGGTTTCAGGGCGTTACATATCATTACTGCTTTCACTGCAGCTTTTTAAATGGTTTTGTTGGTCTTGAATGACATGGATTAACATGCTTCACTTCTTATAAGTTTGTCAAAAGCCTTTAACCCTCTAGCTCATGACAAGTTTTGCCTTCGTTTCTGCTCATAAGCAGAGAGTTCACCTCAGCACTCTGTCCCATGTGTTTTACTGTTGGCAGTGTGTATTGTAGTGGTTGATCTTTTTCATATTTCCTCACATTGGAGCCACAAAATTAAATGTACTTTATCAGGATTGGAGATGGACAGAGCAACACATGTGAAGAGGAAGGAAAATAATATGTGAACTTGGAAATGTGTTCCTAAAAAATCTGAAAAATGTGGCAAACATTTGTTTCTAGCCTCCCTCAACGCTTTGTAGAACCACCTTGTGTCTTTGATTGGTATCATCTGTGAACGGATTCTTAGTTGGATTTATTTCTAGACTTCAATTGTGCCATTCTAACAAATTAAGCTTTGATCCGTGCATTATTCTGCAGCTCTGACTGGAAGTTTAGGATCCTTACAAGTTTCAAGTCTTTTTGCCACATGTTTTTTTTTAGCTTAGGGCAGAGGTTCCCAAACTGTGGGGCGCGCCCCCTACGGGGGGCGCTGTGCCATTGCAGGGGGGACGCGGGAAGCCGTCTGGATGAAACAAAACATGAACACTGTATGCGCTGGGTTTTTACCTTAGAATGGCCAACTCTCTGTTATTCCTCTGTCAATTTGATACAGTAGGGGCTTCCACACTTCCCATATCTGTGTCCTGTCACTTTTATCATTAGTTAAAACTGTTTAATCCGTTGTTAACATATGGTAACCTGTTTTTCCGAGCCGCCTTTAAACGCAACATGAGCTCGCGCAGGGTTTACACCTGTGCGGCAGTGAAGGAGACCTGCTGCTGCTGTGCAGAGCTACGCAGGTGTGTTAGAATCATGGCAGCAAACCAGCAAAACGCAAAGAACCTTTCACAGTTTTTCCCCAAAACTAACCGACTGAGTTGAGTAAAGCTGCTGGATGCAGGTAATGTTAGCTAAAAGATGACTAGCTAATATCAATACAGCACCTTAATCTTGTTAGCTAGTCGCCTGTAGGCTACCGATGTTGTCTATGTTCAGCTACGTATATTCATTTTGCCCCCAAAAAAGTCGATTCCCTCCCCTCTCCCCCCCCCAGGGACAGGGATTCTCTAAGAATCCTCTCCCCCCCCTCCCACACGTCGTTCAACCAGACAGCCATTTATAATCCATAAGAGGGCCCAGAAAATGTTTGGAAACCACTGGGGGGGGCGCAGGAGAAAAAGTTTGGGAACCACTAGCTTAGGGTAAGGGATAGGGTTAGCCATCTTTCCCCCAGCATGATGCTGCCATTTTCCCTCAACATTTTGCTGTTGCTATGCTTGATGTTCCATATAATCGTGCAATTTGACAAAATAGAAACATGCAAATTCAGAAAAAAAACTATTTTGCCAAAATGATTTTTGGATTTTGCAGTATTTTTTTAGGTATTCTTTTCAAACATCATGTGACATAAGATGTCACATGATGTCGATCATGTGACATCTGGTTGTCACATGATCGACAACCAGATGTTGCTACTGGTGCAAACCATGAAAAAGAAATCGACAGGAAGTGGGAGGAGGATGATGGGGCTGGATTTTTTTAAATTTCTTATCATGTGGATAAAGTCATTCACATGTGATTTTAATTGTGTTTCTTATTTAAATGAAACACTGTAGCTGCAAAATTGTGGTGTTTTTTTTTTACATTATCAAAATACTGACAAACTTTTGTGCACATTTGTAACAGAAACGCAGCTACTGATGTTGCAGGTTTTACCTGCTTTAGTTGTGTAATGCCAATGATATGATGCTTCAGCTGCTCAGTCATTCACAGTGCTAAAAGTATTAATTACTTTCTGCTGCGACTGCAGTTAAAACTAATCCAAACTTTAAATAATCATGTTATACTTCCTTCTTTTTTTATTTTACTTGGTCAGATATATAACCTGAATATAACCTTGTAACCTGTAAAACCTCTCATAAATTTCCCCCCTGGCCTGTCTGATGTGTTATTTTAAATTCATGATGATTTTTATTCATTTATGTTCTCTAATAAACCTCAGACACTTTCAACAAATAGTTAAATTCACACAAAATTTAAAGAAAAGTTTAATAATTTGGAGATTTCTGATGGCATTTGATTTCATTAACAGGTATCAGAATAAAAAGGCTCGAATACAAATGCATGCCACACTTTTCAGATTTTTAATTGCAAAAATAAATTGAAAACCTTGTTTTATTTCTTTCTGACATATTGGCAAACTTATATTGCAATCTTGTATGTACTTTTCTTTAAAGGTGAAAAAACACATTTAATACTTTAAATCTTATGCAACTATATCTGTAGATACTACAGATTCACCACAAGGGGGCAGCAAACTCATACAAGTCTAGGTAGGATAAAACTGTCTAATTTTGTTGTCTTTTTTATTTGGTACAATGCGAAGAGATTCCCAGGTCTTACCTGATACATCCAATCTAAACTCTGTTTTTCCAGATCCCACAGTGTTCTTGACCATGCACTCATACGTCCCACTGTCATTCAACTGGACGGGCCGTCCGAAAACGAGCTTTTCTCCAACCACAGACACCCCATCCGGCAGAGCTTCTCCTCTCCTGATGATAACCATAATAAGAAGAAAATGTCAAGCCAATTTGGAGAGATGTCAGCGAGGGGTGAACCACACAGAATGCATGACTCACGACTTGAAACAACAAAAGGTGTGACTCGCTTCAGCAAATGGAAAATGAAGATGGAGCAGAGGGTAAACATGCATTCCAGTTTTGGCCTTTGTTGAGCAACAGCTTAAAACGTAACAATAGTTGGTTTATATCACGGAAGAAATCATTCCAAATAAACACAAAAGATTACCGTCAGGTAACCCTTTCACATGCATCTGAACCAAAACCTGCAGCCCAGCCATCCAAACAGACTATATAAAGACCAGTGGCTGCATGCAGACTGGATACTGTGCAGCTGAAGAGGCATCACAGTCACATAATGGAGCGCCAGTTTCTGATCAGGTCCACTGAGACGGCTCAGGTTGCTGAGTTGGTTTCCCTGAGCTGCAGTGGCTCTTTAACCACTGCTTTACCCCCCACTAAAACTGGAGCAGGCTCATGTTTCGCACCTCAGAGCCCCACCTAGCTTCCCTGACCAGCCTTTTATGACAAAGTCACGCAGGAATATTTTATCTGACGAATAATCTACATTCAGCAACTACCTGGCATCTGGACTCACAAAGTTCATCTTTGACAGCAAGTTATCATCACATCGGGGTTGGAGTTTATTGTTGTGCACAGCCGTGAGTGAAACCAAGCGGTCAGTGGAGCGTTACTACAGGACACGTAGCATTCACATCAGCAAATTCACAGTAAGGGTCAGAAACTGTGAAGCTGTTGCATTTTCTGGGTTACAAGTCATTTCATGCTTCTACAAACCATTCAATAACTCGGTTTTTAAACATGCAACAACAAGATACCGGATTAAAACTTGACTAGCCTCTTTTTGTGGAGTGTGCATGTTGTATACTTGCATATTTAAATTTTTTTTTTTGATGATCTGTTTTCTTTGTATAGTTCTAAGCCTTGTGTATTATGGTAAATTGTCATTCTAAATATCTTTTATGCGTGTAGGAATTATTCTCCATCTGTGTGATGGAGAAATAAATCACTAATTAACCTCTGCGCGAGTGTAGAAAATGGATAGATGGATGTTTTCCACATGTGAAATCTCATGTGCAACATGCAACACATTTTTTAAGCATTTTTTTTAAACTGCCTTAATAACTTTTATTAAAGTTAGATTTTTAAAGACACAAAATAAAAAACACTTCAGTCAAAGTTTTTGTAAAGAGCAAAAATGTGAAACAACACAAACAAAAGAAGGAGGGAGGAAACTGTGGTGCTACACTGCAGACCTGCAAAGCCAGACAACCAAGTTTGACAGAACATTTTCCAAATATTGTTTTACTTTGCAGTAGTTTCACTTTAAAGTTATGATACCAGAAGTTACAGTGTTTATATATTAATATAACAACAAATGGTTATGATTAATTTAGAAATATCCGGAAATGATTCTGTCAGGAAAGTCAACTCCTTACACATGTTGTTGGTCTCCTCTCTGCAGTCAGTGCAGCAAATCTGGTAAAATTACAGCGTATTTATGTGTCTACAGCTTACAAAATAACCATAAACATCATTTTATGGAGTTTACAAATTAGGCAGGGTTTTTCAATCTTTATAAAGATTTTCCCATTGAAATAAAAGAGACTGTAGACAATTATAATCAAACAACAGATCAAAATTGTGGTTTTACACTGTGACTAGTTTGGAAATGGTGTACGTTTGTACACTGTTCGGTCCTGATGGTCTGTGGGGTGATGTCTCTCTGGACTGGCCCCGTTTCTCCACCAGTCTGACACCAGATGCCTGCCTGTGTTTGAAGGTCTTGTGAAAATTTCAAACCATTTTTGTTTTCTTAAAGCATTTCTTAAGAAACCCAAAGCAGTTTTGTTCAGAAAAACTATTACAGTGACAACTTTGGCTGGACTTTAAAAAGGGCTTATGGGCCCCTAAAGTTTGAATGTTTTGTAAAGAATGTGTTTTAATATTTAATATTAATATTAAACTCAAATATTTAAAAATTCTGAACTCATAGTTCATCTTTTTGGGACCCACATGGAACCATCTCACATGGGACATTTTAAAAAAGCTTATCCATTTTTCTCTGTGTTTGATTTTGTAATTAAATTGTTTTTGGCTACAGAACCAAAACTGACTCTAGTCCAGATGTCACAAAGCTCATCTGACTCTATGTCACTATAATAAAAACATTAACCCATGAGCTAAAGGAAATTTCTGTGAATCTGGAGGATTGTAACAGAAAGAAAAAGGCCAAACGTTTTTCCCCATTCGAAAACGAAAGAGTAGCGACATAAATATACTTCCTGTATCTGCTAAACAAAGAGCCTCAGTTATTCGGCTGCAGCCTTAGTTAAATGTAGTACTCCAGTAATCAGACAGATGAATGACCATGTAGATGAAAGCTGGCTGGATGACACAGAGGTCAGTGAATCATTTTGTTGAACTAGCTAAACAAATGTAATGGGTTTCACCCTAACAAAGTTCTTATTGTGCTGGCTGCTGCAGCTCTGTGTCTGTTTATGTTCACTAACTGGAATTTAAAAGAAAATGGTAAAGTATTTGAAGCAGGAAAACAACTTTTTTTTTTTGTATATTTTGTCCTCACAGTTAACTGGAACTGCACTGAAAACAGAGAGTAGCGTTAGCTTAGCTCTTCAGCTAACTGCACAACATGAAAACAATCATCAGAAGAAGGAAAGAAATGAATTTATTAGGCAGTGAAGCTGCTGTTGGGTCAAATATATCTAAAGAAGGACATTTAAAAGCTTTGTGTGTTTTAGGGGATCAGTTGCAGGAACAAACTGAATATTTTAAGATGTCCAACTCTGTGTTGGAGCAGCATTGAAGCTAACTTGCAAACCCTCTGTTTATGTTGAAATATCAGGATTTCTGCAGGGTTACAAAATCATTTAATTCATAAATTTCATTTCTGAGTCTTAGGAAGTCTTAAATATTTCCAGGTTTTATATGCTTTTATGCGTTTTATATTAAATTAAGTAAATTAAGCATGTCATAAATGTACGTTGCACCTGTTTTTTTTTTACTTCTTAAAATTTGTAAATAAGCAAGTTTACACTCCTGAAACAGGGATATTGTGAACTTTAAAACCACAGAGTTCTCAAATACATCCAGTACCATTCCTTTATTAAGATTTGTGCAGTATCTGATTAGAACTCAATATCTGCAAATGTTAAATCTTAAATCACTCAGATCTTGACTGGAACATCTTCACTTTGTAATTTCTGAAGTGCGACAGATTTTTTGCAAAGATAAGGTTTTTCAAGCTTATGAAATCTAAAATAAATAAAAAATATAGGTAACTACATAAAAAAATTTAGTTACCTATAAAAATTACTGTAGAGTGAATAATGCACAAAAAATTAACCTAAATCGAAGACGAGTCAGAAAAGCTGACAGTCTGCAATCTTTCCATCAGCAACAGGTTTAAAAATATAGAATTGTAAGCTTTATGTCTGCTGCCTAATATGACGTTAAGCTGCACCTTTTCAGATAAATGTACTAATTTTAAATAGAAAGCAGAATGTGCAAGTTCAATATTGCATAAGCTTTAACATTATTCTCTCATTTTAGACTAACTTCCTCATAAACGGCATATTTTCTTCTTGAAACACATCGGATTAAATCTTAAAGGTGGAGTTTGGCAGACCTCTCTCTGCACTGGTTATGTAAGAAGACTGATAATATTTTTATATCTGATTACTGATGGGCAAGTTGGGACGTTTGCATCTGATTATGTCATTCTTTTTTAATATCTAAAGGTTGTCTCCTGTTTAAAGATTTTCCACCCTGCATTCGACTGCTATGCGCACATGCAGAGATGTAATGGCTGGTACGGTGTCTCTAATTAAAGCACAGACCCTGTGTTTTTACCAGACATTAGAGTGATATTTAAAGCATCGCTCTGTGATTAAGTGCTTAGTTTGCGTCTCCTGCTCTTCCCCATGTCGCTGGTTCCATCCCTCGTGTGAAAACGTCTCCTGCCCCAGAAAGTCTCACTTCACATTTCGCAACTCGACACCACGGCTTTTGATTTCCGCAGCGAATCGAGCAGAAAAAGTCGTCCCACTTTAAACTCGAGTGCTTTGTTTTGTACCAGTGTGTAACATATAATTGTTTTCAGCCACATTCCTGCAGCACATAAAGAGCAATTTAGCACTGCAGGGTGCTAAATTAACATGTAATTGGCAGAGGTAAAATGTAGGTTTGTGTGATATGATGATGGTACCGAGTCCAGATGACGTTCTGGGGTGTTGGGTTTCCCCTGCCTTCGCACACCAGCTCGGCCTTCTGCAAACCAACCTGCCAGTTACGGGGGGAACTGGAGATGATGGGATCTGGGGGGTCTGAAACAAAGAAGCAAGCATTGTAGTTTTAAAAAATTAAACTGCAACTTCTTTCTGAGAGAGAAAGAGGTTTCAGCAAGTGAGTGAAATTAAACTGAAACAGTTGTTGAAGTAAAACCAATTAAAAGAAAACAAAAGTAAGGAATTATAGAAAATAAGCAAAACTTTGTGAACCTTTAGGAGAGGACAACTTTTAAAGGTGCAGTGTGTAACTTTTATTTTTTTTAAAAATCTGTTTTTTGTGTTTGTTAAAACTGTCACCATATCAAGACAGTGTAATATGAGACAGATAATCTGTGAAAAGATCAATCTACTCCACCTTCTCCCTGAGCTGCTAATGACGTCTAAAGAAATGCACAAAAAACAACCAATCAAAGCCAGGAGGTGGGTCTCAGTGTCCTCAATCAATCTCATGTACTCGATGCTAAATGTGTTAATGGCAGAGAAACAACTTATCGTTACAGAAAAACCGTTTATCAACTAGCTTAGCATTCATAACATGCTGTGCTAGCTGCAGAGCACCAAAGAGCAAAGGGGTGAGAGAGAAAGAGAAAGAGAGAGAGAGAGAGAGAGCAGCGCCACACTTAGGAGTGATTGACAGCGCTGAAATATCCTCGCTGTTTGTGTCTTTCTGGTATATATTTAATTTCTACTTCATATCAGAGAATGGTTTAAAAGAGAAAAATAATCATCTGCAACCAGTTTTTACATTTCATAGTCAAATATTTCATTTTCATCTCTTCATTTGAATTCCCTTCTGTTTACTGATTCCGATTCGACTGGAGAACTTGATCTCATCCTTCTCTCATAAGCCACCACTGCAGCTTTACCTGCAGCCAACTCTTAAAATAGATCCTTGAAGGAAGCCTTCATGATGACTACCTGTTAAGACCAAGCCTTTCCTGCTGCTGTGACAATACGGGAAGATCTGTTCTGCAACATTTTTAAACATTCAGTCATGCAAAGTTACAATGTCATGTAGTTTATGAACTGAATCTTGCTGTTAAATCCCAAGTGAAGATCAAATCTTAAGCATAGTGGAGGAAAATCACAATACAACTACTCAAATTCTGCTTTCATCCAATCCGCAATGCAGTTTGCCAGTCTGGAAAATCTTTGTTCAGGTAGAAATCCAGGAAAACTGGATGTTTGATTTTTATATATTTTATCAATTCATGATAATTTCTGGTGAACCAGAGTGGGAAACTCCAAAGACATCAAGTTCATGAGTCACATCCACACCTTTAAAGTTGCAAGTCACATCAAATCCAAAACCAAACACTAACTATAACACAGAGATGCTAAAAAGTTAGCATGGCTACAAAAAAAAAGTCAAGGTCGGAGCATGTTCACATTTTCCCTGGACATAATCTGATCTGTCATTACCGACGAACATCTAGTTCTCACTTACTTCCACAGTACGACAACCGAGGCTGAATAAATATGATTCAAGGACAGAGGCCACAGGAAAATCTGAACAAAGCTGGCTCAGAGCCCAGAGAAAGGTTTAAACAGTCGCTCAGTCATTTAAAACTCATTTTCCACCCTTAGGTTTCGCTAAAGGAAGAAAACACCCAATTTGATGCCGGCTGCAGCCAGATTAGTACGTTAACGCAGTCAGTGTGAAGGCTGAAGCCTCTGTAAGCTGCTGACGCTCCAGACTTGATCATCACTGAGGGCTCAGCAGGCAGGATTCAGTTCAGGAACTACAGCTGGAAAAAACTGAGAGCCCACAGCACTGAACCACATTATAAACCTCCTGGTTCTTCCACCAAATATTGATTCCTGAACTCTTCCTGAGTTAAAACATTAGTGCTGCTGTTTCTAAATGAATACGAACTTGTTTTCTTTGCACCATTTGAGGTCTGAAAGCACTGCATCTCTTCCATTTCTCATTTTCTGTAAATAAATACAAAATTTTGGTTGAAATTTCAGAGACATGTTGTCAGTAGTTCATAGAATAAAGGAACAATGTTCATTTTACTCAAACATAAACCTATAAAAAGTAAAATCAGAGAAACTGATAATATTAAATGCTCTCTTCATATTTTCCAGAGCTGTAAATGATAATCTAACATTGCATAACTGAACATGTGAAAATGTAGTGGAACAACTCTTCTCACTTTGCTGTGACAACAGAAAAAGTTTGGGCATATTTGCTAAAAGCAATAAAAAATTCCTTCTAGGAATCCGGCTGTGAACTCTAGTTAATCTAAATGCCAACAAAGAAGCACCACAAACATAATTACTGTTTTGTTTTGAGAGTCAACAGCAGGTAAAACTACACAGTGAAGCACGCCATGGTCACAACTTTACGAGAGAAAGATGGATCTCGATCTCAAGTCTAACACCAATAAGGGTTGAAAACAATTAATGGGATTAATTTAGTAATTTATTAATAGTTTACAGATTCTAAAAACACCAATTTCTGAAAAACAACATACTGAAAGCAATAATTAAAATTAAAAATGTACATGCATGACCTTTGTCTGTGAATACAAAGGTCAAGACTCGGCCTGGTTTTAACTTCTCCTATTAAGCACCTTTTATCCAATTATTAATCGATTAATTCAAAAAACAATCAACTGATCAGTCTTGCACTGTATTGATAAGTCAAGCAGAAAGGGTTGAGATTTTCACAATACTGAAAGGTTTTTTTTTACTGCAGATGCATCCTTTGCCACAAACGATCAAACATTCACTAAAAGAATGATGTTATTGCATTTTTGGGAATAAAATGCTTATTGTATTATAGAAATAGGATTTAGCTGTTTGTTTATTTGCATTTTTTTAATGTATTTATAATATTACATAAGATAGTATGTAATATTATCTTACTGACTTAACAATTGGGAGGTTTTTAAAATCGCTCATTTTCCAGACACCAAAAAGGTTTTTGCCAAAGAACATCCTGTTATTTTTTTAAGCACTTTGCTGTTTTTTAGAAGCAGTAGAAACTCAAATGGAAGCATAAAAACATACTAAATGAGAATTTTTCATAATGGACCCCCTTTAAGTGATTCATGTTTAATGATTCGACTTTGTAGCCAGTTCTGCGCAGTAACAGACTCGTAACTTGGAAGTCCTAACTGGACCTGACTGGTTCGTCGGTTCTGTACTCACACTGGACCACCAGGTGGTTAGCGACCCTGCGCGGTTCCTTCAGGCTGGGATGCCACACCAAGCAGTCCAGCTTCTTGCCGTTCATGCTGCGCAGCGGGTGGAGCGAGTATTGGATGAACGTTTTCCCGTCTTCCCCGGTGTGGTTCCTGGAGTTGCCGGGCAACTCGGTGTCCCAGGACAGCCCGGGTTTGGGGTAGCCCACGGCCCGACAGGTGGCGACAACGCCAAACGCCTGGCCTTCCACCAGGTCCTCCAGTTCCACGGCGGTGATGGGCAGCACTAAGGAGAGCAGGGAGATGTTTGCTGGTTAGTATTTTTAAGCTCATGTTTGTTTTCTAAGCTTTAAGTGATACTGCAGGGCGACACTGACCAGAAATACTTTTTGTTTTATTTTAGGGATTGTCCACAGATGATGCATTCAAATGGTATTCATGGCTTTTCAGCCAACATAAGGAGGTTACTGTTCACATTTTAGCCTCATAGATTGTTTTCAGTGCAGACACAATGGCTGCTGTTCACGTAAAGGAAGTTCAGCTTTAGGAAACAATGCCCAGTTTGCAATAGCACACCTGCACCTGCCCTACTTTACCAAAGTCAAATGTCTGCAGTGGAAACTGAAATATATTATATTAATGGAGTTTTTATTGGAGTTTTAACTACTTTACTTATCTCTTTATTTTCATTACAATTTCTTTATTTTTCTTATTACTTTTTATTATTTGTTTTCAGAATTATTGTAATTATTTTTTTAAGTAATTTTCATTATTTTTGTTTATATGTTAGTTTTATTGTTAGTTTTATTTTCTTTATTGTTGTATTTATTTTTATCTTTTTATTCCATTATAATCATTTTTAATCATTATTATAATCTTTTGTTTTCATTATTTTATCATTATTCTTAAAATTTGTCATTATTATTATTATTATCATTATTCACCTATGCAAAATAAAAACCCAACACGTCACATCACCAAAAGAACCCACATACTTCAGTGAGGCAAGGTGGAGGCAGCATCATGCCATGGGGTTACCTCTAATGAGATAAAACTTGTGAGATTTTATTCACTTTAAATAAAATAACAAAGACCAAATATCAGCCAGTTTTGACACAAAACCTCCAGTTGTCTGCTAGACAGATTTTGTAAAAAATGGATTTAATGTTTTAATCACTAAAACAGGAGAATCATTTCTCAGTCAAAATGTCGTCGGTCTCTTACCAGAGACTGAATGCTAAATGTATTTTAAAATGTGCTTCTAAAAATGAGGATGTTCACACTAATTAGTAGTTTTGTTGTGCAAAGTGTTTGTCACATCAATTTGAAATGATTCTCCTTTTTTAGGTCACAAACAGACTTTTAATGTCCACAACAATGGGGACAAAATCCTTTAAAGGTAATTAAACAAGAAGAGAGACGGTAAAGGAAATATCTTGTGCCTTCATTATGAAAATAAATAGTTGGGTTTCATGATGATCCATTCTGGTTTTTATTTACATTTCACACAGATTTTTAGGCTTGTAATCGGAGCGAATAACACCAGGATTTAATTACAAAGTTTTCTGTGAGGTTTAGGATTGAGTTTCGTCTCATTTCAGCAGTTTCAACAGAAACTCGCTCACTTTTTCATAAAAGCTCATCAGAATGAAGTCTGGGCAGGATTTTGCAGCATCACCAGATGTAAACACTTTTGTTTTTATTTTGAATCCAATCAGCTGTGACTCACAGGAAAGTCATGATCATCTGACATCTGATCAATCTCTGCACATGCCTTTGGATTATTTAAAAAAAAAAAAAAAGCAATAACAACAACGGCTGTTATGGTTTAATCTCTTAAAACACAAAATAAATGACGTCACATCTGCAAAATAAACCCGCAGCCAGCAGATTGGTAGAGATCACATGTCAAACTCGAGACCCTGGCACAACCGGCCCTTTAAGAACATTCAGATTTTTGATATGGCCCAAAATTAAACTGAGTTTGACATTCCTGGTATAGATCAAAGGTTTGATTGCAGAAAAAAAACATTTAAATTCATATATTAGCATAGATTAAAGTGATGGTGTTTATATTCTACAGTCTGCTTGAGCAGGTTGGTTCAGTTCCAGGTTATTATAACGTCTTCGTCGGACGTTTTACATGCAAATTAGTGAATGTTTCAACGCTCAGGGACCTTGTTCAGGACTTGAGGTTGTCAGTTACTGGTCTGAGTGGATTTGTGATGCGAGGCATGCCAAAACAAGCCCTTAAGCTCGGAGCATCGCTGCCGACAATGACTGGCAGCAGAAGTGATAACATTGCGTTCCCACAGATCCTGTGATGATTCAAATGTTACCTCATGTGATCCACTCAGGAAGTGGAAACAAGCCACAAAAAATGTGACACCAGGTGAAAAAAATAGTAATATCACCTTAATAAATTAGTTTTTCTAACGCAAAGCCTTGCCAAAGAAAACCAGTTTCCTCAACATGATTTTTTTTTCCTTAAATGTTTTTATTTTTTCAAGTTCCTTCAGTAGCAATAATATTTCAGTAAAGGGCGCAGAGGTTGAATTTTATGTGAAATGTTTGAAATTGAGTGATTAAATCAGAATCCCACTGCTGTTTTAAAAACTGTCCTCCATGTTTGCAGGCTGTTTACTCCAGATTTTCACCTTGCAAAAGTTTTTCCTTTCATTTGTTTCCTATTGCTTCATGTTACAATAAGCTAAAATAAAAACATAGAAGTGAGGCAAGCATTTGTATTTACTCCCCTTTACTCTGATACCCCTAAATAATACCCAGAAGAAGTCTCCTAGTTCATCTGTGTGTAAGTTCATCCCAGTATAAATCCAGTTGGTTTGTGAAAGTCAAAGACAGAGTTTGGTGATAACTAGTTACATTTACTTGAGTAATTTTTGGAAGAAATATCTTTTTAGGAGTATTTTTTCTTGAGTAATTTTATCATGAAGTATCGCTAATCTTGCTTGTATGAAATTTCTGGATTCTCTGCACAATGTGAGTAATTTTACTGAATGAAGAACAAGATTGGTTTATCAATTATTGTTTGCAGAAGTTTGAATTATTCTGCAAACAATTCCCAGTTAGGACCATTAAGACATAAAGGTACCGTAATTTTTAGACTATAAGTCACACAGGATAAAACAAAAACGTATATAAGTTGCGTTGAACTATAAGTAGCGGGTTCAGACAAACTTTGAAACATGTCTTATAGTCCAGAAAATACGGTAACTGCAGAAAATATGTATTCTTAATGTTTTGACTGGAAGGAGGGCTGCTTACAAATGCATGCCACACATTTCAGATTTTTATTTTTAGGATAAATTCAGCAGTCCACCGCGTCTTTCCTTGAAATTAGATGAGATCGTAGATATTTCTCACTGCTGGTATTTTTTCAGGCAACATTTTGCAATCATTCCAGACTTTTTTTCACACACTGTTGCAATGAATTACATCAAAATAGAATAAATTCTTCTAGTGATTTATGGCCCTGATTATGAAATTATCAAACCGCCCTAGTTGGCGGCTCTTCTCTTTATGGTTTTATCAAACAACCCAAACGTGATTAGCAAGATGCATCAGAGAAATGGAGGGTGTGAAACTTACTCCACACGGTGAGCTTGATGGTCCTGTCGAAGTTTCCGAGGGGATAGGTGACGATGTGGCACCGGTAGACACCGGCGTCCGACACCTTTGTGACTTTGATGAGCAAAGCTGAGCTCTCAGAAATCGGGTTGTAGGTCTCAAACGTCACCCGGTCAGAGTTCTCAACCGCTGGAGGAAAAATTTTTATAAAAACAGGTCAAACTGAGTAACTTCAGCCTTTACAGGACAAAGCAAATCTTATTTTACACCGTTAGTGAAAGAGTTTTACTCTTAAAGAAGCAAAGAGTTTATTTTGAGTTGTCTGTTTAAGCTTAATTAATGAACACACAAAGATTAAGTGAACTTTTCACCTTATATCAAAAATTTCTTTTTGCACAACAATAAAAGCTGTTAAAGAAGAAAATTCTCGAGTTTTTTGTCCATTTTTATGTTTCACATTTGCAATTATTTACAGATTTCTCTTCTACAGAAATCAGACTTTGCTTCGTCAAAATATTGTGCTTAAAGTTCATTGTTGGGCAAGCAAAAAAAGAAATATTGCAATATATTTTTTACATTTTTAATAAAAAAAATTAACACATATGCATTAAATGAGGGGTTGCACAGTGGCGCAGTTGGTAGAGCTGTTGCTTTGCAGCAAGAACATTCTGGGTTCGAATACCTTTAATCCCTTCAGTAAAGTGGGCCGTGATGATTTGCTTGCTGGTGCCGTTTGGGAACACCTTTTCCCAGGTGACCTGCACCATCCTCTGGTCCACCTCCGGCTGGTACCAGCAGGGGAGTCTGATCTGTGCGTCAGTGAGCCCCTGGAGGTCGGTGTTGGGCTGCGGAGGCTCTCTGAAGTCCCCTTGAACGCATCCTGCTGAGGAGAAAACAGGAACGGGTCATCAATCAGAGATAAAGGTGTTACGAGTTGATCGGAGGAATGCTTGAACTAGGACACCGAAAGATAAAATCAGGTGTTGCAAAATTCAGATAACTGAACTTATTCTGAAGGGAAAGGTGGCTGCACTTGCAGAACTGAGGAAATGTTATGTTTATTTTGAATAATATTTATTTATTTCACATAAAATTAAAATGGTTAAAATTAATATGTCACATGATGACATAAACAAAAGTCTGAAGATAAAAGCTCCCCATATATATATAAAGGTAATAGTAAGAAAATATATATATTATCTTTGTAATGATACAGCACTCTAATGAATCATTATACCTTGATAGAATATTATATTTCATTATTTTCTTAAAAGTAAAAATTGGCATATTGTTCCTTAAACTGAAATAAAATGTTCAATTTGTCTACATCTGATTTTGGGATATTAAAAAGTATCTGTTCCTCTCAGATTATAAATGCTATCTCTCTTAATAAATCTTTTTTGCAAATTGATAAAATGATGTTCTGTATTTTAAATATAACTTGCAGAACATAATATTCCTCCAAGTCATGAAATTTCATTAAATTTAAGTTGAACGATGAATTTGTTGGATCTCTGCAGCGTTTTCTGCTTATAAATCTAATGCCCGTTTTCTGCAAAATAAAAGTAGAATTTGTAAACGCTTTACAGGCATTACCCAAAACTTCTGCACAAATAGAAAACAGGAAAGATCAGAGGATTGCATAATATCAAAAATGCTTAATCACTCAGTGAGTTTTTTACTTTATATCAATGCAAATTACATAAATGCAATGTCTACTATAAAACAAAGAAAACTTGATCTGTTAAGAGAGTCACTTTCTCCTTCAGTGTTTTACAAAGGAAGTGATGCACAGGCTCAATAGATTTGTTTACAGACAAACACTCCCAAAGGCCACAGCTGAAGCTTTGCCCAACCTGCTCGACTTTGACCTCAGCATCATGGAGAAAACACGCACGCTCCTAAAAGAAAGGAAGGGAAGGTCTGCACGTGTGCCAAGACTGAAGCACGGCTCTTCAAATGGAGTTAAGTCTTTTATTTTAAGATGTATTAAGGCTTTCCTGCTTCAAAGCGAACAATAGTGCAGAAGGTTTACTGCTAATCCTGATTTCCTCACTCATAAGTGACTGCTGTGGTTTTATCTCTGCAGGGCTTGTTACAGCGATGATGTAAAAACATCATTTTATATTGCAGAGTTTGGCTTTTTTTGGTGATTTTTTTCAGTATTTGGTCAATTATCACTTTAGGGAAACAATTTATGAACCTTTCAATCACATGTTGCACAATTTTCACGATATTTGACATTAATCTTCATCAGACTGATTGTTTCCCATTTAAACTGTCTGCAAATCTGCCAAACAGGAAGTGAGGTCGATTCTCATAATCTAAATGATCTTTGCACACCGCCTCAGGATCAGGATGTTTTGTACCAGCTTAATAATTACTGAGACTCATAAGTGGCTTAATGTTTTTAATTAAATGAAAAGTTTCCTGGTGTCTAGATCTGGTCTCTTCTGGCTTTAAAACTGCTGCTGCTGAACTTTACAGCTCCATCAGCTGCATCCAAGCTGCACAACGGAGCATTAACAGAGATCCTTCCCCTTCCAGCAGCTATTAATACCTAACAACAACCACTGCTCTCAAAAGACTAAATAATCTTCACATCCTTGTTGGTATTTGTTCAGTTTTACTCATTTTGAAGAAGATTTCTGCTCTTATTTCTCGGAAACGTTTTATTAGTTGACACTAATAATTACGTTAGTTGATTATTCTGATAATTAATCAAATAAAAACTTGGCACATTTTGCACTTTAAGTTTTTATTATGCAATATTAGAAATATATTGAAAAACAAATAATTCAAGTAATTTGTAAGTAAGAAAATAAACATTTTATTGCTGAAAATGCAGTAACAGCATTCCCTGATGATTTGTAGCAAATGATGAATCTGCAGCTAATAAATACTTAATACTTTACATCATCATGTGAAAAGCTCAGCGGTTTCTGCTTGACTTAACATTAATAAGTCAGGGATGATCTGTTGTTTATATTTTGGATTAACTGATTAATAAATGGATGGTAAAAGGTTTAATAGAAGTGTTTTTTTCATTTTGTTTGGTTTTTTTGCACATCCTTCTTGAAAATGACATCTGGATCTCAATATGGTTTTACCTGGATAAATAAAGGAAATAAAACAAAAATAAAATACTTAAACCAGGTGAAGCTAAACTTGTGTAGCTCCTGGTTGAACTTTTTTACAGATTTTGTCCGGTTTTGTCTTAATTACTGCTGTTATTCTCACAGAAATTTGCCTATTTTGAGTTTCTATAGCCTAGTCAATGATTAATTGATTACTAAATTAGAGAATTATTTCAATAATCAATTCATCTGATTAATCCTTTCATCCCTTATTGTAAATAGTCTGTTTTTAATGCACAAATATACCCGGCATTTTAATAATTTTTTAATTATTATCCAACAGATGTGCTAAGAAGAAACTGATGTAGGAGAACTTCCAGTGATGATATTGTGATTTCATATCATAAATGTTCAACTTGAATGAATGAACTTGTAGTTTTCTTTCATATTCACTGCATAGACATGACATTTGTCTCCTTTGTGCTTTTCAGAAGGTCTTTTGCAGATTCTACTCAGTATGTTAAAACTCAAATTTATTTAACTCAATTCCCTTTTTAACTTTGCATTTCCAGTAAAGTTGCACAAACAGATCAAATGTTGAACCCAATAACTAAAACACAAAGTTTTGAACAATCATTTCACTTGATTTTATATATTTTCAGTATTTCAACCCAAATTTGAAGCTCTGGTGACATTTTCAGGCACGTTGCAGTTTTATTTCTTCTTTCTAGTTTTTTAAGACTGACGGAAACTCAGCTCTGTTGCTCATTAGTGGCTTTTACCAGTTAAAGGTTGCATTTCACCATGAGAGCGGTGAATCAAAAACTCAGACCAAACAAATGAACTTTGATTTCTAGGACGAACACGTTTATTTCTCCTCTGGTTACTGATTCACAAGCCCGATAAATGATTACAGAGTTGCCAATATTGGGCACAAAATCCCACGGATCCTGCAAGGACGCAACCATCCAGATGTCCCACAGAGAGACGAAAAGTCAGTCTGCACTGCAAAAACACAACTTATTACCAGGTATTTTTGTCTAGTTTCTAGGGCAAATATCTTATTGCCCTTAAAATAAGACAAAAACTAACTTATAGATAAGTTTTCAGCAGGAAGTAGCTGCTTGTTTCACATCAGTAATTCCTTAACATTGATGAAAACGTTCTAGATCTAAAGGTAGATTATTTCACTAATAATATGAGATAAATGTCAGGTTATAAGTGAAATAATCTGCCAGTGAAACTAAACTACATTTTCATCAATATTAAGGAATTAGTGATGTAAAACAAGCTGCTATGTCTTGTAAAAACTTCCTTATAAGTTAGTTTTTGTATTATTTTAACTCTACCAACATATTTTCACTAGAAACTAAACCAGAGTTGGTTGTAACTAGTTATATTTACTCAATTACATTTACTTGAATAACTTTTTGAAAAATATTACTTTTGGGAGTATTTTTACTACATTGTATGCATTACTTTTATTTGAGTAACTTTATTATGAAGGATTTCTACTCTTACTTGAGTAAAACGTCTGGATTTTCTACCCACTGAATGAAAAACATTTTTTAACCAGAAATTCACCAAACACAGAGACACACCTGCAGTTTTTGTTGACGTTTCATCAGTTTTATATTGAAAGAAACTGATTTGGAAACATTTTCTTTTGCTATTTTTTATTATTTATATTAATTATATCCTTAAAATACCAAAATTTCCTCTTAACTTTATATTTTATTCCATCTGATGATGTAATTTTTAAATATTAATTGATGATTTGATCAGTTACTCAGAAGTTGAGTAAATACTTTTTGACTCTTACTTGAGTCATTTCTTGGACGGCTACTTTTTACTTTTACTTGATTAAAAATATGTTAAAGTAGTACTACTCTTACTTGAGTACATTTTGTGGGTACTCTGTCCACCTCAGACCAAATTTCTTGGTTAGATTTTGTGTTTTTGCAGTGCAGGAGAGAGAGAGACCTTGGATGGACACTCAGATTAAACGAGGTTTTAGAGGAAGCCAAAGACGAGATAAAAAGATAAACAGCAAACAGAGAGGAAGAGTTAACCCCTGTTCACACACTCTTGACAAACACGACTTCACAAAGCTGCCCTTCAGGCTTTCCCAGTTCCCTCAGAGTGACAGTAGCTCCATCACACCTGAGATTATCACACCTGTTGAAACCACAAGCCTGATAAGAGTATTTTTTCTTCTAAATGGAGCGAGAGTCTCAGACCTCGTTTCTGTTGGTGGCTTTAAACCACAGAGAAGGGAAACAAAAGAGACGAGCAGCAGAATTAGTCATGAAAGCAGGAAGATGCCGGTTGCACAACAACCTCTGATTCATGTTTAGAAGCAGGAATGCGCCCGAGCAGCATTCTGTCGCACCTTCAGACAACTTCCATCGTCTGAACTACGTGGACATCCACGACTTTACCTGCAGGCGCCTGAGTTCAGACAGCAACAACTTAACTCACAGTTTGATGGAGCGGGTTTACGCTGATCTGAGTAGAAAACCATGTTTTATTAACAGCACTTCTCTGTGCTTTAAAGCAAGTGAACAAAATAAACTGCCTTTCGTTTTTGTCTTGTAGTATCTTCTAATAAACAGCTGAGTAAGTTTTCTTTAGTCATTTTCATCAAAACCGGAAAACTAAAGAAGCTTTAAAGGGGTTATCATGATAACACGTTTGAGCCATCGAAAGAAAAAAGTTCTTATGAAAAAAAAATTATTCTAGTTACAGAATTTTACATTTTATCTGATAAAAAAAATTATAAAACATCTTCATGTAAATTCAGTTTTTATAGCAGGAAGTTATTTTGCACATAAACTTGTGCAGTCATTGAAAGATTTCTATCTAGTTTCTAGTGTAAATATCTTAGTGCACTTTAAATAAAACAAAACTCACTTCCAAGAAACCTTTTAACAAGAAATAAGTCTTGCTTTAATGTCAACAACTCCTTAATATTGATGGAAAAAATGTTTCTGCTGACAGATTATTTCACTTATACCTGGTACTTTTTCATCAATATTTAGAAATTATTGACGTTAAAGCGACCTCTATTTCTTGTTGAAAAGTTTCTTGGAAGTTTGTTTTGTCCTTTTTGTACTTCCATTTGGGTTTTTGCTGCTTCCAAAAACATCCAGATGTTTTTTGGTGTCTGGAAAATCAGCCATTTCAAAAACCTCCCGATTGTAAAGTCACATCCTACGGGGACTGTGCCGTTTCCTAGAGACTCAGAAGAGCTCCAGCACTTTTGGTCAGCTGGTTTTACTGCTGTATGCGCTGTACAATGGCTGCTGGAAAAGACAAGTTTGGTATTTGCTTACCATTCAGAAACTACTAGCTGCATTTTTATTGGTTGAGTAGGAGGCTCCACTTTTGCTTTTCAGTTGTATAATTGTGCATTAATAGGTCACCTTTAAGTTGAGGACAAAAACGCTGTAGGAATGCAGATGGAGTAACACAGCAGGAACGACCAACTTCAACAAAATAGAGCACTGATTCTTTCAGCGTCGATGTGAACTCTAAGCCAAAATCCATCATCCTGTCAGGCTGATTACTCAACAAAACATTCAGAGTGACGTTACCTTAAGAGGACATTCTGCATTTTAAAGTCTGTTTTTGGTAAACAACTCAGAGTCTTACAGCCTTTCAAATTCAACACAAACATCTCAGATATTTCAGATCTTCCAGAGCTGGTGTAAAACTTAAGGGCTGATCCTTGAGGTTTGGAAGCACCACAGCTCAGTCTCCATCAAACAGAAGTCAAAACGTCCTACTAAAGATCTCCACTGGAAGCATGAACTTACTGAACTGTAACACCAACATTTCTGTGTTTATAAGCTCTTCAGGACATGAAATATCAGGAGAAACAGCAGATTAAGCCTGCTGATAAATACCTCTGTGTTGAAACTACACAATCTACTAGAATATAGATGAAAACACAACACAGGTCTGCAGAAAAACCCCACCAACCTGCACACAATCAGCTGCTACATCTCAACACTGACAAACACATTTTTAACCTCCCTGTTGATTTTACTTCATGTCAGGGTGGGAAATGTCAGCAAGAGGACGTTTGCATTCTTCAACGCCTCCCACACAATGTAACATTAGGACATTTCAGCAGCGAGCGCTGAGAAAAAAAACTAAAAAAGTTTCTCCAACAGTCTGCTGCTTGGTTTTCACCTTTTGATCCCACAAAATTAAACATATTCCCCTAATTCTAACCGGTGTTTATTTTCTCTGATTCATCTTTACATTCAGTGACAAAAGACAACAGATGATCCAACTTAAATGTACTGCATTAATTGGTCACAGGTAATCAAATTAACTTTATCCAAGTTACTTTAGTTGCCTAGTTAAACAAAAATAAACAAAGTAAGTTTGATTAACTTCATTTAATTACTTGGGACCAATTAACATATATGTTTTAGGTTGGAGCTCCATTTGTCCATTATTTTGTCTTTGCTGCCCTCTGAACTCTCAACCAGCTATAAAAACATGGCCGCTCACATTTAGCCCAGCTGCTCCTGGAGGTTTCTATCTGTTTCATGTTAGTTGTTTCTCTCCCCTTTCCCCACATGCTTGCTCAGTAGGAGACAGTAACATAATGCAACAGGCATTCACATTAAACAATCCTTTGAATTAAAAGGTAATATTTTATCATTTGGGTTGAACTGGACAGTCTGGGCTGATTTACATCGTCTCTAAATTAATTTGATTTATTTTTTAAGTGCATTGAGATAATTGTTCTGGAATGGTGCAGTAATAATGCAGTTATTCAGAAACATTTGCATTGTTTTTAATGTAAATCTGCATTAAAAATATACCTACTTGACAGTTTGAAAACATATTGTTAAAAGTTTTAAGCTAAATTCCCATTTTATTTATTATTTTTGTTCAAATTCTGAGTGAAAGAATAAAAAAACAACATGCAAATCCCAACTACGAAATATTAAAATTTCCTTAAAAATTCAGAAATACTCTTGACTATTTATAATGCAGAAGATATCTGTGCATATTACAGTAAAATAAACATTTTTTAAAGAGAACTGGTTATGAAATGCAAAAGAAAAGGAGCAAGTCCAAACTTCGCTCTAAAATATCTCCAAGATGTTTTTGCTCCCTGAGGTAATTATGATCTCTGTGCAGCCACACCTGAACAAATGCGGGATTTCTTACGTTCTCACCACAAAAATAAAGAATATGCAGAATTTCCTGAACAAGAACAACTCACAACAAACGTCACCGCCTGGGAAGAGCTGAAGATTAACATAATAACTATAATAAGAGCTCGAAACACGCAGGGAACTGTTTCAGACAATGCAAGCAGAAAGCTTTTTCCAATACTTTCTTTCTCTTCGATCATAAAAAGTTGGCAGGTACGTCAGATGCAAGACATCCTTAAATAATAAGTTAGGAGGAAACAAGCAAACCTCCCAAACAGGAACAGAAAGCTTTTCAGCAGCAGCATTTTACGAGCTGCAGTAGTTGTCAAACAGGCTGAGAGTTTGTTTCTCTACAAAAAAAGATGAGATTCTAACAAAGTAACTGAAAACATGAAGGTTTAACTTTAAAATTCCTTAAAATGAAGATTTAAAACCTCACCAGCAGCCTTTAGACTTAACTTTGTTTGAATAAAATGCGTGCAAATCAAAATTAAAACCAAAGTAAAATGAAATTGAGTTCTTATCTTAATAGCTTTACACGTCACGCAGTGAGTGGGGCAACTTTAACACCCACCGCGCTGTTTTCTCCTGAAATGACCGCAATCTGCGTGTTTTTTATTAAATGAAAAGTTACTTCTGCTGAATATTTGCACTAAAATCAGATTAAATCTAAATCCTTTCAAGTCTGAACCTTAAAGCAGGACTACATAGCTCAGAACCGGTTTAATCAGATTTCCAAAGAAAGCTCACCGATAAGGAGCAGAAGAAGCAGAAGTCCGGTCATCGACTCCATCTGTACTCCGACCTGTAACTTTTAGTTTCCCTTTTTGGCTGTTTAAATTATCATGTTAAGCTTTCATAACGTGCACAGGACGTTCTCCCTCTTCCTCAGCTCCTCTTCGGGGTTTTTAGTCTAAAAATTCACATTTGCCCACGAGAGGACGGGAATGTCGTTCCTTTGGAGCCGCGCTGACTTCATTACAGGTGAATGCAAATTGCAGCAGGAGCGGAATAAACTGTTACAGCAGCTGGTTTTACAAAAACCTGTCCGCTCACATGCAGAGGCGCACCGCAACCTGGGCAGGTTAGAGCCGCTGCTACACCTGTCGGGATAAGCCCCGCCCAAGCTCAAATGACGCGTTCAGGTGTCTGTGAAAATGTAAGTGTTTCTTAAAATGAGGAGATTCACAAAATAAAACCTGAGTGGTTAATTCTACATTTAAAAATGAATGAAAAAATAATTTCAGTATTGATTATTTTATCAATTATTCATCAGAATGGTGAAATGTCACTTAAATGCTAAATGCAGAGTTGGGTAGAAACTAGTTACATTTACTCAATTACTTCAGTAACCTTTTTGAAAAAAAAAAAATACTTTTAGGAGTATTTTTTATTTATTTTTTTTACTTTGCTGTACTCTTTACTTTCACTTGAGTACTTTTATTACAAAGTATTTCCACTCTTACTTGAGTAAAATTTTTTGGATTTTCTACCCACTAAATGAAAAACAAACATGGTTTAACCAAAAACTCACCAGGCACACACCTGCAGTTTTTGCTAAAGTCTCATAAGTTTTTGAAAATAAAAAAACGATTTTGAAAAAAATGTTTCACCTGATGTTAATTTTTTATTACTTAATTAATTATTGTCTTTTTCATCCTTAAAATACTAAAATTTCCATTTAACTTTACTTTTTTGCTCTGTGTGATGATAGAATATGAATTGATTGATGACTTGATCAGTTATTCAGTATTTGAGTAAACTTTTTACCAAATACTTTTCTACTTTTATTGAATAAAATTACATTGAAGTAGTGCTACTCTTACTTGAGTACAATTTTGGGTACTCTATATATTTTTTAAGAAATGCATGTAAATAGTAAGCAAAAAAAGTTTCAACTGCACAGAACTTCATCTCATGTAAAGTTTCTATCTTCTTGGATAGAAACTTTTTGAACTACTTTGAATAATTAACTGAATTTATTGTACTGCTTGATAACTAGCATCAATTGAAATATGAATGATTGAATTATTATTATTATTATTATTATTATTATTATGTAAATTGTCTCGAGATTATATTTTTGCGAATTGGCACAAATTGAATTGTTTAATTGATGCTGATAATATCTTGAAGTATATAGCTTCTATATATGTCACGTTTTTATTTAAAGCATACTCATGATCAGGTGTATTTAAAGACATAAATTAGAATTTTTAAAAAAATATATATATACAAATAATGTTTAATCAGAAATCTCAGTCCTCAATATTTTAGTTTTATTAAATCTCGATGGAGACTTTTAAGAGAAAGCTAAATTTCCCAGGGGCAGTGAATGCATCATGATTTGGTTTTGCCAAAGCATCAGTTGCTTTGTGTTGTTTCAGTGGCTTATCTGTTGCTTCAGGGGTTGCATGCAATAAATAGGCGTCTTCATTTATTCATGCAGATGTTTTGCAGCACGTGACGCAGAGGCGTAACGCTTTGTTTTGTCCCAGATTAAATAAATACAAACTGACTGTGATGTTGATTCACTCGCTGCGTAGTAACAACAACCGCAATGAAACATGCTGCTTTAATTCACTGATTAAGAAATGTTTATGTTCCACCAACACACTCCGGTTATCCTGTTGCATTAAGCAAGTCTTTTGTTGCACAGCTTAATACACACATGCATCATAAAGTGATTTCATAGCATCGGTGCGAGGAGCCTCGAGGCAAACTGTCAGCTGCTGCTTTTATCTGTTTTGAACATGTTTCCAGTTATGTTTATGCAAATCCATCAGAAGGAATGAATGAGAAAATCACATCCCACAAAGCTGCATGTCCAGTCTGGATGCTCAGAAATATTCCTGCTGATCTGCAGTTTAACAGCAAATTATGATGACCATGTGGACAAAGAAAGGAAGAGTAAAAATCTTCTTCTAAGTTTTAAAAGTTGAACATTTGCCAGAAACCCCCCCCCCCTGAAATTTTGAGATTAATCTCAGAAATGCTCTAGAAAAAAAAAACTGAACATTTTTGAGGTTCAAAAGATAAAATTTTCAAGTCTCAAAGGTAGAAAATTCCTCAGTTTGAAAAGTTGAACATTTTCCAGAAAAAAAGTGAAATTTCGAGTTTAATATCAGATAAATAAAATAAAATAAATAAGTAAACATTTCAGATTTTGGTAAATTAATCTAAGAAATTTTCTAGAAAAAACATGAACATTTTTGAGGTTCAAAGTAAAAAAAAAAATTTCAACTTGGAAATTTTCTAAAAAAAAAAAAAAAAAAAAGTCTCTTTTTTTCAAGCAAATTTTAAATTTTTCAAACTCAAAGATGTTTTTCTAGAAAATATCTGAGATGAAGCTAAACATGTCTGGTAGGAAAACATGAGGTTTACGTGATGCCAACTCTCGCCTGCAGGTGGCAGTATTTCTAACTTCTACTACAGCATAGTTGCTGCCTCAGCGATGATTGAAGTCAACAAGTAAAAAAAGTAACAATTACCGTCATGCATGAAAGTAAATATCGCATATGTTTTTGCAAATATCTAAATTAAAAGTTCAAAGGGTGTTACTCCTTTTAGCATCGCTCTGTCGAGAGAACAACCTGTTGATTTACATTTAATTAATGAAGAAGAAGTTAAAGTTTAAATCAACTGTCTGGGTAAGGTAAGGTAGGTAAGGTAATTTTATTTATATAGCACATTTTCAGCAACAAGGCAATTCAAAGTGTTTTACATGAATTAAAAGGAAATACAAACGAAATGTCAAATGTCATCTAATGTCACAAATGTTTCACATGAAACTTTACTCAGTTTTATTGAAAACTGAGTAAAGTTTTATCACAAGAGCTCCAGAATTGTCAACATTGAATGATTAATATCGTATTGAAAACTGAGTCAGTTTCTCAACTCTCTTTCAAACTTTAAAATACCACAAATAGAAACGAGCAGATGTCATCAAACCACAGGCAAAGTGAAGTAGTTCAGATCGACTGAGATAAATGACAACCAAAAACTGATAGATGGCTCTGACAGGAAATAAAACATTTCAGATTACTGAAAAATGTTTAAGAAATAACTAAAATAATGCTAGATCAACACTGTAATACATAAAAACACAAATAGGATTGATAACCATCGCTTTAGTAAAGTAGGATAAAATTGTAAGACTTAATTTAAGACTTGAAAAAGTGGGAACAGAAAATATGTTGAAACTTCTGCTTTTTCTGACTGAAACCAGCTGGGAAGCACAGAAACACTCAGAAAAGAATCAAACACTGTTAAATTAATTTATTAGCTGTAATATTTTGTGCAGAAACAAATTAGACAAGGAGTATTTTACAAAAGGAAAAAGGAGTAAAAGTAATTTAAAAAGTACATATAACCAGAGTATAAAGCTATATTTATATATGTATATGTTTATTTTGGCTGCACAGAAGGCATGCAGGTCAGACGATGGGCTTCTTGTCCATCTTGATCGTCTCGTAGGTGTCTGAGGTGCGGGACGTCAGACCCTGCAGGACACAAACGCTGAAAAACTCACTGATGCAAGGTTAAAAACAGCTTTACGCAAGCGGTTCCTGCAACCAGTCTGGGCGTAAAACAGCGACAGCCGGCTGCTTTATTCAACAAAAACCAAAACAAAAACAAAAAAGTGACTGGCTCTCACTTTTCCCTCCAGTGCCTTTTGAAAAGTAATTTCTAGCATTAAAATAAGAAATCTTACCGCATAGATGCCTCCGCCTGCAGGCTGCTTCTGTAGGACGGAAACAAAAATATCATCAGGAGGATTCAGGATTTGGAAATAAATGTCCTGAATATCTATACCCCCCTCTTTGAGCTGCATTTTAATTTAATTTCATCTGAAAAGTTTAAGACTGAAAAACAAAAACATCAGCAGGAAGCAGGATCTGACACCAGGGTGACAAGTGGAAACTCTGAGTGTGAAAATAAATAATGTAGGTTGGTGGTCAGCTCGAGCTTACAGGAAACGATTGAGCTCTGAAGAAGAGCTACCACAGAAGTCACATAAATAAAATGGCACCCAATTCTTCAACACAAACACACAGGTTTTTACCTCTGGGTGGCTGCCGGATGCTTTATTCGATGGACGCATCTGAGAAAAATCAAACCAGAAACGTGGAAAAATATGATTTTTAAGCAAAAATAAACTGAAATCAGCTGCATTTTTAAACAAAACGATAACACCCACACGAAAGCTTTGTTATTTTTAATGGGTCTTACCCTCAGCCTGCAGTACAGGACGGTGAGAATGATGCCGTACAGGATCAGAACCCCATCCAGGATGTAACACACGTTCATGTCTCCAGCTGCTTCTACGAACATCATCAGCGAATAAACAAACTCCCGATTCAGTAAAGACGGATCAACAGAGGGCTGGAACGTACCGGAGAAGGAGGCGAAGGAACCGCTTTGTTCGCTCCCTTCGTCAGAGAAACGTCGACGCGTCTGAAGAGCCTCGACTGAGCGACTGAGAACAGGAAGTGAAGGGCTCTCTGTCCGTTTTGAAGCTACGAAACCACACGCCTACCACATCAGCCATCTTCCTTCTCAGAAGTTCCTCTTAAAAGTGTTTTTTCAAGAAGCCCTCTGTCTCTCTATAAGGAGAAATTCCTGTTGGGAAACATTCTCAGCTCAGAAAACAGCTGACAAGACAGGACTTATTAGGAATAGATGGTTTAATAGAAACGATGTCTAAAGCACTTTACAAGCTACTGAAAAGGAGAAAACACAAATCTACATTTTTTTTCTTTACAAGTTTTTTTTCTTTTTTCAATTTAAGTAAAAACATTCAGAAAATTGCATCATCATAACTTAGGCACCTTAAAATGATACAAAAGTTAATTTTTCAAAATAAAAAAATGGAGCCTGAAATAATTCTTTGCATGCTTTCCTTAGAAAATAAAAAAATCAGGAGTGTTCATGTGAAACAGTTCATGTGAGAGGAGCTGAAAAAGGCAGTCGAGCTGCAGATCCTCCACGTCTGCAGAGAAAAGGTTGGATTAAAGCGGCACAAGGCGAGGCGGTGATCAGAGGAGTTACAATCTCTCGTCCGGTTTGGGACATTTATCCGTTTTTACATCAAATACACAAACCGTGTGGTCGTAGATGCATAAAAGCAGCTTGAGCAGAACTGGTTTCACCCTCAATAAGTGACTCCTCTAACCGGCTCCATTATGAGAAGTTTACAGTGTAAGCAGGTAAAAAAGTGACAATTTTAAAAATGTAAAAAAAAAACAAAATTACTGCTACCCGTTTAAAATTATAAAATTCAAACTCTTAATGTTTGAGTTTTTGCTTCAACAGTTGTTGCGTCTTCCTCAAACCACAGATTTTATTTAGTTTTTCTGCCATTTAACTCTTCCATCTTTAATAAAATGCTAACAAAGAACTCAACATTTTCAGAAAAGCTTGATTTTATCACATATGAACACTAAAAATATTATTAAAAATATGGTTCGATGAGTGAAAATGTCCAATTATGAATTGCCTCTGCTTTTAGAAAAGCTGCATGATGTATTCATTCTGAATAATTCTCAGAATTAACGCACTGGATTTAGAATTTCCTTTACCTTCAAGTCTAAATTCACGTCTGCATCATAAGTGACAAAGTTGAACTGCTGAGAAACTCTGCTAAAAATATCTTTTTATATTTCATGGAAGGACAGTCTGAGAGCTGCAGGCACAGAATCAAGGTCTCTCATGGTTCATGCATGTACTGACCACTAAACCAAGCCGTTAACATGAACAAAAAACATTTAGTTGCTGAATTACAAACTTTTTCTTCTTTTGCGACTCAGATTGGAATCGGAGAATCTGCAGCCAAATATTGTTGCACAGCTTAAGCACAACAGAGAGGAATCCTGATGATTTTAAGCTCATCTTATCTTATTTTTAATAATAAAATCAGCTGGAAAACCAACAAGCTCGGTCCATTTCTTTCTAAATCAATCTGTTTTGATTCTGTTTGTTCGATTTAGGGCCAAATTGGCCAAAATGAGCTCATAAAGGCTGAAAACAATTAATTTAATGGTTTAAATTACTTACATTTAGAATAATGTGATTAAAAATGGCACTGAGTCAGACGCTTCTGTTTATTTTGGGTGAGTTTCACCTATAGCCAGGAATATTTATGAGCGATAGTCATCAACTTCAAAAAGCCTTTAGTCGTTTAGCACATTTTGTACGGCGGATTAATGGATTTTGGTATTTCCAGTTGATCTGTTGGACCACCGCCAGACTCATGCATCCAAATGAGCTGCAAAATTAGGATGAAAGTGTTATACACTGCAAAAACACAAAATATTATCAAGTATTTTGGTTTAATTTGTAGTGCAAATGTGTTAGTACACCTGAAATAAGACGAAAATAACATAGATGTAACTTTTCAACAAGATATAGGAGCTTGTTTTAAGTCAATAATTCCTTAATATTGATGTAAAAGTACTAGATCCACTGGCAGATTATTTCATGGGAAAAATATCTTTTTATAAATGAAATAATCTACTAGTGGAATATTTCAATATTTAAGGATTATTTACTTAAAACAAGGTCATAAAAGTTACAAAACTAACCTAAACTAGGTTAGTTTTGTCTTATTTCATGTTTGCACTGGAAACTAGTCCAAAAATACTTGGTAATACTTTGTGTTTTTGCAGTGCATCATGGGAAAATAATAATAATTAAAAAAGCTGCATTATGTAGATCCGCTCTTCTTTACATAAAAACAATCAACTCACAGCACGTAATGCTACATTCTGCAGGTTAAAACAGTAAAAGCCACTCCCTCTCATATAAAAGCAGGTCCATGCGCTATCGGAGAAAACATCGCCAGTGTGACTGACAGGAAGTGACATAATCTCCCCCTTCCTCTTGCGTGCGTGTGTTGAGTCACTGCTCCTCTGTGGTTCAGTGGTTAAAGAGAAATAAACCTTTCAGAGAGAAAACACCGGCGGCGAAAAGGCCTCTGTTTGTTTTTGTTTTTTTAACAATCATTGAGCCGATCACAGTTTGATGATCAAAAAAAAAAAAAAAAAAAAGTTGCATTCCTCCTTCTGATTGGTTTCTGTCACAGAAGAGCGTGAGAGAAGGCTGTTTGCTGATTGGATAATGAAGCGTGTCCGTGTCACATATGGGAGGAGCGGCGCCGCTCACACCGACGTCTCCGACTGAAGCCGCATCACGAACTTGTGGCTCTTTGGGTCGATGAACTCCTCGCCGAGCCGCAGGAAGGGAAGCGGCGTTACCGTGACAACCAGGGAGAAGTCCAGGCGCCGCAGGGAGAAGACCAGCCCCTGCCGGAGGCCCGAGGTGACGGGCTCCTCGCTCACCAAAGTCCACTGGCGCCCCCTGCCGCTCTGCTGCTGGTACTGCATGGTGGGGCCCGGGGTGAGGTATCGCTCCAGGAAGGCCTGACAAGCAGAAAGAGACAGAAAATGTTGGACATTAATAAATTTATCCTTTCACAGAAATTTACCTTCCATCATAAAAATATAAAACACAAACATTCACTGTGGATTTATGGTAAAAATGTTCAGCAGGAAGGATGAAAAAAGGAAGAAAAGAGTAAAAATTTAAATAAAAAAGAGGGAGAGAAGGAAGGAGTGGAAGAAAATAAACATTGAAGGAGAGAATGAAGGAGGAAAAATAAAGAAACAGAAGAAGAAATGAAAGGAGGAAGGGAAATGAGAAAAGGACAGAAGGGAAAATTGATAACAAAGAGATTAATTTAAAAAAGGCATGAAAGAAAAGAAGGAAGGAATGGAAAAAGGCAAGGAGGCAAGGAAGAAAAGAGTAAAAAATAAAATAAAATGAAGGAGAAGAGGAAGGAAGAAAGAACACATGAAAGGAAAAGCCTGAAAAAATAAGGAAGGAATAAAAATAGGAAGAATACAGAAAGACAGAAGGGAAGAAGAAATAACATGAGGATAGAAAAAGGAAAAATAAAGACATGAGAATTAAAAATCAAGCAAGGAAAAAGAGAGAGAATGGAGAAATAAAAGATACATTGAACGAAGTAAAGAAGGGAAAGAGGGAGGAAGTAGGGAAGGAAAAAAGAGAAAAAGAAAGGAAGGAAAGATAAGAATGAAAAACAAGAAATAAAGAATAGAAAATCAGACAAAGAAAGAGAAGGAGCAGCATTTTTTTCTACTCAGACGTCGACGCCAATCCGATCGATAACAGTAGTCACCTGGTCGCTATGGAAACCCCTTGTTCTCACCTTGGGCGTCATGTTGTGAGTGATGCAGAACTGCAGGTGTGTGAGGATGCTCTCCATGCTGTGGAAGGCCTGCTGCCGCGTCGTCCTCAGGTACTTCTGCATGGCGCGCGCCATCGGGGCGAAGATGGCCTGCGCCGCCTCCCGGGGGTCCATCACCTCCCGGGGGTGCTTGGGAGACGCCGCCGCCTCGTCCTCGTGCAGCCGCTTGATGTGCGTGAAGGCCTCCTCGACCGCCACGACCAGCCTGAACGGGTAACCATGACAACGACCGAACATGGGATACAATTAGGCCTAAACGACAAATCAATTAATCACATGGCAAATTAGATTCAGTCTGGTGCTTTGGTTTCAAGTTGAGCTTTTTATTTATTTTTATTTTTCTGTTGCTTTTCTTTCTTTATTTTTAATATTTAAAATGTCTTAAATGTTTATTAGAATTTATTGATCTTTGAGAATGTGTTCTTGTATTATTATGACTGTTATATTACTTGGAAATTACCTAAAAAAAACATTATTTATTGCAATAACTTCTGGGACAATTTATCTTCCAGCAAAATTTGTTATCATGACAGTCTTAGAAATAATTACAGTTAATTGTAGATAAATGGTTTATTACGCGTGTCAAACTCAAGGTTCATCGTAGCTTTTTAAGACATTTGTGTGTTTATATATTATTGTATCAATCAAATCAAAGCAGTTTTTATCCGTTTACTGTCGTATTACATCAATCTGTTTGTTTTAATTCCGCCTGAAAATCAGCAGGCCCCTGCATAATTGTGAATTTATTGCAGATTTCCACAAAAATAGTCAAAAACATTTAAGTGACTTCTAACTCCCACCTGCAGGTGGCAGCATTTCTCACTTCTACTCCACTGCTGCCTCAGCCTTATTTTATATGAAGTCTGTGATTAATATGGCTAAAAAAATTTAATAAATATGACTTTATCATATTTATCATATCTACCAATATGTAGATATTGGTAGATATGATAAGCTGAAATATTGTAAAAAATTCCTTGTAAATATTAAATTAGCACCACAGAATCTGAGTTTGATTGGGAAGAAAATCATGAAAGCAATCCCAGAATCCTGGAGGGACTCATCATCAGCGTTATTTACTTTAAGAAGTACTTATTGAATGATAGTAATATTTTAACAGTTTGTTAATGGGTTTCATCAATACACAATCAGGAAAATGCGCTTGTAACTGGCTCTCCAGAGATCATATTTTTCAGAATCCTGTAATTAGAGCTTCAGATGTTTTGGATTTTCTACCAGCTTTGCACATCTAGAAATTGTTTTTTTTTTTCCCTTTGCTATTTGCAGAAAAGCTGAAACTCAGTCAGACTGGATGGAGAACATCTGCTAACATGAGTTATCAATTATTGGCACAGATCTGCAGCTGGATTTATGCCTGAACTTTTCATTTAGGTCTAAGACATTGTGCAGTAGCTCTGGCTTTATGTTTACAGTTGTTGCATGGACAGGAAACTGATTTTTATTTATTGTTTTTATCTCTGCAGCTCTTCTAGAGTCACTGTGGATCCATTTCTTGCTTCTTGCTTCTCTTGATTGCTGTTCACTAATATTCTCTAACAAACCTCTGAGGTGTTCATTTTTACTGAAACTAAATGACTTACTAGCTGACTTATAAAGGAAATTTGATGCACTAAAGTTTATTTAGGGGTATTCCAGCAAAGGGTGCTGAATGCAAACCCTCCTCTTAATAATTATCCACTCCTAATACATATAATTAAATTAAGTACCCAATATATAAGGTTTTTTGTGACAAAGTGTGAAAAATTCAAGGGTTAGAAACATTTTCTGAAGACACTATGCCTACAGATCAAGCCATTTATATTTCTGAGTATAATTATTTGTATTTAGTTGCATTTTTAGTCTTTCTACACCTTCCAGTGAGATAATATACTAGAACTGACTGTATGAAGTTATGAAACCCTAATAGTCAAGTTAACCAGTTCATCTGAGGCTAGCAAAACTGAAACTATGTGTTCCTCTGAAATGAAGGCCTCGGCTCTAAGTAAACAGAATAAACTCATCATTCTGGACTGTTGGGACATAAGCTAGCATGGCTTCTCCAGGCGGCAGACTGCCAATTAATCAAGCTTTTCTCCAAAAGAAAGAAAAAAAGCCTTCCTCGGAAAACTGTCTGATTCCTACAGCAGCCGTAACAACCAGAACATGTGAGGACAGGACGACCATGACTCATTTAAATGAAGGCTTAAGTCAGATTGTCGGAGTTTACATGATGGAAAGGCCTTGATATCCACAGCAGCCTCCATGATTGCTCTCTCGTCACTACATGCCCGTTTACTTTGAACAGGAACAGACTGCGGTTCTGCTCTCAGGCTTCACGCCGTTGCTCGCGGTATCTAACCTGGCCTTGCGTTTGCGGATTCGGCGCTCCATCTCGGCCTCCTCGTAGTAATACTCGTTGTGGGAGTTGTCCCTCCTCCTGGCTGCTGCTGCAATCATGGCGCGCGATTGGCCTGTCGAGTTGTTGGTGGTGTTTTCTGCAAGACGACACACGCAGAGGGAGGGTTTAGAGGTTTGCACGACAGGTTTTCATCTATACTCAAAGCGAGAACAAAAGGGGAATAACGTCGTGTGTGGGAGAATCACAAGCAGGCTGAGGTGATAATCTCTCACCATCCAGGGAGTAAACCTTGAATCCGGTCATCTTCTTAGACAGGATGGACTTGGGAAGGTTGACCACAGCAGGGTTGTAGACAGAGAAGTCGTTGTAATACCGGTCCAGCACCCAGACGGCCGCTCGCTGGATGCTGCAAACAAATCAGAGGACAAAACCACTCAAATATCCGCTGCTATACTCTAGACATTTACAGAAGTGCTTCTGCATCCTTTTATGAAATAAAAAAATACTTTAATTACAGCCCTTTCCAAAGAAACATGAAGATAAAACGTCATTATCAGGATCAGAGAGGTGGAGGCTTCTCCTCTGGGGTGGAAAACGGTAGAAAAATAAACCGACTGAGGCTCAAAATGTTTCCTGGAACATTAAAATACATTTAGACCAAACAAACTGTAGTAGTGCAAACTCAAGCTTCGCATGCAAGCTTTGAGAATTGATTTGATATTCTTGTGAGTTTCAGAGTGCATATCAAGCTTTTAGTAAAAAATCTATTGGTTAGACAAAACTTTTATTACCAAAATAAAAGCCATCAGTCAGGAAAAAAAACATCTTCAGGCATATTTCCACTTCCTGTTCCTTACCAAGATAGTTTATGATACAAAAATGTCTAAGAAAAATCAGGAAACGTGGAAAGAAAATCAAAAAATGCTCAACAATGACTGGAAACCTGCACAGCATCCCAATTAATCTAAATCTAGAGCAGGGGTGTCCAAACTTTTTGTCACTTCGGCTGAAATCATTTAGTGAAAAGGACTGGAGGGACAAAAAAAAAGTTTTTTCCCCTCTTAATAAAATAAATATAAAATACTTAAACAAATAAAGAAGTCAGATTTGTTCTAGGTCCAAAACTTAAAAAGGTTTCTGGATATTTGCCTTATTGAAAATAACTTAGCAAATTCTCTAGGCATCGGTTGAAGAAAAATAAAACACAATTTAATCAATTGTGATGAATAAAGTTAGGATTTAGGTCAAACTGTCAGAAAACGCTCGCTGTGTTTAGCCAAGTTTATTAAATTAATGAAAAACTGACTTAGGTGAAGCAAAGTTTGTTTTTCAGTAAAAGTCACCGGTTCTAGAAAAGGCAAAAACAAAAGTGTGATTATTTAGAGCTCCTTTGTGTTATGGTGAATATTTTATTTTGTATGAAGATTTTTAGTAATTTTGTACTAATTAAAGATAGAAAGCCTCCATCTGCAGCTCTGTAAAAAATAAGAGACCATTTAAAATGATCAGTTCTCTGATTGCATATACGTTTGAGTAAAATGAACATTGTTCTTTTATTCTATGAACTACTGACAACCAGTTTGAAATCCCAAGCAAAGATTTAGTATTTATTTGCAGAAAATGAGAAATGGTTAAAATAACAAAAAAGATGCAGAGCTTTCAGAGCTCAAATAACGCAAAGGAAACAAGTTCATATCCATTTAGAAACAACAATACTAACGTTTTAAGTCAGTAAGAGCACTTTGGATGCCCCTCACATGGAGTATTCTGAGTGCTTCCAGGATCAGTCACTCACCTCAGATGACCCACGTTGTAAAACTTGCTGGCTCCATCCGTGCTGCGGACCACCTTAAGGCAAAAAGCCGGCTGCAGGTGTCGGACCTCCAGCAGCACCAGAGCCAGGTACTGGATGAAGAGCAGGGCGTCCACCAGCGAGGCGGCGTACTCCACAATGCCCCGGTAGTCCTCCTCTTTGGGCTCCAGCACCCGCACGCCGTAGAAGAGCCAGTAGGACGCCACGAACAGGAACACCAGCACCATCAGCAGGCAGCGGAAGACAAAGAACCGCGGCAGCGTGGCTCTGGGCGGGCGGAGGAACAGCGCCCACGAGGAGATGAGCAGGACCAGGAGCTTGAAGGCGAGCGAGACGTACAGGCCCTCGCAAGGCGTCCCGCAGGGCTTCAGGGCATCTCGCCACAGGACCTGAGGGAGGATGAGGAAGGCCAGCGGCGTGATGAGAGCGAAGAAGCTCAGGCAGCCTCCGAGCGCCGGGCCGATGAAGCGCTTGCACTCCAGCGGCGTCGACTCCTCCAGATCTTTGGTGACGCGGGTGAGGTCCTCGTTTGAGATGCTGTGCTCGGAGGTTCCCGTGACGACAGTGGTGGTCTCGCCCCAGTTATCATCCTGCAGGAAACGGGATCAGACATTTTTTAGAGTTATTAAAGCTGGAAACTACTGATCAGGCCTGAAATTTGACCTGAACTTTCAAAGACACATAAAGATGGCTACAAAGTCAGCCTTCCATCACCTGAAGAACTAGAGACTAACATCCCAGCAAGATTTAGAGAAACTGAATACATATCAAGTGTTGAACTATCTTTTATCTTTAGTTGCTTTAATTATTGCAACAGTGTCTTCATAGACTTTAAAATACTTGTGTTAATTCATAAATCACTGAATACTTGGCACCAAAATACATTAAAGATGCTGTTGTTTTATCAAGTTTCCAGATTACTCAGGTCTTCTGGTTCTGCTCTGCATCCACAGAACCAGAACCAAAACATGGGGAAATATTTCACTTTTTATGCTGTTCTAATCTGGAACAAACTTCCAAAGAAACAGCAAAACTGCTGAAACACTGAGTTCCTTTAAAACGAGACTAAAAACCAATTTGTTTAGAGCTGTCTTTGATTCGAAAGAACTAAAACAATAATTAATATTTGAGTTTTTTCTTGATGATTTTGACAAAATGAAACGTTTATTGCTTGTTTCGTATGATGTTTTTATAAAGTAAAGCACTTTGAATCGCCTTGTTGCTGAAATGTGCAATACAAATGAACTTTATTTTTTATCATGCTTGAGTCGAGTTTGCAGGCCGAACAAAATCTTTCAGAAGGCACCAACTGCCCACACTCTGCTTTAAGGAGGTCATATTACCCAAAATAAACTTTTTTATGCACTCGGGAGCCTGCAAGAGTGCAGAAAAGTTTAATTTTGTCTTTCTGGTGATGCGTAGATAAACCCTCCAGTTTCTCTATACATTACTACGTTTTTTTGTTGTTTATTACGTCAAAGTGTTTTTTTTTTGAAGAACTGCTAAAAAAAAACTTCTGGAAGTCTTTAAGACTGGAAACAAATATGTGATTAAGAAAATTACATTTCCATCCTTATTTGTAATCAAAAAGGAAGGAAAAACGAAGCCTCCTTTTCTCTCTATCCAGAAACAAACATCCCCCTCCTTCACTGGAAACACACCTTTAAACTCAAAGTAATTCATCTTCTGCATTTTGAGGCTCTGTTGGGCAAATGTCAACACCTGCCTCTTCCCTGCTGACAGCGACTGAAACCAAATGAGCGACTGCTCCAACAAAACACAATCAGCCGCTGATGGAGTTCAAGAGCCCACTCCTGAGGCCCCCTCAGCCGTCAACAAGTCTTTGTTATGAAGGCAGACAGCTGTGATCGCCGCTTCACTCAGAAGCAGTGATAAGTCTGTAGCGTCGCCCACAACTGTGTTTACACTCAGATAAACATCTATCCAGGCTGGAAATGTATGATTAATCTGCAGGGATAATTCCTGAGGTTAAACATTAATCACCGCGGACGTAGAGATTTAAAAACAGAAAGGTCGGTGAGGCTGACCCTGTCATCTCCTCGGGTCGACTCTGCGTCCAGCAGCGGCTCTCCGGGCGTCTGGATGGTGACTGATTTGTCTCCACGGCTGCTGCTGTCTCTGCTCTTGGAGCGGTGCCGTTCCCTCCGGTCCCTGAAGACCAAAACACAAACATTAACAGAGAAACTCAGCGCTCTGCAATGCGGCTTTCCCTCTTTTTGAGTCTCAATTGCATCATAATGTCAGAGCCAGAAAAGGAAAACAGACAGTGATTTGAAACAGTTGTTACGCATAAACATTAAGTTTTAAATTAGATGCCAAACATTTTCTGTTTTTGTTTGATTCAGTGTGAAAATAATCTTCAGCTTTTGATTTTCATATGTTCTTCTGGTGGCTTCAACATCCTTATTTTGATAGCAAATACATCAAATTTATGTAAAAATTCCTACTCAACATGCCATCCATTTCTTATTTAAAGGGATGGAGTTATTTTCCAGGCACATAGTTACTCAATTGTGCTAAAAAACTAGCACTATGTTACCTTGGAGTGTTATAACAATAATGCCCAACATGACTAAAAAGAAATTTGACACTTTGAAATTGAGCGTCTGTCTCTTTAAGAAGCTCCTCCTCTTCCTGACACACAGTTACAGATATATTTAGTTACCTAAATAAGACGTAATAAATAGTTGTCATCACTTGGTACAGCAAAATATCATGATTAATCTTTCAGTCCATACCTTCCACCCCTTAAACTGAATACATATCAAGTGTTGAACCATCTGTCCTCATCTTTAAATTGTAGCATTTTGTTTAAAAACTGTTTTGTTTTGACACCGCAGCCTTTTAATATACGTAGATCTAGTGAGAATCATAAAAAGGTTACTTTGACTCTTCTTCTTTATTCATTCCTAATTGGTGTCAACCAATTTTTAGATTTCCATTTGTATCAAAACTCCTCAAATACTGATCGTTTTTACACAAATTACCTTTGAAATCCCATGTTTTTAAGAACAAAATTGTTTTCTATAAATTTGCCAAGGAAAAACCGAATATGTGCTTCAACGTTTGAGTTGTTGTACCCACCTGTGCTTTCGGGAGCTTCGAGAGTGAGACGACTTGTACGAGTAACCCGAGTACTGCGACTCGTTGTCCATGTCTCGGGTCGGCGGTGAGCGGGCTGTACAAGCCCCGCCTCCTCCCCCCGCGCTGCGCCGCTCGCCCGCACCTCCCAGCTGGATCTTACGTTCAGAGATGGACTTGGTGGAGAGAGCCAGAGGCAGCTTGAGCAGATCAACCTTGCTCCTGAGGGAATCTATCTTGGAGGCTGATGAAGATGGGGGAAGGAGAAGAGGGGAGGCGGGAGAGCACGGGGGAGAAGGAGCTGGGAGAGGATGATGGGTAGGAGAGTCACAGCGGGGGGAGAGATGATGTGGATCAAATCTGAAAAAAAAAAAAAAAAAAAAGATTAAAATCTTACTTGAATCTTGTGGTTTTAAATGAACATTTAACAAAAACCAGATGAACCAAACGAAGAAACGACCACCTTCTAATTTCCACTGAACTTCCTGCCTTCATTATGAGTAATGCTGACAGCTTGTTTTCCCATCGTCTCCACAGAGCTGTTTACATTCACGCTGCCAGATTAAATCAGTGTTCATGTAAAAAATATGAGTTTCAAACTATAACAGCCTACAAAGTCCAGCGTCTCAGTTTCCATATTTCAAAATCTTTAACTTACAGCACAATTCAAAATATAAAAGTAGGATTCTCCTGTTTTTTCCCTCAATATTAATATACAAGTAGAAAAAGAAATAACAAGAGAAAGTAGCTTCAGGTGAACACCCTAAGAAACAAGAGAAACAAGAAACAGCTAAAACAAAAAATTAACAAATAATTTTGCTGTCTTGTTAAGTATAATAAATTGTAAATAAATCAGTCAAGTTTATTTGTAAAACACATTTCAGCAACAAGGCATTTCAAAATGCTTTGTGTCACAAAAACACACAAAGTCCCAGAAGACACTACATAGTCGACAACTGAGAAAACTAGTAAAACTTTTTGACTCAAAATGTAATGTAATATAAATATTTAAAATATTCTAAATAAAACAGTGAAAAATAAAACCTCACTTACAACCAAAACTATAAATAACATGGATTACGATGTCCCTGTAAATTTCAAAAAGTATCATCAGAACAGAAATGATCAATCTCTTTTCAATTTGCCATGAAATTAATTGATTAATTCCATTTAATTCACAACAGATTTCAAGAGGGGTGGTCAGAATATGAGTAATTTTAATTATGCAGTGAAATGACCCTCTAAGAGTCTGTGTTTTTATACCCACAGTGGGACTCAGAGGTCTCACCCTGCAGACGGAGCCCTGTGTCCTCCATGGATGCTTACACCCATTAACCCCGTGAACCCAGGTTCTGGTTTCTCCGTTCCTGCTCAGATCCCGTCTTCCCGGCCTCTGCTGAAGTTAATCATTACACCACTGTATCTCCACTCCAAAAAGTCGGCTCCAGCCACTGTTAGCCGCGGCACAATGGCAGCCATATTGGATTACGGTGTTTGCACTAAACTTGTTTGCCCTCGCTCCGGCTCACATTCCCTCCCTCGCGCCTCTGGTCCCCGGGGAAACGGGGCCTCTCTCCGCTGCCATGGGGATGAAACAGGGTGCTCAGATTAAGACAGTTGCCGTGGAGACCTGACCTCACGCCGGCCTCTGTCGGCCTGTTCTTCACACTGGAGGAAGGTCACCGGAATAAAAGTGGAGGCATGACGGATGTCGGCCTGTCAGACTGTGGTTAATTGAGAAAGCGGAGGGCGTGGCTTTGACTGGCCTCTGTGACAATCGGATGGATCACACAACAAGTCCTGGTCCGGTTTGGTGAACTGTTTCTTTGTGCAAAATCCACATTTTGCAGATTTTCGTACCTCCACTTGAGTCTCAAATGCTTCTAAAAAGAAAAAAAAACACCCATCTATTTTTTTTTTTTTTTTGGGCAATAAGTTAGTATTTTTTGGTGTTTGGAAAATGAGCCGTTTCAAAAACCTACAGATTTTAACGTCACAAACTTGCAGGCACTGCGTATTACCTAGCAACCCCAGTGAAGTTCTTCCTGTCACCTAGCAACCCAAGCCAGTACTTTTGGTCAAGTGGTTTTACCACTGTACAATGGCTGCTGGAAAAGACAGGGTTTTGTTGTTGCCTTACCATCCAGGAACTACTTGCTGAATTCTTGTTGGTTGTGCAGGGGGCTCTACTTCTGCTTTTCAAAGATGTACAGTTGTAAAATTGCACATCTGTTTGCAGCCTTGTTCATGTCAGAGTGTAAACACTGAGTTGAGGGTGTGGCCAGCAGCAGCTTATTTGGATTTAAAGTGACAGAGGCTCAAAAACAGCTCGAAATAGGCAGAACTGAGCAGACTAAAATCTCATTATCTAAGAGTGATTTCGAGCAAAAAATGTAATAAAGATGTTTAATACAGCCTATCAATCCTTCCTAACTTGTTCAATGAAGCATAACAGGTCACCCTTAAAATCCTCTTTTTTACCAGCCATCAATGGGATTCCTTTAGGCTTCCCAGTCTTCAATTAAAGGGGGCAGATTCCCCTAACTAGTCAAAAGACTATTGATGAAGCACTTATATCATCCAGTCCTAGTCTATATTCTCCAGTTAAGGGTTAATAGATTTCCAAATTAGTTAGCAATTGGTTCAGCTGTATGTATCTCCCACAACACTGAACTGAACAAATATTTTAATCCCAATTAATAAATTGAGAAAAGAGAGGATTGGCCTCTGTGACAATCTGATCCGTCTCACACAGTCCTAGTTCAGCTTGGTGAGGTATCTCCTTTCCATCAGTCTTTAAAATCCACTTCTCTGCCAGCCAAATGACGTTCAAATCCTTCTGTGGGATTCCTTTAGGTTTCCCAGTCTTCCATTAAAGGAGCCAGATTCCCTCATCCGAGACTGGAATCCTTCTCCAGGCCAGAAACGGTTCTGAAACCCTGCAGCTCTAAGCAAAACCTCAACACCATGTTTATTCCAAACCGCAAAACTCAAATGACTAACAGCCTGCTCCTCGAATGTAATGACTGGCTTTTATCTCCAGTAATCGCAGAGGAAGGAGCGGAGTCGTGTTGTGCTTTTAAAGGAGATTAGTGGCAAAGAATGTGGACACAATACATCCAGAACCGCATGAAAGCTACTCTCTGATCGTCACAGTAAGAGAGGGCATTCTGACTTTTGGATTATGTTCAAATATGTGACGTAACAAATTAAAAAAAATTATATAAGAAAGCAAAGATTCAGCACTGCTTTGCTTTAAATCACTGTATTGTAGTTATTTCCATCATCGCTAAAAATCTGATTTCAGTTTCACAGAGAAAACATAAATATGTGGATTCCTGGAGAAAACTCAATCACAGAGAAATAAAATAATTTACACACTTACCAAGTATTTTTTTTGTCTAGTTTGAAGTGCACTTGAAATAAAGAAGAACTAAATCATAATTTCTTAATATTGATTAAAAAAGTACTAGTTTCATTTTTTCCCATGTTATAGGTCAAATAATTTTCTAGTAAAACTAGTATTTGATTCATCAATATAAAGAAATTATTTACTTAAAACAAGCTCCTGTATTTTGTTGAAAAGTTACATGAAAGTTAGTTTTGTCTTATTTTAGATGTACTAAGATATTTGGACAAAAAGTAGACTAAAAATACTTTTTTTTTAGTGTTGTAAACTATTATGTTTCTCAGGGATTGATGAGTTGAATCTCAAAGAATCAACATGAGAAGAGAAATCTTTAACAATCCTACAGTGATTTAAGAAAAGATTTTGTAAGAACAAATTAAATGTCAACATCGTTTTAATTAAAGGGAAGTTCAGCTTCTTCTAGTGGTTGAAATAGCCTCCATGTCCGGGATCTCTGTTTATCCTGCAGACTGGTGAAAATAATAATTAAGTAATAATTGCAGAAGCTGCAGCTGTGATTCAAAGCAGTGAAACATGAAGATGTAACACCTGTGTTATTAAAGCAGCATATTTACCTGTAAACATCTGAAATTCCTGCATTAAACAGCTAACGGTAGATAACTTGTGTCTAATGGGAAACTATTTCAGCGTCATGGTGCCACAGAATGAAAGACAGTACTGTTTATTTGGTTTTGGTTTTTTTATAATCGCATGTTATCTTTATTTTCTGTCATCACTAATGCAAGAAAACACATTAGCCAATTACTGATGTTTGATCTGCAAGATGCCATAAGATAAAATCTCAAAATCCACATTTGCAACTGGCCTTAATTACAATTATGAATACTTCTAATTTAGTTACAGCTGCACTGACATTACCCAGAAACCCAGTTTTATAGTAATAATATTGAGGTCATTTTCAACTAATATAACAATAAAGGCATAAAAAGGCAAGTGCATCTTCTCAAAAATTGAATAAACTTTAATTTCCAAAGAATATTAAAACACTGGAACCAGAAAATATAATAAATATCCAAAATAGATAAACAAAACGAGCAAAACAACAAACAAAATGGATTATGCACTCTTAACAAAACAAAATTGCTCTTCAAAACACACTAGTCATTAGTCTCAGACAGGAAAAACAGGCAAAAATACCAGTTAAGACTTTTGAAAAAATAAATCAATACATACAAGTGCAAACTAACCAACTACTTTGTAATGGGTGTCAAATGTTTGCAGCATTTTTCAAAATGATGGGTTTTGAATTATACTAAAAATGCAGCATCTCTTTAAAGATTGTGGAAATTATCGTGTTCATTTTAATTTACCATGTGAGTAATTTATTTATAATTTCTTAATACAGAACTAAAGCAGAAATGTCTGCTTTTTCAGTTCTAAACATGTTTTTAAACAAAACATCCTGATACCTTGATCAACAAATTTAAACAATACTCCTAACTTCCCTTTAATAAACATCCACAAAGAGTGAAACTGTCTTCAAATAGACAGCTTAGCACATCTGTTAGGCTCAGTTCATTCACACAGCAGGCCTCAATGCTCCCTTTCGATGCGGTCGTTCACGCTTCCAAATATATGCGACTTGTATGTTTGTGATCTGAATACGACCTTAAAGTGACCCACATGCGCAGTAATAACGTCACAGCTAGAGAGCCTACTCAATGTTTTGCCAACCGCCATAAAATAGAAGAAGTTGCTCAGTGTTTGCGGAAGTAAACATGGATGCTAATGGTGTAGCATATCTTACGATTTTGAAGTTGATCTTATATGTTACTTGTTTGCAATTAAAAAAAAAACGATTTTGAAGTTGTTATCTGACCGGAACTAATATGTTACAACTTAATCCTCATCATCGTCCGCAGTGGTTATTGTTTTTCTTCCGTTTACGCCCATCAGGACGCAGAATAGTGACGTTTGTCGAGTATCAGTGACGTTCAGGTCAGATGAATGACGTCTATGAGATGAACGTGAATTTACTGTACAGTGTACAGACTCAGGTCACATTTGAAAAGATTTAATTCGTATCAGATTTAGAACCACACAGACAAGTGACCTGGGTCGCACTAAAAATAAAATCTATTTTGTTCGGACTGTCATGAAAAGATCAAATACGGGTCGCATTAAGACAAATAAAAAAAAAAATCGTATTTGTGTCACTCCGGTAGCGTCATTCACCGAGTTGGTTTGATGTATGTTATCGCTGCTTTTTAAGAGAAATAAACCCCACTTCCTGTAAAAGTTGCGTCACAACATCCACATTTGACCCGCTGTTCACTTTAACGAGCCACAGATGCTACAGAAAGCTCAGCAGAGAGGGGTCCGTCTTTGTAACCGGAGCCCGTCTCCAGCTTACACGCTCTCCAAAATAACAAAGGCAGCACTAAACAAAAGAAACTGGTCGGAAGAAACAAAAAGAGCAGAGCATTACGCTGTTTCGATCAGAAATGTTTAAAGGGCTGTAAATTCGGGCAGCTTAAAGTAAACAGCCACATACTTAGCTTGGTCTTAAATAAGCTGAGTTAGATGGTTACGCTCAGTTCACCTGTCTGCCACCTTTCTGGAAGCCTGTAAGTGAGAATATGACACAGCACTTGATCTACAAAAGGTGTGGTCCACTGCTGGGAAGTATAAGGTTTCCTATTCATCTGTAGTTTGGCCCAGTTTAAGGAACTCACTGGAAATCCTCATTTAGGGTGCATTCACACAAGTCCTGTTTAGTCCGCTTTAATAGAACTCAGTTTCATTTTCTTAAAAAGACTGATTAGTTTGGGAAAGCAGTGAATGGGAAATAAAACCCTGATGGAGGACCAAAAAGTAACTTGTCTAATTTCTAATGCAAATATCGGTAACACTTTATTTGAAGGGGGTTGAATAAGACTGACATGACACTGTCATAAACATGACATAACACCTGTCATGAACATGAATAAGCCTTCATGAATATTTATGACTGTTGTCATAAAGCGTCATTCGGTAAATTATGACACTTTTAATACAAAGTTGACATTATGCAAAATGTCTTTGTTATGACAGCTTGACATTAACCAAGAAATCATTACTGATATAAATTTGTTATAAAAGTATTACTGATTGTACTTTAAAAATTAGGTAACTTTATGTTATTAAAGGTAAAGTTTAAACAGTAATGATTTCTTGGTTAATGTCAAGTTGTCATAATAAAGACATTTTGAATAATGTCAACTTTGTATTAAAAGTGTCATAATTTACCGAATGACGCTTTATGACAACAGTCATAAATATTCATGAAGGCTTATTCATGTTCATGACAGGTGTTTATGACAGTGTCATGTCAGTCTTATTCACCCCCCTTCAAATAAAGTGTTACCCAAATATCTTAGTACACTTACAATAAGGCAAAACTAGCTTGCAAGTAACTTTTCAGCAAGATGTACAACCTTCAGTACTAGTACTTTTCATCAATATTGCATTAATATTGATGAAAAGTACTAGTTCCACTGGCAGATTATTTCATTTATAAAAGGAAATTTTTCCCACATTACAAATGAAAAATCAAGTAACGTGTTGAAAAGTACTTTTAATAGAGGCATGTCTTATTTCAAGTGGGCTAAGATATTTGCACTAGAAACTAGATAAAAGTACTTTATAAGATTTTGAGTCATCAGCTTCGTAAGATAAGCTTACTCGTTTTATGTTTTGGCTAAATTATCTTTTGGCGTGAAGATAACTCTTTGCAAAAAAAAAAAAATGCTTGGGCCGTTATTTTAGGAAGGTGGAGAGAAGCGAATGGAGATCTCTCCAAAAGCAGGAAGCAGACTATAGCGCAGTGCATTCTGGGTAAATACAACCAAAGCAAACACACAGGTCTACCACTAGCAGGAGAAATGTCACAAAGCACAAAAAAGAAGTCCTGCGACCGCTGAAATCTGACACTACTTGATTTTGGTTTACATTTCGTGAAAAAGGAAGTTGCACTCAGAAGTTTCCTTCAGTAGTACGTTGAGCAGCGCCCCCACAGGCGAGGAGAGGAACTGTTTTTAAAGGTTTTGTTCATTTGACACAATGAAAATGTAATAAATGTTGCGATTTTGATCCCCAGTTGAAACAAGTCCACCTGACTATCAGGTGTGAAAACGCCTTTACACTTAAAGCTCCAACATCAAGTTCGCCCTCTATACCCACAGGCTGGTCTGAATGCACCAGCATGTCCAGTAAAACAAAAACTTCCTGCGGCATGTACGTTTTTCTCCTTCCACACAAAGTTTCACATCGCTTCACCACATCATTAACCAAACAGAGGTGTACGTTTGCAATTCAGCTGAGTTTTTCTGCTGTGTGAAAATCCAGAGTGGATTCACTGCAGTGATCTGTGTGTGTGGTCCACAGGCGGCTTCCGGTCGGCTTGGTGACACGGCTGAGTAGCTTTATAGCTCAGACCAAAGGGTTTGCATACAGTATAAACAGAGGAGCGCAACAGTTTCTCAAAACAGATCTCAATATAAAAACACAGAACCTCATCAAAATGTCCCCTTAACTTACATTCCAGTTTTAACCCTAAAGTAGCAGCCGAGGCAGAAAATCTGACAACAAATTCAAACGGCACAACTAGCAGAAAAACAATGAACTGTATCAAAAAACCCACGGGGTAAATACCCGCTGCTTCAAAACCAGCAATTTACTAATTATAATGTTTCTACAGCTGAATGTTCCTTCAATGAGAAGCCCTAGTAACCACACTGCAAAAACTCAAAATCTTACCAAGTACTTCTGGTCTAGTTTCTAGTGAGAATATCTTAGTACACTTGAAATAAGATAAAACTAACTTACAAGTAACTTTTCAGCAAGACATAGGAGATTATCTTAAGTAAATAATTCCTTAATATTGATTTTTTTAAGTAGAAGTTCCACAAGTTTATTTTACATATGACATGGAAAAAATGTGTTGTTATAAATGAAATAATCTGACATTGGAACTAGAACTATTTTTAATTAATCTCAAGGAAATAGTGACTTAAATCAAGAGAAACTTACATCTTGCTCAAAAGTTATTTGTTAAGCTGGCCAAAAGAAGTTACGCCAAGTATTTCCTGGTTGGAAAAACAAAGCCATAACGCAAAAAACTTAAAGTTTTATCGCAACATTTTATGGTACTACTGTGATAACGATCAATGCGACAATAAGGATTATTTAGTAGGTAACTGTACAGCTGTGACTGCATGACACAAATACTGCTCTTGAAAAACATTCCCATATGTAAAACGTTTCTTTAGGACACCAGTCGCATAAAGAAATGTGATTTTTATCACTAAGCTGCACACTGTAACTGCACATTTATTTTGATATTCATCAATGCGCTCATTAAATAAACTGTTCTGGATCAGCTGTAGTTGTCTGTTTTCTTAGGCAGACCTGTGAAGACACTGTTGCAGTAATCAAAATCTAAAGATAAACACATGTGACTTTCTCTAGATATTTCTGTGATTTTAGTCTTTTAACCCTGGAAATATTCCGCCTGTGATAGAAGGCCGACTTTGTAACTGTCTCTATGTGACTCTAAAGGTTCGGGTCAGAGTCCATTAATAAAATAGATAAGAGTAAAACCAACAATCCCAACAGATTTATCAAGACAACGATAAATCTAAAGTGTTCTAAGAAATTTATCACAATAAATGACAAACTATACGATAACTAATCAGCCCTAATCAGAAGTGGAGATTTAATGGACATTATTATTACAATGTTTGATGTCAACAGAAAAAAGCTGAAAGATTTTGAAAAAATTCACCCTAGAAAACATAAGCAAATGCATCGCTTAGCTCTTGTTGCATTCCATTTAAACAGATGCATTTTTTTTACAGCCTCGTTTGTCCCTGAAGGTAAAAAGAAATGAAGCCGTCATGAAAACGCTGGGAGCTGCTGGCACAGGGACAGCAGCTGTCAGGGAGGAACATCTCTGAAATGACCGGCCCCGCTTGGCAGCCAACTGTGAAAATAAGCGTGTACACACACCCAGGCTCCATCAGAGGAAGAGGCTCATCAGCGCAGGCCACACACACACACACGCACGCACGCACGCACGCACGCACGCACGCACGCACACACACACACACACACACACACACACACACACACACACACACACACACACACACACACACAGATTATCGACCACCACCCACGCCTGGCTGGGACAACATCAGTGAAAACCAGAGATAAACTGGGCAACTGCTGCTGTCAGCTTTAAAGCTTTTAGGTTTAGAAAACTTCAGCAGGTGTGCAGGTGACTAAACCCGTCACATTAAGCAATAAATCAATTAATCACATGATAAATTAAAACAACAGCCATCATTTCCATTAAAGAGTTGCTTGGTTTTAATTTTGTTGGGAAACAAACATTTGAAACTCAAAACAAAATGGTTGAGTTTGCACTACCTGCCCCTTTTGCCTGTTTTCCAGGTCTAAGCTGAATGATTGTTATTTGAAATGTGATCTCAGTTACCGAGACTTCATAATACATTTTAATTACTAGTGTTTTGTTTATTTTGGATATTTGGAATTTTTTCCAGTTCCAGTGTTAAATGTTTTTCAGAAATTAGGTGTGTGAGCGATACTTAGAATCTTATCACAATATTTTGAAGTACTATTGTGATAATGATAAAAATTATGACTAAAAAAAACTATATATTCGTTCTTTTTAGGTAACTGCACAGAATTCATGGCACCACAGGCATAAATACTGCTCTTGAAAATCATTCCTATCTAAAATAAGCTTCTTGAAGTCGTCACTTTACTGAAAGAAATGTGATTTATACCATTAATCTGCATATAGACACTTCATTTAATCATATTTTCTAATTTACTGATACTATTGTGGAGAAAATAGTAAAAAAAATTACATTTTAGACAGTTTTTAACATTAACCGGAATTTATCATGACAACAATAAATCATGTCTTATATGAAATTTTTCACTATAAATGATAAACAGTACAATAAATGCTCACCCTTATTAGAAATTAAAATGTACTTGCATTAATATGTCATAATTATTATTATATTAGTTGGAAATGGTGTCAAATTGACAATATTATAATTCATCACAAGAATTTCTGGGCCAACTTATCATCCAGCAGAACTCCTACAGTGAGATTTATTCCACATTGGTGTCTCGTTTTAAAAGTTCCCCCATGCATTTATCTACAAATCCCAGTAAATTACTGCACAGAGAGACAGGAAGTGGCTCAGAGAGACAGGAAGTGGCTCAGAGAGACGTGATGGATGTGGTTCAGGCGAATCTCAAACACCACTAACTGACTGATATCATCCGATGGAGGCATTAGGTTTGCTCCAGATGAGGGTAGAAGTGAATTAGAAGTGCAATAAAAAGGATTGATAGTTTTAAAACCTTTTTTCCATATAAAACTTTGTATACCATGTAGTTCATTTGCATTTATTCCCCTTTACTCTGACACCTCTAAATAAAATCATGGGCAACCAAATTTGTACAGAAGCCACATAACATAATAGTGTTATAATGTTTTATTCAATCTGACAATAAATAAAGCATCATCATGCAGACTAGTGCTGACAATTAGTTTAGTAATGAATTAATCTATTGACTATTCTGACAATCAATTCATTTGATCAACAAAATTTCAGTTAACCACTTAAATCTTTTTACACAATATTAGAAATACATAAAAATATGCAAATAAATAAACAAATTCCTGTTTTTAAATAAGAAAATAATGCCTAAAATGCAATATCACAGCATTTATTTAGTGAACACTTAACCATTTTTTTAGATTAAGTGATTAGTAATAATAAAATGTGATTAATAGGGATTTTTTTTAAAGATTTTGAACCAGGTGAAGCTTAAACTCTCCCGCTTGAGGAGTTCTGGGTTGAACATATTTACAGGTAAAGGTTTTTTGTTAATCTTCAATTCAAAATGTATGTATTTTTTTTTTAAAGTTTGGTTTAATTACTGCTCTGACTGTGTTGTTATTTCAACAAAATTGCATTTTTGAGTCTGCATACTTCAGTTAATCAATTACTGAATTAGTTGACTAGTATTTCAATAATCGATTAGTCACGATTAATCTGATTAATCGTTTCAGCTCTAATGTAGCCTGGCACAAGTCATGTAGCAAATATGTTGAGGAAGATGCTCACAGACAAAAATATAAGTTTTTTTTTTGTTTTGTTTTTGCAAATACAAATAAAGCAAACATTGCAAATTTTCTAGAAAACACCATTTCCTCTGTGAAACACGGTGGTGGCAGCATCATGTAGTGGGGACCCTTTTCTTCAGCTGGGGAAAGTCAGTGGTAAAGCTTTCACAACTTTTAATTTGATTTATGTTATTTATAAAGAACAGACAAAGAAATATGTTTCTTGTCAAGAAAAACACTTGTAGCTGTTTTCAGAGTGACAAACAATTCTAGAAAGTTCTGACTCAGATTAGCTGAATCCTAATGTGTGGCACATTTATTTTTTTTCCCATTTTAGTAAAAATGTCGACACGCTTCACCTTCCTTCCACTTCATAACTACTTAGTGCTGAGCTGACACATAAAATCCCAGAAGAATACATGAAAGTGCTTGGTTGTAATGTGATAAAACATGTAGGAAATTAAAGGGAATAAACTCTTTAGCAAGCCATTGTACCACAATAATTTACCACAGAATTCCTAATTAAGTGAAACATATTTTCCTCCATTAATGTAGATTCATAAAAATATATTTGTTGTTAAATACAGGAATGAAATAAGTGCCAGTAATGATGATGAACTCCATTTCCTGCCTTAAATGCGCCACATCTTCATCTTCCTGAGTGTAAATTAGTATTCCTTAGACAAACAAATGTAAATATAAAATCTAAATATCTTTTTTTTAAATATATTAAATAGTAAGTTAGTTTATTTTTTATTTATGCATGCAATATCTTTACCTTTTAAAAATTCTAGGTTCATATTGCTCAGTAGGAGTTACAGTTCTGTACTGATATTTTTCTGCACCTCTACACACAAGCAGGCCTGTCGCAATAATCAATAAATCAATTAATCATATGATAAATCAAAACAAGCTCAATAATCTCCATTTGCATGATTTATTGTTGTTCTCTTTTCTCTCTCTATCAAAAACTGGATGACAAAACTCTTCAGTCTGGTGTTTTGGTCTCAGCTATCCCCTTTTTGAAGGACAGAGATTTCGTAGTTCATTTTATTTGTTGTTCTATTTACGATAATTTCCACTTGGACAACAAATTTTATCATTGAAAACGCATCATTTTGAAAAATGCTGCAAACATTTGACACAATAAGAAGTTGGTTAGTTTGCACTTTTACTTATTTTTACAAAAGTCCTAACTTGGAGTTTTGCCTGTTTTCCCTGTCTGAAACTAATGATCCATGTGTTTTGAAGCACAATTTTGTTTAGTTGAGAGTTCATAATCCATTTTATTTACTGTTTCGGTTGCTTTACTTATTTACTTTGGATTTTTAAAATATATTCCAGTTCCAGTGTTAAACGTTCATCTAAATTTAAAGTCTATTAATATTTGATCATGTGTTCTTGCATTGTTACACCATTACCATCATATTACTTGAAAATGAAATCAAGACAACAACTTTATCGTTTAACGCAATGATTTCTGGGACAATTTATCGTCCAGGCCGACATATTACAGACGATATTTTGAATATTTCGGATCGATTAACCCTCCTCTACCCATTGAAGCTGGGCCTGTCTCTCTTTAGCAGCAAAATGATCTCGTTTCGGTTTGAATTTCAGACCCATGATAACAAAAAAGAGACAGAAGAAGAAGAAGGTGTCTGGAGGTATTTAGATCCTCTAACCTGCATCATTCATTCAGCACACATGCACAAAGGGAGAACTTACTGGGAACCAGCAGCAGCATTTAGCCCAGTATATCAAGAGTTGTGGCCGCTATAAATGCGGGACAAAGGGAGGTTCTTTCAGTCCCCTTGATCCAAAAACCTCCGGTCCGTTTCTCTCCGGAGTCCAGACCGGGACGTCCTCCTGAAATGAATGGATGCACCGGAGGAAAATTCAAACCCTTCGGCCTACAACCGGAGCGGACGCGCTCACTCCCTCCAGGCGCATCTTCGTTTCTGATCCCAGGAAACCCGAAGACCGGGACCAGAACCAGCACCGCGGAGCTAGAGCAACAATAGGGGGGCCGACGAGGATCCTAAACTTCCCTGCGGTTTGGGAGGAAGAAAAGGGGGGGAAAAAAGCGACCATCGCGTCCTGCAGACTATTGTTTGTGGGGGTGAAACCGGAGATCTCCAGCGCCACACAATCCTCCCCGATTCCCCCTTCCGCGGAAACATGGAACACAATCCCACATCCACGGAACCTCCTCACACATTTTCCACAGCAAGAAGAAAAAAATACAAATACTACTTACTTATTCCAGATCGTCCATTCAGGTATTTTTCCCCCCTCACTTTCCACTTTCTCTCTCCCACTCAACCGAAGCTCCGTGGGGCCCCGCCTCCGCTCCGGATCGGCCCCTCCCCTGACCGCCCCCCCCAGGGGACAAACGGGGTCCAGGAAACGGTGCTGCTCCACCGCAACGCGTTAAATTCCTTATTTGAAAGGAATGCGTAGTTTGACGTCATGAAATACAATTAATATCTGCATAAAGTTTAGGGAGCGGGGCCCCCAATGACCCACTTTCTTTAACGCAACATATGATGTTATATTGGCTAGATATTAGTTTATATCCATAAAAATGTTTATTTATTCCAATATTTGTTTTGCTTTAAAACAAAATGGATTATTTTCGGAAAATAGTGAATTCAATTCTTTTAACTAAACTACTTTGTTTTTCTTAAGTCAATTTTTGAAAAGTACTTCAAAGTTTTAGCATCATTTATGTATTTTTCTCAACTTTTCTCTAAATTTATTTTTTAATAAAAATATTTAGAAAATATTGAAGATCGTTATACTTTCACACATGCATTAGACATAAAATATTTTTCTTAAGTGAATTTTAACAGAGAGCTTCAAAGCTTTAGCTTAAAAGAAAAGCATAATATATTTTTAACTTCTTTCAAATTTTTTTTAACATTATTTAATTACAATCTTTAGAAAATACTTAAAGAAAATACATAAATGCATATCAGCCAGAAAATATGTATTTTTCATTTATTTATATTCACATTAGTCAATTATATATGCTTGGTAGTTTCTAAATAAAAGAGCAGCTGCATTTATTTATTAATTTACTAATTTTTATACTAAATTATGTGCTACTCAACTCTAAGTAAACATGCTGTGTTATCTTCACTGGCCAAAAAGAATCTCATTACTGTTTGATATGAATTTTAAAAAGTTTGCTACCATTAATTTTTTTATTCATGTAATGTATTGCAATCATCAATGAACTGCAACATTTATTTATATAGGAGGGTCAAACTTGAATTTTGATTTTGACAAAGTTTCCCATTAACATGCTGAAGTTTAGATGTATTGTGTATTTTAATGTGAAAAACTTAAAATAATCTTACTAGAAGTAGAAATGTAAAGTAGGGGCCGCGTCAAGACAAATTCTCAAAAATGAGTAAAAATCAACAGAAAAAACTTCAGAAAGCCTGAAAAACTGTTGATCCAGATCAAATCTGACAGTTTGTAAACAAAATATTAAGACGTTTTGGAGAGGAAAGGGTTAAGAAAACATTAATGCTGTGCAAGGAAGTTTCTAAACACGATGATCCAAATATCAAAAGTGAGTCTGTTGTTGAATCGTTAACCAACCCGGGCAGCGTTGTGTCGTCATGGTGACCGTTTCCCTGCAGAACATCAACACTGCCGCCTTGTTCTTGCAAAATATTAATCCTATTAAAGTAAACAGGCGTCACCGAAAGCCGCTAGCTAACGAGCCGCTTTGGATGTGGCTGCGGGAATCCTGTGTCCACATAAGGTTATAAAGGAATCTGGAAAACTTGTAAGTTCTAATAAAACGACACGGATCCAAACCAGTTTTTATGGGTTATGTGGTAAAACAGAAGCCACAGTATTATTACTGCAGTTTATAAAACTCCACTATCAGCGTAAAGGATTTGTTTCAAATAGCTGCAACATGTAAGATATTAAAAACACACCAAAGCCTTGGAGTTAAAAAAAAAAAAGAAGAAGCAAATGTTTATTTTTTTTTTGTCTTCAAGATCTCACAATGCATGTTTTATTCCAGCCATTTTATCTACAAAATGGTCAAAATCTCCAAAAAGTTATTCTAAGATTGTTGGAAAAAAAAATTAGAGAAATTCAAGGGAGTGCAGAGCAAAAGTACCAGGAACATCTTCAGTATTAAAACTCAAAATTTCCAGATTTTTTCCAGCTGGATCAAGATCTTCTCCCCTCCGAATGTTAAAAGAAATAAAACACTACACGCACATGTAGTGGCATAAACAGTATAAATGTCCTAACATCATCCTTTCTAGGTCAGTTTAAAGCATACATTTGATTTTTACTAACCAATCATTGGCTCAAAAAGTGGTTTTTGAATCATTACAGCTGATAATTTAACTACATTTACACAGAAGACAGCTACAGTATTGCACATACCATTGCAATCCCCAAAGTTCACACACACACACACACACACACCCTCAAAATTACTCTAAATCAATCAGGCAGCTTCTCACATGCTCACTGTTTAGTGCCGGTCCCGTGACACAGTAAACAAAAACATTCCTCGACATTAAAAAGGTGAAAACCAAAGAAAAACCAAAACTCCAGAGAAATATAAACATCTTGTCCACTGACAGGGCGCCGCTGGTGCCCGACCAGTGTTTCCTGTTCCTGAAGAGTCCAGATCCATCCGGTCCACTCCGGTCCTGGCGTCAAGCCTCACCTGAGCGAGTCCATGAACACGGAGTCAGAACCAGCGCCCCGAGTTCAGCCGAGGCGAAGCCGTCTGTGTACCTTCGCTTGCTGAGTTTTAAAGTCTGCGTGGGACAGAAGTAGTACTAGCGGTTATTGTAGTAGTAGGAGGAGGAGTGTAGTGGTGGCGGGCCAGAGACGACTCCCTGCGGATCAGTAGGTGGCGCTGGTGGGCTCCCTCCCCGAGCTGAAGAGGATGTCGGCCTTGGAGCTCATGATGTAGGTCAGCAGGAGTGAGGAGAGCAGCACGCCGATCCCCACGCCGAGCGTCAGCATCTGCAGGAGAAAGAGCTCAAGTTGAAGGGCCAGAACGCAGAAGTCTGAACAGGAAGTGATCCGCGCCATTTTGGTAGGCAAACACAGATGAACCAACAAAAGGAAAGCATATTGACACTCTTCGCCAAAGTGCAAGAGAAAGGTATAACAACAAAATGTCTGCTGTCAGGATTAACCCATATGGAGAATGAAAACATGTCTGACGATGTGAACAATCTGCCTCTGATCTTCTACTACGATGTCGTTCACTACCTACTGAACAGGAAGAGTGTTTCCACCATGGAGGAGCTTCCAGGGCCTAAAATCCATTTTTCATCAGATTTGTAAAGGAACTACGAACTCTCCATGTGAATAACAAGCTTCTGGTGACTGGCAGAGTAAGAACACGTAGTAAAAAACATGTAGGCTACATGTCCATCTTAGCTAGCACATAAAAGCTACATTGGCTAAGCTAATGTTGCTAGTTCTGGAGTAAGTACTACAGTGAATACCATTGATATTTATGTACTTGTATTGTTTATGTCATCAAACATTATACAACTGCTTTGGATAAATAAAAGAGGCATATTTTAAATAAAAATTTCAAGCATAACATTTGCCAACATCACATAACTAAATTAGGCACTGAAATATATATTCTCAAACACTGGAAAGCTAAAAAAAAAAGAAAATCGTGTTAAGCAGCCAGTCTTTAGCACTAGCTTTTTGGAAACCCTTTTTAAAATAAGGGGTTTCCAAAAAACACCTTATTTTTGGAAACTTAAAAATAAGTCAAAGCAAGTGACCTGCTGATTAAAATCATTTTAATAGACTAAAAGAAAGTCTGGCTGCTTGGATGAAAAACATAAACAAAAGACTGAAGATGTTTGGACTGGACTGCACTGTGTAGTCATCCTATTACTGTCATTTTACATAAATACGTCACTGTTCTCTGTAAATTGACTCATCTCTCTAATTGTTTTCGGTTGAAGCTAAAGACTAAAGCTAACTGTGAGCAGGGTAACCACTTTCTGTTCTCTGCTCCGAGGGGGAAAAGTTTGGACTCATTAAATTTAACCGACACGTTGTGCAAGGAGTCCCTATTTAAAATTCCACCTGAAGTGAGGAGGTGATAGCAGATGAGGGGCCCTGATTCAGTTCAGCCCGATGCTGCGGTGAGCGTGCAGAGACTTGAAACGCCTTCAAGAAATACGATCTGGCTCTGTCACATCTGGACAGATTTATGTTTATTGCATGGAGCTGCATTATCGCTGGTAGTTCAGGTATGTTCTGCTGCAAAACGTCAAGACTCAGACAGAAAATGTTTGGAGTTTCAGGTGATTCTGACAGATTCCTGAATGAAAAGGTGATATGAAACAGACTCATACGTCCAGGATTCCTACAAAAACCTCTACTGCAAAATATCAGATGTATATTTCTAGATTTTTCTAGAACTTTCCGAATAGAAGACAATAGATGAGTTTCATCTATAAGCTCCAGAAAGCTAGCCTCTTTGTCAGCAGTGTTGGACTTAAAAATTAGGTTAAAATTTAAAAAATGAAACGTATGAATAAATGACTGCAATGGGATGTTTCTGGATTTCTTTCTGCTCATTTTGTTTCGTTTCTGTGTCTGTTCACCAGATTTGTTTACATCACAATAAATAAGTTAATTTTTAAAAATCAATAACTGATTTACCTCCAGGTCGTGGCTGGCCACCAGGAATATGCGTCCTTTGATTTCCTTCCACCTGGACTCCGTCCATGTCGAATACTCGCTGGTGGTGTAGTTCTCCAGCTCGAAGGCCGGGGATATGGCTCTGGACCAACGCACCGTGGAGCGGACGCAGAATCCGTCCCGCTCTGTACTGTTAGGGAGCGCTGCACCCTGAACCCAGATGTAGTTGTACAACTAAAGGAAGAAGAAGAAGAAGAAGTTTGGAGGTGGTAAATAAATGTGCTGCTATGTGTAAATTGTTATTCCTAAGAACTACATTTTTTCCTTTCTTGTCATTCTAATTTTACTCCAACCTTTAAATTTACTTGATTTCTGCAGAATTATCAGAATTAAGTCAACGTTTGGGCATAAAAGCAGCTGTTAATCTCACATGCTTGCTCTCCTTATCGTCTTCGCTCTCTTTCTGGTTCCTGCAGTTTTCCTGCGTCACGTTGACGACGCTCCCAGTCAGGTTAGCCAACAGGTACTTGGCCAGAATAGTCGGTAAGCTGGCCTGCTGCTCCACACTGATGTAGAAGTTCACCGTGTTGTTGTCTGAGAGAAAAGTCTGTTTTAATCACCATAAATATCCAAAGTGTCTTAACTCAGTGGCTTGGAAAATGATTAATTAACCCCTGAATTTGCACATTTTCTCACATCGGAACCCAAAAAGTTAATTATTTACTAATCTGGTGACTTTTAAAGGACAGGGCTGCACTGGATTTTATTCAGAGTCAGATTCAGAATTCCTTTAAATGTCATTGTGCACAAATAAAGAAAAACAAAATTAAAATCTCAAAGAAACGGAACAATTAGGATGTTAAGACTAAGTAAATAAGTAAAGTAATTAATAAATAAATTAAAAATAAGATGAATAAATAGGTAAAAAGGTCTCAACCATTTTCATTCTATGTCACAATTTTTATGGCATCACATTCCTGCCAAAAACCCTGAGGAGTCTATTAAGCGATCAAAACGCCGCATACCTTTCTGATTGCAGGCATTTCCATTTATTCACAGGTCCGTGAACGCAGCACTTTGTACATCTATATTGTGTATTTATGTTGTAAGTGGCTGAGGATCCAAATTAGCTTCTGCTTTCATCTGGGACAGCAGATCGAATTGTGTTGTTTATGTTTGAGTTGTACACTGTCTGGTTTTAAAAGACGTATATTATTATTATTATTATTATTATTATTATTATTATTAATGTGATGCTGATTCAAAGAAAAGAAGAAGAATAAGGAGGTAAGGAAGCAAAAAGTTTGTTAATTTTTTCTTTAATTTTCCTTAATTTATTGTTATCCTTCATCCTGCTCTGGTTGCAGAGTTGGCCAGTAGCTAGTTACTCAATTACATTTACCTGAGTAGCTTTTTTTGAAAAAAATGTACATTTTATTAAGAAACATCTCTGCTCTTACTTGAGTAAAATTTCTGGATCTTCTACCCACCGAATGAAAAACAAAATTTCACCAGACACAGAGGCACACCTGCAGTTTTTCTTAAAGTTTCCTAAGTTTTTTATTGAAAGAAAATTATTTGGAAACATTTTCTTTTGCCTGACTTTGTTATTTTTTGTTACTTACATGAATTATTGTAATTTTCATTCTTAAAATATCAAAATTTCCACTTAACTGAATATTTTGGGTCTGTCTGATGGTGTAATTTTTAAATATTAAATGATTGATAATTTGATCAGTTATTCACTTTTTTACTCTTATTTGAGTTCATGTGCCCACAAATAAATTGAAACGACTGTATTAACAAGTGTGCAGTTGTAATTGCTTAATAAAACTGCACATCCTCAGGGTTTATGGCAGCAATGTTATGCCATAAAGTTTGCACTACTTTGTGCTGGTCGCAGCAAAATACTTATGAAAAAGTTGGTGGTTATAATGAGACAAAACGTGAAAAGATCCAGGGGCATTATTACTTTGAGGCACTTTGTTCAAGAAGAGAAAAATATTTATTTTTTGTTTAAAAAACAAAACAAAAGCAAAGCTAACTTACTGAGATGAACAATGTCCTTCGGGGCTACAATCTCTTGTGTCCAGGAGTTATTCGACGATATCAGGAAACTGTACAGCATTCGGCTCACCTGAGACAAAGTGACAACATTTCTGATAAATGAGAAAAGCCTTAAAGAGAATATCTAATGTCATTTTATATCAACAAAACTTTTTGTATTCATTGTGCGTCTACTTGTCAGATACCAGAGTTAGTTTGATGCGACAAAACAGTAAAAAAACAATATTTCAGAATGGAAAAGTTTGTGGAAAAAAAAAAAAATAATTCAATATAAAATAAACCTAGAATTTAAAATATGGTGTGCCTTATTTTCATTAGGACTGTTATTTATAATTTGTAGAGTTGGAATCCAAAGCATAGTAATTCTGGACTAAAACATTAAAAAAAGTTATGTTCAACTTATTGTTAGAACTAAACGTAAACATGTGAAATGCATTTAATCCACAACTAATAAATCAACTTTCAATGACGACCTAGTTTTTGTTTTAGATGCATAAACTGTGAAAGTGTGAATAAAATAAACAGTAAATGTGTAAATGAATGAATTTACCTTGTACTGCAGTATTGAGTATTTTAAGTCATTAATGCAGTTCACAGTCTTACCGTGAGTTCGTCGGCTTTAATGCTGCTGATCTGCGTTTTCTCTCCTCCAGCCTGAAGAAACAGAGCTCGAGCCACCATGGTCGCCACTTCAGCCAGAGACTGAGAAGAAACAGAAACTAAGATTATAGATGCAGCTCAACCACAGCTGGTATGAATGGATGAATGGATGGGTGGATAAACAGTTAGTGGATGGATAAATGAATGAATGATTCATTGAAAAAACATATGAAAGAATGAACAGCAGTTTATAATGTTCTCCTTAAACTGCTGTTCCACCAGTTACTCAACAGGTTGTTGCTAGGTAACCACCACTTACTCAGCAGGTTGTTGCTAGGTAACCACCAGTTACTCAGCAGGTTGTTGCTAGGTAACCAAAGAGTGAGTGGGCTGATTCCTCGATCAGTGAGCACAAGGTTTTGAGCAGCTAAAACCTTTCGGTTCTGGATCGGAGTTCAGTGAATATTATAAATATTGAATATTATCTATTAATATTGATCACAGGTTTATCATGATATACTGTTATTGATTTAATGTCCAACTTGGGTGTTTTATTGAACTACAGTGAGTCATAAACCTTCTGACCTTTGCGGTGTCCGTGACGTGGTTCAGCTGCTCCTCTGGCGTCAGGTTCGGAGGGTACAAGACGTTCAAACTGTCTGCGTTGTCAAACATGCTCTGGAAGTACCTGCACACAGACACAAATCAGCATCCGACACCACCAAACCCAGCAGCAGCAACATGCTCCAAAGAGAGAGAGTTCTCTAGATGAAAACACTAATACTTGTTGGAGAAGCTGGAGTTGTAGTCCTCAATGACGACGCCGGGGAACGGCCGGGCTCGCAGGAACCTCTGGAAGGACGAAGGCGGCAGCGGCTGGGTGACGCCGGGTTCCTTCACAGAGACGTTTAAACCTACAGCGGCCGAGTTCAGGTTGGCGATCAGGTCCTTCACCTGAGGCGGATCAACAAAGAGGAATCCAACTGTGATCTCTGTATCTACACATTTACTGACAGAAACACTTTATTTGAAGGGTTGTGCATAAGACTGACATGAAATGAAGGAGTCTTCATAAATGTTTATAACTGTTGTCATTAAGTGTTATTCTGTAAATATTTACTCTTATCACAAAGTTGTACTAAAAGTTGCACTAAAAGTCCATTAAACATGTAAACTTTGTATTACTCTGTAAATAATGACACTTTTAATGCAAAGTTCCATTAAAATTTGCATGAAAACTCCATGAAAAGTGTAAACTTTGCATTAAGAGTGTCATTATTTACCAAATCACACTTCATTATAACCGTTATAAACGTTTATAAGGACTCTTTCATGTTAATAACAGGTGTTATGTTTATGACAGTGTCATGTCAGTCTTATGCACACCCCTTCAAATAAAGAGTTACCTTACTTTCTAAAGTAGGGGTGTCTAAACTTTTTGTCATGTGGGCAAAATCAGCGATTTGCGAGCCAAAAAAAAGAAAAAAAGAAAACTAAAATCAAGAAGGTAATCCAATTTTTTGGTTTTAGAAAAGAGATGATGTGCATATTAGATCCAAAACGTAAAACGAATTTTGCATTTTAAGAAAGGCGTCTAGTTTTCATAACATTTTGGGGTCAATTTAACACATTTATTAAGACACATTTATTAATGTGTTAAATTGCTGCAATTTAACAAGACTGTGCAAATGCAGAATGAAAGAAACCTCAGTGAAACAGCAGAGCTGCTGCAGGCCGACTCACCGGATGAGTCGAAACCCGTCAATAACTATAAATATTAGGTGTGACTCTTTTCTGTCGCTGTCTGAGTTTCTCTTCTGCTGTCAGAAATAATCTCTGGTTTCCATGATGTACTATTAGGGGAATTGAGAAGAACTAAACGAAATATGAGAATAAAATCATAATAATACCCGAATAAAGCTGTAATATAACTGAACCAAAGCTTTTTTTTCTCTTTAAAAGAGAAAGAAAATGTGTGTGTTTTTAGTTGGCGTATGTAAACTTCTGGTTTAATGTAGAACAAACCTCTTTCTGAATGCTGCTGTTCCTCATAGAGACCGGATCCGTGTGGAGCCAGAGGTTGGAGCTGGAATAAAATCCCACCTGGAAAAGACGATTAAACATAATTAATCACTGCAGATAAATTCACTTCACTTACTTTATCTACAAGGAAAAATAAAGCCACTCAAGTAATATAACATAAAAGTGACATCACAAACAGGAGAAAATGTAAATGGTGAAAAACTGTTTGATTATTACAAAAACAGGATTAATTTTGCTGTCAGAATAATACAGTTTGCACAAGAGCATACGTTGTGATTCTTAAAAATCTAAAACCCTGATTGAGCTGCATGTTAAAACTATAAAAATATATTAAATATTTAACATTTATATCTGAATGCAAATATTTTTATTTTGCATAAGTAAAAGAATTTGAGCCAATATTGTCTGGGATTCTCTTGCAAGAGATTTTTAAACTCAATTTGATTTTCTGATGACATAAAGGTTAATAATGATAATAAATAATGTCCATTTTCCATTATGAGTTCATATTTTTGTTTAAAAATAATATGTCTCTTTTATTTATCCAAGCAGTTGTATGAAGTTTGATCACGATAACCTTCTAAAATCAAAAATAACCTTCTAATATCTTTACATATCACCTAATAACTCTAGAGACATTAAATACTGACAAAAATAGTTATTTAATATTGTGATAGATACTGATATCGAATTTCAGATTAATCATGATTAATTGCTCAGTTATTGTATTTTATGCAATAAAATATTAATTTTCTTACTTAAAAACAGTTATTTGCATATTTTAATGCGTTTCTAATATTGTATAAAAAAGGCTTAAATGGTTAAATGAATATCTCTAGATTTTTTTTTTCCGATTAATAGATTAATCGTTACAATAATTGATCCATATCACCCAGCACTAAGCACCAATATTGATCTTTAGGAGTTCAAACAAAACATGCAGAATTAGAAACTGGTTTATTTTGCCTCACAACTTATAAAGAAGGACAAAAAACAAGCTTTCCAAAACGCACCTGTCCAATCTCCAGCACAGAGTGGACGTTGTCCAGATCTATCGGGAACTGATTTTTCTCCATATCGTAAACCATTTTCGAACTGCCGATGTAGTCAAACGTTTCCTGGGTTTAAAGTACAACGACAGTTTAAAATGCAGAAAGTAAATCCAACTTGGTGTTTGTTAAAGACGGGGAGTGAACAAACCCCGTGGAAGAAAGTGTAGAAGATGGTCCGGTCCAGCTGAGCGTCCTGCGTGGCGTTTCTCAGAGCGTGAGCCGCCGCCAGCAGAGTGACGAGGCCTGAGGCCGCGCTCTCCGCCCCGGGGCCGATCTCAGAGAAGAAGGACCTGCTGTCGAGCTGCAGACACGAAAGAAGAGGAAAATCAGCTGATTCATTTATTTATTCTCCAACTTATCAGCTGATAACGTGGCTATAAACTCCCACATGAAAAGTTCAAAAATAGAGAAAATCTTCTGGATATGAGGAAGACATATAAAGACATAAATGTTTCTGTTTTACATAAATGTGTAGTTTATGTAAAAGTGACAAAAAAGCAAACACAACATGATTAGACGCTGAGAAAATTATATATTTTCTGCCACGTTTATTTAAAACATACTCCAAGCTGCTATCAGTTGCATTCTGGGAAATGTAGGACTTTGACTATCTTGAATCTTAAAAGAATATACATTTCTTATAAGAAATGTATATTTCTTAAAAGAAATATACATTTCTTTTAAGAAATAAAAGACATGTCTTCTGGGATACTTCAAGGTTATTTCTTTAAATTAACTTTTATTCCAATTTTTTATTTCATTTCTTTGTTTTGCTACTGCAATTAAATCTTTTTTATTTATTGTTTTACATTTTCATCATTTAAAGCACTTTGATTCATCTTGGTACTGAAATGCGCTACAGAAATAAATCTACCTTCCTTTGCTGTAATGCAAGGTTCAATCACAATTTCTTTTTTTATATATGTTTTATTTTCCCCTTTTGGAATAAAATAAAATACACTTCCAGACCAGCTGGTGTTTTCAAAGGTGAATTCAGCAACACATTTGCAGAAAATTCTGTCTTTTCAGGAGAAAAATGTACAGAAATGACGCTGGATCAAGAGTATTCACTAGCTTACGCTTGCAGTCATGTGACAGCAGCTGCTTCCCTCACATGAGAATCAGCAGGCAGTTTCTGAGAAAGTAAAAGTCTTTCTTATTGTGTTTCAGACTCACCCTGGCTGATACGATGATCACACTCTCATCTGCCTTGTGGCCATTTTGTGTGATGTTCAGAGGTTTACTAGGGGCCCAAATATTCTGGTCACTCAAAGGATCACACACCATCTCTAACAGGAGAAGCAAGCAAAAATAATAGATTAGAAGTAATCACCAATAAATCGAGTTAATGAAATGTTTTCACCGTATCACAGCATTTAGGATGAATAAATAATCCAGGAAATGCCCAATAAAGTTCAAAACAACCACATATCGGTACTCGAAGAGTACTTAAGCTATTGTTTTGACTTTTGCGATGCTGTGGGATTACCAGGCTGACCATTACTCATGCTAAAGTTGATGCTGTTTCTCCTCATGCAGGTGGGCGTGTTGGTGACGGCAGACATGTGGGAGGAAAGCTGCATGGCGCAGAGAGGGTACTGAGGGTGGCTGCCGTTCACGGGACGGTTGTGATCCATGTAGCACTGAGAACGGAGAGAAGCAAACACATTCGCCAAACTGTGGCATTGTTCCCAAGGAAGCAGACAGAAAACACAACTTCTTTGTAGTTTCTCACACAGAAGGAAATATGATGCAAATCCGACTTTGGTGTAGCTCCTAGTACAAATATCTTAGTACGGTTGAAATAAAACAAAACTAACTTACAGCTAATTTTTCAGCAAAAATATGAGCTTCATTTAAGGAAATACTTCCTTAATATTGATGAAAATGTCTTGTTCCACTGGCAGTTTATTTCACTTAGAACTAATATTTTTTCCATCAATATTAAGAAATCATTGACTTAAAACAAGCTCCTATTTTTGCTGAAAAATTATTTCTAAGTTATGTTTGTCTTATTTCAACCGTACTAAAACATTTGCACAAGAAACTAGATCAAAACTATTTGGATTTTGCTGTTTTTCATAAACAATTTGCTGCTGTGCAACATCTGCATTTTTTTCTTTATGCTAAAAATTTTCCCAGTGAAACATATTAAAGATCAAAGTCATTTTGTGCTGCAACATTAGAATAGCTATGAAATGAAGAAAAAATGAGCTACTTGTTGGAGTCTTTACCTGCCGTATGAGCTGCGTGTCGTTGTCGTCTTTCATAGAGAAGATGGGAAAGTCGAACTCCTCGTAGGATAAACCGTTGCCCAGGGGATTCCACTTTGTGGTGTTGCAGTGGGCCAGACCCGGACCGTAGTTCTCCGAGTACACACCTGGGAGGAGAGGGGGAAAAGTGAATAAAATCATCCAGATTATCCTAACTGTGTCTGCGCCTGGTGAGTTTTTGGTTAAAACATGTTTGTTTTTCATTCAGTGGGTAGAAAATCCAGAAATTTTACTCAAGAGTAGAAATACTTCATAATAAAATCACTCAAGTAAATGTAACCAGTTACTACCCAACTCTGCAAAAGAGTAATGTCTTAACTTACACTAAGCAAAGTACTGGAACTCCATCTCTTCTGAACTTTTGCAACAAAAAACAAAATGATCCCAAGAACTCAACCTAAAGTAATCGGTTTTGCTTTGACGATTTGCCTTTTCCGTTTCCATGGCAACACGTCCGACCCACCTGTGTTCTCGTTGGGACAGCGAGTGTGAGGGGAGAAGCCGTTCGGTGGGTTGGAGGTGGGCTCCACCACAGCGACGCCGGCCACCCTGCCGGAGCCGTTCTTCAGCTTCATCATGACGGATCTGACGGACGACAATTCAACACGGGAAATAAATTATATATACAGGATGCGTCTCGTTCGTTTTTTATTCCTAATACATGTTTGGAAATGTCTTTTTTAATTGCAAAGTTTACTAAATAAGTTCACTAAAATTTGTTCTGGAGGAGAACTACCGGATATTTGCGCTTGTATTCACTATAAAACTGAATTAAAGCGAAAACATGGTTGATAAAAGATGAATACTTTGTGTTTTACCTTCCACTTTTAGACTTTTATTGTTTTTTTTAGTGTACCTAAGATTAGTTTGGTAACACTTTAAATATCCAAAATAAATAAATAAAACAACAGAAACAAAAAATAAAGTGAATTATGAAGTCTTTGTAAACGACGTTATCCTTCAGATAAAGTACTAATTGAGACCAAAACACCAGACTGAAGATTTTTTATCATCCAGTTTTTGGTAGAAAAGAGAAAAGCAATAAATCATGCAAATGGAAATTATTGAGCTTGTTTTAATTTATCGTACAATTAACTGATTTATTGCTTATTGTGTCATTACTGTCAATGCAAGTTTGCATTAAAAGTAGTCATGTCACTTCATGTCAACAGTCATGAACATTCATGAAGACTCCTTCATGTTTATCACAGTGTCATGTCTGTTTCTTTTATAAATGTTTTAAAGCTCCAACCTTGAGCTGGAAAACCAAGTTTTCAGTTTTAATAATGAATCATTTTCATAAACCTCTGCCCTCTGGCGACGGGTCACCAACGAACCGTACCTGGTAAAGAGTGAAGACTCCATGATGACCATGTAAGGAGGATTGCGGCCAGTACGAAGCACAAAGTCCAGGTTTTCTTCTGACTCAAGCACATGGAGCACTCCAACATCGCCTGACAAAGATGCTAAACGGACAGAACTAAATATTAGTAACAGCAACAGAACAGAAACACAACAAGAAAACATCCTGAAAATGTACTTTGTCTTCAACTACATCAAATAATTTACTATAAAAAAATCAATAAAATGCATCGATTCTGGGGATGTTTTTGTCACAGAAAGAACAGTTTATCAAATCATGATCCTTGAATATTTATATCGCAGGAATGTGTGTTTTACTATGACCTTTAACCTTTACAGCGCTCTTTCTATCCACAACAGTCACACGGTTGTTGGTGTCAAAGAGCGAAACCATAAAGAAAATGAAGTAGCAATGATTACCTCCATAATTACTGGCACAAATCATAAGGAGGTGGACAAAACACCTTTAAAATAAACTGCAGCAACTTTATGTGGTGGAAAAATAAAAAGCTGCATATATTTTGAATGTCAGAAGCAGATAAAGCCACATATATGTGCCGCTATACTCACACTGACAGCCTATTTGATGGGTTGAATTAAGAAGTCGAACACACGGCACAGTGTAGTTGAGCTTGACGTAAATTTTGTTTTCCACTGAATTACAACTGACACCTGCAAAGAGAAAAAACACAAAGTGATCATTAGAAAACCCTAAAATTAAGTTTACATTTATATGTATTATAGAAGACTATTTTCAGAGGTTTTTTGATATTTAACACAGATAATTCACTTTTTCAGACATTATCACTGAAACAACTAGTTGTGTAAAATGTATAAACCAAATGATAAACTAACATGCTCTATTATACATTTGTTAAAATGTCATTGTTTTACTACAATGATCAAAGTTAAAGATACAATGTAAATTTATGGCAGATTTTGCTTTAAATATGGAGCCAGAAACAACATCTGGATGCAAAGATGGATGAATATTTTCAACAATAAGTGATGAATAATAACTAGAATTACAAACTAATTCCAGATTAGAGTACAATAAGACATTACTTTCCTCCTTTTCCCCCTCAAAACAATTAAACAGATAAATCCACATTAACTTTAACTACTTTTGAAGAAATAGCTTCAAAACTACAGCTGTTCTAAAAACATATACTATATATTTACATTTAAGATGACATCTGTCCAGACATAAATCAATTTTGCATCACAACAACAAAATAAAATGTCCTTTTAAAATCTAAAGGAGATTTTTACTAATAAAAATTGTCCTTAAGAACTCAAGATTAAATTAATCTGGATAAGAAATGGCAGCCAGTTCAGAAATGTATATTATAATGTTTCTCCATTAATAACAAAGTGTATTCATTCAGCAGGCATAAAACTGCGTAATGACGTCCATACCTCAGATAAAAGTTTAAGCAAAGTTTATAACCTTAAAAAATTAAAGAGGCAGTAAAATGACTTTTGCTCAACATTTAGTGATTTGTTTTTATTATTATTATTTTACATCTTGTAAATTGAAAATATGGAATAAATTGCTCCTTCGCAACACTACACGCCTTGACTCTCTGAAAGTGATTTTTGTATTTTAAAATAAAATTTAAAAAAGTACAATAAGTTTAGTTTGAAATTGTGGAAGTGAATCTCAACTCTGCGGAAAATCACGAGCAGTCACACTGATGCCAAGTCACCATGCTGAAGTTGGTTTCTGATTCGGCGATTCATTAAAGGGTTTTTCTATCTTTGAACAACTAATGTTCAAAATATATGTAGAAATAAAATCACAAAATGGTCAAACCTGAACTGAATTATTTTAAATTGTATATAGTTTAAAATAATTCAAAATAGTTTGTTTTGTTAGCAATGCCAAGAAGAAGAACCTGCATTTAATGTTGAAAAAATAAAAATATACAAGATTGTGAGTTTACAATGCAGGACTTGTCAGCGAAGAAATCATATTTTTAAATAATTTAATTAAAGTAGTTGCAAAGTAGGACGTTTTTACTTTTACATGTATTCATGTTAATTATGACATGAATACATCTTTTAAGTAACACGTATTCCGTGCAATTCACATTTTATGAATCCAAGTACTTTATTGAGGATTCAAACTTCACAAATGTTTTCTGTTCTGTACAGAATAAACATCCTTCAGTTATAAGACTAGCCTCGATCATAGGCCCTTTTGAGTTTTCATAAACAGATTAAAAAGGTTTCCCAGCTCACAAACGGTACGGTACTCGCCGGAATGTGATTGTTTACTGCAGAATTACATAAGTCCGGTATAAATACTCTACGTACTTTAGGACTTTGAATTAGACCCAGTTGAAAGGTGGTTCTGATTTCTTAAAAACGGCTAAACAACCTCTTGCCGGTGTGCCAAAACAAAAGCTAACTTCAGTGTTGTTTCTGATTGACTTAAAAGTCAACTCTGACCTTTGACAAGACAAAATACGGTCATTTTTCAGTCTTATGTGAACGCAACTGTACTAAAATTACCCCCATCCCTCAACGCAATTCCTAAACTTGCATAAAACGGAGATTTGAAAGACAAACAGTGCAGCTGTTGCTACGGCTAACTAGCCTAGCATCCAGCTAACTACGGCACAAGGAACTATACCAAGCTAATCTAATAAAAGTCAAACATACTTCAGCTAATGCTAGACATAAAGCGCCACAAACTCGACAGTCTAACAATTCAACTTACCAGCGACAAACAGACATAATGCCAAATATACAATCCATTTGTTCGACAACAAATCCATCTTCCTGGTTTGAAAGGCAGAAAAACACAACAGGAAGTTAAGATCTGGGAAACACCCGGGTTCCGGTTTTTTGGTTCCGCTTTCCTTAAGGACCTCCAATACGTAGACGACGTTAGGTCGCCGCCATCTTGAAAGTGGCAATGGAGTGCGTATTCATGTCTGAGGAACACGGACTCCATATGAAGTACTGGAACTGATTCTTTTATCAAGATTTCTTCCCTTTGGAAAACGTACAAATAAACTGAACAGCATCAAATTTATTTATTTACTTGTTATTTAAGACTTGGTGAACTTGGGTTTTATAATCGTTCACAAAAATGGAGTAACCCCAGTTCAATTGAAATCCTCAATCTCCTCGTGTTGTGGTTCATCAAGGTGAATCCAGATCCACATTCAAGAAATAAAAACCTAAGGTAGAGGGTATTTTATGTATCACCAGAGAAAGCAAAATACAACAGAAATATGCCAAACAATGTGGTTTTCATCAATATCAGGTATTTTATTATCGTTTCAGATGAAAGGACCAGTGCCACACACTTTGAATTATTAATTCTGTGCTCAGACAAAATTAACAGTAATATTTCTATACGCTTAAAGAGAAGAGAAGACAAAGAAAAGCATTGTTTATATTCATTTCAAAGTCATGGAGTAAAGACACAAGACTGAAGCGGTTAGCATTTGCTCAGCTAGTAGATGGTACGTTGGATTTGTTTCGCAGAACGTTTTCTCTTCTTAGCGGAACTGGAGTGGGCTCACACGCAGACCAATCACATCCTTGCCGATCTCCGTCACCTGGAATATAAAATTATAAGTTAGAAGATAAAAGAAAACAGCAAGGAAACCTACTTCCTCCCATTGGTTAATAATTTTTCCTATTCTATAGATAAAAATAGCCAAAATAAACTGCATGGACTTTTATTAATTCACATTTAACAAAATGAAAACCAAATTTACAATTACAAGCAATGAAAATAAAAAATTGTAAGTATTGCATCACATGAAACCTGTCTATGTGAAGTTTATACTAATCAATTTGTGGCTTTTTTTTTTTTTTTTTACCTCTACTACCATTTTACTTTTGATTAACATAATTGTGATTACACAACTTAAATTCAGAATTTTAAATGTCTACTATAAAAAATAATACTAGCAGAACACATTTTATTTCATATAGCCATTTCTAAAAGTAGCTTGTGCATTGTACAATCTTGATATTTCTGCTGATAAAAGGACTATCATGACTTAGCTGATTGGCATTTTTCCACAGGGTTTAACATGAGCTAAAAGATTTTAATTAACCCTGACTTTTAGCTTTAAAATGCTGCATTAGTCCTAATTTCTATCCTTTAAACATGATTTGTATAATTAGAAATACATTTAAAATTTTAAAAAGGGGACATATAATGCAAAACTCCACTTTTAAAAGCCTTTAAGTACTTTTTGCCGCATATTTTGAGTTTCTAGGAGAGGAAAACGTTTAATTTCATCTCTCTCCATGTTGCATAGATATCAGCGTATTCTGTTCAGCTCATATTTTTCAATCCGTTCAGTTTTCTCTATTCCCTTTTATGTTTTCTTATCCATTACATTAAAATTTTTGCTGCAAAATTAGTATGGCTGTAAAAAAAAAAAAGCTTCATGTGAACTTTTTATTGAATTTTTCTCTTTTAAAAACAGTTAACAGAACAGCTGTAATGGTTAAACTTTTGATATTTTTTCATGGCAAGTGTGTTTTTCTATAGCTAGTTTGGTGATTTGCTAACAAATTCACAATCCTCTCTCTTTACCTGAGTGACCCTGCAGATCTGGCCTTTGTATGGAGGGCAGTAGCAGGCTCCAGAGAGGGGGCACTTCTCCACGGGACGCCCTCGGTAGAGGGGAACAAAGGAGGCAGCGCACAGATCAAACGGATTGTGGGGGTCGTAGTTCAGCTGGTGGGTGTCGGTTAGGGTCTTCTCACAAGCCGCCAGGATTTTACGGGTCTAAATCACAGGAGAGGGAAGCGATCACTCAATGAGTACGAGTCATTTATGACAACATGATGGGGGGGAAAAAAAAAAATAGAAAGAATCGGTGACAACCTGCTGTGCAACATCTGGCTTCGGGCCAAGCTCCAGGAGGCGCCGCGCAAATCCTGCGGCTGTTTTAAAGTTGCGAAGTTTAAAGAAGAGGTTCAGAGCTGTGCGCAGCACCAGAACCATGTGGACCGGCTGCAGGTTGCAGTGGGTGAAATACGCAGCCATCTGCAGAAAATACAGAAACAGTTAAAAAATACTAATAATAATTTCTGAATATTTAGAAGAAAAAACAATCAGGTATGATCACAACATCTTTACCTCACAAATCCTCTTCTGTTGATCCAAAGTTTCTTTAGGCAACGTCTTCCTCTCAACCTCCATGGTCAGACCCACGATGTACTCTCTGCATATTGTGATGAGCTGCTGAGCCTAAAACACAAAGTTATACATCTTAAAATATAAATGGATGGAAATATAAAACTATGATAAAACAATACAAATAAACTAAAAAAAGTGTTTCAAATCACTATTAAGTTTCTAGCATTAAGAAAATACAAATATTTTTTATAATTCTAACTCATCTAAAACAAGAAAAGTTTAGTCTGATTTATCTTCACAGGCTGACAATGAATATGTGTCTTTTTATTAGCTGTATGAAAATAATCTGGTTTTACTGCAAATATCATTTTACATCTGTAGGCTTTTAATAAAATGTTAAATTGCACTTAACTACAAAACTACAGTTTGAAAATAAAGCCATTTCCATTGAAATTGAAGTATGTTCAAGGATTTTCAGCACCCATATAAGAACCGACTGGCTCACCTCTGCGATCTCCTGCTTGTTATCGACCACCAGCAGAGGAACAGAAAGCAGGATGGCTCTGAAGCGCTCGACGGCTTCCTCGAACCTCCCAGCCGTGGTCAGCTGGTAGCACTGCTGGAGGCGAGAGATCAGGTCGGAGAGGCGCAACCCCACAGCAGGCAGTCCCTGCTTCGCCCCGCAGTCCTACAGAAACACACCTGGGTCAGCAGGAGGAACCTGAATCTACAGCAGGCAGCTGAAATACATCGCAGCCAGCAGACGCACCTTCCAGTTCCTCTGAGGGTGACCGCGCAGACAAGGTAGAGACGGCAGCCCCAGGTAAGAGGTTCGGCCTCTAGACAGAGTCTGCATGAACAGCGACTTGTAGGGGTCAAAGTTCACAACTCCCACCTGGTCGTGGAGCAGCTGTGAAAAGAAAAGAGAGGCCAGTCCGATATTAATATCTGTATCAGTCCTAATACTGAAAACATTTTTACGTCATGACTAGTTTAGTGAGAATGATTGCAAATGTAGAGTACATGTTAGGATTTGTTGCACATTAAGCTAGCAGGACAGAAAAATACAAACATACTCTCATAGCGGTTTCAAAGGATCCAGCCAGGATGTGGTCGACTGGCAGCTGCGAGTTGTTGCACCACATTTGGGTTGGACTCATGCCCTTGGTTGGTGGCACGAAGAATCCATCTTCTGTTGACCCTCCTGCTCCCAGAGGAACGTCCTGATGGGTGGAAGAGAAATTCAGTGTTACTTTTTACTAAGATGGATCAAAGTATAAAGGAGCTTCAGGGTAAAACAACATCTCTATTGATCAGGCCTGGAACAATTAATCAAATTAATCGTGATCAATCGATTACTGGAATAATAGTCAACTAACTTGGTAATTGATTAATCATTAACTGAAGTATACAGAATTTAAAAATGGCTATTTGGTGCAATAACCTCTCACTCAGAGCAGCAATTAAGCCAGAAATGTCCAAAAATAATAATATGTACATTTTTCATTTATGGAGGAAAATCTTTCTTTGTCTGTAAATATGTTCTACCCAGAACTCAGGAAATGGTCTAGTTTTAGATTCAGCTGGTTCAAATTCTGTGAAATATGTACATTTTATTTATCAAAACCAAAAACAAAATAGAGGGCAGTAATTTTTAGCATGCTTTGCTACAAATTACCAACCCTACACTGAAGGAATGCTATTTTGTAGCATTTTAGGCAATAAAATTATTTTCTCATTTATAAAAGGAACTAAATTATTTATTTATTTGTGTTTTTTGTTCTTTTCCAATATGTGTCTAAATGAAAAATCTGGAGAATGTGCCGATATTTCTGATCAGAATAATTGCTAGAATAAATTTATTACCAAGTTAATCGTTAGTTGCAACCCTAATATTGATGAAAATATGTAGAATTTCAGCTTTAAAAGTTTAGAAAAAAATTTTTAAAAAACATTTTATGATTTTTGTTTTGCTTCCAATTATGTTTCTCCTCTCACCAGCTCTGGAGGAAGTTCCACTTCTTCGTCGATATCCCAGCCTCCTCCTTCCTCTTTGCCCAACCCCTCATCTCCTAATCCATCCTGGGCATCAATGAAGCCGTCTGAGAAAAAAGGGAAAATATATTTAGTAAATATAGAGGAACAAAAGATTTAAATCAACTAAAAGAAGCTTTGGAGAAACAGTTTCTGATTTACCTTCATCCATGGTGAGCTCAGCATCGTCTCCCCAGCCCTCGCCTCCCGCTGCCTCCATGTCCAAATCTGCAGCCATCTGAACGGCTTTACCTACAACAAAAACATCACCAGCTTCATGTTTGCATAATTAACTGAGAGGTTTGAGTAATTTACACATTCAATATTAAGGACATTACTGTACTCTCTACTTTGGTACAGATTTGTCTAGCAGTTTTATTAAATCGGAATGGTTTTATAGATTTTAGCTATAAAAACATGAAAATAAAACTTTTTTGTTCTTAATTCAAGAAGGAACGAAAATGCATGAGTAAAATCTTTCAACATTTTTATCTTATGATTAACATATAGATACAGGGCAGGAACTGTAGGTTTGGTAGGTCTTTCCATTTTAATCTGAAGTATTGAACGAGACCTTCCAAAGTTTGAGATTTGGTTTTATAAGCCAACCCTTCTTTAAATCTTCCCCACATCTTCCTCCCTGACCGGTCCGCAGAGTTCCTTGATCTTCATGTGGTTGTTTGTTCAATAATATTCTCCAAGAAATCTCTTTGTGTTGATCCATCACATAAAATCATGAAAAGCGGTTGTAATGCAACAAAATGTGGAAAAGTCCCATTGTCATTGATTCTTTTGTCAACGCAGCGCATCTAGAGAATAAAATCTGTGAATAACTCACCCTTTGCTGCAATGGCTCCCTCAAAAAAGCCCTTGGACACGGTGAGCAGGGGCCAGTTGGTGTCCAGGGGGTTGATGGGAGGCGGCGGCTGCAGCAGCTGTGCATTAGGGTCGACTTCTGGTACCTGCATGGCACAAAATCAACCATGAAGTTCCTGACGAATCTAGAAATTTTCTCATTTTAAATAAAGGTTTCCAAGCAAATGGTGTAAAGCTGGAAGTTTTAAGATAAAGATTGTGCTTTGCCGACTCACCGTCTCTTTTTCTGGGTCAAAGGTCTCCTTCAGTGCCTCAGCCTCTTCATCCAGCCCATGAGTGGCTGCAGTGAGGTAAGCCAGAGACTCTGCAGATGGTGATTAAAGAGGCAAAAAGACATTACATATAAAAACGTTTTGTTGTTAAAATTGAAAATAAAGAAGCATAGAGTATAAATGTTTATGATTCTAAAACGGTCAGAAATTTTACTGGTCCTAATTATCTGCAAGGCAAAAATTAAACTATTGTTCATCCGTAAAAATATGTTGTTTAACATAGTTATGTTTGCTTTACATCAAAACTAACTATTAAGTTAGTAAACCAAAAGAAATGTAAATTTCTGCATTTTGAATGTAAACACTGCAACATAATTAATAAAAGGAAGTTTTAGAATATTGCGTGTAAGAAAATAACTAAATATAGATGCAAATAAACTATTTTACTGCAAATATCAGTTTAATACATAAATTGTGTTCAACCGATCAAACTGTATCAATGGATATGAAAAAGAAGATTGTCTTTAAAGAAATAAACTTTTACAATAGCTTTGAATTAACCATCTGATGTTTAATGTTTTTCTTTGTGTTCTAGACTTTGTAACCTGTATCTTTAAAAGTACTACATGAATTAAAATATTCTTACTAATTGAGAATCAGGTTGTAAAAAGGTAATAAGACATTAATATAAAGTAATATTTGGAAAATATATTTACTCCAGTGGTATTTGCAAAATAAATTTTAAACCCATTGGTTTAGCAGATTATTATAACTATTATTATATTACACACCTAAACAAACATTTTTTCCAAAGTTTAACAGATTTGATTAATCTTTAGTCAAATACTTATTTTAGGCACAAATTACAAACCAAACTCAAACATTAACCCGTTTTTAATATTTTCGCTGCTTGAAATGGACCAAAGGGCAATTAAGGCTGCATGCCATTAAATTAATTAAATTAAACATGAAAAGTCAAATAGTGAGGTGGAACCTGTTTGTATCTCCATCTAGAAAAACGACACAGGAAGACAAACTCATTTATTGTAATTAAACCTAAAAATCTAGTTTAAATCATGTATATTTGGGTTAATCTGGGGTTCTTAAATTTTGAGTCACTTTCTAGATGCAAATATAAATAAATTGAAGGAATAACATGTAAAACTATGAACAAATATTTGCACAAAATGGCTGAGTTTATGTTTAAAACTCAATGAGAGAAATGAACTCACTCTGTCCACAGTTCTTCAGGATTCGGACTCTCTCACTGACGTCCCCCAGATACAGAGCCGCCTGGTAGTGACCGCTCATGTCCTTCCTGATCTCAGCTGCACATAAATCAGCCGACATGTTAGAAAATTAATCACATTTTAACAAAATTACCAGACAACTGAGCAGAAAACTTATCAGTACTCACCGATCTTCATCATCTTGCGCAGCTTGGCCAGATTACCAGTGATGAGGTAGAGGAAGGTGAGCTTGTCAAAGTTCTTGGTCCTCTGGTAGCACATCTCAACAACCTGGTGGTGTCCCTGCAGCAGCGCCGCCTCGCCCAGACGCTCCCAGCAGCTGCGCTCATCCAGGGCCTTGGCTGCCTCCAGCGCCACCTGAAATTACAGCAGGAGGAAAATGATTGAGGCTTCATCTTCTCCAGAGAGTCATGAACTTTTGCCCAACAAAGACTCTTTTCACCTCAATGTTTCCGCATTCCAGAGCAAGGCTGAAACGAGTCTTCTCATCTTTCACAAAGTGCAGCGCTACCTCGGGGTAGCCCTTTTTCTGAAGGTAGGCGATGATCGACTGACCCACCAGTTTGGCGTTTCGCACCATGTGGAGCACCTAGAAGAACAGCAGTAAGGGAACAGAAGTCAATAAACGGATGTGCCAAAACTTTCACCTGCTGAACAGAAACAAAACTGAAGTTAACCTCTTTGGACCTGAAGAGAAACGATCTAGAGTCAATGCACAGCTTCAGTTATTGCAACTAAAAATCAGCAATCAGGCCCGAAATCTGACCTGAAACTTCAGAGCCACATAAAGACAGTTACAAAGTCGGCCTTCTATCACCTGAAGAACATCTCCAGGATTAGAGGACTCAGCAAGATCTAGAGAAACTCATCCATACGTTGAGCTTTAGCAACAGTGTCTTCACAGGTCTGACAAACTGATCCAAAACGCTGCTGGTGGTATTCTGACTAAAACCAGGAAGTTAAATCACATCAACCCAGTTCTAAAGTCCTTCACTATCTCCATGTAGCTCAGAGAATAGACTTTAAAATACTGCTGCTGGTTTATAAATCACTGAACGGTTTAGCACCACAATACACTAAAGATTTGCTGTTGTCATAGTAACCTTCCAGACCTCTCAGGACTTCTGGTTCTGGATCCCCAGAACCAAACATGGAGAAGTAGTATTCAGCTTCTATGTTCAACAAGTCTGGAACAAACTTCCAGAAAACTGCAGAACAGTGAAAAATGTTCTGCAGTTTAGATCAAGACTGCTTATAGCTGCTTTTGAATCATAATTAGTGAAACATTGACTGATGTGTGTTGATAATTTTAACGATGGCACTTGACAAAATGTAATGTCTGTTATTGGTTTTCACAACTGTTGACTGTATGATGAGTTTATAATGTCTTATGTTTTCATGATGCAAAGCACTTCAGCCTTGTTGAAATGTGATATGAGAATAAACTTGGCAGAAATATTCAGGGAAAGTGATTAGAAATAAAACAACTCAAAGCAAAACTTTAAAAAAAAGACAGACCTCATCATATTTCCGATTGACCAGAGCCAACTTGAAGCGGTACTCAGTCGGGTCGATGGTGAGAACGCGAGGCCTGCACTCCCTGTCCAGACAGTAAACACTGTTGCCTCTGACCCGGGTCACATAGATGGGCAGGTCCAGGGTCCGGATGATGCCATGATCACTACAAAAACATTAAACCGCAACGTTACAGAGTCCTGATACATTTTCAGATCAATATATTACATTTTGAAATATGAAAAGTATTTTCTGGACTATAAGGTGCACATTTTTCATAGTTTGGTTGGTCCTGCAGCTCGTTTTTTTCTTCTTTGTGTTGCTTTTTTTTTTAACCTTGCAACTTGTACGCCACAGCAGCTTATAGTTCAGGAAATACGATAGTCTCTTTTGAGCCTAGCTCAAAGATCTCACTGACAATTAATGGCAGATATTTCTACAAAAGTCAGGTTTTAAATTTGAAACCTGAAAGATAACACTGACTGTGAGGAAGACATGGAAAAGAAAAGACCACAATGTCCAGAAATAAAAATATTTTTTCCTAGGTTTTTCTCCTTCTTCTTGAAAACATTTCAATCAAATTTCTTTTTCCAAACTGCACAGAAACCCTGATGTTCTCTCTAAAGAGATAAAAAAGCAGCGCTATAATCTATACCTTGGGTTCATTTTACAAATTGTTTGCAAATTTAAAATAGATTAAGCACTTAAATTACAATTTAATATGCTTCTGTGTATATCCTTAACCAATGGAATATAACTAAATTGTAACGGAAGACGCATTTTATCAACCAAATCTGCCCATGACAGGCAAAAAAGGGAAAACTTTTCAGCTTTACTTAATAAAATGTGCTTCCAGTGTTAAAATATTTGATCAACTTTTAGAAAACCTAAAAAACAAATAAAAAACCCTCACCCTGATGTGAGGGCGTATTTGATGTGGTTGGAGGTGGTGTAAATGAAGACGCCGCTCTCATCCCAGGCTCCACTCTTCACTCTGATGTTCTCATGAATGTTGCAGAGACTTTCCAGCTTACGGTTGCAGATCATAATAGCTAAAGGAGATTTTCAGACAATAAAACAAAATGGATTCCATCTCAGCAATAAAAACTCAGAGGGGTTAGTGGATGCTTCAGATATTTACCGTGTTTCGCCAGCAGAGCCACGTGGGAAGTGTCGGAGCTCCACACCACATACTTGACCTTGGCGATTTTGACCGTGGCCAGAGAGCGTTTCTGCTGCACGTCAAACAGCGTGACGCCGTCGGCGTCGCGCAGCAGCAGCGAGCCGGTTCCTGCGTAGAAGATTTCCTCGCAGCTCGGCACCTGGACCTTCTTCACTATTTCATTTTTCAGATTTTTAATCAGAAGCTGCAGGGAAGAAACAAATAATCTGATTAAAACAAGCACTTAAGACACAAAGATAAGCACTTTTTAAAATCAAAAATGCATAATTATTTCTTCACTAAAAAGGGAGATATGATTTCAGAAACCGAGTATTTTTACTTCGCATAGAGCATTACAAAAACAGTTACTACAAGGGTCATAACACTAGGCTGAATATGAAGTTTATTTTTTTAAACATGTATTTTTTTTTTTTTTCAGATTTGATAGTTAATTTTTAATGGAAACAGACGTTTAAATAGTTATTATTAAGAAAAAACGACAACTAAATTGGAAATGCGAGCTAATCACAGATAAAGATAAGGTATTAAATAATAACAGTGTGTCAATTTCACTATTCAGCAGGATTTCACTGCATATTTATGCAAGTTATAGAACTAGACAAAAGACAAAAATAAAACAAACATTTGGCTAAATCTTTCCAAAATGCTGTCTTGAAATTTTGGCAAACTTTTAATTTTGGCTATTTTTCAGCAGGACTCACAGAGTGCATCCGATCAAGGACTGCAAATCGGTTTCTTGCCACCCACACTGCAGTCAGGCCAGATGATCGTTTTCCCTCCGGCGCTTCAAATAAAAGTACAAAATGTTTACATTAAACACAAAATTAGAAAAAGATAATGAAAGAAAATTATTTGCATAGAAACATTATATAGTTTTTGCCACAAGGGGGCGTAATATTGAATATTTCCTTTACCATCGGGATTCTGGGAGTCGCTTTCTTTGGGAATTGAGTAGAGGTCGTATGTACTGTTCTCCAGGTTGGTCGCTCTCTAAAGAAAATGCAAATCATGAAGCAAAAATATGAAAAAACAGTTGTGCTGACCAGGAAGGCGTTCTCACAGAGGGATACGTACCGTACAGAGCAGGACGGCGTTCTCAGCAGGATTGTAAGACATGCTGAACACCGGGAACTTAGAACCACTGAGAAGAGGAAAAACAAGTTTATTATGTAATATCTGCCTAAACTCCCTTAAAAAGCTGCACTGGGAAGATTTAAAGTAAAATGGCCAACCTGCGGAGCTGCATGACGGCAGTGTCCTTGCTGCTGTTGAAGTCCAGCTGGCGGAGGAAGCGATCTTTGACGTAGTACAGCATGTTGCCATGCACAGCGTAAGCAGGACGTTCCCGTTCCAGCTTGAAGACGATCATTCCGCTGTCATGACCTGAAGGAAACGAGTCACACGTTCAAAAAAAAAAAACAATTTTAAACTTAATGAGTCCGGACGGAAGTTGCTGTCACTGCCTACCAGCTGCAAACAGGTTAAGGTTCGGGTGGGCTCCCAGCACCCAGAAGCGATCGTGATCACGGCGAAAGGTCTGAACTCCGGTCCGCTTGGACATGTCCCACACCCGGATGCTCTTGTCCTCAGAGTTGGACAGGATGAGCTCCTGGCGTGGATGGAAGACGGCGCAGGAAACGTTGTTGTAGTGGCCGCGGCACGTATCGAGCTCCCACGCCTTGGACTCTGAGCGGGAAAAAAAAAAAAAAGAGAGGGAAGGATTTTATTTCTAGGAGTAGATTCAAAGTAAACAAAGCTGGATCGTTGGTAAAAAAAAAACTTTATTTGACCACCGAGTATCAGAAAAACATCTGCAGATGATTCAGTGTTTCAGTGGAAGATAAAACATCTTCCAGGGATGACCGGAAGTTCAGGCTGGACAATAAATCAACTTTATCCATTAATCAAATTTTTGGTTTTTGGAGATTTAATTTTTGGAAAATCTGGATTTTTTTCTTTTCCCATCAATGCTCTCGTTTGGTTTCCATACTTGTCAGCACTTCCAGGGCGGCCATCTTGTTTAACCAGCATATTTTTACAGCTTCTTTTAATTTGGACTTTGAATTCAGGTTATCTCTACGGTAGAATAAGAAATGGGGCCAGACTTCGATTTCTTTTCTTTAAATTATGAGAATAAAATTGTACAAAAACAGAATCAAAATAACACGACAATAAAGTCATAATGTTACCAGGATAAAATCATATTAGGAGGATGAAGTTTTGAAAACACCTACATGAAAACAACATTTTAAAATAAGGAATGTTGAGCATTTTGTGAGTTTTACAGATAAGAAAATACTTTATCTTTTAAAACATCAGAATCATATCATCAGTAACAGGAATTTGAAAAGGTCATGTAAACAATTGAAAAAAAGAAAGAACTATGTCACGTCAGATCATGATAACTATCAAACATTTCTGTTTCTGGTAAAATTGTGACTTTTTCCTGTTAGTATTGAGTTTAATCTCATAATTAAAATAAAACTTTCATAGCCCAACCCTGATACTTTGTCGTACAACTCACATTAAGGATGCTGCTTTATGAAAATATTTTCTGTCATTTGTAATTTCTTACTTGGAAAAGCAATACAGAAAAAAAAGATGGATCTGGTATGAAAAAAAAATCTGAGATTTTGTTTAGAAGCCATATCACCTGGTTCTAAGATGCAATGATTTTTTTAAATATATTTTCACAAATCTCATGCATTTCAGATTAAGTAGTTGTGCAGCAGATATTATATAAACCAGTGTCAAATGTCTCACCGTTCATTCTCCAGATCTTGACCTGCCTGTCGTCGGCTCCAGACACGATGAGCGGCATGGTGGGATGGAAAGCAGCCCAGTTGACCCCACGGTCGTGTCCCTGCACACAGGCGCACAAATCAGATCTTCCTCCAATAAGAGAATCAGAAAGACACTAAACTGCACAAATTTAAGATATTTCTCTACTTTCAGGGAATCTGGACTAACAGATCAGCTTCATCTCAAAATCTGTATCACTTAGGCTGGATTATCCTACACCAACTTGATCCTTTAATGAACAGTTTGTGGACTGATACTCTTATCTTGTTTGTGAAATTAATTTTAACATTTGTTTCAAAACTTTGGACCTGAGATATGGATACAAAAATTATCTAGAGTTAAGATAAAACTGACATGTCTTGTTTTTTAACAGAATTGCATTATTTGTGGTTTCTATGCAAGTAACAAAAGCACTAAAATTATCTTTTTAAATAGACAAATACCAAAGTTGAAAAGTGGAAAATTTAATTTCCCTTTGTGATCAATAAAGTATTTCTGAATTTAATCTTTTAGTCTGTGAATAAAGGAACAAAATCTGGACCTTCTTTCTATTCTCCGATACTTCACCATAAATACCACTACGTGAAAGAAAAAAAAAAAAACTACATACTGTTCATGACTTCAAAGAATACAAAACTGCAAAAATGTTGCACCAGATAACTAAACCAAAACAAACTTTCCAGGAAATCTTAAGAAATTAAATTATTAAAAGTAAAAAACTTTTTTAAAAAGCAGGCAAAACAACATTTAAGAAAAATCTGTTTTGTTAATGTATTGGAACAATAAATGAGTTTTCAAGCTATAGCTTCAGTATTACAAGTTTTAAATAAAATCTGAGTCTTGAAAAATTGAAATATAATTGAAAACATCTGAAATATTTAGCTCTGTGTAATAAAAGTCATTACAATAATTTAATTTTTCTCATTTGTTACACATTAATTCAGTGGGTGAAAGTCGCTGCGTACCTCCAGTACGTGCTTCACAACCGCATCAGAGGCACCAAACAGGTCAACCCCGGTGATGCCGCGCACGTCCGTCTCCACGGCGCCCGGAGACAGGTTCTTCTTCCTCAAACCTGGAACCATCATTCAGAGCATCGCGTGCAAAGAAGGAAACGCCATTTTCACATTAACCACAGCACAATCACAGTACATGGGAGGAAGGGAGACAAACACACTAGATGGAAATTATACAAGATAAAAAAAATAAAAAATAAAAAAAGCAAATTGTTGGACTACCGAACACACACAGGGTTGAAACGCACTAACACAACCATACCACCAACAACACTACTGATTGGGTTATTAATCTGTGATTTGATTGGACAGCATCACAAAGATTGTATTACTGATTTCAGCCCGTTAATATAACGTGGTGAACAGGTAGCTCAACAGTGTTGATAGAGGAAAGAATGGCAGTAGGAACCAATGTGCAAGTGTGGATGTTTCCTGAGAAGAGCATGGGACGAGGATGACAGAGTGTGTGGACTAGGCTGAATGGGGTGGGGTTGGGTGGTGGACAAGACGTGCTCCGACTGGGCACTGAATGCCAGAATGGGAGGATGATAGTTGGTCGGGTAGAAAGGCACATGCATGTTTCAGTCTGGGTTTTTCAGCCCCATGCAGGGTTGTTAGATATTGAGAGCAAATACACAAAATCTTACAAAGTATTTGTTGTCTAGTTTCTAATGCAAATGTTTGACAACACTTGAAATAAGACAAAACTAACTTACAAAGTACCTTTTGGCAAAATACAGAAACTTGTTTTAAGTCAATAGTCCGTCAACACTGATAAAAAAGTAAGTAAATCAACAGGTATGTGGTCAATATCAATAAATAATATATCTGAAAGAATATTCAATATTTATAAATATTCACTGTACGGTTCTGATCCAGAACATTCTGGGAGATGTAGGCAGAGGAAAAGCTTTAGCTGCTCAAAATATCACAGCCAACTAAGATAGGTTGATGGAATCAACTGACTCACTCGCTCTTTGGTTACCTAGCAACTCACTCATTCTTTGGTTACCTAGCAACAACCTGCCCAGTAACTTGAGCAGCAGCAGTTTAAGGTTCCGCCATAACTGCTTAAAAATAAAAAACAACGGCGTGGAGTGAAAACTGTGGATCAAACAGGAAAGGTCACACCATGAGTCTGGCAATATTTCAGATGTTTAAAACTAATCAATATTTATCTATATCGACAATTATTGATGGACTGATATGAAATGCTTATATCATGATAGGTTTTTCACTGGCAGATTTTTTCACTTATAACATGGATTTATTAAAACTGTAATTATTGACTTAAAACAAGTCCCTATATCTTGCTGAAAAGTCAGTTTCCTAACTAAAGTTAACCTTATTCCAAGTGTACCAAGATATTTACACTACAAACTAGGCAAAAAGATTTTGTGTTTTTGCAGTGAAGTTATTATGTATTAGTAGTAATGGTAACATTGTAAGATTACAAATTTAGAGAAGGAGAGGAGAAAATCATGCAAGTTTCTTTGGTATGTAATAGGAATATTTATGTATTATTTAAAGAAATTAGATAGTTTAATCTAATTAGTAGTCGTAGCTGAAAATTAACACACAGCGGTTTAAGCTGATGCAACATAAGCCAATCAGTGAGATGAGTTTGGATGCAAAGTGAGTCTTCCTTAAAGCTAAATCTGGCTGCACATTCAGCTTCTGTTGCAACATCATGCAGTTTATATGTCAATAACAAAACACATGAATGCAGTGATGCCAAGTACACACATACATGAAAGTACATAAGACTCCAACATGTCAGGGTCACAGATCCACCACATCTTTACATGTTTAGAAATCAAAGATGAGAGTCAAGAGCTTCTCCAGTTAGTGCAAACACAAGAAACAAGAACAAAGTTGAACATTAAAAGTCTGAGAAGCATGCAAAGCCACAGAAACACTTCTCCAAGCTGACGTTTGTTGAAATAATTTTTACGTCACTAAGTCACTACGTCAAAAGTACTGCACAAATCAAGGTCAAAGACAATATTTTATTAAAAAATAAATAATTTTAGATTAGAATCAAATATAGTTTTCTTTTCTCTGTGCTAAAAGAAGAAGTGTTTCTGCTGAAAGTTCATGAGAAAGAAAGCACTCAGGACTGGACATTCATCCTGATCCTGCCTTCTTTCTCCTCCACTGAGCCCCACATCCCCGAAACCCGGCCCACTGCCCACTCTGCTCCACTCCTCCCAAACCCTCACCGGAGATATCCCACACTCGCACTGTCTGGTCCAGACTGGCGGACACCACCAAGTCTTCTGATGGGTGGAACTGGGCGCACATCACATAGTGGTTGTGTCCTGTCAGCACGCTGATGGAGACATAGAGCAGAAAAATCATTACATTTGTTTAATTCTTATGAAAATGAAAGCTTTCAAAATATCTTATGTTAATGCAAAGTCTCCGTTCTTTTCAGGACCATTGAAGAACACAGAATTGTGTACAAATTTGCTTACCATACACAGGTCCTCGACTGCCAGTTCCAGATGCGGATGGTCTGATCATCTGAGGCACTCAGAATCCACGGATATTCCTGCAAGTAATGTTCACAATTCACTCAAAAAGACTTTATATGAACCTCTGAATCACAGTTTTATTGTCAAACAGCCTCACTAAAGCAGCTGACAGGACTCCATTTTGTTTCTTTCTCTCTCATTTTTATGTTTTCTGTTATTACTTTAGGTCTTACAAATGTCTACGTTGTTTTCATGTGATGATCATCTGAAATTGGGGAGTATTTTAGAAATTTTACTTTTTCAGTGTCATAATTATGTGGAAAAGCATCAGGGCCAAGCTAATAAAAATAAATAAATTATAAAATATATAAAAAAGTCATAATATTGTGAGAAAATAATCACATTAGAATTGAGCTGAAATCATGAGAGGAAAAAGGTCATAAGAGAAAATAAAGTAAACAGGAATGCAATTTCATCGTATTTTAGGCAATAAAGTGTTCATATTTAAAAGAGGAATTTCATTGTTTGCATTTTGTAATGTGTTTCTAAATTCTAATGTATCTACAAGGCTTGGTAGTTAAATGACAACTCTATGGAATGTACACATTTATACATAAATGTTAGTTGCAGCCCTAGTATTTTCATTTGCCCCTAAAGTAGGGCTGTAATGATACAATAATCTCACGATATGATACACAATATTCTGCTCACAATACGATATGTATTGCGATCTTAAGCAAACGATACAATTCAATACACTTTTGCAATTTTCTGAAAGATTTTAGAGGGACAGAGTGATTTTGGTCACATTTTGTGACTGTTATAGAGTTGGATTGAATTCATTTAACTGAAAACTGATTAATAGCACCAACTACACAATACCTGGCTCTGGTTAGACATGAACACAGACTTAAAGTCAACAGCTGGACAAAATGAATCAAAGAAGTGGTGAGAAAACATGTTTCTTTTCATTGAAACAGTACAAACTGGAGCTTACATGCATTTGTAAAGTAAATAAAGTGCACCAAGTACCCTGCTCTGAATAGTCTGATACCTTTTTAACCTTGACACTTAACATCTGAAGGAATCTAATCACTCTCCCGGCGAAGCAAGCAGTGAGTGAGCAAGGTGACAGTTGGATGTTACGATACTTGCGGATGAATATAGATTTTTTTCTAGGAAAGAAAATATCCATATATATCGCAAAATCGATATTATTACACAGCCCTAACCTAAAGTACAGTCTGTTATTATTACTTCTATTTGTGTGAACGTCTACATACTATAACTGTCTTGTCACTTTGCTGCTGTCATACCTTAATTTACACACCGAGGGACAAATAACTTTGATTTCTACTCTACGTTAAGAATAAGAATGTGTTAAACTTGTGGAACAACTCACATGGTGAAAGAACGTAGTTCTGATGTAGTCCAGGTGTCCCAAAAGGGTAAAGAGACAGCGTCTCAGCTTGTAGTTCCACACCTGGTTGAACAGATATAATGTTAAAGATTTCCAGAGATTGCAGCACCATGAAAGATCCAAACATTGCTTAAATCATGTGTTTCAGGTTCATATGTGTGTTGCTGGTCATGCAAAACAGAAGCAGTGATCACCTTGATTTTGTAGTCATCTCCTCCAGACACAAAAAGAGGCTGCTGCTTGTGGAAATCAATTCCTCTGACAGGACCTGTAGGGAACAAAACAAGTGTGTATGGAAAACGATGCAAAACTTCAACTAAAACAAACATTTAAAAATAGCTAATTTACCATCGTGTTCATCAAATTTGTCGATCAGTGTGCACATCCGATAGTCCCACAGCTGGATGACACCATTGTGCAAACTTGCAAGAACCCATGGCCTTTTTGGGTGAAAACTCAGACCTGAAATATGAACACAATTTCAACTATAACCATGAATCCGTTAAAAATCTGAATAGCAACATTAGCGATAGCTACGTAGATGTGCAAGTCGTGTCATTTTAACATTAAAAGAGATACTAAATACAAGACAATGGCAACGCTGTAAAGAATATACAAAACTAAAACAACAAATACTTTATTTTTTAACCGTTACACCTTATGGAATAAATAGTTGGTAGAAGTATCGCCCGCTAGCTGGAGCTAGCATCGATGCTAACTGCTATTAGCAAACTCTTACCTTTCACACGCGCAGACTTGGTTTCAAATTTTGTTAGCATCGTCGCTGCTCAAATCTTCAGGACAAATTATTAAAAACTATCCTTAAATCGTCTCAATCCTAACAAAAGGAACCACTCAAATGTTGCAGAAAGATTGTTTCAGACGACCTGGTCGCCTTCGCCCATTTAGCCGACTTCTCTTTTCCTGACACGTAGTCGCTTCTGACTTCCGACGCAAATCTGACGCAGAAAGCTCCACGGCACGGGCGCATAGAAATACAACACACAGAACGGCAATGACAAGCGTCTGTGAGCACAACGGCTAAAATTCAGTCATGACAACTCTAGAACACCTGTTTCTTTGCGGATTTACAGCGACAATAAACCATAACATAACGCATCATAATTATAAAACTTTTGCAAAGAGCTGCCTATGATTCAGAGGTGGCTAGAATAGCTAAATATGTTACTTAAATGAGAGCAGAATTATTTTAATATTACATGAGCCGAAGTAAAAGTAATCGTAAAACATAGTCAAGTAAAAGTGAAAAAATAGGGCTATTTGGCACTAAATGTTTGATGAACTGGTTGATAAAAGCATCTTAATTTTGAAAACGATGTAATCAGACAGACACAAATATAAAGTTATGTGCAGTTTTTCTAAGGAATAAAGTAAAAATTTACAAAAGAAAAAAAAACATTTCAGAAGAAGAGGGTTGAATACCCAGAATTTGAACTCAAGTATGAGTAGCACTATTTTAATATACTTTTTCAATACTTTAAAAGTAAAAAGTAGCTTGCTTAGAAATATATCCAGTAAAAAAAATAATTTTGTAAAAGACTATTGAAGTACTGATTTACCGATGAAGATGGAGAAAACTATAGGAAGTTCTGGCATTTAAAAGAATATTAAAAAAAAAATCATAATTATAAAATAAATTCAGGCAAGAAAAAACATTCAAATTACTTCAATATAAACTTATGAAACTAAATTTAAAGTATATAATTTATAAGTATGTCAAAACAAGGTAAATTACTTCAGTGACAATATGTAGTGCTTACTGTCTTTTTTTGTCTCCAAATGGTTCAACAGAAAATAACATCAGAACATCATAATGTTAAAACAATTCGTGTGTGGAGCATTTTTTGTTAGTTTAAAACATACGTTTTCTTCATACAGTGGTTAGTATATCCAGAAATTATACTTAAATGAAAGTAGTGCTACTTTAATAATATAACTTCAGTAAAATAAAAAGCACAGTGAGTAAAACTTACTGTGTTACTAATCACCTGATATTGTCCTCTAAGATGATATAGAAAATCTGCAATTTGGTCACATTAAGGACTTTGGTATGTTTCCTTTGCAAAAAGTACTTTATTAAACACATTAGAATAAAATGGTTGAGATTTCATAACATGCCTTTAATTGTGACACAAATGAAACTAATATATGTGAATAATAAATTGTGGCTGTATCTTGGAAAACTTTTTGAACATTTTATTTACTATTTTACTTTATTTACTCTCAAAAATGGTCACATTTATGTCATGTTTTATATAGAGATGTTTCTTTTTATGTTTTTTAAGGCCGCTTTGAGTCTGAATGTAGTAAAAAATGTAACATACAAATTTTGTTTCAGCAACTTCTTATAAAAAGGAAACCAACTGAGTAAAAACACAGACTAAAAACACATTTCTATACACATATCAATGTTTATTACATTTACAAAACACAGTAGTGTCATAACAGGTTGCATTTTGTTTATTTTCAGGGTGCCGGGTCGGCCCTGAGAGCTGATTACCCTTAACCCCAAATCATGTGACCAAACCTCTGCAGCCGCTTCTCATTCAGCTGCTTCTGATGGACCTCTGATGTCTGTTCAGTGCATAGCTAAATCCTTTGACAGTACCCCTTTATTGTGCCGTTACAGATGGGGCGATGGCCATGTCATTTCTGGACCTCTCTCTATTGTTAAGAGGAAAAGTGTTGTCTACGAGGCAAAGAGTCGCTGATGAAAAGTGGGCTTGCTGGAATAAACAAACCAAAAAGTGCTAACATCAGGGCGTTGATGCGTTACCAAACAGTCCACCTGCACACACGTTGCACATTTATCCCTCCTCATGTGACACAATGTGATGCTTCTCCTCTCACCTTTTCTAGAAAGACACCTTACGTGCAATTATCGCTCTAAAAACCCACTGTGGTCATTTTGGGTTTTTTTCTTGCATGTTAAAAAACACCGGGAATCACACAGGAAGCACTTAGTACAGTAATTGAACACTCTAATGATCACTGTAACCACAGCAAAGCCATTCAGGAATCGGGTCCGTCACTTCACATCAAAACCTGGGAATGGGGATAACAGGAGGGGAATGGATCTTGTTTAGTTCCTTGCAGATTAATTATTTTAAAGTTTTAAACAAAAAATAACATTTTGTTGATCAAAACTACCACATCTTTATCTCGTTATTAAAACTATGACTGAATTAGCCAGCTGAACAGCAGCAGAAGAGCTAAAAACTGAACTCTAGCTGCTTGTGAAAAGGCACCATTCAAACCTGCGAGATGTCAGGAGAGAATTCACCACGAGGCTAAACAGTCGGTAAAATCAACACGGAGAACAGCTGAGCTCATTTCTTCTCCAGAAAATCCTGTTAAAATTAATCGCGGAGGAGTTTCTGCAACCGCTAACTATCACAAATATCTTTGATGGTGTTAGAGAGTGTTTGGGTTTCCTTTTGGGTTTTTCCCTCCAGTTGTTTTTACACACACACACCTTTCTATGAACAGAACCTGCGTTCTGATCTCACTCCTTCCTGACCCATGTTTCACTCTCTAAAGTCCTCCCTGCTGCTGAAACACACACAGAGGAACCGTTTGGCTTCAGATCTTCTGATGGACCGCCGCACCACCTCATCACATGACGGAGCACTGCTCCGCTGCCCCGGCCCCGCCCACTCCCGGCAGGTTGAGGGAGTCCATGTCAAAATTAAAGCCGGGAGGCTGCAAAGGAAGCAGAAACAGGAACTTTCATGAGTAAATACATCTGACTTAGACTCCTTTCATCACAACATCTAACACAAAGTTCATATTTTTTGGCTATTTTTATGTATATTGCCACCTTCCTAAAATAATGGCCCAAGTCATTATTTGACAAAAGTGATTTTCTTCCCCTAAATTATCTTTTTTGGCAAAAACAATAAATAAATAAATCGCTTTGACAAAAAGTGATTTTTCTTCCCTTGATCATCTGTTTTGGCAAAAAGAAAAAAAGAAAGGAAAACAAGATTAAAAAGAAAGAAAGAAAACTTTTATTCCATTTCAGGAAACCTTTAAGACGAGATAAATTTATTACACACAGAACAAACAGATGCTGTAAATCAGCTTACCGTGTCGCCTGCCAACTCCTTAGGTGGCTGGCCAAGATCCTGCAGCTGTAAAATCAAATAAATATGACCAGCATTCATTATTACTGTCTACATTCAGAAAAAAAAACAATCTCACCAACCTTCTTTCAACCAAAAAGCTGATACTTAGCATGTGTTCCTTTATAAAACATGTCTAGTCCAGCAGCCTACCGTGGTTTTGAGTTAAATATTTAAAGTTGATTGGAAAATTGAAAACATCGCTAGGTAATAATGTGGTATTGGGAGAGGTTATTAACAATACCAGTGATAGTGTTTCAAATTCAAATATATAAAAAAAATAATTAAAATGAATATAATGTTTCATCCTAATTAAAATGATCTTGTATCCATGTCTCTTTATTTGCTGAAGTTGTAGCATATAGACCGGTAAAGACAGGCAGTGGTTCCACTGAATAATAAACAAACAAACAATGCTTAGCCTGGGGGGCCCAAGTAAAGCCTGGAGGCCCGCCAGGCTTATGATACACTGAGCCCTAACAACAGATCTAACCATTTTAAATACATAAATAGGCTGGTAAATTATAATTTCAGCTTGTTTCTTTAACATGTGTAACATGAGTAGCAGCTGCATCACCTTTTGCATCAGATCCATGATGCTCTCGAACGTCCGCTCTTTATCCTCCGCCTCCTCTTCCTCGTTCTCAAACAGCTTACAGATGTCTCCCATGATCTTCGCCTGCTGCTGGTACCGCTGGTGATCCTCAGCACTGAGGGTTGACTTGTTTGTTTCCAGCCACTCTGGATACTGTTCAGGAAACAACAGCTACCATCAATATAGAACAGCATGGTGAAGATTTTCCTCATCCATTTGTTAGAAATGAGGCAGACCTTGGAGGTGATCTCTTTGAGAGATGGATAGAGGACGTCTTTAGAGAGGAGATTCTGCATGATGGACTGCATGATGGGGAGGATGTTTCCATCTTCACCGCCTCCGTCGCCGCCTTCTTCAAGCCCCAAACCCTCCAGAGCTTTCACCAGGTCGTCTCCAGCCAAACCAGACGACTGAAACAAAACACATTGCCTATAAACTGCTGATTATTTTCAGAGCTATTATTTATTTTCTCTGACTCCCCTCACCTGCAGGTTGTCTGCATTCTTTGCCAGGCCACGAAGAGTTTCTTTAAGGCAGGAGGTGAACTCTTGCTGGGAGGCAGTATCGGTGCCTGGAGAGAACAAACAGAACAAACCATGGAAACCAGTAGAGGTAGCTTTGTCAAAATGTTGATGGTTATTTTACATTTTGATACTTTCCAACCCCGATGTCAAGTTATTTTTATATCTGGATTTTATATGAAAGACAAATGCAAAGTAGCACATGATCATGAAGTGGATTTTTATTCATAAAAATTTGAACAGTGCTTCTGATACTTTGCAGAACATTTTGGGGTTTGTCTCTACCAGCTTTGCACATCTAGTGACTGAAATTTTGCCTCTTCTTCTTTGTAAAAATCATTGAAGTGTAGTAAAACTGGATGGAGATCCAGATTATCAGCTGGATTTAGATTTAGACTTTCACCATATTCAGGCAGCAGATAAAAATGACCCAAATCTGATTTTTTTTTTTTTAGATCAGAACAGTCTGAACCAATTCTGATCTTGTCACCCAAAAACAATCCGATCTGTGCCACTTCGATATGTGGTACTAAATCGAATACATATCTGATTGTTTTCAAAGTGTCTGCAGTCAGGACGGTCATGTCACGTTTTATTTGGTGTAACATGCATCATAATTCTGGACCAGAAGAAGTCAGACGCTTTAAATCCTGACGTAAACAACGGATGAAAATTACAATTTTGAAATTATGAAAGAAATCTATGTCAGTAGATTGCATCACATCACCAATCCCGCCACTCCTACGCCTCTAGAAAGACTTTTATGACTTCTAATAAAATGTTTAAAAGCAGATGTCAGTGGATCGAAGTCTGCAATCAAGTAAAAATCTTTGAATATAAGTGGTTCTATTTATAAATAAATAGAACGTAAAAACAAAAGTACCTTCGGTTCCACCTAAGATTCTAGCAAGGTTTTAATTAATCTCTAATAATTTTGCCATAATTAATAAAATATAAAGACTATCTCCATTAACCATCTGTTCTGGCAGGTTAATTCTGTATCATTGTTGAATTAGAGTTGTGGTCCGCACAAGAGAGATGAGATGAACTCTGCTCCAAGAAACTGTAAATAAACTCTGTTCAGAGAGCACTTACCAACTTTTCCTGCAGCCTCTGAGAGTTTGTGGAAGTGCTGCAAGAGTTCAGATTCCTCCTGGGCGAGCTCGGACATGGCCTTCTCAAACTCCTCCCTGGCCTGGGCCGCCATGTCCCCCTCAAACAGGGTCTCAAAAAGTTTGCTGTCCTCTAATAGAGGGGGCTGAATAAAAACAGAAACATGTAAATAAACATACAGGTTATTTTTACCTGCATTTACACTGCAGGTGAGAAACTAACCTTTTCACATTAGTTTAAAATTGGTGTTTAAGACTTTAAAGAACTGCCAAAATGTTTTGTCAAATAAACTGTCAAATGTTAAAAACCCATAATAAAGTAAAAAAATTCTGTAGAAGGTAAGAAATAGATTGAGAATTTAAATTTCCTTTAAATTATTCATTTTAAAGGTAAAACAGTTCCCTTCTAAGAGATCCAAAAGGGAAAGAAAACTTCTCACAGTAGCAACTTGAGCATAGTTTCTCAATATCAGGAGGAGAAATCAACCTGCTGGAGAAAAGTGAGCATTAAGAAGTTAAAACAAACCTTTTCTGCCCCGCTGCTGGCAGAAGATGAAGCAGCTGCAGGTTCCGGTGCAGAAGCAGCAGATGCTTTATCAAAATCATCCAACGCACCTGAAGAGACAAGATAACGTCAGGTCAGATTAAGCTGGTCTCAAATCTAGGAAACGTATGAGTTTAATGACTCTAAAATTGTACCCAGAGTAATTTTTTTTGGTTAGGGTTACTCTAACCAAAAATAATTGGTTAGAGTAACCAATTATTACTCTAACCAATTATTTTATTGTTTGCAATAAAACAATTGTTTGCAATTGTTTTATTACAAACAATAAAACAATTGTTTAAAAAAAACAATAAAACAATTGTTTTATTGTTTGCACTATAAAACAATACCAGTATGGATCTGCAGGGAAGGCATAATAATTAACAATTATAGTGCAACAACATATTTCTAAACTAAAACTACGGTGATACAACATTATGCGTGCGTGTGTGTGTGTGTGTGTGTGTGTGTGTGTGTGTGTGTGTGTGTCTTTCACAGTTGCAAATTAGATCGTTGCATATTAAAATTGCATTAAACAATCGGATAACAAATTAAAGATTAAAATACGTATAATTTGTTTGCAGTAGTCCTGGCAGACATTTTAGCAATCAAAGTTCAAAGCCCGCTGCCTCCTAAAATGTACGTGAGTCTAGAAAAAAAAGACACATAATGCAACCAAGTTATGACAAATACACCAGACAAAGGTTAGTACACAGTGAAAGTACATGCCCAGAGTAAATAAAGGCAGGCTTTTTTACGTTAAACAACCAAAGCTGCTAACTGGTTTCGGAGTTTAAGTATATAAAGGAAAGTTTTTTCCACTTTAAAAGCAGTTTGAAGGCCACTAAAGACTGCTCCAACTGTCAGCGGTCATATGTTAGCTCATCAGAGTCCTCTCCGATCACCTGAACCCCCGACACGGACACAAAAACAAACCAGGGGTCCCAGTTGTGCTTTTCAGGCAGTTTAACATCCCAGGGAAGACAGTCCGTCAGGACAAGCCTCCTGTCAACACTCACTGTCCAGTAATTCGTCCAATTCTGCATCGTGTCCGCCTGACGGATCTCCAGCTCCTGACGCCATGATGTTCAACAGCCCTCACGCAACCGGCGAACTCTTCCGAATGCTTCCGAACGGTCCCGAGAACTGCAACGTCACAACACAACCTCTGACGTAGCCGTTCAGTTGCTCACTCGTTACATCTAGCAGCACCACCTAGCGGTTTGATAGCCAACTTACCAGCCCCCAGAACCAGACTACTAATTTTGGTTTTTTTGTTTGTTTAGAGACAGATACAATATTTTGCTGTGGTTGCCACTTAATACAAATCGTTTTATTTTAGACCGTGTATTTTCAGTAACATTACTGTTGTTATATATGTGTTAATCTTTTTGTTCGTCTCAGGTCAGTAGGTTGACTTTATCGTAAGGAGTACATTTTTGCCACAAAAAAGAAAAAACATTTTCTAAAACAAAAAAGATGTGGAAAAGTATGAGTTTCAAAATTAAAAAATGTGCAAGAAAAAAACTCATAAATGTTGAGAGTGGTCTTATAAATTTACCAGAAAACCAAATGTAAAAAAAAAAAAAAAAAAAAGAGCTTTGGAAAATGTTCAGTTTCAAAAACCAAACATATTAACTCCCTTTTTTTTCAATAAAGTTTCTGAGCCACAGTTACAGGTGGCAACAGAAAAACAATTACTGGTTGCTTTAGTAACCACCAACTGTCAAGCACAATAACAGTCAGGAGAAAAAAACCTTTTGACTAAAGTGAATTTGAAGAATAAACAAACCAGCTGTGATGAGCTTTACATACATAATAATGTTATGATAAAACCCAGTTACACACACAAATACACAAAATAAAAATTATAGTATATGAAAATAAAGTCAGGCATAGTAATTGAAAGCATCTAACGGTATGATCAATTTTAAAGAGTAAGTTATAGTAATATTTCAGAGATACTTACTTTAAAGTTTATAATGACTGGAACCTGTGGATTTTATGATAAAACCATTATTTCTTAACATGGATTTCACCAAAAATGAAAAAATAAAAAGTTGACTTTTTAGACAGTTTTCACTGAGATAAAGCTGAAAATATGAATTGAACTTATGTAATAAAAATGAGTTTTACACATTTTTATTACATGGGTTCGATTCATAAAAGAAAACACCATTAGGGCATTCATCACAACTTTTGTCATGTAATAAAAATGAGTTTTACACATTTTTATTACATGACAAAAGTTGTGATGAATGCCCTAATGGTGTTTTCTTTAATGATTAATTTAAGATATAATAGTGGTTAATATCATAGAGGCTTTATCTCCCTCATTAAATTGAAAGTGCACTGAAAAATTTCCCCTCCATTGTTTTGCAGTCAGTCAGGAAGCGCAGCAGTCCTTCGGTGAATTAATGTTGCCAGGCAATGCATACAAATAAACCAAAGCTGCAGATGTGCAGCATGGTGATCTGGTTGATTTTTGTTTTCACAAACATCCGGCTTGTGGCTTTCAGAAAGTTAAAAAAACAATCGTATTAATATTGCTTAACAGAGAATTATGCAAGTTTCACATTAAAAACTTAGAATACGGAAAAGTTTTCCTGTACAAACTTTTATTGAATGAGTGAAGTTGTGTTATAGTTACTAACAGGAGACCTCAGCCAGTCAGCACGAATGTAAGTAACCATGGAAACGCAAGAGGCTGAACTTTTGCTCTGTGGGAGTTGAGCAGCAGAGGCCCCGGTCATTTCGTCGTCAGAGGAGGAGTTCAGACAGAATAACGGTGCATATGTTCACCGCCTAATTTGGTTTTCTGGGCGTGGAGCCGCTGTTCTGGGGGGTGGGTTGGAAAATCCAGCCAGAGGGCTGAAGAGTTACAATCTGCATCTTTCTACCTCTGCTTGCTCTGGAGAACAGAGAACAGGGAAAAAGGTAAGAAACGTCTAAATTTAACAGGAAAAACAAAATGCTGGGATTTTTGTGAACCCATAAAGATAAGATTTCTCATTGAAATAGATTTTTTTTATTCATAAGAATGCCACTTTTAAGCTAGCTTATAAGATTTAAATGAACATAAAATATGTTGGAGAAAATGTGTTTGCAACAATGTTTAAGCTCAAAAAGAGGAGAAAAGGGTGAAAGTTAAGTTTACGTTGTTTTATATTCCACATGTTTAGCAACTTAAAATTTTTTATTTCAGCTGATTTGTCATGAATATGTGCCACTTTGTGTAGAGACAGATGTGCAGCATGGCAGAAGGGTGTGGCAGGCTGAGAGGAACCAAAGTGATCGATTTTTAGCTCAACATATGCAGTTTGACCAGCACACAGAGGAGCTATAAACTAAGTAACATTTTCTTAAAGCTGGAAATGAAAAATGTTTATCAAATAAATCAGTCTGGATGGTGGAAATGCAAGAACTTATAAGTGTTTGTTGTTTTTTATTTTTAATTCTGCATATATTTTGCTGCACTGTTACAAATGGCATAAAGTATTTTTGGTTGCATGAAAAATCCTCATTATTATTTCTTCTCAAGGTGTTAATATGCCTTTTACACCAAATGGAGCAACCTGTGTCCAATGTGCATTTTCTGCATCGTTGAGTCCCATTCAAAAAGCTTTTTAAGCATTTCGCCATTACTGTTCCTTTTATATTTATTTTTTCCATTAAACATAAATTATGAGTCAAAAAGAACTACAGTGGGTCAGAAATTGAACATTTTATTGTTTTTCAACTGGAGAAAATTTCAGGTTTTCTCGACTTTGACACTAAAAAACAGTTTTCAAAACATTTCCATTTGGGATAATAAATAAAATAAAAAAATTTAAGGCTAAAAACCCTACAACTGCAATTTAAGGGATTTAAAATTTAGAAAACACCTGAATTTTTGTAAAGTATAAAGAGAACTGGTGTTGATAATGACATTCATGAAATAAAAATGAAATAAAGAAGATGGTGACAAAATGTTTCTTTTAAAATATGATTCTGTGTAAATGATAGATTTATTTTGAATCTACTGTTGGGTTTTATAAGTGGTTCTATAATGCCAAGCGCTTTACCTTCTCATTGTAAAGAGAGAAAAATTATTCTAAATTTAGATTGGTGGATATTTTTTCCTTACAGTTTGTCTTGCTTTACACAGCTGTCCCAGTCAACCCTGGGGGTTCCAGGCTCAGGAATGCCTTATCCAGCTATAAATAGAGGAGGAACTATTTTTATTCTTTCAGAAAAACAAAAAATCTGCTACATTTAAAATTTGAAATCTATGTTAGTCGGTTTATCACAAAACTCTGGATCCAGGTTATTTTAAAGTTCTTTTCCCTTCTATTACGTACAAACTTTATTAATAAGATGCAGACATTATGCTCTCCCCATCAGATATACAGAACAACAGCACCACAGTTTCATTTTAAACTGCAGCTAAATGTCTCACAATTTACTGCTTAACTGTAAAATGCAGTTTAAATGAAATGTGAGTTTTAATGTGCATGTTTGTTTGCTGCATGTTGAGGTGCAGGAAGCAGGGCGTGGCAGGCAGCACACCCACCTTAAATGTCAGGGGCTGAACTTCACTAAAAGCCTGGAACAGATCCATACCCTGCAATTAGATAGAAACTACCTCCCCTCTAATATTCTGTCTCTAAATTAATTATTTTCTTATCGATGAAGGGATTTGCTCCAACCTCTCCTCTTTTAATTTTTTATGTACCGTGAGTCAGTTTGATTCAAATAATCACATTTTTTTGCCCTTTCTGACTCACTGTCACTGGGATCGTTTCCCAACAGAGCCCCGTCTTGTGTTTCGACCCATCATGCATTTTGCCGTAAATGGATTACAGGTCAAATTGAGTAAGTGATGTTGTGTCATGACAACGAAACAAACAGCGCGCCTGACCTCCCGGAAATTTGCTTCCTGAACGTCTTGTTCCTGCTTGCTGCCACGTTCTTTTTTTAAAGTATGAACTTGTAATGTTTTCCGTGCTGCGCTGCAAAAAACAACACTTTTTCCACACTTTTCCTTTTTCTCCTATATGTCATTTCTTTCCTAACTGGATGCAGCAGGCGGGAAGGAGTGGTGGTGGCAGGAATGGGGGTGGATTTTTCCATGCTGAACCCTCATGTATGTTTTGAATGGTTTACGCGAGCTGGTAGCCACAACTATAAAGCTGAAGAGGGGAGGGAAAATAACGCAAAGCCCTTATGGAAACCATGAGGGGAGCTGCTGCTAAATAGCAGGGAAGGAGTGCAGATATGACAAAGTCGCCAGTTGTTCTGACAGGAACATCTGGATTGCATCAAGCTAGTTGGAAAATCTGACCAGGAATCAAGGAGGAGGTGCAGGGAGTGAGGGAGAGTGGTGAAAGGAACTAGGACCACCGCTGACTCACTCTGCAGCTATTTCAACCATCACTGTGTTTACACGCCGAGTCCTTCTGCGGCCGAGCGCAGGGCTTCCCCCGTCTCCCTCCTGCCTCCCCGCTCATTCTCAGGGGGGTTTTAACACATCCACATCTCCATTTCCTTCCCTCTTTGTTAGCTTTTTTTGTCTTATCACCTCCAATTTTAACTGTACAGCCATGAAACTTTTGTAGGGGTTTAACAGGCCTAACATAAACAGGAATTTTCTCCTTGTTTATAGCTGTCTCCCTGTGTAAACTGGGAATTAGGAATTCACCGCTTGTGGAGCCAAATGGACGATGAGTGTCACTAGGGGAGTAGGAGTGAAAGGCCAGCGCAGAATAATCAGACTCCCTCTAAACTTTAAAAATTTCCACTGAAATGGAAATTTAACTTTAAATTACCCAGATTAAATAAGTTTAGGTTTCGCAAACTGGTCGGTAAGTTTTAGTTTTTAATGTTTCTTTTTTCAACTGAACATAGATCCATGTTAGAAACACAACAGCATTGAAAAAACACAAAATCTTACAAAGTATTTTGTCTCGTTTATAGTGAAAATAGCTTAGTACACTTGAAATAAGACGACAGTAACTCACAAGTACTTTCAGGAAGATATAAGAACTTATTTTAAGTCAACAATTCGTGAATATTGACAATAAAGTACGAGTTCCACTGGAAGACGATTTTACCTTTTACATGGGGAAAAATGTCTTCTTATAAGTATCTATCTGCCAGTAGAACTTGTACTTTTGACCAATATTCAAGAATTAGTGACTTAAAACAAGCTCCTATATCTTGCTGAAAAGTTACTTGTAAATTAACACTTGACTTTCAAGTGTACTAAGATATTTTTACTACAAATGAGACAAAATATTTGGGAAAATTTTGTGTTTTTGAAGTGCAGCCATTTCTGCCTCCTTCCCCAAATTGGGGACTGATTTATAATCTAATGGCAAATCACACCCAGTTGTATCGCGGTAAGGGTGAGCCTTTATTGTATCATTTGCAACACAGTGCACTTATTCTGTTCTAATCTATTGGAGTTTGGAAATTTTCTTGTTTTTATTCTAGAAAGACTTCTGAGTTTTTGGTGAAAATTTCTTTTCAATCTACAATGGCCGCAAAGGGAGCGCATGAGGGAGGCCGTGTTTAGAACATGACGACAGACAGACATGCTGAGGGGACTGGTGGAGTTCATGATGTCGGTCCATCATGGAGGATGTGAGCATGGAGGCTCGTCATGGAGGAACGTCAGAGTTCAACATTCAGTGTTCAGTTCCAGAAACACCTAAAGGAAGAAATGTTCCTCAGCTGTAAATGTACTGTGACAATTGCAACCACAGTGGAGTCTTTATTTGTGGTTTTGAATTGGGTTTTCATGCTCCGAATTGTTGTGTCTGCCATTCATGAAAACAATAAGAACATTGTGCGGCTGGGAAAACGGCGTGTAGGAGAACTGGGCAGAGCTCACATGGTTTTATCTAAATACTTGTTTTTCTCTTTTGTTTCTTACAGCTTACCATCTTGCTGAAGGCTGGCAGTGAAACTCTGCTCCAGGAAGGAAACCTTTGGATAAATCTCACCATGCCTGTCGTCCTGAAGTCCAGTCCTCTGCTCTGGACGCGGCTGGCTGCGCTGGTCTTCACCTGTGTGGCCTTCTCTTTGGGTTTGCATGGGGCCAAACTCTACCTCCACACTGGAGACTTTTGCATCTTCTGCTGGGCCTTCAGCTTCGCCGGGACTCTTCTCGTCATCCTGGTGGAGCTTTTCGGCCTGCAGACCAGAGCCCCAGTTTCCTGGAAGAACTTCCCCATCACCTTTGCGTGCTACGCCGCCCTGCTCTGCCTGTCGGCCTCCATCATCTTTCCCATCTACTTCCTGAGGGGTTCTGGAGAACAAAGCGAGGTCCGCGACTTCCGCATCGTATGCACCGTTTTCTCCTGCCTGGCCACCATCGCCTACATAAGCGAGGTCTGCCTCACCAAGGCTCGGCCAGGCGAGGTCGCCGGCTACATGGCCACCGCTCCGGGACTGCTCAAAGTCCTGGAAACCTTCGTGGCCTGCGTCATCTTCGTCTTCATCAGTGAACCCGTTTTGTACGACCGTCACCATTCAGTGAAGTACTGCATGTCGGTGTACTGCATCTGCTTCATCCTGACTGCGGTCATCATCCTCCTCTGCATCGGCGAATGCACCGGGTTCCTCCCTTTTCCATTCGCTCGCTTCCTTTCCGCCTACTCACTGCTGGCTGTCGTCCTCTATATGTCAGCGACCATCATCTGGCCGATCTTCAACTTTGACCCCCATAATGGCGGCCAGAATCAGAGACCATACAACTGCAGCAGCGCGGTTGGCTTGTGCACTTGGGACAAGTGCATGGCGGTGGCCGTGCTCACCGGGGTCAACTTTATGCTCTACCTGGCCGACCTCGTTTACTCCACCCGCCTGGTGTTTGTCAGCGCCTGATTGTAGGAGAAGGAAGTTGGGCTGAAAGTTACAATGGCGTATTAGGGCCATGTAGACAGATAATAACAGAGGAGTACATTTCTGCCAAAACACTCAGAAATTTTCTAGAAAAACTTGGAAATTTCTGAGTTTGGAAAGATACAATTTCGCTATGCGAAACTGAAATTTTGAGATTAATCTCAGAAATTCTTCAGAAAAAACTTGGAGATTTTTAAGTTTCAAAAGTTGAAAATATTTTAATTTTGTCATTTTTTGCAATGAAAATCACTGATTTGTGGAACTAATTTAGAAATATTTGCAAAACATTTTGCGATATTTGTGGTTATGTATGATGACAAATGTGACTTTTTGTCACTGTTCGCATCAGTCACGGACTGTTGCTGCATTCCAGTTACCTAGGAGGTAAAACATTTCTGAGCTCTAAAGGTTGCAGATTTTCAACTTCTGAGACTTAGAAAATTTTACGTTTTTTTCTAGAAAATTTCTGAGATCAATCTCAAAAGTTCTGAGTTTTGTCTTGCAAATTTTTTACTTTGGAGCTCAAACATTTCTGTTTTTTCTAGAAAATTTCTGAGATTAATGTCAAAATTTCTGAGTTTTTTTTCTCGCAAATTTACTCTTCTTTTCATTCTACAATGCACGAATATGCCGTTGTAGGCAGTGTACTCCAAAGGAAATTGAATTTGGTCTCCTAATTCAGGGCTGTAAAACTGCTGTCGAACTTACTGCTGCAAGAAAGCGTCTGTTTCATATTACTGTATTAGTTCTGATCATAATGAGGAGAAGTGACCCAAAATAACTCTTTGACTGTTAAACAGGAATGAATTGTTTCAAAAAGACAGTGGAAAAAAAGGGTTTTGAAAGGTATATTAACCTCAAAGTAGCATTTAAATCTTGTGCTCTTCCAGACTCCACGGCCAAATTTAATTTAGTTGAAGTATACTGCAGTAGTGAGGATTTTAGACGAGAAAGGTTTAAAGTCAGTGGTCTAGTTTACATCTACCAATGTAATTTCTTAAAAAAAGAACAAAAAGTTCAGAATTTGATTTGTTTGGTTTTTTTAGTGTCTCTAATCATCTTCTGTATTTTTCTTTATGTTTTGCTCCCACCAACCTGAATTTTAAGCAACCACAGCAGGTTTGCTTATTTGAAAAAGCGTACAAATAAGCAAAGCTGATTGATTTAACTGCATGAATAATCATGTTTTAGCTGCATAGTGAAAATAAAACAGAAAGTAGTTTGATGTACAAAGAAATAGGGCATTTTTTGTCTTTCTCCCAAGGTTAATGACACTGATTGCAAATGGCGTCATACTCCTAATATTAGAACGGAACACAGCGCTGCCATTTTAGCTTAGATAAAGCAGAGGCATAAGCTGTGTTTGAGGGAAAACATCTGTACCTAAGAACAGCTGATTTTGTTGGTGATCGACTGATTTAGGTTACTAGGATGTACAATTTTAAGTTCACCAATAGCTGTATGTCAACTGCAAATAACCTACACCGATTGCAAATGAACTTAAATGTAACTTAGTGCTAGCAAATGTTAGCTACCACACTTTCGGTAGTCAGAAAAAAGGCTACCTTTCAACTAATGCTGCCTTTTCCGCGCTCACTTTGAGTCCTCTGCGTTTCAGCCATCATGTAAGTTTCTCCACACGATGCTTCTGTGTTGAAAAATATTGAAACGAAGCTCAACTGACGCCGCCATTCCATTTGTGCTTTGTTTGTCCCAACATCCGGGCAACAGTGACGTCATTCGCGATCGGTCCCATTTCCCACAAAAATATAAAAAATTACAAACGTAAAGATACTTGATTGTTTTAAATATAAGAGTGTATGCTTGGAGAAATAACAACAACAACAAAAACCCCAGTAAAATAACATTTAAAAAAAAAACCCAGTAAAATAACATTAAAAAAAAATCATGATCAAACCAATCATCCTTTGAATCTGTGCAACTCAAAATGCAATTCACAGTTTTCGTATGTTGACATTTTTTCCTTAATTTACCTATTTTTTTAAAGTGTTTTATAATTTCCTTCTGTTTTGTAAGACTGCCATGCTTTATGTTTCTTCTAATCCAGAAAGGGTTTTTGTTTTTTGGTTTTTTCCAATAAACTGGTTTTCTTTACTTATTATGATATTGTGTACTGTGGGCCTGGCTGAGTTGTCTGAATTGATGGATTTCTCTAATAACAACCTGAGGAAAATTTTATTTCAGTTAAAGTAGTGTGAAAGAAAACTAAGTAAATAATCTAGTTTCTTATTGCATGATGTGTGTTGGTCAAATGTCAAATATTGTGTAAGCCGCAAATGGACAAAATGATCATTTTTAAATGTCTGAAGTCGCACTTAAAAGCAATTTGAAGTCTTTGTGTATACATTTTTTAAAGCTCATATTTGTTGACAGTTTTCCAAAAATAAAAGTTGTTGATTTCTCACACAACCTTTAAAAAACCAATATGTTTAGTGATTGTTAATGAAGAGTCAAATGAAATTAATTTTCAACTTTTTAACATAGGTTCTGGGCTGGCTTTTGCTTCCCATATAGTTACATTGCAAGCTGGAATATAAAAATCACAACAATTACAGCTTCCTAATACTTGTATGCGTTACATATAAATGTATTGTTTGTATGGAAACATGTTTTATTTGGTTACCAATAAATGAATTGTTAATTTGCTCCATTGGTTCTGGACTGCTGAGAAAATGAAGGTTATAAAAGAAGCACTTATTTTCCGGTTGGTGGTTTTATATGTTTTTATATTTCACAAGTTTAGGTATTTAAACGACGTCAGTGTTATATGAAAATCATGTAATCATGACAATAAAATCACAAAACAGAAAAAAAAAATGTTTGGGCTCGCTCTGATGGATGGATGGATGAATGGATGGATGGATGGATGGATGATAATCAAATAACTTATACTTGATTCTGCAATTTCACGTTTCATTGCGTTTAATCTTCCATTTTTTTGTTTATTCATCTGTTGATTTGATGTTTGAGAGATCAGGTTTATTCTACACAGCGCCACCATGTGGCCATTATGTGAATGTAAACTATTCAGTTGAATTAATTATTAATAAATAAGGAATATAACTGTGTGGACCGACAAACAGAGGTCAGTAAATCACCTAAATACTATTAATACCTCTGTTTACTTTGTTAAGTCACCTCCTTCCGTTCCCTCCTTTCCCATTCCAGAAATAGAACTGGTCCCAGTATAAAGTGTCTTTATTTTTAGCAACTTACTGAAGAGCGAGAGACAGTCAACACTTGAGTCTACTGTAAACCTGTTGACAGGAAAGGAGCAGACAATGCCAGCATTTTCTCAAACAACATCACTTTCCACCATGAAATGTGTTAAGAACAAACGGTTGATATTAATAAAAAAAGTACAAGTTCCACTGACATATTTTCTCTTAAGACATTGGGGGGAAAATAAATCTTTGTTATAATTGAAAAAAAAATCTGCCGTTGGAACAAGTATCAACATTCAACAATTATTGACTTATAACAAGATTATTGGCATGTTGCAACGTGAAGCTACGCGCAAAGATCCCCGCTAATGATGATCACCATTAATTTTTACGACGGTTCTTCTAGATAAAAAAAGGACAAGTAAATGTCAGAAAAGTTCTTGTTCCACAGGCAGATTATTTCACTTGTAACCAGGCATTTTTCCCATGTTATGAGTGAAAAAGCCAAAAATTTGTCTTCAACGTTTTGCAAAGTACAAATAAAAGAAGCTTTAATGGTGCCGCTGCCTGATGTTTGAAGCTATACCGCCCCCTACTGGAACTTAAAGTTATTTCATGCAAATCCGATGGAAAAAGCCAGGAATTATCCCAAAATAAAAATGTAAAACGTCTTATTTGTTTTCATGCAGACAAACATTCTTGTAATCCAGGTTGGTAAAAAAAAATTTTTGTTTATTAAACACAATTTACAAATATTATACAAAAGTCTGGTTGCTTGGAGGCAAAAGTGATGATAGGTGGCTCTATTTTTACTGTTTTCTAACACTAATTATGACACAAGACAATTAAAAAGCTATACAGATGTTTGAGCCTTTTACATGAAAAATAGAATGACAAAACAAATAAATCAATGAGGAAATAGCCAGTTACAGTATAAGATATATAAAAATATGATTAAAATCAGGACATATAAAGAGAATCAAAAATAAACATGAGGATACTTCTGTAAGATGCTATCATTAAAAAACAAAATTCTTCAAATTAATTTAGCTATCTCTATCAAGTTTCAGCTTTATGTGTTTTTCTTTGGTCATTTTTACGTCTTCATAAGATACATAAAAAAGTTGGGTTTTCCATCTCACTCCAGGCGACGCACTGAAACAGTCGCTGGGTGCATGCGTAACCTTTGAACTCTCCAGCAGACGACAGGCCTTATATAGTCATGCTGGATCTGGATTATCCCAGAAACGCATCGTCTCTCAACACAATCCGCTGCTAAATCCTCCTAACCTGACACTGTTTTACAAGAGTACACTGCAAAAACACTAAATTTGACAAAGCAGCAAGATTCAGCACAATATAGAAATTCATTTTAAGTCAATAATTCCATAATACTGATGAAAATGTACTAGATTATTTCATTTTTAACATGGGGAAATGTCTTGTTACAAGTGAAATAATCTGCCAGTGTAACAAGTACTTTGTCATCAGTATAAAGGAGTTATTGACTAAAAAGAAGCTCCAATATTTCACTGAAAAGTTATTTGTAGGGCAGTTGTGTCTTATTTCAAATGTACTAAGATGTTTGCACTAGAAACTATACCAAACATACATGGTAAGATTTTGTGTTTTGCAGTGTAGAAGGGCTCAGACTCATAAAAAGACAGATAATCCAATTTCTAGGTCACATCAGTAATAATCTTAATTTGAACTTAATTTGGTCAGCTGAAGGGAAAAACAGAGTGTCTATGATATTGCTCAAGTGTAAGGCAACACTTTACTATACAGTGATGTAAGTTATGACAAGGCATTTATTTTATTTTATTTGCAAAAAAATTTTGATCTCAGTTACACTTTAATAAAAACACAGCATAAAAATGCTTTTAGATGTCAAGCAGTCTGAAAATTTCTCTTTACACAGAAACCTACAAAAAATCCAGTTAAATTAAAAGAAAAAGGATTAATTTTCAACATTCTTTGAGTGTTGTTGACACCAAATCACATTTTCATGTTTTCTAAATACACCAAAGCTGCTAATTAATGAAAGCCAAAACATGTCCTTCATCTTGGACTTGTGAAATTATATTTCAAATATATTACTGCTTACAATTTTATTTTTCCCCTTTTATCCTCTTTCTTTTTTCTTTTAAAGAAAGTTGAAAAATGGGAGAGGAAAATTATGCGTATCGAAAGAATAAACAATAGAGGATTTTGTTTTTCCATTAAATCTGGTTACTGAAAACATTTCAAGCCCTCTTTTACAGCCAAGTAGAGACTGAAATTTAGTTTGCTTTAATTTAATGTCAGACTGACCTTTCTTGGATATTTTTAGACTGGGAAAGTATGCCTGAAAAGACAAACAAAGTGTAAAATCGATGCAAGTAGTCAGGATTTGTTCTTTTACAAACCCCCCGCCCAAAAAACTGCATCATAGTTTATGTTCAAACATAAGGGTGCTTTCACATTTTTGACATTTTAGTTTAGTTTTTACTCTTATTTAGCTTCTTATGCTAAAGAGAAGCATCATACTGGAAAACTGTTTTGCTTTTTTGTACTGGAAATTGCGAGTGTAGCGTCTTGTCCAAGGATTTTACAACTGAGACAGACAGAGCGAGGTTCGAGCCGGCAACACATCGCTGTCGCTCCAAGGTCTTTCAGTCCCTCGCACACCAATAACTAGAGCTTAAATTACATAATTTTACAATTCATTTTTATAGTGTTGGTCAGGACCCAAGCTGCAGCATTTTGGATGAAAAAAAGATGAGCCAAAGTTGGAAAAGTAAGTCAGTAAGGTGTTTAGTTATAATTTCAGTTTGGTTATGATGAGAAAGTAAATTATTGAAATGTATTCCTCGCTGAAACCAAAAAAAGTACAACTAAATTTATTTCTAATTGTTTTTTACAATCCTAATTAGATTTTACAGGCTTTAAACATTTGCATCCATCTTTGTTTCAGCAGTTACTTTTTTATTTTTATATTTTTAAAAGCAGACAGTAGAACATAGGACTTATAGTTCGTCTGCAGATTTGTAAAATTTGGAAAGAAATTAATTTTTTGAAAACCGTTTCGGCTTCTTCACTTCAACTTTCTGAACAGGAACTAGATACGGTTTTAACATCTTGAGGCACATTTGGAGACTGATTTAGAGAATCAGTTCATGTTAACTGGTTAACTTAATTATCAAACCTTAAAATAAAACATAAAAAAAATACATAGTTTACAGCAGCTATTAACTGCACCACAACCTTATACTGACTGCTTTTTGGCGACATTGGATCTTAAATTGTGCAACAGAAAAAAATCTGCTGAATAGTCATCTTTGGTTAATTAAAAGGTTTTTGTGCAGTTAATAGCTGCTATAAACTTTGTGGTCCAATATAATTAATTCATGAAACTTTTTTCAACAATAATTATTTCCGCTTTCATTCTTTTAAGTCTGTTTGTTTCAGGCTACAAATAAACATCCAAAAGAGACACCAGACTCACACAGCGTAGTTTCTTATATAATTTATTTTGGCAGATATTTTAAAACATCAGTTTCCCTTTTATAAAACAGTGGTTGGAATAAAATTGCATACATTTCCCACCAGATTCCCCTGTCAGCTATGTGCTACTGCAGTTATCCCAACTTAATACCAAGTGCAAAGGGAATTTAAAAAGATGCTGAACATCAAACCGGGTTCATCACGGGCTGGACTAGTTTTTCATGTGCGAGCCTGACTGGTAGGCCTGGATGTCCTCCCCGATGAACTCTGACACTATGGAGGAGACAGAATAAGAGAGGAAAATTACCAACTGAATTGTGTGTAACAAATGTTGCACTTTTGGTTCCTAATCAAACCAAGTCTAACCGACTATTGGGTGATAAAACATCCCAAAGCAGGGATGTTAAACTAATTTTCGTTTTAGGCACAAACAAGATGTTCCAAAGGGCGGGTTGAGCCAGAATGTACAGATAAAACCCACTAAAAACAGTTAAAATAGCAATAAATAGCTGTGGCTGCATCTGACGAGTATAACGGTGCATTAGGCTCATTGATGATAAAGGGAAAAAAAGGAGTAAATTATAAAAATGTTCAAAATTTTTTGAAAAATTTTCAAAAATTAGGTGGAAATTTTCAGATTAATCTCAATAATTTTAGTTCTGTTTGTTTTCTGTGTGTGTTGTGAAAACGTTATGGTACCTTTTTGAGGTTGATTGTTTATATTTATAATAGAAAAACCTACAAACAATCTAGTATGGATCCCCCTATGGCACATGGAGGATTTTTTTTCTTTTGCGTTCCCTCGCAATAATGTACTGATCAGTTCATGCGGCATAATTGAATACTGAAAGTCTTTCTTACGGTGTCCACCATATTTTCTGTATAATATAGGGCTTTAGTAGGTTTTTTCCATGTATGTTAAAATCTTGTTTGTGAAGTATGTGAAGTTTTATGCACCACAAAGCTATGTGCAAAATGCAAAAGCAGTTTCTGTTTATTACCCTGTGAGTACGGGGTAATGTCATGACTGACTGTTTTGATTGTGTTTTGTTGTGTTGGTAGTCTGAATGGTTAATAAAGATGTGCAGTTCCATCTCAACTTTACACAAATAAACACAAATAAGTGAATAAACTGATTTTCTGCATCAAAGAGGCTGCAGCTCTTTAAGTGCTCTTTAAGTATGTATTTGCAATTTCAAATCGACATTTCTGAATGTATACAAAACAGATTAGGGCGTATTTGCTAGTTTATTGCGAGGTAACGCAAAATAATTTCTTCCCCATGTCCACTAGGTGGCTCTGTAATCTAGTGACCAAACACATAAATAGGTATTTTAGCTCATTTTTCCTGTATTAGCTGCATTTAGCTGAATGGACTACATCCATGTTAATCAACATGATTGTGATGCTACAGATGCTAGTCACTACATTTGGTTTAAATTTAGCACTGTTGCTAATTTTGAGCAGCAGTACCCCTGATTCTGGTCAGATCTTCATAAATGTTCTTGTTGTCTCTTATAGCTGCCTCACCTTCTTCAAAGGTAATGTGGTGCATAGAGGCCGAGCTGGTGAACTCCAGTGGACACTCCTGGTTCTTGGCGTCCCCGTCTCCCCCGTGACTCGTACCCAGCATCCTTCCCTGAGGTTCCCAGCCCTCGTAGTGGGAGTACGGCGCCGAACAGGCGTCCTGGTAAGGGTTGGACGGAGGCGAGGGACACAGCTCCTGAGGATAGGTGGAGTACTGAGGGAAAGGCGAGGTGGGGATCGGAGGCAGCGGGGAGTTGGCCAGGGGGCTTTCAGTGGGGAACGGGCTGAGAGAGGAGGAGTGGGACGGAGAGGGCGAAGAGGACAGATAGGGAGAGTCCAGCCACGGGGAAGGAGACGGGGACGGAGGCTGAGGACCGCGTGGATACAGAGGGGGGAGCAGTTCGGTGAAGCCCAGCTCCAGGTTCTCAAAGCTGGGGTTACGCTCAGACAGAGGCGCCCTGGACCCGCCTGGCTCCTCCACGGTGCTGTCGGGTTTGGGGCAGTACTCCTCTTGGTAGCTCATGGTCGGGCAGGGAGGGGAGTAGGTGGAGGGGTAGGGGGGGAGGTGGAAGCCGAGGCCGCGGTCGTCCGACACGTGGAAGCCCCTGTCCATTCTGGGCGGACACACAGTTCCCCCGTCCAGAGGGGGAACAGAGGGACGGGACAGCAAGGGATCCTCTTCTTTAAACATAACTGAGAGGAAAACAGACGGAAATTATCTAATTCACATAATATTTAGATTTATCCTGGGTTTTTCATCATTACCAGGTTAAAATGGAGCTATCTGTATCAGCCCCAAAATAGATAGGGGATCAGTGACAATGCACCCTATCTATTTAGATCTATTCAGTCTAATTCTATACTTTCTGCTCTGATCAAAGTAAAGCTTTATTATTTATTTTACTTTATATTTAGAAGTCCTAACTGCACTTTCTGAATCATCTGAAAGAAGATTTGTTGTATTTTATTTTTTACAGGTTTAACCAAGGTAGTCAACCTATTGCTTTGTCAATTTCAGTTTCCTTATTAATTATTTTACATTGGCTGTTAAACTCCTTTGCACTAATTGAAGAAATTAAAGTTGTAAATGGCTGCAAACAGATGTACAGTTATACAACCTTACATCTTTGAGAAGCAGAAGTGGAGCCTCCTGCACAGCCAACAGGAATGCAGAAAGTGGTTACTGGATGGTTAAGTCAACAACAAAACACTTGTCTTTTCCAGCAGCCATTGGACGGCACATAAAGCGGTAAAACCAGGTGCTGGAACTCCGCTCTGGTTGCTAGGTAACGGCGATGGGCTTAGCTGTGGTTGCTAGGTGACGGCACACTGCCCGTCAAATGTGGCTCAACATTAGAGAGGTGTTTGAAAAGACAAATTTTCCAGACACCACAAATCATTAACCTATTGCCAAAAAACAGCTGGGTCTTTTTTTAAAGCATTTTAAAAAGAAGTTGTGTAGAAAAACATGCAAAAAGTGAATTTTACATAATAACTTCCCTTTAAAGTTTAGTAAAATATATGCTTTTATTAACCTGGTTTGATAGTAAATGTTAAATGTAAGACATAAAGTTAACACATACTTTATCAGCTTTATTAATCCACATGGCTGCAAATAATCTCAAATATGCAGAATGAGGTAAAGATTGTAACCATTAAACTTGCAAAACTCAAATTTGTACTGCACAGAAACAGGAGAAACAAAGCACGATGACTGCCTTGTATGTTGTTACAAACATACAAATTGTAATGAGAGAAAACAGGAATATAAACGTTACTGATTTAGCTATTTTCTGCAAGAACCACACAAACATAGGAGATGTTTGTTTTTTTCACCAACAAAATTATTTTCACCTCTAGTTAAAGTGTGTAAAAAGTCTTGATGTAAATTCACCTTTTGCTGATATATATATATATATATATATATATATATATATATATATATATATATATATATATATATATAATTGTTATTAAATTAGCATTACTTTGCACTCCTAACCATTCCTGCAGCAACTTTTAAAATACATTTTAATATTCCAAGAACTTTTAACAAAGTAAATCAACCATAGAAAAAGACCTAATTCCGTCTTGCCAGCACACATTAAGCAGAAGGCAGCGTTCCTACAAATATCCCACTTTAAAACTCCAGACGTTTCCTGCCAGGATCTGGACAAATTTAAATCAGGAAACATTTTTAACAATTGGAGATATCTGGGCTGGTTCATCCTAAATTTAAAACAGATTCTTCTAATCAATTGATCAATTGATTCAAGTAGATGTAAAAGGATCTGGAGGCCAGAAAGGAAGTGGCGTGATGTTTGAGTGAGTGTGACTTAAGAACAAACAAGATTCATCAGATGGAGAAAAAAATAAAGTTTTGATGTGACTTAAAATAAAGATCATCATGTAAAAAAGTCGAAAATTAGATTTTTCCATCTTAGAAAACTAAATATGAACACTCACTTTTTTCCCATACAAAATTTTCAGTTTTTCTCACTTGTCCAGACTTGAAAATAGGTCTCTGTAAAGCCCTCTGTCCATACAAAACATGTTCATCACATTTATCCACAAAATAATTCTTAGATAACGAGATTTTAGATTGGTAATTTCTGCCTATTTTGAGCTGTTTTAGGGGTTCCTGTCACTTTAAATTGAAATAAACTGCTGGCCACGCCCACCAACTCAAAATTTAGAATTGCATGTGAAAATGGATGCAAACAGATACACAATTACACAACCATACATCTTTGAAAAGCAGAAATGGGGCCTTCTGGACAACCAACAATAATAGTGGTTTCTGCATATAAAGTGAAAAACAAACACTTATCTATTCCAGCAGCCATTGTACAGCAGAAAAAAACAGCTGACAGTGTAATTACTAGTATAACAGCCAATGTGAGATAAATAATAAATAAACCGAGACTGAAAAAACAAACTGCAACGAACCTTCACTCAAATGCAATTACGAGTTCTAAATGTAACGCAAAAAGGAGGACAAAGCGTGGAATTAGACTGAATAGATCGGCCCTTATTGATCGGACATATTGTCACCAATATGAATATCGGTCAGTGCGTCTCTACTTAATTAATGGAGCGTTAGTGAAGTTACGATGAGGTAATAAGGCCGCGAGACGCTCACCAGGAAGGTACTTGAAGCAGTGCGTGCTGCTGCGCTTCCTCTTCCCGTTGGAGACGTACAGACTGACGGACACGGGCCGACTGACAGAAAGGTCGCTGTAGGCAGGAACCCTCACACACAGCAAACACTGCAGCAACAAATACACACATATGTAGCTACGCATTATGATACGCTGTTCAAATATATAACTAATACAGAGAATAAACCTTAAACATATTGAATGAAAGTTTTAAAGTGTAAGATTAAAGCCTGACGACAGTTGAAACCAGATATTTACATTCGCTACATAAAAAGACACAGACACATTTTTTTCTTGCTGTCTGAAATTAAATTAAACCAAACTTTTTTTTATTTCAGCTTATTTAGAATTACCAAAGTTATTTCTATTTGCTAATTTTAAAATTTTTTGAGAATTTTTTTCAGAGATATTTTCTTGAAAGTTTCCACAAATTCAAAAGTTGACCTACATTTGTATATACTTACCTTCAGTTTATTCAGTGTATGTAAATATCTGGTTTCAGCTGTGTATGCATGTATGTATATACCTGAAAACAGATAGTTACACACACTGAATAAACTGGAGTTAAGTGTATCTATACAAATACATAAATCAATCTTGAGTGTCTATAATTAAAAACTAACTAAATATCATAAAAGTATAAACATTTTTGGACATAAGCACATCCTTTCTGTCTTCTTGGTACATTTCCATTAGAGGGAAAAGAATGGACTGAAATGCGAGTGACTAATTTTTAAACAACATTTTGTTAATAGTTTTGCCTGTTTTATCCATTTAGTTCCTACAGATGTGGCGCTTTCAGCAAACAAAAGAACGATTTTAACAGGCTAATCTGGGCACATTAGACTCCATGTTGGCAGAGGCTCAACCACTGAGGCTGTGCTGTGATTTAGTTTTATAGATCTGATTTCATGCTTTTCTACCTACTGCTTAATAGTTAAACTATTGTTTCAGACACAAATTTGCTGCTAAAAGCCAGTATGGACACATGAAGAACTGAACCAGTAAAGAATGCATTTACACTCGCTTTTAAAAGTGACATGTGGTGTGGATTTTCTGCAAAATGTGGGCAGATCGATACAGATTACCAATAATATCGATACCAGATCAGTATCAGTATCAGATCAATGCTCTAGTGTCAGATTCCCTCTTGATATTTTAATTTATTTTTGCATTGTAGTTTCTCAATTCGACCTCATTATTTATTTATTTATTAGTTCTCAAATTAAAGTTTCTTTCACTTTATTAGAAATAATGCACACAAATCGTGTTAGTGTTTTATTAAAAATGGTTTGGAGACACTTTTAAGCTTTGTCCAAATTCTCTCAAGGTAATTCAAATTAAAAACCACCCAAACACCCAAAAGTCAGAAGTTTGATGATATACCATGTAAACCACAAATAATAGCACAACAATTTTCATACTGATGATTATTATTTTTAGGGGAATTTTGTTTATAGAGACATTATAATCAATCTGGTTATGATTGTATTTGGTTTCTATTTTCATTTTATTTATTGTTTTGGTTATCGATTTTTTAATTTCCAGTTCCAGTGTTTTTGTCACAAAACTAAAGATTATTGGTCTGGAACTTGCATTATAAAGCCATTATCAATATACTACTTGAAAATAATCACAAGACAACAATATTATCATTTATTGCAATAATTACTGGGTCAATTTATCACTATTTATGCACTGCAAAGTGGTGTAAAGAGGTGGCATTGCTGCCTTGAAGCAAGAAAGTCCTAAGTTCACCACCCAGTCTGCTATTTTTCCACAAAATGTTGCAAGCTAGCAATCAAGATGGCAAACCTGATGGTATCAGATTGTCTTTTATTTTATGTATCCACATTTCTGTTGCTTATATTCAAATCTATAACGACATAAATATAAAAGTATTCCCTGGATGGATCATCAACAGACATTTAAACTGAATGAGAGTCGTAAAATTACCTCGTTGCTGTTGTCCCGGTCAACATGCGCCTCCTCCTCCCACTGTAGTTTCCCATCTGATGTGCCAGAGCAAAGAGAAACTTTATATTTGGTAAAATACATTTAATTAAAAAAGCTTGGGATTGATGAAAAAACAACAAAAATAACTTAGAGGCCTGAAACATAAAGATTTTTAATCCAATAAACATCTCACTGAGTATATCTGTACTCAACATCAACAAATACAGCAAGTAATAATTTTAGTCTGTCTTTAGAATAAAATATTAAATCCACATTTTTGGGATCATAAATTCACGGAAAATATGCTTTAATGCCAAAGGTAAAGAATATTGTTTTTTTTTAATATTTGTTTCACGGATAAACTTTTAAATGTAGCATCTCGTTTTTGAGGGGTTCTTACAAATATAAATGTAAACAACAATAGTACAATTGTAATAAATCCAAAATATAATAGACAAATAAAGAATAACTTCATAGCAGAAGTAGGAGTACTTTTAAATGGTTTGTCGAAAGTTATATTCCCTCCAGTTATTATTTAATTAAAAAACAAAAAACTAAGATTGATTTTTTAAAGTAGCATTGCATCATTACTATGCATATTGATGTCCAGATATATCTACCAATGAGATCAAACACCAAGTGTCACATTCAGATTGAGTGACATCAAATCCTGAATGATGAGGAATATACAATAATTGCAGAAATTATAATTATTGAGAACTTTAAATAGATGATTTCAGGGCTTCTGCAGGTTTCACAAACACTTTTAAAGATATTTCTATAACCACTATAAATTAAATTGAACCCCTGCTTTACAATAAAAGAAAAAAAAAAGAAAAAAGGAAAGAAAGGAAAATAGCATATTTTGTATAGCTCAAGTGCAAGCTTTTTAGCTCAAATTGCACGTAGCATCGTACAGGATAGCAACAGAGGTGAGCAAAGTGATAATCTACACCTAGCCAGCTAGCTAAGGATTAGCAGCTAATTAGCGGTAGCCTCAATAAGCTTGAGTCGCAGAACGTAATGAAGATGTCTGGGTGCGACTGAAACTTTTGCCTGACAGAAAAGTCCGGCAAGAAAAAAAATCTACATTGAATATTTGAGATTAAATAGTCCAGCCACGACAAAATTTAAGATATGTGATTACCTTAAGGCTAGCTTAACATTTGACTGTGTACAAAATAGCCCAGGGTGTATTTGCTTATTTATTTAATTTTATTTCATAATGTTTTCTGACTCTACGTAATTTTGGGTTGGTGTCAAACTCATACCGGTGCCTCTCTCCATGAAGAGGACTCTGGAGATCGGCAGGAAGTTGGTACCGCTCAGCAGCAGCTCCTCGCCTCCCTCCACCGAGCAGGACGTGACGCTGACGGACTCGATGACAGGAAGCTCCTGGGCCGACCGCTGAGCTGAAGCGGCAAACGGACAAACGTTGGCCTCTCGTTGAATTACAACAAAGTTTTAAATTCAGTTGAATTTTGTGCAGCGTCTTACAGCATTCAATAGGCAAAGAGGCGACCTGCAGAGCCAGGACGCGCCCAGGAGGGCCCACAGGGGGCGCTACAGGGAGGTGAGTACGAAACACCAGACGCACGCGAGTGTTTTTCCTCCCGACGTCCGTTTCGCCTTTTCGCAGCTCGATGTCGGAGTTTCTCAGTTTCAGAATTCCAGCGCAGTCGATGCTGAAAAACAAAGTTGTTAAATGTTTTCTGAAGTAGAAGAAACTTCAAACCTTCATAAACGATCTTATGTTTATTTTCATCACGATAAAAATATCTTGACAGCATCTTCACATAAATTGAAAAAATAAAACAAAGAAATTTAAAAAAGACAATTTTAACTTCTTTTATAGGTAAGGAAATTCAGACATAAGAGAAAAAATAGGATTTAAACTTTTACAATCATCTTTCTTCAAATGTGGACAATTGAGGTTTTGGAATATCTTAACAGAAATGCAGAAAATATTTTTGGACTGTACTCTTTAGAGAAAGATATAAGTTAAAAAAAAAACTCAGAAGCAGCAGATTAAGTCCAAATGTTGAGCAGCAACACAAAAATCAGGCACTAAAATTTTGCTAAATTTGAGCAAATCAAGGCAGATATAAATATTTTTTTAAGTCTCAGAAGCTAAATGCAGTTTTAAATTTGAAGTGAGAAGAAAAGTCTGTCCAAAACAACTTAGCTTATGTTGTTTACTTATGGAAAAGTAATTGCACCCTTATTAAACAATAAATTAGCTTTGATTAACCAGATTTCATTTGAAAAGCTTAGCTTAATTTCAGTTTTTCATCTGGGCTTGGTTTCTGACAGATAGTGGTGGGCACGCTTCAGCTAATATGCTAATACCGTAGCTAATTTTTCATCTAGCGCCTTAGCTAACCGTGAAAACACTTAACGCACTTAGTTCCCCTATGTAACTGTTTTTTTCCCCTAAACTCTGAAGTGATACTGTACATGGCTGTTTTAGAAGCTTTCATTTGAATAAAGTTCAGCATCTGTGTTGAAGTTTTGGTTAAGTAGTTAGATGTTCATATTCATGCTCTTATTTTGAAGTGGTTGTACGCAGTACTGTAGTTCCTTCTCTTCTCCTAAAGTTGTCCACTTGTGGTCCATTGCAGACATTTATTCTGTATTAAAGATGTAGTAAACAGTTTAAAATCTACCGATATGCTCTCTGACCGAAGGCCTGCTCCTGTGTTCAGTTAGGCAAAATTAGCAACAGTTAGCAAAACTCAACAACTAAAAACTGAAACCAGAAGTGAAAAATCTGTTCCAAAGAATCACTTTCTGTGCAGGTAGACATGCAATAACAGATTTTATTCTGTTTAGGGGAATATACTGTTGTAACAGTTGGTGAGTTGGGTATTAGCTTTAGCTTCTGCTAAATACCATACTGGAAAAGCACTTTAGCTTTAGCATAACTAATGCTAATTATTAGTGCTTTTGGGTTTGAGCAACTAACTTTTTAGTTATCGATGTGCACCACTGCTGACAGTCATGAAGAATAAAGAAATCTTAAACATAACCTGCCTGACAACATGAAGTGGGCTAAAAGATTTGAAACAGCAACACAAACCAGATTTAAAGGCTTCAATTTGTACTCACAGGGCGGTCATGTTGTTCTCTGGGTTAAGCGGGATGTCCAACAGTTTGGTCCCTGCCTGGACGCTTTCATGGCTGGCTGTTCCGACCATCTTCCCGGTCACCCTACACAATGAGAAACATTTAAAATTAAGAGTCCAAAAACTCCAAAGAATGTCGGGTACATCACCTTACCCAAGATATTTCAATTATCTGTTTCCCTTTGAACATTCATTTGACAAATATCAAAAAAACAAATGAAAATACTCTTTTTTTTTTACATGTTAGAGGTGGAAAATCACTGCAAAAACACAACATTTTAAGAGACAAGACATTTTTGGTCTTGTTTTTAGCACAAATATGTTATTTCGCTTGAAATAAAACAAAACTAACTTACAAATAACTTTTCAGCAAGATAAAAGAGCTTGTTTGAAGTCAATAATTCCTTAATATTTATTATTTAAAAACATACTAGTTTCATAGACAGATTATTTCACTTATAACAAGGCAATTTTCTCATGTTATAATCTGCCAGTGAAATTTCCAAAAATTTGTCTTAAACATCTTGCAAAGTAGAACCCATGAGGAAACAAAAGCCGTAAATTCAGAAGTTTACATGAATCTTATTTAGTCTTTGGTAGAATTGCCTTTAAACTAAATGACATCACTGCTAAAATACATATTTTACCAAGTATTTTTGGTCTAGTTTCTAGTGCAAATATCTTAGTACACTTGAAATAAGACAAAACTAACTTCCAAGTAACTTTTCATAATGATATAGGAGCTCGTTTTAAGTCAATTAGTGCTGGTTCCACTGGCAGATTATTTAACTTATAACATGGTCAAAATGTCTTGATAAAAGTGAAATTATTTGCCATTGGAACAAGAAGTTTTTCATCAATATTAAAGATTAATTGACTTAAAACAAGCTCCTTTATCTTGCTGAAAAGTTACTTGTAAGTTAGTTTTGTCTTTTTCCAAATCTACTAATATATTTTCACTAGAAATTAGACCAAAATACCTTTTAAAGACATATAAAATAAGTTAATCTTTCATTGTAGTTGAATGTATATTTTCCTGTAACATTTCTAGATTAACATGCACCAGAATTATGACAGATGTCTGACGTCCATGACATAAAAGTCAGATAAAATGTGACGTAAACATGTAGTATCACATATTCGTTAAAAAGTAAATTTCTTCTTCATCACTTTAACGCCTGGATCCATAAATGATCATAAATTAAATTATTTCTGCAGCAAAGCCTCAGGTACTTCATTACTGTTCACATGTTTATTCTGGCTTTCTAAATATTTGTAATCCAACTAAACAATAAGTATACTTTTATTAAAAACAACCAGTACTTGTCCTACTTAGACGTTTTAAAAAATCTCAAATGAGCTTGAATTGTAGCTGTGATGTCCTGAATTCATCCTGATATTATTTATCCGAGTCTGATGTTTGTATTTAGAGCTGAGAGAAAATGGGAGGAGATATTTCCTGGCGGCAGAAAACGATTCGTTACGCTGCATTTAAAGCTGCAGTCAGATGATGCATCTTGTGAGGAGGTTTAGATTTAATTAATTGAAAAAGAAGCATGGAGATAAATTTGTTCTCTTTGGGGTTTTTCATCATAGTTTAGTTTCATTTCATTGTGACTCTTTGTTTGTCAAACTCAGTTAGTTTTTAGAGTGTGTTTGCTAGTTTTTAGTAGTTGAATATAGTTTTATTGTTTAGGCTTAGCTTAGTTTTTATTAGTTATAGTTTTTCATACCTTTGTTCATTTTTATTAATTATTGTGATTGTGTTAATGAATACCATTTTCAAAAAATAGATTCAATTATTGTTGAACTACAAATTGTATTTGCCGTTTTCTCCCAGCTTCAGTGGTGTTATAAACTTCTAGTCTGGGGGTGGGGGAATCTATTTCACATCTAATACATGGATTCATAAAACATAATATAACTTCAGTATGTGTTAGTTTTATAAATACATGATATAGTTCCAGTTAGTTATAGTTTTTCTCCATCAAACACTGTTTTTGTTTATTTCAGCTAATAAAAAATGTTTATTTCAGTTTTAGTCATTTGTTTGGTTGTTTGGTTGCTGACGCTGGTCTGTACCTGTGTATCTGGTAGAAAGGATGAGGCCTGATCGAGCGGTCGTCAGCCGTCCCGACGAAGACCTGCAGCGACAGCGGCTTCCTCTCTACGTATCCGCACAGCTGGACACAGAAACAAACCACACTGTGACGAGAGCAGCAGGAGACACACATGTGACTTTGCTTCATTATCACAAAAACACCGGAAAAAATTTAAGTTCTGCTTAAGGGGGTGGCCAAAGTGCGGCACGGGGGCCATTTGCGGTCCTCTGGATAATTCTGTGTGGCCCCCTGCCACAGTTTAAAGCAAATATAATAATTTTTCATTTATTTTAGTTTACAAATTTTGGTGGCAAATAAAATCCTAAATTTACAAGAAGGAAATGTTTGGTAATAAATAAGTTTCTTATTCACTCAAATTCTAAAGTTTGAATTTATTGTTATTTTGTATAATTATAGGATTATAAACTCAGACTATTTTTTATGATTTGCATCTTAAAAACCTTTTTTTAGATGCAAAAATTTGATTTGCTGGTATTTTGGGGGGGGAAAATCTGAAAATATGAAAAATGTAAAAAAAAAGATTCTAGACAATAAAAAGTCGACTATTTAGATGAAAAATAGATTTTTGAATCTTAAAAAAACAACAACTATTTTTTGCAATTTATAAAAAATATGAATATATAAAAATATATTTTTAAATTCTAAAAAATATAAACAAAATTTTAGATTCTAAAAAAGTAAGTTTTTTGCATCTAAAGACCTTTTTAAATATTCAAATGTCTTTTATTTAAAGTAAATAAATGTACATAAGATAAATATAATTTATCACATTTAATAAAGTAAATTTATTAAACGTACTTTATAAGATCTAATAAAGTAAACAAATTTTAATAAATTATATATGAAATTTAAAGTTAATTTAACTATTTACTTTATTAAGGTAAATAATTACTTTATTATTTGAGCAGATAAAATAATAAAAGCCACATGAATTTCTGCATTTAATAGAAGAAAATTACTTGAGTTCTTTGAACTTTCGTTTGGACCCTTCTGGTTTAAATAAAACAAATCTGGAGTAAAATCCCAGTTAGATGTATTTCCTGCAAAGTGAGAAACGTCGGTCGCACCTTGACAACAGGATGTCCAGTTGGTGCGGCTTTGACGGCGCCTCTGCTGCCCTCCGTCTCGTAATGGGCTCGATGGTGTGGCCGGGGTTGCACCTCGATGCGCAGCTCAAACTGGTCAAACTGGGACGGGAGCGGCCAGTCAAGTGGAGGCAAAGCATTAGACCTAAAGGACAGAAGATTAATGCTTTACAGCTGAGAAAAACATAGATAACAGCACCCAGTGTGAGATATAAAGCTAATAAAAAGATTTAAATTAGGACTGGTTGTTTCTGACTGAGTGGTGTACATCTGCAGTTAGAAATGGGAGAAGGCACAGGAGCTCAATCTTTTGTCTTGAACTGTCACACTTTTTTTTTTTATAAAAGTTACTAGGGGTGCACTGATTACATACTTTAACATATTTTTACTCAAGTAAAAATAAAAAGTAGACATCCAAGAAATTTTTGGTTTTGATAAAAACGTCTACTCAAGTAGTGAGATCAAATTATCAATCACTTAATACTTAAAATAACATAAACAGATGGACCAAAATGTAAAGTTAAGTGGAAATCTTGGTATTTTAAGGACAAAAATTACAATAATTCATATCAGTAACAAAATAAATAAAATCAGGCAAAACAACTCGTTTCCAAATTAGTTTCTTTCAATAAAAAACTTCTGAAACTTTAACAAAAACTGCACATGTGTGTCTGTGTCTGGTGAATTTTTGGTTAAAACATCTCTGTTTTTCACTCAGTGGGTAGAAAATCCAGAAATTTTACTCAAGTAAGAGTCGAAGTAAATTTTTCCCAAAAAGTTACTCAAGTAAAAAAACTAAAAAGTACAGCGTTGTAAAAATACTCCTAAAAGTATTTTTTCCCCAAAAAGTTACTCAAGTAAATGCAAGTGAGCAAATGTAAGTAGTTGTTAAGTAAAAGGTTGAGAGGTTTGACTGACAGACTGGCCCACCAGGTCATTTAGCATCATTTCAGACAAAAAAAAATGCTATTGGCCAAAAATCTGAATCTTCAAGTGAGGTTTTTAAGAGATCGGGCAGAAATCTGCAATCTGTGCACCTCTAAAACTTGCGTACTGCAGCTTTAAGAGTGAGAACGTGTACATGATTGTTTGTTTCTTTCTTGCCCTCTGATGTACTGGAGACCTTTCCAGGGTGGCGGTGCAGAATTTATGGTTTGATTTTGACTATTTGAGATCAGATTTTAATAATTCTGGAAACTCTACGCTGATACAGGGTGGGCACACTTCTCAAGTGTCTTTTGGTTGTTTTTCAGTTTGAACAGAGGACATCAGAACCCCTCACTCTGGTTTTTATATAAAATGTGTTCCTGCCTGAAGAGAGGACTGTGGGCGCTGGCTCTGGTTCTGCCCCAGGCCAGGGCAGGGGGAACTGGGAGGTAGTCCATTCCCAGAGACGGTGGCTCTCTCCTGGGCTGCTGGGTCTCCGGCAGCGGACAGGGGGAGCTTCGGCCCAGACCCGGTTCCTGGTCCACTTCTCTGGGAGACAACTGCAGCGAAACACGTCTCTGTTTAACAGCTGCTCTTATTGGCTGCATTTACACTACAAATATCTTGGTTTATATTCTGCTAATGTAAAAAAGCAATTATGGTGTTTCCATTAAATAAATTAAAATCAAACACGATTAAGTTTGTTTACACAATACGTCATTAAAAATGAGGGCAGGATTTACAGTGACATGAGATAAATTCATATTTCAGCTCTCTTCATTTACCAGCCAATCAGAATTTGAGCCACAAATATTTCAGAATTTTTTCTAGCAAATTTCTTGACTTTTAAAACTCACAGGGAGTTTTTTTTTTTTATTGGCGTGTTTTTGTTGTAATTTGTGCAATTGATCATTAAATGGAAACCCAGTTGCTTACTGTGGCATATTAGGACCACTGTGTTTAGGAAGGAAATTAAGGGAGGAGTGAATTTCTGCCAAAAAGCTCAGAAACTTTGAGATTAATCTCAGAAAATTACTAGAAAAAACAAGGAAGTCTGAATTTGAAAAATCAAAAATTTGCTAGAAAAAATTAGAAATTTTTAGATCGACCTCAGAAATTCTCTCAAAGAAAAACAGGAAATTTCTGAGCTTTAAAAGTGAAAAATGTTCAACTTTTGATACTTTTCTCAAAAAAATTTGAGATTAATTTCAGATTTTTTTCAGGGAAATTTTTGACTTTTCAAGCTTCCCTGAGTTTGAAAAAAATCTGTAAGATTGATCTAAAGAAAAATTTCTGACTTTTTTTGGTGAAACTTTATTCCTCTTTTTTTCTATATTTTTAGAGCAAAACCGTTTTAGTACAAAACATGTTATTTCGAAATTGACATGTTTGCATAAAGCAAATTTATTTTCATACTTTCAATTTGCACAATTTTATGGCTAATGGAAATACTGCTAATTGTTTTCTCATAAAACAACCGAACTTCCACCTGCTCCAGGGATGTCTTCCTGGTTTTCTGCGGGATGTTGAGTTCACAGCTGCCAGGCAGCACCTGCGACTGCGAGGCAGACTCTCCGCCCTCCAGGTTGCATCCCTGCAGGTCCTCTGAGTAGCTGCTCCTCCGTGAGATGCAGGGAGACGCCAGAGGAGAGTTCCTGCGCTTCTTTCCTCCTGGGGAAGTGGGCCTGGAGGACGGGGAGAGTCCGAAACCGACATTGCCCTCGTTGAGCTCCTCTTCCTCCACCAGCAGGGAGTCGCAGCTGGATGCGGGGCTGAGCCAGCCGCGGGACGACGGGCTGGAGGCGGGGCTGGGGCTGAGGGAGCCGGGGAACCGGTCACGGTAGGAGAAAGGGTCCAGGAGGGGGAGGTAAAGGCGCTCCCTATCCCAGCCGCCGCCGCCGCTGCCCAGGTCCCAGTAGCTGGGGACGGGTGGCGCCGGGTCATCCTCCGGGGAAATGGTGGTGATCTGAATGCTGGGGCACTCAACCACACAGGACTCCGACACCTGGACGAATGTAAAAATATATAAGTGTTTGTTTTTTAAAGAAATTTAATTTACATCAGAGTTCAAAATACATGGTACAGTACATTACATGAGTGAAAAGACACAGAAAATAAAAAGACAGAAAATATTGTGTTTTAATGAATGAACATTATTAACTGTGTGTGTGTGTGTGTGTGTGAGTGAGAGAGAGAGAGAGAGAGTGTGTATGTAAGCAATGATGGCAGAGGCATCATACTATGTAACAGTACATATTTTAGAATATTTCTGCTCTTAATGCTTTGAAAACTGAAATAACTGCTTAGAAAAAGAAAACTGGCCAATGAAATGTGTTCCCCTATAAACTCCCTTTAATATATATATATTTTTAAAAAGTCACATAAATTAAGAATAAAGCTAGACAGCATTCACTGATCAGTTATGCCTATTTTGAGTTGCTTTAGGGCCTCTTGTCACTTTAAATCCAAATAAGCTGCTGCTGGCTACTCAACATTTACAATCGCACAAGAAAACGACTGCAAGCAGATGTGCAATTACATGTTTGAAAAACAGAAGTAGAGCCTCCAGTGCAACCAACAAGAATGCAGCAAGTGGTTTCTAGAAGGTAAGTCAACGACAAAACACTCGTCTTTTCCAGCAGCCATTGTACAGCATATGGCTGCTGGAAAACCAGCTGACCAAACATGCTGGAACTCTGCTTTGGTTGCTAAGTAACGGGGCTAAAGTTCCGCTTGGGTTGCCAGGTAACTGGGAAGTTTTTGAAACGACTCATTTTCCAGACATTTTTTTTAAGTGCTTGGATAAATTTTGGGGTGGAGTCATGCTTTCAAGGTGTACGGTGACATTTGACCCTAAAATCTGCTGATTTATGAACTCATCATACCAAGCAACGTTTTTCCAATCTGGAATTGTCTATTTTTGAAGAGATTGTGTAATTTTTAGCCTTAGTTTCCTATTCTCAGCTATAAATCTCAATAAAAGTTAGACAAAAATCTTAAACACTATAAACAGAGTGTGGAGCCCTAAGGAAAGCAAACCAGTTAAAAAGTTTAGTTTAGTGAGTCATGAACTGTCTTCGTCTCACCTGAACAGAGCGGGCCGGCAGGCTCTCATAGGTGCCGCTGAACTCTCTGACTGCGGCCCGTCGGGGAGGCGGCGAATGCATCCCTGCCCTCTGATTGGACGAGGGTGGCGGGCTGGGGATGTTGATTGAGTGTCCTGCATGAGCAGTGGCTAAGTGGTTGTCCGTACCTGAATGAATGAAAAAAAAAAAAAAGAGCTGTGAGGTTGAATATAAGGAAAAAATGTGGCTTGGAAGACCAAAAGGGACAAAATTAAATAAATGTGATCAGGGCTGGCCAAAACCTTTATGAGGCCCTGAGCAGATCTTGATTTGGGGGCCACTTTTACCAACATGTCAACACCAGATACTTCATCATATACCTACTTTTATTAGTGTCATTTGTAATTAGCTTACCACATACCGGTGTTATTATGGCCTTTTATTTTCACCCTAAAGTAAAGACGCTCTAATTAATTTGCAGTTTGAAATACAAAGTGATATTTAAGTGTGGAATATAAATTTAACTATTTAAAAGTAACACTGAATTTACAGTAAACAAGTTTAATGTCTTTTGTTTTTAAAATTTGGAACAGATGTGTAAAATGAACAAAACATGCAAACACTGCAAAATTAAATCAAACAATGCTCTTGGGAGCCCCCAAGTGGTGTTAGGGCCCTAAGCAGCTGCTTAACTCGCATACGCCTTGGGCCAGCTCTGAATGTGGGTATCTGTTCCTGAATGAGTGATTGAAAAAAATGAACTGTGAGGCTGAATATATGGGAAAAAATATGGTTTGGAGGACCAAAAGTGACAAAAATAAATAAATGCATCCTTAAATCAGTATTTAAATGTACCATTAGATACATAAATGTCTAATTAAATGTTAAAATAATTTATTTAATAGACAATTATAATTTTTTAGATGTTATTAAATCATTAAAATGGAAACTTTTAGTAACTGGTGCAGAAAAATAATTAAATACATATTTAATTATTTCATGGGTCTTGTTCTTGTCCATTAATTCAGAGGTGCGGGGCTGTGGGCGGGGCTTATTCTTATAGTTAAACCCCACCAGTTTTACAATCGATTCTTCAACTTCTTTCCGCTACATAGTCTGGGAGACAGTTTCCTGCTGCTACATTGTTGCTAATAGTAAAAGTTTTCCAAAGATCCGCCATGATTTTCAAAGAATCAAGCTAGGCTAACGGAGTTGAAGAGTGTTAGCCTCGTCCCTTGACTTTAATTATATGTTTGCATTTAGTGATTTATTGACATATTTAATGAATTTATTGTGTATTAAATGTATCAAACATTTATTTATTTAATGGTAAATTCGATTAATTATTTAACAATTAATACATTTTGTCACTTATAGCCCTCCACATGTTTACAGACATTTTTTTTAGTTTTCACTGGGAATAAAACTCAATTTAGTCTGTGAACTTTTGTTATATATGTATCCTCTATTTTTTCCTCAAAACCTCAGTCTGTATATTTGTGCTGGTTTACTTCTGTTGTTTTGGTTTGAGATTATTTAAAAAAGGACGCATTAAATTTCAATCAAACTCTTGTAAACAGAATTACTGATATAATTAAGATTCATTTTTCTACATGAACATGCCTTTATCATTTATTACACATTAGTTTCCCTCAATTTGCAGTAATTGTTGCCGTATGGAAAACACACCCACTGGGGCTTTTTAAAGCAAGCCAACAAAAGCAGTGGACTAAACTGCTTAGCCTGTTTTATTACAATTATATCAATATCATAGGCTGGATTTATTTTTTTATTAAAATAATGCAGCTGATTTTTCTGTGATAACAGGTCACTCAATCCTTTTATTGTTTTTATGGATTAAGAAAATTAGCCTGTAACATTCAAGTGGGGTTCATTCCAGCTATTTTTGATTTTACAGCAGTTTTTATGAGAACAACATGATCTTATAAGTTATTCAAAGACAGATAAACGACTACCTAGACCTTTCTAATTGAACCACCATCTGGTGAAATAAACCTCAGTATAATGACATAAACCAAACAATCGCCAGGTCAAAATGAGTTTTTCAAACTTGTGGTTTGTGCTGAGAGGTTATTTTTTTAAAAAGAAAAAATTAAGCTAGCTTTTTAAAAGAAACACTGCAATAATATTTTACTTTCAATAAACATTTTTTAAAGTGTTTTATGTTATTATTCGGACATGAACTGTATGTGGGTTTACGAACCTTGACCTGTTTCTTTTAGCTACGTACTTTGTGCATCGTTATGGCCTTTCATTTGCTAGATGCTCAGGAAAAGTCAACCAAGATGAAATAGTGGATATTTCATCTTGATTGATGCATTTTCTTAACAAGATCCTTTTGATCTGAGGATACAAATGAACTGATTGTGTTTCATAAGTGTCTGTTTTCTGAAGTAGTAAATAAAAATCTTTTTCTTTCAAAGAAAACATTCAGGCCAGATTACAACTTTATTAAACAATGTGTTTTGGTGAAACCAAACTTTAATTTTGGGCCACAAATCCAAAAGGTATATTTGACACAAAAACAACACAGAACATCACCAACAAAACACCAAAACCCACAAGAAAACATGGTGGTGGTGCCATCATGATGTGGGGATGCAATTCTGTGTTTTTATTGAGGTGAGTGAAAATATGAAAACAGTAACAGAATGTGATGAAGTGAAGTTATCCCCTCCAACTTTTCCAAATCAAACATTTGTGCTGCAAATTTTTTGTTTGTGCTGCATTTCATTTAAGATATTAATAAATGTTTAAATGTTTGGAGGTTATCAACAGTCAACTCGCCAGTCCACATTTACAAAATCAAACAAAATAAGGTGTCCATCAGCTGTGCTACATTTGTGCAGCAACATTTTTTGTTTGTGCTGCAATCGGTTTAAACATATTAATAAATGTTTCCAGGTTATCAAAGGTCAACAAAATCAAGTGAAATATGAGATCAGTTAACAATTTTACATTTGTCCAGCAAAGATTTCGCAACTTTGCAAATCAGCCAATCCAGGACCACCATTCATTTTTCCTTGGCGCTGATTGGTTGAACCCCTAAGAGCGTAAATAAGGAAAACTGTTGATGTTAGCTTCTGCAGTAGAGCCAAGATGGCTTCCACTTTTCGCATTAAAGCATTTTAAGGTATAATAGGTGTAGAAAAAGCTCTAAAGTATATATTATATATATAGTCACCCCCAAACTGGAGCAGTGGCTACAACAGATCCCAGGAACAACATCAGACATCTCAGTCCAGAAGCAGTTCTAGGCCCAGCCAAGATACTGGAGGAACCCTCAAGCTCCCAGGCCTCTGGTAGAGGACCCGAGCTCAGAGGATGAGAGAGACCACCCGCGGAGGGTGAGAAGGGCATTTTTTATATAATAAAACCAAACACTTCAATGGGAATGTGTGCAATTTTAAGAGCTACTATAGATTTTTTGGAGGGGTTAAAGGTCCAAGTTATACTTTCTATTAAAAATAGTCTTTTTGAGCATGAAAAAAATGGCGTCACGACCAAAATGATGACAAACTCATTCGTTCCTTATTAACAGCTGCATACCAAGCAGCTAGTTTTTATAACCGGCACTAAAAGACATTTTCTTATGCATGTAATCACCAAAAGTTTTTTCAGTTTCATTTCAAACAGCCACCCAAACAAGGCCACAGCCGCGTGGGGCCACACGTAATTCCCGTCTCCCACACGGAGCATCGCAGCGGTTTTTCTGTAATGAGCGAGGCTCCATCTGATCATTGTTGTGCAACGATGGCGGTGAGCCATGCAGGCAAATTTTGGGCAACGTGGACACACAACTGAAACCGCCAACAAATTACGAGTTAGGGTTTTAAAAAAAATCTCTTCAAATGTTTCCTGGCAAAAGAAATATTTCCAAGTGATTAAAGCTGCTGTACTGAGGCAACTTTTTGTTTTAGATCTGGGCGTATGTGTGTGTGCAGACCAGTAAAGTTTATGAGCCTCGAAAGCTTACCTAACACTTATTGAACACAGTAAAAAAGCTATTCTAAAGTACAAAAGATCTTAATAACTGATTTTTTTAAAGCAATGTATACCCCCAACCTGAGAGTTACAGCCCCCTTGAGAGATCACAAAGTATGAGATATTTAGAAAGCATAGGCCAGGATTTGTGCAATGAACCCCTAATATGCAGGAGGACTGTGGCATTAACAAAAATGCAGTGAGAGCTTTTCAGAAATCAAGTTTTTAGATGTAAAATGTCATAAAAGGAGAAGGTAAACAAATAAAAGTTTGAAGTTTGAGAAATAATTGATGGAGATGCACCAATCAGTCAACTGGAGATCAGAACAGGCCGATTTCTCCTCCATCACATCTCTCACATTTCCATTTGCTTCACTCATTCTCACATTGGTATTTATGTGTGGCACCAAACTCTGAACAAGAATGTGAACTAAAAGATAAAATAGATAGAGATGAACCAAAATAAGGGAACAAAACTGGCTGATACCGATTGGTAATGATATTTGGTATCAGTAACAAATTTCTTAGTTTTTTGGTACCAAAAGTACCAAAAAACTAAGAAATGACGTAATTTTCTGTCTTTAAAATACAGAAAATACATCAAGTACTTGATGCACTCTTCTTTTCTGTTAGATTCATATGTCTTCATGGGGATAAACATGTCACTGTTTATTTTAGAGATAGATTCAAAACTATTTCCTCTGTCCAAAAAAAATCTGCATCACATTTTTATATGTTATAATCTACAGCAAAGAAGAAAACAATCAGAAACAGCAAAAATTTGAACTTGGTGATGATCAGTGCAACTCCAGCAAATAGAGAGTAAATATTCTAATAATAAGATGTATTTTTAGAGCATCAAAGTCTACTAAAGTCCTTTGATTCAGTTTTTTATGTATATTGAAAGTCACATCAGTGTTAAAGGAATATGATTTGATGCATAAAGTCGTATAAAACTACATATAAACTACATACCTCTGTTAAAAAAACATGTTTCTGTTTTATGTGTAATAGTCCTTAAGAAAAATTGAATAAATTAACACTTAAACCAGCAGATTAGAGCTCAAAAATGGAAATGGTTATCGGTTTGATTGGTGCATCGATAAATTTATCTGCTCAGAGATTATGACTCCAAACTTAAACATGTGAAATAAAATGTTATTTCCATCTCTAGTGTCCAAAAGAGATTTGGTACTTCCTGAAACAATAATCTCAATTCCTCCAGATTATCCATCACAATCCAAATAGAAGATATACATAATTTAGATTTTGCATTTTCATATTTACTTTTTGAAGTCAGATATTTTGGTTTCTGCAGTTTTGCAGAAGTTCTGTCTGAATTTGCATCTGCTGCTGAGTGACATCAAACATACCAAAAGGAAATGGTATAGTATAATAAAATATAATGTTAAAATAATAATCCAGTAAAAGCTCCATGTTGTTGCTGTAAATTCCCTTAAATTGTCACGTTTAATTGTGCAGCAGCTCATTTTTGTTTGACGTTAGTTTGCATCCTGTATGTTGAACAGATGCGTCGAGAGGATAAAGTAACGTATGAACCACAAACTTTTCATTCCTGTTTCATTCCCGACATCTAAGGGACTTCGCTCCATATGTGAAATAAATTTGTCTTTGAAGTGTGAATTCACTTGTTAAAATTTATTGGCAGGAGGAATAAACATGCTGAGGTCTTGAATTAAAGATTTCTTACTGCTACCCACAAGTATGCATGTGTTTTTTTAATAGATCGATGTTTTATTTCAAGATGTCTGCATCTTCGGTTAATGTTGCTAAAGAAACTGATTATGAGAAATAGCACTGATGCTTAATTTAAAATTGAACTGAAGAATAAAAAATGTGGCACCAATAAATGATTAAATATGGCTTCCTTATGAGAAGTTTAAATAAATTTAGCATGAGTAGAGAAGAAGAATGAAGACTTTAAACCTCTAAAACATGAAACTTTTTAACTTAAATGAAGATTTTCTCTAATTACAACAGATAAACCAATCATTTTTTTCTGGACTTATACCAACTTAAGGTTCTGATTAAGTTACTTTCTGAAGGCTATAACACATAAAAGAGAAGCTTATTTGATAAAGGTATTAATTTTTAATTCAAGAATAAACAAATTAATTAAAAAATTATCTGTATTTATTCCTGCAAGACAACAGTGCTAAATGCACAACCATGCAGATTCACAGAGTATCTGTCCCTAAATAGTCCCAAAGTGTGGCCCAGGGGCCATTTGTGGCCCCCTGGATGATTTTGTTTGGCTCCTCGTTTCACAATTCAAGAATGGAGCGATTAATTTGAGATTTTTATAGACAAATAAAATCTTCTTAAACATTTATTTTGGTACAAGATAAGGCTTTTTTATTTTATTAACAATGTTTCTGATTTTATTTATTACATTTTGGTAAATCTAGCAAGTGCTGCCAAACCTTTGCCAAAAAATAAAAAACGAGAAAAGTTTTGGAAAATATTTACTTGTTATTCAATGCAGCAACTGTGCCAGATGCTATTTCTATAACAGTTAGACTACTTTACTTTTTTTTTTAAAATATCATCTATTTAGAATATTATTGGAGAGATAAAGAAAAACAGGAAATGTTTTCAGAAATAAATATTTTCAGTTTTAATTTTTTTTTAAAAAGTGCCGACCTAATGGCAAAAGGTTTGGACACTCCTGGCATAACAAATTTAGACACAAATAAATAGTTGAAGATTTTGTTTTGATATATCTAAAAAAAAACCCGAAAAGGTGAGAAACTGATTTTTCAGTGACTTCCTGATCAGAATAGAAGAGTACGCTGTAAAAAAGTGTAGTTTTTACAGAAAACTCTGGCAGCTGTGGTTAAAAGCATTTTCTGTAAAAATGACAGATATTAAGTAACAAACTCTACTAATAAAATAATATGTAGATTAATTTACAGTGATTTAAACCACAGCTGAATTACATTAATAAACTTTTAAGTCTACAACAATTTTAATGTTAATTTTACATTATTTATAAGTTCCATTTTTTCAAAAACAATTAATAAAACTGTAGTTTTTCTACTACCTGAATATTTTTCAGTTTTTACCACATTTGTAATTTTAACCAACTAAATTTTATTATGCTCATATATAATTGCTGTAAAAACAACAAAAACATTTTGTTACAAAGGTTTCTGTGAAATAAAACATTTGTTTTCTACTTTACAATTTTTTCTGTTGTGATTTTACATAGTTTTTGAGTAAATTCCACTGCCATTTTTAACAGTGTACCTTAAAACAAAACAGGCAGGTTTCTGATCTTTTGTCAGTGAATCATTTTTATCATTAATGTTTTGGCTTTTGGGTCTGTTTTGGAAAATACTTAGGGTTAAAATAATTCAGTTGCTCCATTTTCAGCAGACGTAGTTTGAGTTGAATTAGGAATACAGCGGGCTCAATAAATCGGGGTTATATTTTTTATTAATAAGATTATTTTTTTGACAATGTGTCCCACTCCATGTGAGAAGCTGTTGCTGAACTGGAGAGCTTCTTTAGTGACAAACTGCTTCATCCTTGGTGGACAAAAGAGCGTTATCGTAGATCCTTCCTCCCAGAAGATGTTAGACTCTATCACTGCTACCAACATCCTGCTGATATTTATGCAGTTTTACTCAATTTAAACAACATTCCTGCTGGTATTTGCTCATCTCTGTTGTTTCATTTTCACATATTGTTGATACTCTGTTGTTGTTTTCATTCACAAATATACATGCATATTTTTACAAATAAAAAAATATATACAATTTTCCTACCCAGTTTCTCATTCCTTGGATTGGAGAATGCCATTTTTCATAACTTTGCAGTATTTTATGTTATAAAAATACTGTACAGTATATTAAGCTAAATTGTTTTATATTTTTATACCTTTATTTTTGTGTGAACATACATGCCTCAATTGCCTGTCACTTTGCAGCTGTTATACCTAAATTTCCCCAATGTGAGACAATAAATTATATTTCTATTGTCCTTCTCTTCCTCTCCTCTAAAGACCTTTGGGTTAACAATTTGAAAGAATATTAGTACTTTGTATATTTGCCTTCAAAAGTGAAAAAGCTTTACATTTCAGAGCATTGTCTCCTTTCTTCTGCTTTGTTTGTATATAGCATGCAAAAATGGTGAAACTTAACCTAACATAAAGATGTTACACTTAAACATTTATGCATGCATCAAAGTGTGCCTCCAACTGAAAATAAAAGTGAAAAACGGTGATTTTTGTGCATTTATGACCTAGAATGTAATTTAATATAAAGAAGAGAAAAGTTTATTCTTCAATAAGTGGCAGATCGAAGAAAAATAGAAGCAAAAATCAGCTGAATCTGATCTCCTAGCTTGGTGCATCTCTCCTGAACTTCTCCTGCAGTTGCACATTCATGCCTGGGGTTTGGTAATCCAACTAAATGCCAGTGTGGGCGTGAAACAAACGATTGGATACGATGCGTGTTTGTGAGAGTTTTGCGGTTAAAAATGAGAGGGAGATGGAGGCCGAGCGAAAGAAGGGAGGTGCGCTCAGTACACACAGAGGTTGAGGTTCCTTCCCAGATGGCAGCTGTTAACTTTGCTCACACGCACAGCTGATTAGAAACACATTGAGTCTGGGGCCGCACGCACACATGTCCAAACACATGCACACGCGCGCAAATGCGCACAACAAACAGGGAAACGGCGAGATATGCACGCAGATGCATACCAAACCAAAAAACAAAGCCGCTGTGAGAATTCACCCAGGGAAACAGGCACGCATGCAGCCTGAAACACAAACACACACCACATTAGCGGATGCATATGGATGGAGGCCGTCATTACCGTGGATCATGCAACTACACAAACATGCATAAACGTTCCCATGCATTAAGAAAGGTTCCAGCTTCTTTATCTGCAGCCTGAACTGAAATTATGACTCTAACCGAGGTTGCTGGAGTCCAGCCGCAACAGGGCGCCATCACTTTCCTCTTCCCCGCCGACGGAGCTCTCCGGCTCGGCTGTGCGCGCCGGGGACGGCCCCTGGATCTGCCGCTGAGGCGGGTCCTCCTCAAACACCAGCTTGAACTCGAACTCGCCCTCCTCCCAGCCCGAGCCCGGCGCGGCCCCCATCGTCCTCCGGATCAGGACCCAGAGATCCGATCTCAGTCTCCTGCGACTCCTTAAAGGGCGCCACGAAAACAAAATAATAGTAATTAAAAAAAACTTTCCCAGAGGTTTTCCAAGAAGTTTTAGCTTTCTCCCATCAGCGCGTCATTGCGCAAAAACTATCCATCCCCCTTCTTTTTCTTTCTCCTCTTCTTCTTCTTCGGGGTTTTGCTTCGGACCCCCTCCAAAAAAAAAGTTTCTGCTGCTTCTTCTCGCTTTATTTGCAAGTTTATCCAACCGGATGCTTCGCGGTTAGCTTTAAATCATCCTTAAAGAAAAATCAGCAAAACTCCCAGTAAGCATCGGTCTTTAATCCCAGTTCCATCGAGATCCCACGACTCCTTCCTCTGTCCCGTTTGAGGCAGAGAGAGAAGAAAAAAGTTCATCAAATATTTTTGTCGTCCTTTACCCTTAATTGCCTTTGGGTGGGTTTCCCAGCCCCGGCTGCTCCGTTACTCATTCCCCATAGGACTCTGTATGTGTCAGTCATGAATCCCCCCCTGCCCAACCTCCAGCCTCCCTCCTCTGCCTCCTTCTGGGTTTTCTTTCTGTCACATTTACTTCACATTCTCTTCATACAGTCTAGTAATCCGGTTTTTTCCCATCATCATAGCTGCTCTTTTCCATTTGGCGGCTAAATTTTGCGTCAGAATTGGAAGTTTTTCCAGATATTTGGGTTAAAAGCAGAATGATTGTTATTCTAATCATGACCAGGAGGCACGGGGAGCTGCTTAGTCTCTCATACCTCCATTTGTAGACCAGCTGCATGGCCACCAGGGCTGCAGTGTTAACTGTCAGTTAGTGAACATAAGAGGGCCTATTTCCTGTGGCGATGAACGCAACAACCCCCCTTTTTTGGCTGTCACTCTTCCCTCTCCTCCCCATTTTCTTTTTTTACTTCGTCTTGATTTTTGTTCTCCCCCTTGACCAAGTCTCTGTCGTCTCTTCTCCCCTCCCTCCTCTTCCTCTCCACCAAAGATCTGTTTCTCATTATCCTCTGTAGTCTGCTCTCTGTCTGAGTCAGGAGAAGAAAAACTTAAATAAACACACTCACTCTTGGTCTCTCCAACATCTCCATGCTCTGACCCCCCTCCGGTTCTCACAACTGTCGGGTGTATGCTGTGCTGGCGTGTAACCGGGGGCTCATCTCACTCTCTGGGTCGTCCTCCAGGGCCTCGGGGTCCTGGATTGGTCTCAAGGTGTTACAGTGTGGTTAGGTTGAAGGGGAAAACTGCAACCAAACAGGCAGACACAAGGATTTCCAAATCCCCCAACAAAACCCAACATCACTAAATCCAAAAATGACAGAACAAGACTGAGACATAATCAGAGGAACTTGTATTTAGTGGTTAGAAAATTAACCATGAAGTTGGCTTGTGCTTTTCTGGAAACATCTGCTTTTCTAGTTTCTATTTGTGGGATGATAACATAACACTATGTAGACACTGTAGAGCAGTGGTTCTTAACCTGGGTTCGATCGAACCCCAGAGGTTTGATGAGTAGGTCTCAGGGGTTCGGCGGAGCCTCTGCCGTGGAGGTAAAGACAGGCTGAATAAAGTCGTGATGACGCCCCGCTTTGCCATCACTTGCTGCAGAACTTGTGTCTTTAATTACTTCAGCAAAGCTCAGTTTTTACCAAATTCTGGAGAAGGACCTCGCTGCAACAAACAGAAAGGGTCGGGGACGGACCACTGACAGTCTCATACCTTATTTGGAAATGGGACCATTGCACTCCGGAAGTGAAGGGGACGCTATTTCCTATTTTATCCGCGGTCTCCCGTTTTAATTTTCTTTTGAGATCTGTGATATAGCTTCATCCTTAGGAAGGAGTTTCTCTCTCAGCATGTATTTGAACTTCTCTCTTTTATTTACTTCAGCGCAGCTCACAGTTTTTAACAATTTCCGTTGCTTTCTGTGTACTTCTAAATCTGCTCCTTTTTCGCATCTTTTCGGGCCTGCTACTGCCTCTAGTGGCGTGGTGGTGCTGTGATTAGAATATTACTTTACTGTATTTATGTCCACCGGTGAGATACCAGCTAATATTAGCTACAGTGCTTGGTGTAATACGGGTTCAGCCCCGCTATGAAGGCTAACTGAGATTCCGTAAATCTAAAAAAATTAATTATTCTCTAACATTGACGTAGATTATCTGACACAAGAGCCTATATTAGAAATGAAACAATATAACACATATTATAAAACTTATATTATGTGTTATAACATTCACCGGCAAAGTTTACACAGGTGGTAAAGACTATTATTTACATTCTTTCACTCTGTCAAAAGTAAGATACATCCTAAATGTTCCGTTTTTGTTTTGAAAGTTTCCTAAAACACGATGTGAGGAAGAAGAGGGAGAAATCTATAAAGAGAGACGGATTCACTGCAGCACGGATGAATCTCACATCGGATTTTGGACTCGTCGGCTGAAAAACATAAACACATATAGCCTATATATAATTCAGTATTAATCCTTATTTAATTGTGCCATTATTAATCTTTATTTATTAGTGTTTGTATAGTTATATAAATATGTATTGATATTACTAAATAATTTATTAAATAAATTATGAACGGCTGTGTGCTTTGTAATATGCTCTTCATACATCGATATCAGAATATTCCATTCCTATTCTATTGTTATAGCCACTAAGCATATTTAAATATGATGAACTATGTATTAAAAACATACTTAAAAAATACAATTGTTTATAAATGGTTGTTTATAAACCATGTTTGAATATGGTTTCCAGTAACAAAAAAGTGTTTTATGATCAATTAAATCCGCTGATACGTCATTGTGCTGCTAAACACATAACGCTGAGTGGAGTGGTGTACCGCTCCAAGATGGCCGCCCTAAATCTCATCAGGGACAATAGGCGAGAGCGGTCCATGAGGGTCTATCCTTATGTTATGTCTATGGTGTCCACCCCTTCCTGCAGAATGCCAGGGTCTGATTGGCTGGTGTCTGTCGCTCCGGCCGAAGAACCGCCCCTCGCTGGAGCAGATCCTGACGCACCCCTGGATGGACGTCGGGGAGGAAGAGGACGAGGAGGAAGGGGAGCGCGGCTCGCTGCCCAGTGCATCGTTGTGAACCGGGTCGGAACGGAACAGGAAATAAAATCACTTTACCTTCGCTGAGACGCTGATGAGTCTTTATTTATTGATTATTTATTTCATCAGTTCCTGTAGGAACTGATGAAATAAATAATTCCTCACCGCTTCAGGTGAGGAAGAGTGATGAAGAGGAGGATAGCTGAACTCTGACTGATTTTTCCTTTTTTGTCTCATTAAAACTAATTTAAGTTTTCCTGAAGGATGTAACGAGTAACGCGACAGTTTAGTAGAAATGTAGTGAAGTAGAAAGTGCAGATACTTACTGTAAAATGTAGTGGAGTAAAAGTAAAAAGTATCCATTATTAAATCTACTTAAGTAAAGTACAGATACACGAAAATTGTACTTAAGTACAGTAACGAAGTACTTGTACTTCGTTACTTCCCACCACTGGTTCAGACCCCAGCGGATGAAGTGATGCTAATTTAAGTGAAGTCGCTTAATTTAATTTATTTAAAGTTCTTGGGGCCTCAGTCAGTGTTTTTGTCACTACGGAGAAAAATGTAGATACATTTATCTGCTTAATTTGTGATGGGATCTGGATTTACAGTGAATATGAACTAAACCGCATAAAATGCGGCTAAATGGCCGATGTTAATATGATTGTAATTTCACGGATAAATAGTACATGACCGATTTTTTTATGTTGTCGGTCAAGATAATGGATAACAAAAAACCAAAAAAAGTTTAGCGCGACCTGCCGCCCTGACACCAACTCACACACATCTTCATTCACAGCCTTACTTGTAAATCGATTTTACGGGCCTTGAGTTTGATACATGTGTCTTACATGTACACACGTATACTCACGGGGTCAGGTGGGGCATTCGGAGAAGAACTGATTAGTTCTCTCCAGCTCGGCGGCAGCTCGTCGTCCATTTCCTTCGAAAGAGCGTCTTTGGAAAGCCGATCCTCGTGGATGCGATTCTAAGAATGCAGAAGGATTAGACGAGCATTAAAAAACATTTGTCATGTATTTGCATCGTTTGTATGATTCATTTTTCACATAAGATCCCAATGGGAAAAAGAAAACAACACATCTCAACCTGTTTGGACACACCTAATCCGATTTGTTTTCTGCAGTGAATCAAATAAGGTGATATGTCCAGGTCAAAAACAGCACCAAGCAAGTGTGGCTACCCGGGATCAAATATGATCCTCTGAGGTTTGGGAGAACCAGATCTGATGTTTCAGCTGCTCTGGAAATGGCTCCCTCTTGTGGAGTAACAGAGCAACAGCAAATCCTCACATGTTGCAGAGATTTCATCCTTTTTCTATATTTTTTAATACGTAGCTCCTTTATCATGCATATTTGAGTATTGACATCATTTGTGTAATTAATTTTTCAAATAAGATATTATTTGAACTGGAAATGATAGATTTTCTGAAGAATATCAATTAGATAAAATTCTAATTTAATAAAAAATAACAGAGGGCAGTATTTGTTCCTAAACAGGCTTTCCTAATAAAGCTTTTATAAAACTCTTATTTTTGCATTTACTTACCCTCTGGAAGTGCTGGACTGTCCCTGAAAAACCGCCTTGGACTCTACAGGTGCACCGATCAACTGGCTGGCTCCTTCTGCCAAGAAATGGGTGGGACTTGAAAGCCTAGTCCAGGTCACATGGTACTAAATTAACGCTTTTCGTGGCGTAGAACACAATGGCTTGAAAAGGCTACAGATATTTAAAAATGTATTAGAAATATTGTCACCAAAAAAAGAAAAAAATCAAATGACACTGTTTTTCTCTCAAACAATAAAGTGCAAAAAGGGTGAAAAAGGGCTTAAGAGAGATAAAGAAAGCTTACAAAGAGCTTTCTTTATCAGTGAGTGGTGTAAAACTAATAATAGATTAATAAAAATAAATATCTTGAATAAAATCCTATTTCTTTAAAAAAATTGTTAACTTAATTTAAGCAGACGTCGATAATATGGTTCAGAAACCATATTACCAAGTGTGAATTCATGGAGGGTAAAAGTTTTATTCTAAAACACTCTTTTGGTATGTGGAAATCTTCCCGAGTTCATTAGGGACAAGCATGAACAGAAAATGGATGGATGGATGGATGGATGGTCTATCATTATCTAATTCAAGTTTAAAATACAAATAAAAGAACTTTAAGAAGCTCAGAATGTAAGAAAAATAAAAATCATTCATGCTTGGTTGGCCTGCCTCAAATGTGATGCCATCAGAACTGCAATAACCAGATCACACGTTTTAGATCTATTAATGCCTAACAATGCCTCCCCCTTGTGGAGAGAAAGAGCAATACCATTAGCAGACTATCAACCGTTCTGAGTGACATCTGACTGTGGCGTAGCGGTGGAAAAAGATCTGAGAAGTAACTTGCCTGCAGAGAACGCCCCGGTTTGTCACCAAGACCAGCTTGCTTCGGAAATGAAGTGCTTAAATGGTTGAGGCGCTCTACAGTCATGGCCAAAAGTTTTGAGAATGATTCAAATGTTAATATTTACAAAGTCTACTGCTTCAGTTTTTATAATGGCAATTTGCATATACTCCAGAATGTTATAAAGAGTGATCAGCTTAACAGCAATTAATTGCAAAGTCAATATTTGCCTAGAAAATTAACTTTATCCCCCAAAACACATTTCAACTTCATTGCAGCCCTGCCTTAAAAGGACAAGCTAACATCATTTCAGTGATTGCTTTATTAACACAGGTGTGGGTGTTGATGAGGACAGGACTGGAGATCAATCTGTCATGATTAAGAATGACACCACTGGACACTTTAAAAAGAGGCTGGTGCTTGACATCATTGTTTCTCTTCTGTGAACCATGGTTATCTCTAAAGAAACACGTGCAGTCATCATTGCACTGCACAAAAATGGCCTAACAGGGAAGAGTATCGCAGCTAGAAAGATTGCACCTCAGTCAACCATCTATTGCATCATCAAGAACTTCAAGGAGAGAGGTTCCATTGTTGCCAAAAAGGCTCCAGGGCACCCAAGAAAGACCAGCAAGCACCAGGACGATCTCTTAAAAGTGTTCCAGCTGCAGGATCGGGCTACCAGCAGTGCAGAGCTTGCTCAGTAATGGCAGCAGGCAGGTGTGAGTGCATCTGCACGCACTGTGAGGCGGAGACTCTTGGAGCAAGGCCTGGTCTCAAGGAGGGGAGCAAAGAAGCCACTTCTCTCCAGGAAAAACATCAGGGACAGACTGATATTCTGCAAAAGGTGCACGGAGTGGACTGCTGAGGACTGGGGTAAAGTCATTTTCTCTGATGAATCCCCTTTCCGATTGTTTGGGACATCTGGAAAACAGCTTGTTCGGAGAAGACGAGGTGAGCGCTACCATCAGTCTTGTCTCATGCCAACTGTAAAGCATCCTGAAACCATTCATGTGTGGGGTTGCTTCTCAGCCAAGGGAGTCGGCTCTCTCACAGTCTTGCCTAAAAACACAGCCATGAATAAAGAATGGTACCAGAATGTCCTCCGAGAGCAACTTCTCCCAACCGTCCAAGAGCAGTTTGGTGATGAACAATGCCTTTTCCAGCATGATGGAGCACCTTGCCATAAAGCAAAGGTGATAACTAACTGGCTCAGGGAACAAAACATAGAGATTTTGGGTCCATGGCCTGGAAACTCCCCAGATCTTAATCCCACTGAAAACTTGTGATCAATCATCAACAGACGGGTGGGCAAACAAAAACGTAGGAATTCTGACAAAATGCAAGCATTGATTGTGTAAGAATGGACTGCTATCAGTCAGGATTTGGTCCAGAAGTTGATTGAGAGCATGCCAGGGAGAATTGCAGAGGTCCTGAAGAAGAGGGGTCAACACTGCAAATATTGACTTGCTGCATTGACTAATTCTGTCAATAAAAGCTTTTGTTACTCATAATATGATTGCAAATGTATTTCTGTATGTGATGAAAACATCTGACATACACACATGAAAACCAGAGGGCAGCAGATCATGTGAAAATATAATATTTGTGTGATTCTCAAAATCTTTGGCCATGACTGTAGGTATCTTTGAAATCGAAGTTACTTTACTTCAAACACCACTTAGTGGTTCTATGGTGTAATGGTTATCACTCTGGACTTTGAATCCTGTGATCTGAGTTTAAGTCTCTATAGAACCATTTGTCTCTGCTCCTGACACCTTCAATATATTTTTTGATCCCAGGCTTAGTAGAAAATAGCTCTCAGTAGAAATATTGATGATGATTGAACCCATGACTTTTGCGTTATTGGCACCACACGCTGACCAGCTGAGAAAACCTGCCATTCAGATTGATGAGTTTTCAGCAGTTTGCTAAAAACTTAGATGACCTTAACAAAAGTGCTCATATCCTCATGTTTTTCAAAAACAACTTGTTTAAATGTATACTTTCCAACAATGTTTTATTTGAAAATGTTGATTTTATTTTTGAAACATTTTTAATTTTGAAGTGTTGATTTTATTTTTGAACCCTTGTTTATTTTGAAGTGTTGATTTCATTTTTGAACCATTATATATCTTGAAGTGTTAAACCATTATATATATTTAAGTATTGATTTTATTTTTGAACCCTTATTTATTTAGAAGTGTTGATTGAATGACTTTACATATGAATTGACCAGTGGAGGTATTGAATCAATGACCTCAGCATTACCAGCACTGTGCTCTAACCTGCTGAACTAACCTACCTTACAAAATGTTGAGTTTCCGTGGATTTAAGAACTTACATGATTTTACCACAGTGAAGATTTGATAAAAGTGCTTATATTCTAATGTTTTTCAAAACAACATACATAATATTTTATTTTCCAGAGATTTTGTATTTTGAAGTGTTGATTGTATTTTTGAACCATTTTTAATTTTCAAGTGTTGATTGTATTTCAGAGATATTTTTTAATTTAATGTGTTAATTTTGATTTTGAACCATTTTGTATTTGTAAGTTTTGATTTTATTTGTTAGCCATTTAGCCAAGTCTTTGTAGAACCTTTGGTCTCTGCTAATGACATCTTCAATACAAGTTTTTGATCCCAGGCTTAGTTTATGGACTGTAATGTGAAATTAGGCACAAGTATAAGTTTGACAGTTTGTTCACAAAGTTACTGTGCTCTCTGAGAGGATCTATGGAAAAAGTATTTGACATTGTTCCATGACCGTTGACATTAGTCTATGACAAATTTTGGATCAACTACCAGGAACAGTGGAAAGACCATGAGTTTCTGTAGTGTAGTGGTTATCATGTTTGCTTCACACGCAAAAGGTCTCTGGTTCAAAACCAGACAGAAAAAGATTTTGCATGTTCTATTCATCACAGGTGTTTACTAAAGGTCAACCACCTTCTTTGGTGTCATGGTCTGAACTCTAAATCCAGGTATCTGAGTGCAAGTCTCAGTAGAAACTTTAATGCGTTGCATCTCACATCATCAACTTTGGAACATCAAACTGAAACAAAGCAGAGAAATTCACTTTCTGTAGTGTAGTGGTTACCATGTTTGGTTTACATGCAATAGTTCACGGCTTCAACACCAGACAGAGACAGATTTTTTATGTTATTCTAAATGTGTCTAGTGAGACAACAAGAGCCTTCCTCTTTCATGATTCTTCATTTGCCAATCGACTTCAATGTAGGCATTTTTGAAATCGAAGCTACTTTACTTCAAATGCCACTTGGTGGTTCTATGGTGTAATGGTTATCACTCTGGACTTTGAATCCTGTGATCTGAGTTCAAGTCTCAGTAGAACCTTTGGTCTCTGCTCCTGACATCTTCAATACATTTTTTGATCCCTGGCTTAGTTTATAGACTTAATGTGATATTAGGCAATAGTTTAGTTTTGACAGTTTGTTCACAAAGTTACTGTGCTCTCTGAGAGGATCTGTGGTATACGTATTTGACATTGTTCCATGTCAATCATTGACATTAGTCTATGACAAATTTTGGATCATCTACCAGGAACAGTAGAAAGAGCATGAGTTTCTGTAGTGTCGTGGTTATCACATTTGCTTCACATGCAAAATGTTTCTGGTTTGAAACCAGACAAAAACAGATTTTGTATGTTATTCTTCTAAATGTGTGTAGTGAGGCACACATTGTGTGTCTCACTACACACATTTCTTTTGTGATGCTTCATATGCCATTGTAGGCATCTTTGAAATAGAGGCTAGTTTACTTAAACTGCAACCACTGTTGGGTGGTTCTATGGTGTAATGGTTATCACTCTGGACTTTGAATCCAGCAATCTGAGTTCAAGTCTCAGTAGAACCTTTGGTCTCTGCTCCTGACATCTTCAATACATTTTTTGATCCCAGGCTTAGTTTATAGACTTAATGTGATATTAGGCAATAGTTTAGTTTTGACAGTTTGTTCACCAAGTTACTGTGCTCTCTGAGAGGATCTGTGGTATAAGTATTTGACATTGTTCCATGACCATCGTTGACATTAGTCTATGACAAATTTTGGATCATCTACCAGGAACAGTGGAAAGAGCATGAGTTTCTGTAGTGTAGTGATTGTCATGGTTGCTTCACACGCAAAAGGTCTCTGGTTTGAAACCAGACAGAAACAGATATTGCATGTTCTATTCATCACAGGTGTTTACTAAAGGTCAACCACCTTTTTTGGTGTCATGGTCTGTACTCTGAATCCAGGTATCTGAGTGCAAGTCTCAGTGGAAATATTGATGGGGATTGAACCCATGACTTTTGCGTTATTGGCACCACATGCTGACCAGCTGAGAAAACCTGCCATTGAGATTGATGTGTTTTCAGCAGTTTGCTAAAAACTTAGATGACCTTAACAAAAGTGCTCAAGTTGATTTTTCAAAATCAACTTGTTTAAATGTATACTTTCCAGCAATGTTTTATTTGGAAATGTTGATTTTTTTAACCATTTTAAATTGTTCATTTTATTTTTGAACCCTTGTTTATTCTGAAGTGTTGATTTTATATTTGAACCATTTATTTCATTTTTGAACCCTTATTTATTTTTAAGTATTGATTTTATTTTTGAACCCTTATTTATTTTTAAGTATTGATTTTATATTTAAACCATTTTTATTTAACTGTTGATTTCATTTGTAAGTATTGCTTTTATTTTTGAACCCTTATTTATTTTTAAGTATTGATTTTATTTTTGAACCCTTATTTATTTAGAAGTGTTGATTGTCTGAAAGACTTTACATATGAATTGACCAGTATGGGTATTGAACTGATGACCTCAGCATTACCAGCACCATGCTCTAACCCACTGAGCTAACCCACCTTACAAACTGTTGAGTTTCCATGGATTTAAGAAGAACTTACATGATTTTACCACAATGAAGATTTGATAAAAGTGCTTATATTCTAATGTTTTTCAAAACAATATACATAATATTTTATTTTCCAGAGATTTTGTATTTTGAAGTGTTGATTGTATTTTTGAACCATACCACGGGCCGTAGTTTGGGGACCCCTGATCTATGGTATAAGTATTTGACATTGTTCCATGCCATGATTTAATTTTAAAACTATTTTTATAGTTTGAAGTGTTAATTTTATTTTCCAACCTTTTTTAGTTTGAAGTGTTGATTGTACTTCAGATACATTTTTTATTTTGTAGAGTTGATTTCATTTTCCAGACATTTTTTATTTTGAAGTATTGATTTTATTTTTCAACTTTTTTTTTTTTCATTTTTAAAGTGTCCCCCCCCATTTTCCAGCCTTTTTCATTTTTGATGTGTAGATTGTCTCATTGGGCAGTATAGGGATTGAACCTACAATCTTGGCATTATTAGCATTACGCTCTGACCAGCTAAGCTATCCAGCGATAAGCAATAAATAAATATAATCCAATTATTCCAGTGTGCACACAAATTCAATAAATGGCACTCTTTGCACTATAGACAATTCAAAACAATCATTTTCAGTTAATATGCATATTCAATAAATATAAAGTTCAATATATAATGCATCCATGAAAAATCCAATAAATATGCATCATATAAATCAGTTGACATGAAATGTAAAAATAACCATCATACTTTTCATATACAGCTTTGGGGGTAACCGCTCTATCCTGTGGCAGAATTGTGAATTACAATATAAAATGTCCGTTATGTTTCACAGTGGCTGTTTCAGGTCCTGCTTATTAATTGGAATCAACCATCCAGTTTCAGGGCTGTCCTGGAGGAAACAAGGCAGTTACCATTTTGAAGTTGGGCAGTTTAGCAGCTTTTATGCTGTTTAACACCTGGGAATAATTTGAGTTTTTGACATTGCTTTTTTCGTACTCTGGCATGTTTTTTGTAGTCACCATGCTAAATGATGCCTCCCAACACATGTCAATATCTCAGGAACCATGGATTTCATTCATAAGGATTAGGGTAATGTTTCTGTGCTTTTCAAATTTTAGGTTTTACATGAATTTTTTTTATTTTTTTACATTGCATAGAATATATTACTGTATCTCGACATGCTACTGGTAGCCTAGATGCAGCCATTATTTATTTAACCATACTTTAGTCTTTTATATAATTTTGCCTTATAAACTGCAGTGAACCTATGGTTTAGGTTTGTAAACTCTGTTCTCCACCAATTTTTAATACTGTTTAGGTATAATTTCTGCACTGTTCAAAAGCGTTTACTCCTCTTCAACAGTTTTCCAGTTATAACAATCCTATTTAGGCACTTTGCAGGATCATAATTTGTTCTGGTGCTTCTGCCTATTTCTTACATTTCTGCAAGTCTTCAGCAGTTGACTTCAAACGTTTTGGCATTTCAACAAAAGCATTCAGCATTCACACATGGATTTTCACAGGAAATATACTTTTTCTAGTTCTCTAAATGTCTTCCTTTAATAGTCATGAAGTGAGACCTATAGAGGGCAGCATCACGTCAACTCTCCCACTTAATCATACATGAGTATTAAAACAATTTTTTTTCAACAGGATGAGTGAAAATATAAAAAAAAGTATAATATAGTTGCTTCCATAATCACACTTACTCTGCTAACAGTTTGAGGCAAAAGCTGCTCCAAAAGCAGACCACCAGTGGCCCACTGAATGAAAAATCTGACTAGAAAAGTGACATTTTCAAAAGTTAAACACCTTTCTTTTTTTTTTTTTTTTACAATTCATTTAAGTCCTAATCGGGCATTATTTTAAAACGAGCCTTGTAACGCAGGTCACATTTGAAAGCAAATCACCAATCGTTTTAGTATTTTTTTGCTGCTTGGGTGCAGGAAAGCTTTGTCAATCAGGAACGCCGCATTTTATGTATACCGGAAACATGCTTTTATTTTTGAAAGCAGTTCATAACTGTGCTTACCGTAAACCATGTGAATGAGCGCAGTAACAACCATCAGCCTTTCCTGACTGCGCAGCGCAGACTGGATTGTGTCGCACGATTCCAGGATTCACGCATCACTGTGCGCCTGCAGCGTCACAAGATGAGTCCTTCCTCACGATGCGTGTGACTGTGGATTTGTTATTTGGCCTCCATCACTGTAAGGGTGGAAGTGACACATCCGCACCGTGTGACAGCTTCTCCGTGGACGCTGAAGGTTGACAGGATCTGCTGAGGATGCGCCCCGAGCGCACAGTTGATCTGTGTTGATGACGGGCTCCTCGGGGCCGCTTCAGCTCCTGTTTCAGTGCGGAAAGGATTATTTGTTTTTATACACCTGGAGGAGAAATGGGGAGCACGACCTCCTGCTGCGTGTCTGGCAGCCCCAAGCTGCGGAGAAATGCCCACTCCAGGCTGGAGCCATACCACCAGGAGTCGGATCTGAGCAGGGAGGAGACGGCGTGCAACCTACAGCACATCAGCGACAGGGAAAACATTGACGGTAAATTTATAGCCATACATTTAGATTGCATGATATATGCAGAATAATAATAATCTCTGAATCTTTCCATTTACTATTTATTGTGTTTCTAATTGCTTATTGTGGAATAATTATTATAGGATACAGAAAATAAAATGAAAACAGTTCCCAAATAATTTCAACATTAGACACTAAAGTAACACATTCATTATTTTTCTATCCGTATAAGTTGTTTTAAAGGCAAAACACACACTATTGTCTTCAAAATAATATGAAATAATACATTAATCTTATTGGTTTAATAACCCCAGAGGGAGAAAAATATAATCTCACTCCTCACCCTATAGTAAAGACGGACTTGGCCGCCATGAGTGCAGGTTTGTCACATGGAATATAGAGATGTTGCAGAAACATACGGATCAGATCAGGGCATTCTTTGTGTTGGCCTTTGTTTTCAGTTTGTGCATGAAAGAAGCAGCAACTGTGCAACCCCCTCACCTCCAACTCCAAGCCTCCACTGATACATGCTAATATGCGTTACAATTGAGCCATTCAGGATTGGAAACGCTCTGCTGAATGGATTGCCTTATTTGCAGTCAGTGATTTCATATACATGGCAACTGTATGAGGCCTCCTGCTTCTAACAGAAATCTACTCGTTATTTTCACGACCCAAAAGAAAATAAATGTCTTGGTTCTTGCAATCGATGCTTGGTCAGCTATTCTATTCTTATTCATATTACCCAAACAGTATTTTTCTTTATTTTCAGCTTTAAATGCTTCTGATGAGGGCTGCAGGACGTTTGGAAAATGTCTCCATTATTCTCACTGAACTTTTGCATCCTGGTCACTGGAACTGAAATCTGGTGGAAATGTCAGATAGTGAAAGTTAATCCAGCTCGACAAATATATCTTTGGTAAGCAGTTTGATATTAAATGCTGTCATATGTTGACACAAAATAGGATGCAATCTGTACAAGTTTTCATTCATTTTTTAAATTGCCAGTATTTTGATACACCTCTTTAGGTTTTGTTATCCTTAAAAATGAGTGTTTGGTCAGTTGAATACTTTAAATTGTGCTATGAGTGCATGAACACTGTCCAGGGTGTGACCTGAGCTGATTCCCATCCGAGAAGATGTGGTTGGTCAGGAAGATCAGAATAAATATGCCAGAGAAACATGAAATATCTGGAGCATTTATTGAACAATGGCCTCCATTTAGGTCTTCTTATCCCTTAAAGGATTGACTGAATGACCCACGTCTTCTGCTTTACATTAAGCACCCGTTTCTTTCTCCGGTGGCAGTCGTTGTTCTCTATGTTGTTTACTTGAGTGGAGAAGCTACAGATCACATTACAGCCATTCTGATCAGCAGACGACCAGTGTCTGTACACCCAGAGAATATTGCAGAATATAATGGATCATTTATTTTAAATAGAAAATTTGATCAAATTAATAAAGATAGGCGTGAAAAATACACTACAATATATTTGATTTATTTATTTTCCCATATGCATTTACAGTTTTGTCAGTCATATTTATTTTTGTGTGTTTTTAGAGCTAATTTTACCTGAAAGAAAAGCTGTTAGTGATGAAATAGTTGAAGCTCTCAGCAAGAAACTGACTCCAGTCATACAGATGGAGCTTCAGTGGTTGAAATGAATGCACATGTATGTGGTAGAATGGCCTAGTTAAAGTCTAGACCTAAATACAATTGCCAGTGTGTGGCAAGACTGATTACTCTCCATCCAACCTGTTTGAGGGATTTCAGGTAGAAAAGTGGGAAAAATCTCAGTTTTTAGATGTTCAAAACTTGCATCTAAATGTCCCTAATAGATTGAATTGCAGCAACAGATGATTGCACAAAATATTAACTCAAAGTCCTTAAATCATTAAAATATTTCAAAGTACCATTTTACCTCCACTTCACAATTATGTGCTGCTTTGAATTAGTTTTTTTTTATGTAAAATCAAATAAAATACATTGATTTTTGTAGGTATTACGTCAAAAATGTTGAAACGTTTAAGGTTTGAACTTTTCCAAGGTGTTTTTATCACTAAAACAGAGACAGAACTGCTAACTTCAAAGAAAACAATCAGTCCCTATGTAATGTAGTTCATAAACATCTGTCTATTCAGTAATATCAGCCTGTATTGATCCGTCCTGTATGCTTGCATAGAGCATACATACCTCATACATTCTGCATGCTGTTTGTAGCAGCTGTTAACCTGAGTGCTTTGTCTGTATCAGGTTAAGATTTCCTTTTTGCTTGGAAATCTTCCACCATTGCATTGTAGGATAGAAATCCTACAATGCATGTTTTGGGGTATTAAACATGTATTTGATAAATATTTGCATAAACTGAAGGGGTCAGCCGACTCCTCCGGGAGGGATAAAGATGAGCCGTGCTGAGACGCAGTCTGTCTCAGTGAAGCGGTGACTGAAACCGGAGCGTATCTAATGTGCTCGCTCTGTTATGAATTCACTGGCAGTATGCGACAGAGATTACAGCGCTTCATTAGAATGTGCAGCTCCACATGAAGAGCGGAGTCCCTGGGAGGCAGCTGGGATCCAGTTGGAGCAGATAGACGAGGCCTCCGGGGAGAAACCAGCGCCAAGAATTCACGCCTCAATTTAAAAGTCTTACAAGTCGGCTTTCAAGGCGTCACATGTTCCCTTTTCAGCATTAATAAGAAGTTGGTAGCATTTTAGTGTCACTGCTTTATAATACCCCACAATTAGCTCTGGTGTCATATGAATAATATTCAAGGTTGTTTTGCAACCATTTAAAACATTTTGACAAACTATAAGCTGTTATCCAGTAGAATTAGAAGAATTAAGTACGCCTGATAATTTTATTAGCATGTAAAACCATCTTTAGCAGAAATAAATCTCAGTATTTGCTTTCTGTCTAACTTTATTATTTTTTTCTGCATTGTAGAATAATCTAGGGCTGCACAGATCTCTTACAATCACATTTTAATCATTTTGAGTGAAGGACTGATTCTATGGTGTGGCAATATGGCCTAAAATCAACATTATGATACAGAGAGCAGTTCACCTTGATAACAATAAACGGAGGACGACACTGACCCCAATTAAAAGAGGATATGACAGGACAGCATAATTACTTCACAGCATTGGACTGGCTTTTCACAATTATTTTTATTGCCACTTAAATGGACTTTAAAACTACAGCATCTGCAAATCAATGAAGAAAATGTGTGCTTTTAGTTGGTAAGAGTTATAGAACAAATCAGTACTACTTAACAAGTTTAGAAGTATAAAACAACTTATTTGTATTTTTCTCAGTCCCAGCAACTCAGTGCTGATTTTCCAAAGCATAACGCTTCCTCTACCGTGCTGAATGGTTAGTAGGAAGAGTTTCTCATTTATCAAACATTGTTCTAGAAGTTTTGTGCTTCATTTGGATTCATCTTTCAAACCCAAGTTGTGCAACCACATTTTTTGAGAGAAAATAAGTGTTTTCTTTTAATTTTTCCAAACAAACCTGTCATGTTCAGATTCCTTTCTATTCATAAACTTTTACATTTTGCTCATAAAAATCCTCTAAAAGCAGCTAAAGTATACTTAGACTTTACTTTTACTTTACAGAGCAGAAATGTTCTATCAAAAAAGCAAAGCTCAATCTTGTAACATATTTCTGAATCATAACTGGAAAATATATAAAACTGTGTAGATGAAACAAAAACAAGACAAAGATGTCCTGTGGATGCATGTAGCCCTTTAGAATTAAAGATCAGTTAAAATAAACTTTTTTAAATTTATTTCTAAACATTTAATTCATAACTTGAAGGAAAACTGGGTCTAGTTTGGAAAATAAATAAACTTTTGTTTATCCTACATGATTTTTTTTAGTATAACTAAACCCTGATTGAGGGTAATAGATAATGTTTGCAGTTTCATCCCACATTGTCCCATCCATCACTGCCACTAAAAACCATGTTAATTTTTCTGCTTCATATAGTTTTTCTAAAACTGTAAGAGTTGGAAATTTGGCTGCGTTTTTTGTTTTCAGAAGCCGTTGAGTTCGGCGCGATCCTGCCCTGTTTGGACAAGCTGCCATTCGTAAGGCGGATAATCATCCACATGAGGATTATGGAGTTCAGGGAGTCATGGGAATCCTTCTGGGATACATTTGCAGAATATTTATTCATTTGCTTTCCCTGAAAAACCCAGAGATTTCAACTTTTAGTGACTGAAAACAACAAAACACATTATCTGAGGGAACGTTGATCAAGCCAAACGCAGCATCATGATTTTTTGATTTTTGTGGGCATTTTTTCGTTTAGTGTTGGTCTTTACCTTTAAAATAATGTTTCAGTGAAAAACACCCATGTTAACTGAACAACACAGTTCTTATTGTTGTGTGCGTAGCTGACCCTGTAGCATGCTGTGAATCTTAAGGACATGTGATTGCTGCAGCAGTGTGTCACTGACCGACATTTTAAAGCTCCTCTAAGGCTGAACTGCTGTCAGCTGCTTTGGACAAACATCGAGAACGATGGTATTCACTTTACCACCTTTTACAATACAGGTTTATTACTGACATTACTCTTTTGAAGCACAGTTTATGGGTTTGTATTTGTGAAAGAAACAAGGATACATACACTACTTGGACACAATTATTGGGACACCCTTTTAAATGACTGAATTCAGGTCTTCTAGTTACTCCCACGCTGTGCAACTTTCTCCTGCTACTCTCCTGTTAAGCATTTGCTCCAGTTCCTACTGCAGTTTATGTTCTCTATTTTTTATTCTACTCACCTAACTCTTATACTTCTGGAGTAAAATATTATCTGTTTTTGCCATTCTGGTCGTTTTGAACAACACCAGCTTAATATGAGCTGATTAATTAATCAGGATTGTTGCTCAGGCAGCATGTCCCTAGTATACTGTGTATCAGGCATGCTGGTCACAGTTTGCCAAGACTAGCTTTTAAACCTTTACCTTTATTAGAGTAATGTGTGTCTTTCCTGTAGTGTGTTTTCAGCAGTGTGCAGCAACTTATTACTCTTGATATCTGTAACTATGCTGTAGCTTCTTTATGGCAGATTTAAGTGATCATTTGTCCTCATGTGACTGTGCATCTGAAAGCTTTTCCTTCTTGATTCCAGAAGAAAACAAAATTAATTGCAACTTTAATTGAATAAACCAAGGGTGAAAACAATGCTGTGAAGTTTACAACAATAAAAACCAACATGAATATTTCCCAAACTGCCATGTTTTGTTGCTTATCATCTCTGACAGTAACAGACTTTTGCTGAAACATTGAAGTCTCAGCCTCACTGAACCCGACGGAGCCGAACAGGCTGGAAGATTTAAAGTAAAATCTGATAAACTAACATTACAAACAGACGCCAACTCTGGAGGAGGAAGATGGATGGGGACAGCGAGAACAAGAGACAAAGTGGTCATATGAGCTGCCTTATTTTCCACAAAGCTGACTGTGTTTTTCTGAGGCATCAGCTGATGCCGTCTTATTTAGGTACAGTATGAAGGCAGGAAGCGCTTTGCTCTGCACAGCTCCTCCAGTCAGCCTCTGTGTCGGGAATGCTGCTCAGTTATTAGCTGGAGGTTTTTGATGTGCCAGATATTGGACTAGGTCAGCAACCTTTACAATCCACAGACATTTTTCCCCTCACTTCTGAGTGAAATGTGTGCAAGGCTGCAAAACCTACGTGACAAAAACTCAGAAAACGTCTCAAGTTTTATGCCTGTAATGTGAAATGTATTCCTTTGTCAGAAAACCTCTGTTTTTAAATATATTTTTATATATTAGCATTCTTCTTTGACTTAAAGAGCAATGTTAATTTGATATCAAGAGAATTAATATTTTTTCTTTTTACACTGTCATGATATTATGTCAGTGCAGAACTCAGTATGGCATAAAGCATCAGATCTTATTTTTATGTTTATATGATAGATAGAAAATTCTAGGAAATTAATAGAGAATATGAAATAATTTTTTTAAACTGAGATTTATTTAATATTTTATCAGGACTAATCTAAGAGCTGAGATATAAACTTTATCAGTTGACATGCATTCTTATAATTTTCTTAATTTCTTTTTGCTAAATATTTGAGTCAGAGGCATTAAACACTTTATTTATTAGGATTTTGTTTTTAAATCTTGAACACTTTTTCCCTTCTAAATGGGGAAACATAAAACAGAATGTGATACTGATGCATGTTGTTAAAATAAAGAGGACTTTAATCCTGAAGCATCTGATCTGACGGCTTCTAACAAGCATTAAACAAAATCTTCTTTCAGATCAATATTCATTTTAATTTAAAGTAAATGAGTTTATTCATCATCGCAGACTGAGATTGAACCTTAACATTTAATTTGGTTTTAATATACATATATATATATATATATATATATATATATATATATATATATATATATATATATATATATATATATATATATATATATATATATATATATATATATATATATATATATATATATATATATATATATATATATATATATGATGAGGGAACATAATTTTAAAACTATTAATTCTGCCTGAAAGTATAAGATACAGTGAATGTTTGTATCAGTTCTTGTAGAAACAATTCGCCCATATGTATCTTTTTAAAAAGGTCTATAATGTTTGCTTGGTGTTATATTAGATTACATTAATGGAAGCATTTTCGTGTGCAGGTTGCATGTTATCAGTGCCTTCACAGGCAGCTCTCCTCTCCCCTCCAGGCGTTTGGGGTCATGTGGAGGTCATGTGTATTTAACATTGTCTGATTGAACCATAAGCCAGTCATTGGTGATTATTTTGTCATAAAAACATTTCTAACAGTTAAGCTAATAGTTCAAGCTCTGTTTTTTTTATTTTTTTTTGTTTTCTTCTAAATTTATTTCAAGAAAAAGGAACAAGTTGTGTCATTATGAGAGGATTCTGGTACCGAAGGTCCAAATATGAAACTGTTTTTTTTTACATGTAAAGATCCAACTGTAGTCCATCCTTTGAATTTCTGAGACTTTTTTATGCCTGAATGGTTGCTACTGAATAAATGACCCCAGCTGTATTAGTTACTGTACATTTAGCATTAGTACCATTCAAATTGGTCCAGTTTCTCCTGCGAAATGAAACCTTTAAAGATCAGCATGCATGACTGAGCAGGAAGCACGTTCCCTGACTGCATGGGAGCGAAACATTGTTCACGCTGCCGCGGATTCCAACAATAACGCAGAGATCACATTCACAGCAACGGACTGCAGATCTCACAGACATTCTGTAAATAACTTCATAAAATAATTTAAAAAATCACTATTCAAACTGTAATAAACACGTATCTTTATTTATCATCTGTAAGCTTATCTAAAGATTTCAGAAAAATTTTGATATTTTCAAAGAATAGAACAACAAAAAAGTGTATTTGAATTGTTTCTTATAATGGTCATTATAGACAAAAAAAATAGGTTTGCCTTGCTTTTTTTTTAAATATATAATTTATGAAAAAATGCAGTAATACTGCCATGAATGAAGTAATATTAATGCAGTGCATTGAGGTTGTATTACGGTGAATATAGTCACCGTAAATTAAAATACAGTCATAAAAACGTTACTGAAGTTGCTTTGTGATTCATAAAAACATATTAATAGTTTAGAAACATATTAACTGCATGAAGCACATTTCACTAGAAAGCACAAATTCTGTGAAAAGGTTGAAGGAAGAAGCAAGAACAAAATATTCAACTAATAATCATATTTTTAATAGATGGAGAAAACTGGAAACGTGGAGCTGAAGAGTGAAGGCTACACCTTTAATCTCGTTTTGGTAAATGAGATTTTTTTTCTCTGGGCTCTCAGGTCTTTGTTCTCTCAAGCACCTTGAAGAAAACAAAGGATTTTCCTCCTTTGTTCCTTGACTTAGATAAGAAAATCTTTTAAACCCTGAAGGCTATTTGTCTTTTTCAGGACCAAAGAAAGAAAAAAACCTGAGAAATAAATGGGATTAATCTGTTTTTGTAGAAGCTTATGGTAACTGATAGCAGCATTTGAGAATGTGCTGCAGATTACTCCAGCAGATTACAATGCTCATCAAGAACATTATAATTTCACAGCTTAGAAACATTTTGATTTTATAAGACGGTTTTTGGTGCTGCAGTGTTTCCACTGCAGCACCATGGAACTGGAGCTGATCTCTGTAGAGCAGGGAGGACTTGTTGTTTGTTCATTATTCAGGAGCAGGAAGGCAGAGAGGCAGGCTCTCCTGGTGACGGGTTTCAGTTCGCCACAGTGAAGCGCTGTTCTTCGTCAGAGTTTACTTCAGGTGATGAGTATCGTGTATCAGCAGTGACATGAGATGCTGTAAACTCTGGGAGCTCCCTGATGGATCCTGAAATGTTTTCTGGACTGTCAGGCTGAAGCTGCTACAGAGCCACAAAATAACCTGAGGAAACAAAAATAGCAGTTTGAAAATGATGTTGATTTCATTTATCAAGAGAAACAAGCGATTCAGACCAACCTTGACTAATACAAAACAACCACAAAACCTTTTTCAAATAAGAAATTAACTATGATTAGCAACCTTTTGTTTTGGAAAGTTGAGTTTAATTTCATAATTCATTACTTAAACAGAACCGATATGAAAACTCAAAAAGGAAAATCAATTATATTTATTAACATAGAAAGGATGAAAGAGGTAAACATATCTTAATGTTTGGGATTCCTGCAAACCTCAGATCCATTATCCACAAATAGAGAAAACATAAAACTGATGAATTTTTACAGCAGATACCAGAATTACAACAAAGTGAGCACAACTCCAAAAAGTGTTTGCATGATTGTTCTGCATGGCTTTGTCCCTTAATAAATTTAATCTGTATTTACCCTGATCATCTTTGTCTTATATAATATTTTATCTTTTCACTGTAGTTTGAGCGTCCAGTTACAGAGTGTTTTTGTTGCAGCGCTTGGCTGAGTGGAACAGGCAGCATCACATTTTTGACACATTCATGGGACTGTCAGAAATGTTTCCACAGAGATAGAAAACAGCGTGTGTGTATGAGTGTGTGTGTGGGAGAGTTTTTCACCAGCTCAGCTGGAAAAGGTCAAACTACAGCTCTTTTCCATCATAACGTAACAAACATGATCCCTGTAAATAACAGAAACAGTTAAAGAAGAACAGCAATTAAACCTCCACTTAAACCAAAGCTTCTCAAACTTTAAACATAAGAAATGGTTCAAAAGATGGTGGCAGTGTCACCAAAAGTGGGATAAATGTGCTACTCCACAATGGAGACGCAAATACATTTTAAGTTTTATGATATGCCATATCTGATTTTGAAGAGCTTTAGATATTTATGCATGTTTATGATTCTCCTTAACTTATCTCAGATTGATTATTTCTCTGTGTTTATTTTATTTGATTGCAGAGTTGAACATGGAGTACAACCCATCAGACCATCCTCGGGCCAGCACTATTTTCTTGAGCAAATCTCATAATGACGGTGAGCAGCCTGTTTTCCTTAATGGTATTTTTCTCAGGCTGTGTGAAGATTCAGGAAAATCAATGTGGAAATTGTCTGGTAGGATCTACGACATTCATCAACATCTTCATCTTAATCTTCAAGGGTTGTAAAGAACTGGTTCTGATCATTTAATGGTTATTTGAAAGTTGACTTTCAGTAAATTATTCAGCTCATGTAGTTTTCCAAGCTGTTTTCAGTGTTTTTTTTCCAAAACATGTCTAGAAATAAGTAACAGACTTTCTTCCACTAGAGGGCACTTTTAAACAAAAACATGCTATGAAAACTTTTCTCTTAATTAAATATCTGAATGTACAAAACGTATGCAACCATTATACACAATAAAAAATGTTTGCATGTATGTTTAATTATGACATTTTTAAATTTTTTCTGAAGATATTAATTTATTTATTACAAATTTAAACAATCACATGATTTTTCTCTGATTGTGGAAGTTAATGAACAGTAAAAAAAAGAGAAAATAACCGTTTATTTCTGACAACCTCAATGTGTAAAAATGTTTTTTGTGGACATTCAACAGATGTCTACTTACAGAGAAATTCAAGATATTTTTGAAACAGACATTTTTTAATATTGCAGACATATCATTGTACCAGTGTAAGCTTTTCACAGGGAGATGATCTTGAGTAAAAATATGATTTCAGTGGTATTGTGTTTACACAAAAATTGTTAACATGATGCGGTTGCTTTTATTTAAAACAGAAAGCAGTTGTTATTTCTACTGCTGCTTTAATAAAATAACATATTGATTATAAATCTGTTTGTAACATCATCTCAAGAGTTGTTGTCTGAGGTGCAGAAAGTTTAAGTTTGCTGGTTTTTCTGTTTTTCAGATGTGATTTACAGGAATGGTGAGTGCTGTGGTTTCATCTCCCTCTGGTGGCCAGACCCTCTCGGTGCGCCGCTGGTGTTCATTTGCAGCTTCTAACACTTTGAGCAACATGTTTGTGATTTGCAGTTAACAGAGTTGATTCCTTTTTTGGTTTGGCTTCCTGTTCTAACAGCATGTTGTGCAGGTTGATAGCTTTCAGCTTTTGCATGTCGCTTACTGCAACTTACAGTTACAATCATAAATCATTTTCTGTTTTTCATTTTTGTCCATTTTTCATTTTTACAGTGCGAGAAAAACGAAAGAGCCTCTTCATCAATAATGTGAGTGCAGAGTAAAAACTAAATTAAGTTGTTGATCATCAGTTTTTAATGCAATTCTTCTTGTTAAATATGATGTTGCACATCACTGGATTCCCAGAATCATGTGGGTCAGACAAAACAACGCTCGCTGTAATCCAGTCTCTGTGTATGTGTGTGTGTGTGTGTGTGTGTGGGGGGGTGTGTGTGTGTGTGTGTGTGTGGGTGTGCGCGTGTGTGTGTGCGTGCGTGTGTGTGCGTGTGTGTGTGTGTATGTGTGTGTGTTTTTGTAGCACGGCAGTCTGAGGAGAAAATACAGCTCCTGCTCAACCATCTTCCTGGACGACAACACAGTCAGCCAGCCCAACCTCAAATACACCATCAAATGGTTGGAACATGAAAACTGTGCATTCATAGCAAAAATATTTCTGTTTTCTGACTTTTTTCTTTTCTTTTGCTTTCTTAGCGTCACTTTAGCCATTTACTACCATATAAAAAACAGGTGAGGAGCCCTGACAGGCATCATCTGTCCACTTGATGTAAAATTTTAGATTAAGGATTTTTTTTCTTTTTGTCACTTGAAATTTCTGAATCTGAACTGAATCTGTAGCGTTTTATTTTTTTGGACGTTCTGTTGTTGCTTGACATATCTTAAGTTGAATCTTTAAATTTATGTCCAAAACTTCAAAATAAATATTTGTTTCCAATTGCAGAGACACAAATGGAGGCATGCTGTTGGATATCTTTGATGAAAAGCTTCATCCTCTCTCAGTGAGTTGTCTGATTTTATTCTTTTGCATGTTTTGCATGCTATGTTAGATTGTGATCTTGTTTCCGTAATACTGCACAACGTTGTGATAGAAAAAAGTTCATATCACTTCAACCTTTTCATGTTTTCTAACATTGTAGCCATAAACTAGAGAATTAAGTTGAGATTTTATGTGATAAAAGTGAAAGAAACACAGTCCAAATATATAATTGTTACAAATAATGATTGAAAAAGTGTGACATGTATTTGCATTCACTGTCCTTTACTCCTAAGTAAAATTCAGCGCAAGCAGGTAATCTTATATTGCAAAACAAAATGGGAAAGTCTTCTATATGTAGATATGAAAAGTTAGTAAGACATCCCAAAGATTTGCAAGTATAATTGCAACAAAAGGGGATTTCACAGAATTTTGTTTTAGTTTTACAACAGGAAAAATGTAGTTCTTTAATATTCATGCATGTTTTTGTCAGAAGGTGAGAAATGTGAAAAAGAGTTAGTGATATAAATTATTTTTTAAGGTAAAATGTGAGGAATGTTTTGTTAGTAAGTTTTTATTTATAGGATTATTAAAGAGTTTATTCAATCTGGGGGTAAACTCTTCAATAATTATTTAAGTCCTTATGGATTTTGGTGCCAGCTCTCATATTTTATTAAACTATATCCTGATGTGTAAGAGCTTTAGAGTCACTAATAACTTCCTTTTTTCATTTCTGTCCGTGTTTTGCTCCCGGTCTTCCAGAAATCAGAGGTTCCCCTGGACTACAACCAGCATGACCCGGAGCAGAAGCAGATCTACCGCTTCGTCAGAACCCTGTTCAGCGCTGCTCAGCTCACGGCTGAATGTGCCATCGTCACACTGGTGAGATTTCTGATCATACTGCAAACATACGCAACTCGTTCCTTAATGTGAAACAAAATGTGGAAAATTACTTCCACCGGTCTTTGCATTAAACGTGCATTAACTTTTTTTGCAAAGGTTCTCAGAAGTAGAAGGAGGAATTCAGCACAGAGTGAATGAGTACTTGCAAAGTTATTCAGGCATAAAATTGCATGAGTAAAATCATTTTCTTGTTTGCACTGATTTGGCTCTGTAGGTGTACCTGGAGCGACTGCTGACTTACGCAGAGATTGACATCTGTCCTGGAAACTGGAAGAGGATTGTTCTGGGCGCCATTCTGCTGGCCTCAAAGGTCTGGGATGACCAGGCTGTCTGGAACGTCGACTACTGTCAGATCCTCAAGGACATAACCGTGGAAGACATGTGAGTCAGCTCTGTCTGCGTGCTTTGGTTCGATTTAAAAGGACCAGATTCGAGTGCAAGTTGCACAGAAGATTGTGAGGCTTTAATAGCGAAGAAAGCAGAACTTAGGAACAGTTTAGCATAATCAGAAAATAGTGACGGGTTCAAGCTTTCAGTTTTTGGAAGATGTTGCCGACGCAGACTGGATAAGTTGGATGGATGGATGTAAATAAAATAAAGCTAAGCAAAAAAAAAACAAAAACAAACATATATTGGATTTATTTGGATGCAAGCGCAAGCAGTGCAGTATTTTATGTTACCTTTAAGAATCTCAGTTTTTTCTGTAAACGTGCAAAACTCACCACAGTTCAAAATCACACCATGTAAAATTAAACAATTATTTATTGGAACTTTAAATGTGACAATTTATGTAATAAAGAGACAAACTAAAGCGTGGCCGGAGAACTGTTCAGATCTGTTTTCCTTACCCCATAAATATTCTACATTTAGTAATTCAGGAATAAGATCAAATGTTTTATGTTTCTTATTTTTAACCAGGAATGAACTGGAGCGCCAGTTCCTGGAGCTGCTGCAGTTCAACATCAACGTTCCGTCCAGCGTCTACGCCAAGTACTACTTCGACCTGCGATCGCTGTCAGAGTCCAACAACCTGAGCTTCCCGCTGGAGCCGCTCAGCAGGGAAAAGGCCCAGAAGTTAGAGGTGGGAACGTTTTCATCCAGAAGGAAACAATGTGTTTTCATCAGACTGTTTCCTTTACAGTAGTTTTGTCATGTAGTTGTTTTAAGGCGGCTTTTGGGGAAGTTCTTAAATCTGGTGGGATCAAAGAATAAAAATGTATATTTCTTTAAACAGACATTGTTACAGTATTTAACCTAAATGTGGTATGTGATGATTATAAGGTAGAGATCATTTTACTTGTCACCAAGTAAAATATATTGTTTCCATTGAAGTCTGTTGTAGAAAGAAGAAGCTTTTTTTCTTATTCTGATGTTTATCAGGAAACAGGAAGAGAACAATTAAATTAAACAAAGAAAAGAGGGAGCATTCAGTCCTCTCTGCAATGTGGTAATACATTCCAGCAGCAGCTAATTTTTCCTTAAACCATCCCCATTATTTAATCAATAATTATCCAAGTTACACTTGGTTGCACACACTGATGTGCAAAAATCCTTAAAATCAACCAATATTTTAGGTTTTTTTTGTAGAAGCTGCTCTGACAATGTTTTATTTTAAAAAAATTATTCAGTGTAACTTGTTATTTTTATAATATCAGAAACATTTTGAGTTGTTGATTCTTGGGGTATGGATGACATGGCGTCTTACACAATAAGATTAGGACTCTCCATGTGAATCTGGTGGGACACAAAGGAGAAAATGTGCAAATAAATCTCTTGGCTACTGTTAACTGGTTACATGTTTGCATTTACTGCATATCTTTATCAGTGGTTTCCAAAAGCTTTGAAGTTTCAAAATGGGACAACATTTCATGAAATATCAATGACAACATTTTTTTGGGAAATTTTAGGTATCTTATTAGTTGCAGCAAATTGGACAAAAAAAATTATTTCAGAATTCTGACTTTTTAAAAAAATTTTCACTGGCCTTAATCTTCACTGTAGCAAATCATTAAGACAATAAAAAACAGATTCTTAGTTACATTTCTACAAAATAACCTCAGTGGCTTAATTATGACAAAATGTGTGTCCTGCTGTGCCAAAAACAAAACTCTCTCATCATTACTGGATTTTTTTCCCCTCTTTCCAAAGGCCATTTCCAGACTTTGTGATGACAAATACAAAGACATCCGGCGAGCAGCCAGGAAACGCTCGGCCAGCATGGACAACCTGTGTGGGAGACGATGGGTTCCTGCAATCCTCTCCTAACCACTGATCACCGTCCAGGAGCCTCACGGCACTGACTGGATCCTCAGTGCAGAACTTGATGGATCTATGTGCAACACTGGATTTGGAAGATAAGACACCAGAGAAGTTGGTACCTTAACACGATGCCTTCGCAGTGCCTCGACTTGTCTACTGACTGGGAAGATGCAGGAATTTTTGAGTTTTCCTTCACTTGTGAAAAGACAAACGGCTTTGGACCGAGTCCTGGGTGAGGAGAAGCCTTTCAGGACATGACTCTGTGAAACACCTGCTCATTTTTCCAGGCTTCTCCTGAATATGTCTGAAGATATACGTCTAATATAATCTTTTGTTCAGACAACCGTACAAAGAATATCATTTATTTTGCTCTACAATTCAAACATTAGCCTAGTATAGAGCTTTTTACTTGTTATTTTTTCCTTTTGATAGTCTTCTAAATAATGAAAGTGTTCTTGAAGGTTTACAGTATTTCTGGTACATTTAATACTCAGGTAGAACATTAAATATGTCAATTCCCTGTGATGCTCCATATTTTATATATAAAGTCGGGAACATTTGGAAGTAGCTCAGACTGTACATAGAAGGTGCCAGGAATTATAAAATTAGTAATAATGTTCATTCAGACAAGAGTGACAGTTTCTTCTTTTGGGGTCAATTTCAGTTAAGCAATAGGAGAAAAGTTTTTTTTTTTTTCTAAATAGTGTTTATAACATAAAATCCATATTTTTCCCCCAATTATCAGTATTATTATGATCTGGCTGTCAGTTTTAACATGTTTTTCACAGTGGACTACAGGACACCTCACTCTTATTTGAGAAGATAGAGCAGCTGACAAGTAAAACCATCTTGTTGGGACTCTGTGTCCATAAAGATCTTTCTGTTAAATCTTTTTCAGATAAAAAAAAATCTAATTTGAGTTATTTTGTGAAATTTTCTCAAAGGATCGATTCTGTGCCGACAGGTCAGTTGATACTTTAAATGTTGAAAAGTTTCTTTAAAGACACAATGCAGATTTTTTTTGAAGTGTTAACATGGAGAATCATAGAGACGCCTAATTTTATCATGGTTCCTCTAAGAGAAAATGTCTCCCAGTGAAATAACCCAAATGTTTAGTTGATAATGCAGAAGCATTGTTGTGAATTTTTCAAGCTGTAATATTTCTACATTTTACAAAAATGAAATATGCTGACTGCCTATGCAGAGCAGAACTTACTGTTGCCACAGACAGCAGAGCAACTTAGCTGCATTTTATCCATGCAAGAATTTATGACAATTGAATTCCTGTTGCAGAATTTCTGTTAAAAATATTCATAAAGCTCCACATAACCTGACATAAAAAAAGCAAAACTGAACTTTTTATGTAATAGAAAGTTTCATGTAAGAAATGATCAAATTTGTCATTTGGTGATGTCATAAAGTTGTGGAAGATAAACCTGAACAGCAAACTGCATAGTAGACGGATCAGCAGCATTTTTTCCTAGATTTCTCAAGTTTTTTTTTTTGTTTGTGTTGCTGCAGGCCTCAAATAACCCGTGAAGCATAAAAAACATCTCTATAAATCAACTCTAAAGTCCAGATTAAAGGCAGGAGAATGATCAGAAAATATTAGAAGAGGAACAAGAGTTATTTAGTCAGTATTACATGATATACCTCGTTTCCAGTCTTACATGCGTCTTTGTTCAGTGTCTCTTATTATCTGCTACATTAAAAATAAGTTTTACTGACAGTTAATGGATCCCTGTTTTTACTGCCGGGTGAAAAAGACAAATATGTTTTTGTTTAAAACCTCAACAAATGGTGCAAACAAAGCTGTTTCCTGTTTTACGTGATTAAACAAAACTAATGATTTTTACAAAAATGAAATAAAACTGTAGCAACCAAAGACTTTTCTTTATCAGACATAATTTAGACCCTTTTGAAACATAAATGTATTTTTCCCCAGCATGTTTTCTAAAAACAAACATCTTCATTCTGTTAAATGATCCATACTGTCAGCATCAAGCAACATTTTTGTGTTCAATTAGCACAAATATATTGTCTCTCTGGAATTAGTCTGATTACTAAGCTAGTAATGCATTTATTTATTTTATGAATTATCTTTGTACAGTTTATAAAGAGTGCAGATTCTCAGAAAAGGTTGTTATAAATTATTTATGGTTTTGTTGATTTGTGTTTTGTAATAAAAGAAGATACTCTTGTTTAGTAACTGTGAGTCCATCCATCCATTTTCTATACACCCTTGTCCCTTTGTGGGGTTGGGAGGGTTGCTGGTGCCTCTCCAGCTAACGTTCCAGGTGGGGTCACCCTGGACAGGTCACCAGTCTGTCGCAGGGCAACACAGAGACAGACAGGAGACACACTCAGGGAGAATTTGGAGAGACCAATTAACCTGATAGTCATGTTTTTGGATGGTGGGAGGAAGCCAGAGTACCCAGAGAGAACCCACCATGCACAGGGAGAACATGCAAAAAGACCCCGGGCCGAGAATCGAACCCAGAACCTTGACTGTGAGTTAACAGCCCTAACTGTGAGTCACTGATGCTAATTTCTTAAGAGTTGCAAGAAAAACACCATCTTTACTAAAGCCAAGCAAATTCAAGTTGCAATTCAAATTCTTAGTTATCTGAATGTGTGAAATCACTTCACCAGTAAAGTAATGATTTCCAGAACAAACTGTTAACTTTCAACATTTTGTTGTACTGGTTTCTTTACCTGTAAAATATCTGACAGTTGTAGCTCATCCAAAATTCTGTTTTCTTTATTTTGTAAATTCTGCAATAAAAAAAAAACAGTGAAAGAGTCAAATCAGCTAAAGTTAGCTGGCTGAAAATAATAATAAAAAAGATTTAAAGGCGTTCAAAAATGAAATGTTTGGTTTGTAGTTTGGAGAGCGGTCTGACAGTACAGCAGCCTCTCTGCTCAGCTGTTGTCTGGATAACCGAATGTCTGCTGCAACAGACACCCTGACCTGACCTTTGACCTTTCACATGACCACCTGAAGACCCCGAGACGGACAGATTCAGGTCAGAAAGGCTCAAATTACACGAAGACTTCTTCCCTCTAGGATTTATCCTCAGCTTAGCATGAAAGCAGACCTTTGCCTTTTGACTTATGAATGTCAGAAAGTAATCGACAGAGGATTATTAAAAGATCACATTACCACAAGTTTATTTATGATGAAGGGTTTTCTTAATTTAGGCATTATTCTGACAAAAACAAAGTCTGTGTTATATTTCATTTTGTAAGACACCAGAATTTGCACATAATTTTGTTTCTGTGTGTTTTAATACAAATTTAAGCAGATATTATGATCAGATTCTGACTCAGCCTTCGTACCAAGTACATTTTACTTTCACTTGTTATGTTTTTGGATAATTTCTTGTTAATTGTACTTGATTAACAACATATTGAAGTAATGATACACTTGAATTCAAATTTAGGCTCATCTACCCACTTCAGTTTTTTTTTACTGTTAGTTCAACTTCACTTCTTATCACTTTATTTGCAGGAAAATTGTGGCTTATACTGCCACCTAGTGGCCGGTTAGCCAATAGAGGCTATTAAACTTAGAATTACTATTATTTTGAGGCGATTTAAAACAAAAACACATGTATCAGATAAATAAACAAATTATACATATAGAAATTTTACCTAAAATAAAATTAATAAGAATGATTACATTTAAAATCAAAGTAATAAAACTGCCTATACAAAGGGGTAAAATAAGGTTGTTGAACTCAAATTTAAACAGTTTTATGCTCTTAGCCATCCTACCATGGACTGGTGAATGATGACAAAAATAAGTTATATATTTTTAAAAAATCCTGGTGTGTCAGATATAAAACTCTGAAGCCAAGAGCTCGATTTGTGAGTTATGTTCTGGACGTCGATACATCAATCTTCCTCCCAGCTGGAGGTAATCCAACCTGCATCATCCTGAGGTGCAGCAGCGCTCTCTGATGTCATGAGTCAGGGAAGAAGGAGATTGGAAAAATGGAAAGGAAAAAGAACATCAGCAACCATCAGCACATCAGAGAGGATGTCAAAGGCATCCAGAGTATCGATCCCACAGCATGCTCCTCACCTCCGAGGCTGAGAGGTGGGTTAATCGGCCGGATGGAAGCCTGGGTGGTCCCTGGTGCCTCCAGCTCGCAGGATAAAATCCATTTTGTCTTCCCTTGATGTTCATGATGGAGGAGTAGCAGTGGGACCAGCAGAGTAATTGAGGAGCGTTGTGTTGATGAATACTGAATAGTTTTCAGTTATTGTGTTAACTGAAGCTGAAGAGTTTCCCTTTTGGGACCGTTTGGCTGCATTTGATTATATTTAAACAGATAAAAAGAGAGTATTTAAGTAGGACCTGTGGGGTTTTTTCTCTGCAAATGTTCCTTTCCTGCACCTGAGGGAAAACTAAACTCCAGAATGAACTACTTTTGAAACCGTTATGACAAATATAAGCTGTTGCACACGTCTAATCAGGACATTTGGCACAGCTTGTATATCTGTGAAGCCTTAGGGACAAATAAGGTCTTAACTTTTTATTTGTAGGTACAAGGAGAACTGCATAAAATCTGGATTCTCCTCAGTGAATCATATTCATATTTTCCACCAGGAAAGCATCAGTCAGGTGGTTTTTAGTGCAGGACTCAACCAGCTACATTATAACATCAAACAGCTCCTTTTCATTTGCGATCTACCAAACACTTAAAGATAAGTCTAAAATAAAAAAAAGAAATAAACAGGTTTCTTTTACAATGAAAATCAAAACGTCAGCATTCCTCCCCTGACATATAAAGGTGACTTGTCCACCTCTAGGTGGCGCTAGCTGCTAAACAAAGATGGTCACTTTATCAAACTGGGTTAAATAATTTGGTGCCACATGCAAGATTTTAATCACTGTCATCTTCTGCTGAGATAAAGTGATTAGTGAGTTATATTTACTCTATTGTGTTTACTTTAGTACTTTTTTTTCTTACTTTGCATCAAAGAATCGGAGGGCAAGTAAATAAAAACTGTTTTAACTTTCACACATTACCTACTCTCTCTAGTGACACTTTATTTTAATGCTTTTATTTGTGAAAAAGTGAGATTTGCAAATCAGTGTTTGTTATTCCCTAATATGCTTTTTACTTGTTTTCCATTTTCATAATCATTTTTATCAGGATGTACTCAGATTCTTTGTTTTTATCAGTCTGCATCATTTCTAAATTTTAAGGAATTTTTTGTAAGACTGCTTTTTACCTCTACTTTAGTATTTTATTAAAGTAACACTCGGTTATGATTATGATAAATTTGGCTAGCCAAATTGTTTAAGCTTTATAATGCAAATTAAGCTCACAAGGTTCCTACAATTTATCCAGTACCAATAAAAATCTGGTTGAGTTTACAGCTTGCAGCACTGTTATTGTATAGGATTTATTTTATAATACAAATATACTTATTATTATTATTTTGTTATTGCTCCACTTGTTTTATCAGAACAGGTCTATCTTGGATCTCAATGAGACATAAAGGTAAAATATAATTAAAAAATTAAATATGTAATTGTATGGTCTTGGTTACTGAGGTATGTTTATCTAAATTCATAAAGTATTACTTTATTGGAAAAGATTACATTTCTTTTATTTAAAAAAAAAGCTCGACAACTTGAGATTTTAATAAAATGAAACATTTTTAATGAGCTTGAATTAAACAAATACATTCTATATTAGTACATTTTGCACACGTAACATTAATTTAATAATTCCTAGCAATGCATTTTCCCTTCCCGGGTCTTCTGGTTCATCCCTTCATGCCTTCAGGCACCAACAAGCGAAGATCTTCTATCATGGCAGGACCTGTCACTTAGGTCTGTTTAAGTTAAACTGCGTTGTAAATCAGCCGTGACGTGACAATAGCAGTCTGTGAAAGCTGAAGACTTCCCACCCAGCTTTGTATACTCTGTGGAATGGTAACGTTCCAGTAGCTATGCGACCTTTAATGGCCCACATAAGCCATTCAGACATGTTAACATGATTTATTGTGAACTAATCGCTGTAGGACATCTAATTAGATCATTACACAGAGACTTCATTCATAAACAGCCTAATTGGAGCTAATGAAGAAGGAGCTGGATTCTCTGGGTTGCACCAACAGGAGCTGTCCAGGACGAGCGCCTCCTGAGCTGACAAGTCAGCGCTTTGTTTATGTTGGGAGGAGATGGATCAGGCATGACCTCTCAACCTGTTTCCTCTGTGGATTTCTTTTAGATGGGTGGGGGGCTTGAAGAAACATGCTCACGTCGCTGCCACTGGAGAATGGCACACACATGTGCAACGCTGGAAAAGAAAGCAGCATGCCTCGAGTTTAACAAGCGCAGACAGAGCAATTTGTTCTCATTGGAAGGTCCGACCCGCTGCAGTTAATGATAAATTCAGGAAGATAAACAGAATCACTAAAACAGACTTTTTAGACGATTTTATATACCTGCAGGTGACTTCACGGTCTCCTCTACTGTGTCTTACAAAATATTTTTCTTTATTCCTAAAATATGTAACAGCTTTTTAAAAATTGCAATCACAGGTTTTAATGTATTTTGTTGGGATTAAGTGGAATTGCAGTGGACAAATGTAAGTTTATTTAATAAACAAAAGCTCTGAAAAGTGTGGAATGCATCTGCATTCAGGCTGCCTGAGTTCATTCTTCTTTTTTAGGAAAACATTTTGCTGTAATTAGAGCTGCATTAAAATAGGAGCACATGTGAACATATTTTGCAAGTTTGAACTCAGGCATGATCTGAATTTTGAATAATTCTTACACATATATATGGTTTGATCTAATGCAATGACATCTTTGTTGTGGAAGGTGAACTTTTACCCCAGCCTCAAGTCTTTTTCAACATCTAACAGGTTGTGTATTTAGATCCATCCATCTTCCACCTTTCCTGTCTCTGCCAAAGTAAAACATTCCCACAGCATAATGCTGCCAAGACCATATTTTACAGAGGAGGAGGTGATGAGCAGTTTTAGAGTTTATGATTTATGAAGAGCATAACTACTCGTGTTCTGTGACAAATCTCTGAAGTCTTCACCAAAAAGTTAGTCTTTATATAGAGACAGGGATTGATGGCACTTCAGGTTCTTAGTTTAAAAAAGGAGAAAATCATTGATCATTTTCTTTCAACATTAAATCTGTAGATACCCAATAAAACCAGTTGAAGCCTTTAGCAAGGCACTGCAGACGCTTCATTGGTTTTAATGGGAACACTTGATTTGACTAAAATTAAAGACTTGGATTGAATGTAATCTAATAAAAATAAATGTTTGTTTTCAACATCTTAACATCTGTTTTAAACTGAAATTATAGGAACAGAACCAAATTAAACGTTAGAGCATGCAATTTTTTTCCACCTTCAGTTTAACAAACAAACGAAAATACATTTCAGTTTCTTACAATTGCACCACAAGGTGGCAGCATAAGTTGATGAAAAGTTTCAACCTCATTAGGTTTATTTATGTTGCTCCATTAAGGCTTCCCACTGTCTTTTCTTTTGAGTTAATCTGAAAACTTTATTTTCTTCACTGTGAGACGATAAAAACCCCAATCTGATGCACACTTGTAACCGCTGGACACAAAACATCTCCAGACCTCAAAGCACCACTGACTGACCGTGTTTTCCTGCAGAAGACTAACGGACCACACACTGATCGGGCCGTAATTACCTTTCCATACAGCACAGAGGGAGTCAGCCGGCCGGTTACAAGCCTGTCCCTCCAGTCTGACATCTTAATTAGAAGCCTGAGGCTCAAAGGGCTACAATGTAAATAATATATCCTATTTGGAGTCATTTAATCGTCTACCTAATGCATCCTTAAATAAGCAAAGTATATAAGTTTCTTTATTTTTGGAAGCTTTCATTTCACCAAAAGCAATTAAATCTGGACAGCAAGAAATATGTTCCACTAGTATTTGTACACCTGTGTGAAACATGGAAAAAAAGCAGGAGATCATTTTACTTCAAAATGTACTTTTTGAATGGAAACAGATGAGGAATTAATAGTAAATATGTATTTAAAAAGAAAACCATCTGCAGTTATTTTAATCAAATATTTACACCATTTCAACAAATGGTGTTTTGCAATAAAGCACAAGTAAAAAAGATCCATTAAAATCCTTTTTATTTTCAAAATAAAGTTTTCTATCAAAGTGGGAATTATACATATTTACAGTCTTGTGAAATTACATATACAAATATACAGAGTATGTACAACAATAATTATATAAATACACTCTATACAAGCTGATGCAACCCGTATGAGGCAGTTTTAAGGCATTGAATGGATGGAGAGCGACAGCTCGGCTTTGGGCTGCTTCAAGCAGAGCGCTCTCATTCTGGATGTTTAAGACACAGCGGTTCTTCACAGTAGGAAGAAGAAGAGCCCCAGGTATAGCACACAGCCAGGGCCGGCCTGAGGAATAACCAATAGTGGACATGTCGACAAATGTGGCAGCTTAAAGAAAACCTTTACAGCTAGAAAGTTTTGGTAGCTGTCATAGTTTCAAGTTAAGTTAAAGATTTCTGCTGACTGTCAGAGAGAAAGTGAGTTAGTGAGAGAAATAATGTCTCGTTTTGTCATTGTGGCCACTGATTAAATCAGAAAGAGCAGCTAGCGTTTTCATCTACATGTTTTACTGAGCAGCTTGGTAAATGCACATTTAACCTTTTCACTGGCACAATGGAGAATTAATACAGAACTGGTAGAACATTATTAAAGTCTGTTGTTTCCAAGACTGCTGATGAACTAGTCTGACTGACTCTGACAAAAAGAAAACCTAAAAACACTCAAGCTGATCGATGAGTTTTAGCAATCAAGTGTCTGTATAGATTCTTATTTTACTTTATCCAAATCTGATGCTGCAACATAAGTTAGGTTTTTATCTGATAAGATTTTGATTCAGTCTTTGCAGCCTGGTACAATATATAATAAATAAGATGAATTTAATTAACTGCTGGCTCATTAGTTAACTGTAAAACGGCTGTATTTGATGCAGGATGCAAAGAAAAATGAATAAAGAAAAGTTATTCAGCAGAGCTGAAGGATGTCATGCAAACATGGATGAATCCTGCATATTAATGTCATCAGTTGCATTCAGTGGTAGAGTGACTGTGTGAGTCTAAGCAGACTTTTTAATTATGACTATTAACATACAATCAGCCAACTGAAGACGTGACAACTTACCCAACCCAAATTGAAATGTTAAATTTCAGAAACATTTAAAGGTCACAATTTACAAACAGTGGGAGCATTTTAAAAAAATGAAGTTTATACTTTACCCCCCTGCTTAGTCTGCTTATGCCTCTGGCCGGCTCTGGATGTATGCATTCATTTAATCCCAGATAAGACTCTGCATTCTTCAGGGCAGGTACATTGTTCTGCTGCTGCTGACAGGCTCATTATTTAAAGAGAAGCCATTAGGCGCTCATTAATGTGCTAATTACAACACGCTGATGGACAATCCCAACACAATTAGTCAGACCCCCCGCCCCCAAAGTTAAACCCGTACGTCATTTGGATAAGGCAAAGGAGCACGTGTTCAAACTCATCTCAGAACTTTTTTAATAACACAAGGGCCAATCCGTCATCTTGGAGTCTCAGTTTTTAATAATTTATCTAATAAAAATATTCCAAAGAGCGGGTTTTTACAGTTTTAGGCGTCCGTGCACCCTCAGCATCCGCGCTCAGACCCGGGACAGAGGCATTTGTTTGGGGCAGGACACTGAGCTGGCCGTCCCGGATCTCCAGGTCAGTCCGGTACTCACGTCGCTGTACATGGATCCCGCTGACGCTTTGCTCCCCCAGCAGCAGCGCGTGCAAAAAGTCCGCCAGGACTCCAGGGTTTTCCCTGACCAGATCCAGGCCCCCGAGGTGATCCCCACCAGGAGACACATGAAGTACTTCAGCATGAACACGGCATAGTCCGGCCTCTGCCTGCTGCGGTCCGTTACGCACGTACAGTTATGCGTAATCTCCCACGTCTGCCTGTTGTGCTGCTCGTAAAAGTAGCATGCCACTATGACGGTGGCCGGGACGGTGTAAAGAACCGTGAAAACGCCAATCCGGATCATAAGGCGCTCCAGTTTGTCAGTCTTGGTGCCGCCTTGCTTTATAACGCTCCGGATGCGGAAAAGGGAGACGAACCCGGCCAGAAGGAACATGGTGCCGATGAAGAGGTAGATGACCAGCGGGGCAAGCACAAACCCCCGCAGGTTATCCAGGTTCTGGTTCCCCACGTAGCAGATCCCAGCCACGGAGTCCCCGTCCACCGAGCTGAGCGCCAGAACCGTTATGGACTTCAGGCTGGGGATGAGCCAGGCGGCCAAGTGGAAGTACTGAGAATAGCTGGCGATCGCCTCGTTCCCCCACTTCATACCTGCCGCCAGGAACCAGGTGAGGGACAGAATCACCCACCAGATGGAGCTGGCCATGCCGAAGAAGTAGATGAGCAGGAAGACGATGGTGCAGAGCGCAGGACCCGTGGTCTCATAGTGGATGTGCTCTGCGCCGCTCTCCCTGCTGCAAGCCACTTCCTCATGTCCGGCGATCAGCCTGACGATATATCCCACCGACACGAACATGTAGCAGGCAGAGAGGAAGATGATGGGCCGCTCCGGGTACTTGAACCTCTCCATGTCTATGAGGAAAGTTGCCACTGTTGCAAAAGTTGAGATGAAGCAGAGGACGGACCACAATCCGATCCAGAACGCCGTGAAAGTCCGCTCCTCCTGGGTGAAGTAGGGGTTGTGGCACGGCATGGCGCAGTTGGTGATCTGTCCGGTCTTGACGCGGTTGTGCAGCGGGTGGCCCTCCGCGGTCACGGGCACCATGGGCGCGCGGCAGAAGCAGCCCGTCTCGCAGGGAGACGCGGCAGGTTTGTGTTTTCCGGGGAAGCCTCGGCCGTAGCCGCTCTTCTTCTTGTTGTACGGCTTCAGCGGCCGGTTGGTCGGCTTGGCCAGCACGGGAGATGCGGTGGTGGTCTGGCTCCGGTTGTAGTCCATGCACAGGGTGTCCTGGTTGCCCTGTTCGGGCAGCAGGTCGCACCTCATCCGGTCCGGCCACGGGAAGCCGTACTGGCTCATGAGCGGCGCGCAACCAGCCTTGGCCCGCTCACACACGCTCCTGCACGGCGGCAGCGGCTTCTTATAGTCCTCCAGACAGATCGGCGTGTACATGCTGCAGAGGAAGAAGCGCAGGTCCGGGGAGCACTTTATCTCCACCAGCGGCCAGAACTGGTGCACCTCCAGCCCGGCTTCGTCCTGGGTGTCGTGGTTGAACTGGTTGGGCATGTAGGTGTAGTTGTACCCGATTCCTTTGCACAGAGGGACGGATATCTCCTGGCACTGGAGCTCCTTGGCCGCCTTGCAGCGCGTTGAGTGCAGGATGAGGACAAACAGGACGCACCAACACGGGACGCGCACCTCCATCGTTGCCTTTTGTGCGCAATCAGTCCAGGACAAAACTGACAGAAAACTTGCGCTCTGCAAGGGAGTCCGGTTAATCCAGAAAGTCTGTCAAACTCATACTAAATCTCAGGAAGTCAGCGTGACTTTTCAGTTCACATAAACCCAAAAGGAAAACGTTACTGTCGCGTAATCCGGAGCTCCTGCCTGCCTCCTCGCTCTCCTTTGTGTCAGTGCTCGCCGTGTCTGTGCATGCATGCTCTGTGGCTGACAGGCGGGCTGCATTTTATATGAGGAGAAAGAGGACACTCCCCCCGTAGGGACAGGAAGGGAGTTCAAGTCAATCAGGAGTTCCTTCTGTAGGTGTTTGCTCAAAATGTTCACCCTGGAGGAAAGGGTTACGATCACTTTGTCCTTGTTTATGTTACGCAAAACGCTTTACAAGAAGTCTGTCTCTCTCTCTCTCTCTCTCTCTCTCTCTCTCTCTCTCTCTCTCTCTCTCTCTCTCTGTGTGTGTGTGTGTGTGGTGATTGTTTGGGAAGAGCGTCGTGGGTTACAATAGATACATTATGAAGGAATGCAGTTAGGCATCCTAATTGTTCGTGGTGAACTTACAGGTCAACTGATGGAGCTTTTTAGGTCAACAGATCGCAGCAATGAGGACATGAGAGCAGCACTCATTAAACAAAACGAGGCAAGCGCTGCTGACATGTGAAGGCGGTTCACATCTTTTTTATAAATTATAAACAAAATGTGTGTATTTATTGTCCAAGGTGTTCAGACTCTTGCAGAATAAAAGAAAAAAAAAATCTGTATAGATATTTACAAGAAAAAAATAACTTGTACTTTTTTATTTAATCTGTTGTATATAATTAGATTTAAAATTTCCTTACTGAGAGCAAAGCAGAATCTAAAGCCAAATTCCTTGTTTGTGTTTGTGCAAATTTAGAAACAAACTTGATTCTGATCATTTACTTATTTAGTTGTCCTTAATATATTCTAGCTACTGAAGTTGGGACCAAAACATAACATGACTGTTTATTAACAAATATTAATGGAAAATCTTCAATAGTTGAAAATAACTGTCACTATTCCTGAAAAAATCTTTTCTAAAATGTACAAAGCCAATCAGTGAACTCCCCATCGAAAGAATATAACAATATAACAATATATACGTTTTAGGAGATTCCTGTAATCAAAGTACAATAATTTAATCATTGAGTTTATTCACATTCCAACCACAAACTTCAATAGATTTGAATACATTTAATGTGAATCAGTTGTGAAGTGGAGGGAAAAGGATACATGTTCTTTAGATTTTCTGTTTAAATTTGACAAAATTCGCCCTCTCTGCTGTGACACTGCTAAATAAAATCCAGTGCAGCCAACTGCTTTCAATAGAGTTTACATGTGTCTAATTTAATCCCAGTATGAATCCAGCTGTTCTGTGAAACCTTCTGAGATTTGTTAGAGAACATTAGTGAACAAACAGCATCATGAAACCCAAGGAGCACAGCAGACAGGGTGGTTTAAAGCAGGGTTATAAAACAATATCCTAAGGTCTAAACATCTCACGAAACCGCAAAACTAAAACCATGAACACCAATAAACCTGACAGATCAGGCAGTAAAAGCCTTCATCAGAGAAGCAGCCTAGAGGAGAAGTGGTGAGTCTAAACCTGCTGGTGTAAAATACGAAGACGTTGTGGGAACATGCAGATATTCACTGAGTCTCCCAGAGGAGGGTGTGACTTTGTTCACTGTGTAAAAGCAGGTGGACTAACCGACCGCTTTGCCTTTCGCCAACCAGCAAACATTTGCAAGCTAATTTTTTATGCAGCCACCAACCCCCCCTAAGTTTTAATTTGCCAATAAGTTTGACAGAAGCCAATTTATTCATCGTCTGTCAGTAAGTGGTTTTGAAAACCGCAAGGGAACAATGATGCTGTCCATCACTCGCCCTCCAGGGGAGGCAGAGACTTCCTGCCTCCTTTGGATGCCTGACAATGTGAAAATGTACATGTAGCCTTGGAGTTGGATGTATGTGTGAAAGAATGAAACAATGTGTCTACATGCTCATGTGTATGGCTGCTTGTCAGAAGCTGGAATAAACAGAGAATGTGTGTGTGTGAGGATGTGTGTGTGTGTGTGTGTGAAGCGAGGTTACTACGGGCTTGTTAGCCCACAGCAGGGGGTCGACTTGCTCTAAAGAGAGGGGGGCTGTTTGTCTTAACGCTGCTGCCAACGTTTTACTCAGTGCATGCTGTGTCGGCGATTACCACGTCACACCAGCAGCCTAACAAACAGGGCTCTGTGTGTGTGTGTGTGTGTGTGTGTAAACAGTTTCAGAGCTCAGCCCAAAGGAAATAAGCTAACATAGGCAGATACAGCATTGTGATTGCACTAATTAAAGTCATTCACACTTATTATTGGATTTAGCAGCTTCAAATGGAGCTGAGACAGTTTGGTAGACAGACACAATGTTTCCAATCCACAGGTTTTATCAGAACTAATTAGCCCCCAAACTCCAGCGTTTGTAGAAGGGTGCGTGTTTTAGCTCGGTTTGACGTCTCATGCGAGTGACGTTGGAGATGAAAAAAGACTAATTCAAGATTCAAGATAACCTCTTGACACTCTTCCTATGATGGATATTTGTGAAAAAGTTTTGGTCAGAAATGAAAAACCTTCAATCTTTATGAAAGACGGATGGGAAAATATCTTGTGAATTTGTGCAGATTTTTGGAGTTTACCGACCAATGCCAAGATGTGGATGTACCGTGATAGACTGTTAATTTTTCCAGACCACCCACTATAGAAATATCAACTAAAAACAACAGGAAATTATGCAGTTTATACCAAAAAAGCAGCTTAAATCGGACAGAGGACTCCAGTAAATTGAATCTGGAAAAGTATTAAAATTTGATTCAAAAATTTGGAAGTACTCTGCAAGACGGCAAAACGGATCTTTGGCTTCCTCAAGCCTGGCCTTAGACATGTGACGATTAAATCTGTCAGTCGAAGACAGACATTCTACATGGTTTCATTCATGTCTGATGACAGTGGGGATTCAGGCCATGCTGGTTCACAGTCAGCACAGAAGTGTCTCATCCTGTTGCCTCTTTAGCTGCAAAAATGTTCTTCTGTTGGTGTCCGAGGGACAGGAATGTCTCAAACCTTGAAGATTTTTGTTGTAAAAAGAAATACATTAAACAACCTTTTTCCTGTCCCATTAGTTGTTTAGTCAGATTACTTCTAAATAATCATCACAAATCTACAGTAAAGTCTTAGAACTGCATCCAAATTCTACTGTAGCTACACTTGTGTAAACAAATGGGGTTTAATATGCTTTCATTTTATAGAAAAAGTGGCAGTTTAGTATCTCAGACAGTTTTTACAACAAAAAAACTGAAAAACTAAAAGAATAGTGCAATTTCATTGCTTCCGACTGGTAATGAAACTATAAATTCAAGCAGAGCTCTCCAGTCTTTTAGTTTGCAGCTGTTGTGTAAGAAGCTGAGCCAACTCTCTTCCAGATCCTGATCAGCATTCCTCATCACCCTCTCAAGCTTTCATTAAGCTGGGTCTGCAGAAGCTAAGCTCATGTAAACATTACAATCTGGATCCATGTGGATTCTCTTCTTGCATGATGAGAGGATCATGAGAAAAAAAGTTCTGCCAGTGGGATGGTAAGATGTTGCTGTTGAACCAACCTTCCAGACCTCTCAGGTTCTGGTTCCGCTCTGCATCCAGAACCAGAACCACACATGGAGAAGCTAATGGCAATCAGCTTTTATGCACCACAAATCTGGAAGAAACTTCCAGGAAAATGCAGCTGAAACTCTGAGCTCCTTTAAATCAAGGCTGAAAACCAGTTTAGAGTTTCTATTGATTGATAAAATATCTGCAACATTAATCAACATTTTGATTTTGGCATTTGACAAAAGTAATATTTATTGCTTGTTTCATCGTTGATGACTGCATGATGATTTTTTTGCAAATTGAACTGCCTGTTGCTGAAATGTGCTTTACAAATAAACTTGACTTAAACAAAACAAACAAAAAAAAACAAAACATAGATTTTTAAGGGCATAAAGCGAACTAAAAGGCTGACATGGATGCCTTTGCTTGATGAAGGAGGGCAGTTTAAGAAAAACCAGCAATGACAATGTCTGGTTTGAGTTTTTGGAATGGCAACTCAGTGCTTCAGAACATAAACGGTTTTCAAACCAGTTCATCTGGAGATGTTTAACCATGAAGAACATCAGTACATGCAGAAATGTTTTGTGTCTGATGTGTCTTTAACTCCAGCTGAGCGGTAGGATTCAGGTGAAAGTCATAAGAACCACCTCCCATCAGGGCCGGCTCAGAATGAGCATCAGTTACACCAATCGCTGTCTGTCGGACTGGAACCCGTATTGATTAACAAGCCTGATAGACTCGGTGGCCCCAGCCACCAACTGTCGACTACGCCTCCTGCCTTCTGTGTGCAGTGGAGACGGTGAGTTTAGGGTTACGCGCTGGCCCCCTGCATACCAAATTTAAAAGGGTGGAAATGGAATTACTGCATCTGCTTAGAAGTCGATTTCTGCATTCTGCAGGCTGGCCGACCCGCTCTGCCACACAGGCTCTGCTCTCGCGCTTTCCCACCCGATCTTTCTCCAGATTCTCCCAGGGCTCTCAGTGTTCCTGATGCCAAAGGGGGAAAAGTGGGTGTGTGGGGGTGTTTCTTACAGAGTCACTGAGGCATGCTGTGAAACTCTGAAATGTTTTTCTTTGTATCCTTCTCATGGAAAGTTTGGCCGTTTCACAAACTCACAGCCATTGTTTCTCTGCTAATATTTCTAATGATTAATATTCATTAATGCTGACTCTTGCTACTATTGTGGGTCAAGGCTTTGTGAGTCCCAAGGCAGACTAAAGTAGTCTGTGGAGAAAGCAGTGATAGTTGTAGAAGAACAGGTCTGTAGAAAGTCTTTGATGAGATTTTAGGTTAAAAACTACCTGAAAAGCTGAAAATCAGCCGGAATCAACTAAAAGATTCTGATGCATTTACAGGACACAAATACATTTTGTCACCTTTGCAAAATATTGGCCAAAGTCGTTTCTTGGCAAAAGTTTTTTTTGCGTGTTTTTGGCAAGCGATGACTTAGACCATTATTTTAGCCAAGTGACGATGTTATACTTTGAAAAACGTTTCAAAGTGGAGGCATATGTTTTTACTGTAGGGTGAGAAACCTCATCTGGTAACTTTAATGACCTCCCCAAACCTCTTCTGAAGACTTTGAGGCCTAAATAAGTTTAACACTCCAACGCCTGAATAAGACGCTGAACAGACGGCACCTTGACTGAATTATATATTTAATGTAACTGTTCACATCCCTTGCTGCCATGATTTTCCAGCTTATCACTTGAACAGGCTTATTTATACATGATTTAATTTCATTTCCTATTTAAGGGAAACATTACTATTGGGAAATTGTGTTTTTTTTTGACATTATCAGAATTTAGACAAAGGTTGTGGAAGCACAAACACTGTTTTATGTTCTTTCATTTGTGAAAATGTTTAAAAACATGTAGCCTACCTTTTTCCTTTTTCTTAGGAATAATGCTTAGAAGTAATGTGTTCATCCATCACACAGTTTGTTGGTGCAAAGCGACGGATTGTGGAACAGTTTGTGTTCAAACTTTTCAAGGTTCTTTACATGAGTCAGTTGTTATGGATTTCTTTGACCTTTCTGAACCAGCCAATGAAAGAGAATTTGTTGATGACACTCCTGTCTTGTACAGTTTGTTGTCTTTTTAACTTCTTAGTAAATCACAGAGGAGTGGAAGTCTCTAATTATCCAGCCATGACCGGCGGAAATTTGAGTTCCTGCTCCCTTCTGCTGCTCCTGGCCAGTGATGGATGGAGGATTTCTTCCTTCCTACCACAGGTTGGATTCCTCGGCATGCCTCTCTCCGGCATGTTTACTTAAAAGGCAGGCTACAAATCAGCCTGAGGTGGGTTGTTAGGCTTTAAGCAGTCACCCTTAACACACACACGCACACACGCACACGCACACACACACACACACGCTCTGATCGTGTGCGTGCACTGACAGTGTGTGTATTGTGTCGGCTCACCTTCCCTCCGTTCATTAACCAGAGCAAACACTGACACAAATCCCTCCCATCCAATCAGTCTACCGCCGGGCTGGGCCGTGACAGCTCGGTCTGTGTTAACCAACCCCTCAAACCAAACACACACGCTGATAGGAAGTTAATAGATAAATACCAGGAGGTGTAAAACTAAAAATTGGCTTAAAAACACAGAGGATCCCAAACACAAACAGTAAGCTTAGCAAGGTTTTGCTTTGTCCTCTTGCTTAATTTTAATGTGTGACTGTTTGAAATCCAGTAAAAATGCTGAGAAACATTCAGTTCATATCTGACACTTTGTATTTTAACATGAAAAATTATAAAGTCATGACTTATTAATCAAAACTTCCCAGTAAGTCTGATTGGCCTTAAACAGTAAAACAGACAATGAAAAATCTTTAGTTGCAGTCATATAAAAAAAAAAATCTGGACACAAAAAGATTCAGGTTTTTATTAAGAAAGTTTTTACAAATAATGTCTAGTCTAATATTTTATCCACAGAAAATGTCATTGAATCAAATTGCCTTGTTTTATTTATTAATTAAAAGTTATTTAGAGCTAACCTGCTGCTGTTGTTGGTTTAAGTTTCATGATCTGGTTTCATGATAACGACAAAAGTCAAATTAAAATCAATTGGTTTTTGATAGATGGAGATGGGTCATGATAAAAATATAAAGCTCTAACTCAAATTAAATTAATATTTTTTATCTGAAAATGTGATTTTACATCCTACTTCCATTAACTGTGGTTGTAAACTCCATTTGACTTGTTGACTTTGAAGAGTTAAGACAAATGTTGACCAAAATGTCTGAGTGGCTTCCTGCTGGTAGATCTCACCAACTGGCTTCACTTATTCTCAGTGCATCATAGTGAACAATGATTAGATTATATGAAATGCTTAAAAACAAAGTGTTGCAAATTGGGAACAAAACATTCTTAAGGTAGGCATGAGTTGACGCATAATCAAACCGAAATGCACACGGCTTCTTTTCACACCTGAAAGTCCAGGTTTGAAAACACAAACTGTAAAATAATTTAATCTGTTACAAGAAGAAAGCAGACAAAACAGAGACGTTTTGTGAGTTTTACTCAATGTGACCCAAGATTAGGCATAAATGTAACAAATTTGTTCTCATGCAAAAATTTGTGTCTACTTTGCCAGTTTTATATTTACTCCTGTTAGCAGTCATCTAAGCAAAATAGCAACAATCAGCATTCTTTTCCCACTTTAATTTTGTTGCATGTAATAAAACCTGCATGAGGTCATTTTTGCAAATCTTAGTTATTTGTGTGAAACCACAACCTTCGTCCCCTTCTTGCTATGTTGCAATTAAAGGTAATGAAGCAATAAACTCTGAGTCAGATGTGGAGGTTACATTGTAACGTTTACTCCCTGGGATGTTTTTCACATGTTTCACTCTATCTCTTGCACTTCTGACTCACAGTTTCAGGAGGTTTGGTTTCATTTTATGACCTTGGACTGCAATAAGCAGCTTTCATGATGGAGATGTCATTGATGTAAACTCAGGAATCGACAGTGATTATCTGTGAATTTCACTATGTTTTAATGCAAAGCTATTGAACTTATGGCTGCTTTGATGAAATAACCAAAATGACTCCAGAAACAATTCCTGTTCTATTCCTGACTGTAAAAAACTGACAGAATGAACTATTGACAGCGTCCTGCAGGAACACCCAGTAAAAGTTTGAGACAACCCTCCTACATCATTTTCCTGCCCAGAGCAGTTAGGGGAAGCAGGTGAGGTCATCATGACAAGTAAAATACTAAAACTGATAAGAGAAAATCAGTTTGTCCACTTGACTGTTTTATAAATCTGTCTTTTATATGATTTCAACATTTTTATGCTGGATTTGTGCTATAAAACTCATTTAAAGATTTTAAAAACTATATTTTTAGATTATGATCAACATTAAAATATAAGTTTCTCTTTCGGGGTCCCAGATTTATACGTTTGACTCCAGATGAGTCATGAACTGTATTGCACATTTAAGTGGCATCAAGGAAATTTCACCTTGACTCCTCCAAACATTCATCTTCGCATTGCGGCCAAACAGTTAAATCTTCCTCTCATCTACCTGGAAACATTTCTCCCAGAGGTGTTTGGTCCAATCATGAAAATGAAAATTGAACACTTGCACGCATGTCACGGCCTTTTAAACTCAAAAACCAAAATTATGTGGGAAAAGGCAGTGAGTGGCAACAGGTGACTTCTGAATGCAATTCTGACCTAATTTTTTGAAAAACATGTTATTTTTAGCAACAATCTGGACAAAATAATAACTGATCATTTCTACAGTTTAGAAGTAAACGAAAGCTACGTCCCATTGTCACAAATAATTGGCAAATAAAAATGACCAAAGTAATCACATTTACAAATTATTTACAGATTTAGCTTCCAAAGTAGCTTAGAGTAAAAACTGAATTGACAGAACTTATGATTTACAAGAATCCAACATAAATAGCTATAAAAACACATATACTCGAGTCTGTTAGCTAACATAAAAGTTCACACATTTAAATAAGATGGAGTGTATCTTTTTTCATTTTAAATAACTGGCTTGTTTTGCTTCTTTCTTTTGGCAGAAGTTTTATGCTTTACAGCTGCAGGAAATATTCGCTCTGAGTATGAAAACAAACATCTGGGATTTTCTTGACTAGAGTGACTTATATACACGTTATTATGGCAATTTTGGAAACCAGAGCCTCAGTAAAAGGTGAGACAGTAAATAAATAATTTAAAAGTATTTATGGAGAAATTTTGACCACTTGATTCTTCCTTCTACCACCTTGTAATCCCTTCATATGGTGGTTTATATGTAGTATGCATGTTAGCTGGTCTGTTACTAAACTGCGACTTGTTCCTCTGGCGTCATTAAGGCTCCTGGGCGACAGCGGCCTGTTCTTAATTAGCGACCACTGGAAACAGGCCCTGGCGTGTTTATAATTACGGCTTTCTTCAGTGACGATGACGTCTTCTTAGAGGTAAACACGGTCACTCGCCTGGCTCTGGCCCTGCACAGAGCTGAGGATTCATAAAGAGGCTTGACGACAGCTTCGCAGCTCTGAGGCGCTGGCCGTGTTTTACGAGCAGCTCGCAGCTCAGAGGGAGCCTGTCAGCGAGGCAGAAACAGTGACGGGGTGAGAAATGCTGAACTGAAAGCCATTAGTGTTCCATTAGCAGTGGAAACGAGAGGTGACAGCCGCTATTTTACACAAATCAACTCTGTAACTGATTGTGCAGTGTGTAATTATCCAAATAAAAGCTGTTTTTTGAGTAGTTAAAAGGCTTTAAATTAATAATGTGTCTCTCTTAACACTTATAGCGCGGCCATTTCTGCGACCCCCAACCTGCCCCCTGTTTTAGCTTTAATAGCTGAAACTATAACCTCATTATTCTGATTAATAATGATGTACAAATCTGAATGAACCAAGAGACTTTGTTCATTCAGCTCAAAAATGGCAAAACATATCAGTTTTTGGAAACCATGTTAAACATCCAAACCTCAGGTGTCTAAAGGTTACAGTTCTTAGCAACATATTTTACATTTTGCACCCAGAAATGATCCTCCTCTCTGTGCTGCTGATCTAGCTGAACTTTGATGAAACTTTTCCAGCTCTGCCTCTCATTTGTAAGCAGCCATCTCTCTCATGAATCATGTTTCACCTGAAGTTCTGGATGTGACCCAATCAGAAGCAGCATGAATGCAGCAGGGGATGAATTAGCAGCAACAGCATCATGTCGTATGGATTCAATCGATCGCGGTGATCAGAGATTACACGTACGTTTTGCATCATGTCAGTTTGACAAAGTGATATGTGCCTGCAGACTAATGAATGCTGCAACTATAAGCAGTAATTCTACACATTTTCCAGTCTATTAATGCTGATTGTGTTTGGTCTGATTCAGATAAGTTACTTCATTCTGCCCTAATAAGCATAAACCACTTAGAGAGATTTTTTTTAAAGTTTTTTGAGGAGTTCAGGAACTTTTTTGCATTCATATGTCTGTTTTATACAATAGTGTAGGGCCACTGCAGGCAGAAAAAACAGGAAGGATACATTTCCACCAAAAACAGTCAGAAATTTCCTAGAAAAAAATGACATTTGAGTTTCAAAAGTCAAAAATTTGCAAGAAAAAGGAATTATCAAGTTTCCATGACGACCTTGGATGCTACAAATGGTTGTTTGGGAGTGATAAGAAAAAATGGTAACACTTTATTTGAATAAGACTGTCATGACACTTTCATAAACATAACACCTGTCATAAACATGAATAAGCCTTCATAAATATTTATGACTGTTATCATAAAGCGTCATTCGGTAAATTACTGTTTAAACTTTACCTTTAATAACATAAAGTTACCTAATTTTTAAAGGGCAATCAGTAATACATTTATAATAAATTTATCAGTAATGATTTATTGGTTAATGTCAAGTTGTCATAACAAAGACATTTTGAATGTCAACTTTGTATTAAAAGTGTCGTAATTTACCGAATGACGCTTTATGACAACAGTCATAAATTCATGAAGGCTTATTCATGTTCATGACAGGTGTTTATGACATGTTTATGACATGTTTATGACAGTGTCATGACAGTCTTATTCACCCCCTTCAAATAAGGTGTTACCGAAAAAGTTTTTTATTATCTGGTGGAGGATTTGTTTAGCTGCTGGCCTGTTTCTCTTCTGAAGACCCTGGAAACCTGGACAGACTTCATGTCATCATTAAAGCCTTAAAATTGTTAATAAACTTTTGATGGACTCAGAAAACTAGAAATGAATAACCATTGGGTTTTTAGCAGGATTAAACAGTTTTTACTGTGATCATAATGATGCACTACAAGATTTACCAAGTTTCTAATTTTCTCAAAGTGACAACTGCTACGAGAAATTTATCTGAGCAATTCCTTTCTACATTTTCACTTGGTGATTGAGTATTTTACATTTTGGAGAACCAGTTTCCTTGAAACATTAAAGCCAACAGCGTAAATGTTAGAAACAGAGATGAGTCGTACAGCATCACCGTATTGCCTGGGTCATGCCCTCTACTTCTCGGGCAGGTTTCCCCTCATCCTTGTAGAGTCCCGCTTATCCTTTCTTCTTCTTCCTTTTCTTTATGCTGCTTCACAAGCTGTCAGATTGGAATACCTGAAGCAGTGAAGCTGGAAAAGCCATTTGAGATGGCTATCCGATTAGGTGCAGTTTCCTCTTAAAATAACGTGCATGCAGTTTCTTATTCTGACTGCTTGCCTTTTTCACCTGGAGGGTAAATTAGAATTGTTTTACTCATTTAGTAAAAATGTGACAAACATCCACTTTTCCTCAGACGCGTTAATAAACACTCCGGAAAACGTCCCACGCATGCAGGCACACATCTGCACATCTGTCTAAACTGTCAGCCAAGCAGATACTCAGAGTTTCTCTTACATTTACACTGTACACAAGTGTTCCTGCATAATATTTACCCATTTGAGCCCGTTAAGCATAATTTTCCACCGCATTAAGTCATGGTGTGTGGGCATAAACAATATATCTGTGTATTTGAATGCATTAAAGACAAAATAAAATCTACAATTAGCTCCTCCAAAATAGGAGTTTTGTGACTCTGTTTTCTGAAAAAAAAAAGTGTGTTGGCTGCTGCCAGTGTGTTTTTTCCATGCATGTATTTATGCCTGGAGGCTTGACAGATTCCACAGGAAGGTGAAGAGTCAACTTTGACCCAGAGAGGACCTGGCACACCAGAACCTGGTCTGTCAGCCCAACTGTTCACACTGTAAGTCATTTCCACCTCAGAGACGCAGATATGTTGCTTTATTCCTCCATAACTTTGGATATATTTTACATTTCTCCTAACAAAATGAATGTGATTTCACCCATGCTGGTGTTTGCTCAATCATCCACTCTGTTCTTTCTCATTTTTAAAAAACATTCCTGTTGTTATTGCACTTCTGTTTTTCTGCACTGATATACTTTATTGCATATTGTCTGTATCTTGTTTTAAATGTTCAATACACAAGCATATTACGCACATTTTTGAAAAAGTAATCCAGCTCAGTTGCACATCACTTGGGTTGTGAGTCTGGTATGATATCTGCTCAGTATGTTCTGATATTCTCTGACGCAGAGAATCTTGTTTTTTTTATCTATTGCTTTTAACCCTTTAGGAACTTTTTGTGTTAACATTTTTATCTGTTGCTGCTGTTACACCTGATTTTGTCTTTGTGATTTTCCTCTTATGTGGTTCTCTAGACTCTTGTGGGCCACAGAAGAATGATGACTTCAGTCCCCTGTTAACATACTAATTACTCAAAACTACTCCATACACTCTATCCTAAATAATCATGGAAAGTTTCCAATGGTTTACATTCTGGAGGCTTTGTTTTGTCCTCACAAGATGAGTAATACATGCATACTCAAACACACGTGTGCACCCACATAAGGTCAGAGTAAACTGACCCGTTCCAGCCCGACAGAAAGAGTTATTGGGGTAAATGCGGCTCTGTGTGGGAGGGAGCAGGGAGGGAGGAGTAAATCAGGTGGTGCAAAGAGCAAAAGGTGGGCGGGAAAAGGTCAGCATGCAAACAACGAAGAACAAAGTTTATGTGATGAAGTGGAAACCTGCTCACACTGTGTGGCACAGCAGCGTAAAAAACTCAAAATCTGTGCAGGTAAGCAATTTGACAAACTCACTAATTTAGATCATAATTTAGCATAATGTGTGTTTTTGGTAACTCCCTGCAAACATTAATCTGTCACACAGCGGGTGTTTAAACTGGTGCCACAGGCTGACAGTAAAGGGCTGTTACACAGGTGAGAATGAACAATGTTTTTGTTGCAACTTCGTTATCTCTCAAATAGCACTATATCTTCTGAATGGCATTCCAGAGGCCCCTGGACGTCCACCCCTTGACAAACTCCAACGATGTCACTCAGCAGTGATAAAGCACGCACCGCTGCGTAATTAACCTCGTCTCACCTCAAATAAGTCCAACAACAGGTGCATTTAGCACGGTGGCGGACATAGACTGCAGCTGCAAGAGACCTCATTTGGGAGATAGCGCTGTCAAAGGCTAACCAACTCAAGGAGGAATGTTGGTGGACATTCAGACGCCTATTAAAATGTCAATTTGTGTGGCCGTCTAATGACATTTAGTCTGCAAATGAGGGCTGTAGCATTAACCGGCTTGCAGCAAAAATTTACCACAAGCCTTAAACAAAGTAATTTATTTTGACTTTCAAGATAACGCAATTTATGCAACAGAAATTAATTAAAATATCACATTTGAAAGGAGGACAAATGAGATTTTAAGCCACTTCTGCTGTTTTGCACAAAAACAGGGACTGAGGAATTTTCTGCTCGGTGCAAGACGCACATTTGGCCCCCTGAACTCGACTGCGAAGGTCACAGACGTTGACACAGGGAGACACTCCTCTCTTTTCTGTCAGAGAACCTTGAGCACTCATAGCACAGACGCTCCAGATTTAGAGACACAGCCCTAAATACATAAAGCCTTTTATGCCATACGGCGCACAAACGTCTCATCCTGCCCAGACAACAACCCACTAATCTCTGCAACCTGAAGGTAACTGTTTAGTTACTGTGGTAACGTCCTGTGTTGTGGTGCCTCATGGACGGAGCAACATAAAGTCCACAGGATTTAAATTAGTGTTTATGTTGCAGGAAATGGATAAATACTGTTTTACTGTATAGTTAAAGAGATGTGGTTGCATAGTTTTGCTGGCTCCAGATTGGTGACGGATACAGTAGAAAACATATAGAAGACAAACTGCTTTGTGTATTTTCTTTTAGTCTGCTGCAAAATAAAAGATGCATCTTTTTTTCCACTGACCCAGATCATTGTGGTTTACAGTACAAAACTTTAAAATTTGGCTTTTCTGAAGTTTTACGCTTCCCGAACAGCAGTAAACTGCAAAAAACCCAAAACAAAAACATCTTAAAGATGAATTTGTTTGCTTGAGTTGCTTCTTATTTCCTTCTGATCCCTTTACTTTAAAAGACTGGAGCATTAGAAACCTCCACGTAATCATTTGTCAGTAATTATGTTTAAGTAAACATGTTTTTGTTCTTTAATGTCACACCATCATATTCAGCCTCATTCAGGCATCAACATTCACAATCACATTGTTTATTTAATGGTTTTAGGGAGCATGAACCAATACGTGATTTACCCCTTTAGAATAACATGAACATTTCTAAAAGGATAAAGTTATTTATATTCTTAGCTTCTTTGCTGTGATGTAATACTTACATGTCATCATCTTTTTCTTTTTAAAGAATCAACATTAATTACCTCCATTATATTAAGAGTTGCTACACTGTTAGTTGCACCTTCAGGATTGAGGGGCCAGATGTTTTTTTCATTTCCCTGAAGGACCAAGTTCAACAAAATGTTTCTGTTCATAACCTGTATTAAGGTCCTAAAATCCAATAAAAAACAACCAAATTGAATTTTGTAAAGTCAGTGCTTTCTTCACTAAAAATGGCTGTTTCTCCAAAGACGTTGTTGCACCAGTATAATAGAAAATGCCAAATGATGTAGTATCTGAAATCGAGCTGATGGGGCAGAAATAGTCAGCAATAACTTCAAATTAAATGTTCATTTTGTTCCAGATTTTTAGAGAACTTTTAACATAAGTATTGAAAGAACCTAGATAAAGTAAATTAATTTATAATACTTGCAATCAATGTGCCTAGCTATAGTAGTTACATCTTTGTAATTTAACATTTTGTGGATTTGTAGGTAACAAAGCGCTTACAGCAGGTAGAAGTATATTGGAATGAAAATATTTCAGCAAAAATGACCAAATTAGGAAACTGCAAGATAAACACGTTGTGAGAAACAGAAACAATGTGCCAATTGGAAATAACAAAGGAACCACAGCACAGAAAACAGAAATAAAGTCTAAAAACACTGGGGATCTAACATGGCAGTCAGGTTGGTAAGTTTCCTCAGGGGTCACTTGGTCAGCAGCTGGACAATCTTCTTCAGCAGTTTATGGAACATGGGGAGGAGACTGGAGAAAATATTGCTGCTTCCTTTGGTCTCCCAGCAACCAGCACAGCTGAAGATGGGTGCAGTTTGGAGCTGTGCCTTCTTCTCAGCTCTACAGTGCATACTGTCTCCAGTGTGTAATGCAAGTGCAAACCAATGATTTTATTAGATGTAACAAAAAGATCAGCCAAGTGGGAGTTAGCTTTAAAACCCAGTAAAACAAGCTGTTCAGAACGAGCAAGACAGGACAGAATTAAAGGAATCCATCAGGAAATGTTGGAAATTCTAAATGACCAATAAGCCAAAGGTTTGTATGAAAAGTGAAATAAAAAAATAAAATAAACACAACCTCTAGAATTGGATCTAAAGTCTAACATTGCAGGTATGCTAACTGTTAGCTCTCTCAAGTGTTTTGGAATCAAAAGCACAACTGCATGCTGCTGTCGTTAGCATCTTCACACTAATCCTCTGGGCTACCTGCCGCAGCTCTGCAGAGGAGCTGGGGGTGTTGGGTTTCACCGGCGGGTCTTTTGACCGGGCTCACAGGGGATGAGGGGAGATTCTGAACGCTGCACAGGCACTTATGAAGGACGCACATTGTTGTTAGCCCTGGGGAGAAAACTGAGCAGGTTGGCAACAGAGGCGGAATTTCCTACTGCGATGTTATCTCACACAAGACATTTAGCTTCAGCCAAATGATAGAGGGGGAAGCAAGAGAAAAGAGGGAGAAAGTGAAGGGACAACAATAACAGAGGGATGCAGAAGAAAGGTGAAGAGTCTGGGGTGATGGGGTGAAAGAATGAGTAAATTACAGCTGAGGAAAGTTTTCTAACTTTGCTACTTAGGTTTAAGATTCTTCTTCCATACGTTTGCTGCCCTGCAGGATGCCAGGAAATGACCAGACTTATTTGGACCTGAAAATAACCGGCGCAGTGGGACAAGTTGAGTCAGATCTGCAAGATCAGAAATGAGCAGCGAGAGAATGGATACTACAAATCTGACTGTACAACATGAAATCCTCTAAATCCCACAGTTCCTCAAAGGCTGACAGGAGAGAGATTGTAAGTCATGAGGTGGAAAATTATCATCAACAATATAGTTTAAAGGACCAAATGAAAAATATTTGCAATGAAGGGTAATACGCGGTTAGGTGTTAAACGTTTGTTGCTGTGACACTCTTTCTGCCTGCCAGGTGTGGCTGAGCGTGCAGAGCAGGTTGGTTGTTAATTGCAGGTTGGTGCTTTGAATAACCTGCTGCTTCTATTCAAATGACACCAAATCCCAGGTTTCTCCTAATGGCTTCAATGGCATACTGCACAATGGTGGTGCCAGTGTGTGTGTGTGTGAGACAGAAAGCGAGAGAGCGTCTGTGTTTGAGATAGGAGTGAAAACTATAGAAACTAGCTGCTTTTCCATTGACCATGTAATTGTGCAATTTGACAATTTTGAAAATCAAAAACACACCAATTCCAAACAAACACCTGCTTTTGGTAGAAGGTTTTGGCGATGGGTGATGTGGGTTTTCAGCCGAAAATACAAACACTGTTTTTTCCTATCACATGATCAACAACCGGATGTTAACAATGACAACAAAGAAGACGACGACAGGAAGTAGTTTTATCATGACGGTGCGATGTTTTGTTTTTTATTGACTTATTGTGTGAACAAACTTATTCACATGTGATTTTAATCGTGTTTCTTCCTTAATGGAAACACTGCGATTGTGAAATTGTTTTTTCGACATTAGTGGAATATTGACAAAGTTTTGAGCACATTTGTGATGAAGACGCAGCTATAGACACACAAATACAGTTAAAACCTGATATTTACACATCATACGTAAATATTCTCTCACTCTCTGAAGCTGAATCAGATCAGAAATCTATTGCTTTAAGTCAATTAGAATTACCAAAATTACCAGAAAACTTAGAACATTCTTTAAAGATGTTTTTGTAACTCTGTATTGTGATGTTTTCAAATATTTCCCGTCCGAGGTCAATGATTATCCGTCAGGAAAGCAGCATTAGTGCTGCAGCCAGGAAGGGAAAAAAAAGCTACACTACGACGAAATGAAGGGTGTCGAGGAGAAGGAAGAGACGACCTTTGATCCTGCAATTACAGGAAATGGTGCAATATTCCTAAGACCTTTGTTCGAAAGACTCCATCAGTTGATCCTCGTAGGTGAACAAACAACTTCAATGCAGAACAAAACATTTAAACTATGTTCAGCCATACTTTCTTTTTATTAAAGTAAAAAATGTTAATAGTTTAGCAAAATTCACTGACTTTTTATGTCACTGGGCTGAAGTGAACAGCACAGTATTAAAATACTACAATAATAAAACAAAATAGGGGGAAATATAAAAGAAATGAGAATAAAAAAAATATCTTTTCAGCATATTCAAAGGACTGCAGACAAACTGCAGTAAAAATTCCTGAGGTTTCAGGTTTTATCTCTTATCTCCCTGATTGGGCAGAATGACAGTATCATTATAATGAATAGTTTTTTTATGGCAGGGAACACTTGTTAGATTGGTAACTGTTTAACACGTTTTGAGAAAGCAAGAAGCTAATAACTGACCAGAAGACAAGAGGTTTATGGAGTTTAAATGCTGGGCAATGATTACAAAACAGATTATCTCAAGCAACACTTTACTTTAACTGTACCTTTAAATACGGAGACAAATTAGAAATTAAGTCGTCAACCTTTAAGATAAGCTGAGAATCATTTGCAAATTCCTCTGTTAACCATTCAGTTTTTCCACTGTGAACTTTTTTTTATTTTCCTTTTGGATTGCTTTGATTGGTTGAAGTTTTAGGACACATGAGAGACATGTGACAAGACCACCTGCCGAGCCTCTTGCTTTTTTAAATAGCCAATAAAGCCTGATTTCCATGCAGGACGGTGTTTACTGCTGTCACATGACAGCAATGCCCTCATGAAACTTAACAGGCAGGATTTACACCTCTTCTGATTTTACTTTTACATTCAGATTGTGATTCACAAGCAAATGAATAAAGGATAAAGTTTCAAATTTTGTTACATTGCAGCTAAAATTGTAATAATTTCACAGGGAATTTAATTCAGCTGACCTACAGAACCTTACTGTGGAAGGGAAATTATTTTTTATGCATCCACAAATGACAAAAATATGGCATATATTGTATTCTGTCCCCCCCTTATTGCAACTGCAGCTGCAACTCAACAGACAGAAATTTTTGCCTCTTCTTCTTAATCGTCTCCTCCACACCATGATGCTGCCACCACCGTGTTTTGCAGAGGAAACAATATGCAGTGCTAGTCTTTCTCTACAAAACCTTCTGCACGCAGGACAACAGAGGCTCAATTCTGTTCACATCTCAACTTAATTCACTTTCTCTGCATGGCTGGTGGGAAAGTATGAACAGTAAGTTTTATGTAATTGTTTGAAAGTGTGAATTTCTTCCTGTCACTTTTCTACAAAGGCAAGACTTGTGAAATGCATTTCAGTTTTTCAGTGGCACTTAATCACATGATCTATTCCTATTTGTTTCTTGTTTTATCTGTGGGTTTGTTATGAATCACATTCTTATTCTCACCTTGAAAGGTTGGAACTTTATTATTAGAAATCATAAATTAGACACAAGTGGACTTTCTGAAGGGCAACTAGATGAACTGGATTTCATTTAAGGGTTTTAGAGTAAAGGGGACTGGATCAAATGCATAAAAAGCAGAGAAAACAGGGAAAACCCAATAAAACAATGCACACAATAAAACAATGCAAAGGTTTTGCAGAAGTTAAAATAACACAAATACATCTCATATTCCCATTTGAAAGGAAGAAAATCTCTAATTCTAGGTCATAGCATATGAATTTGATGTCTTTTCAGTCAAAACGGATTTGATTTAAAGGAAAATCATTTACATGTAAGAATACGTAGAAATTTGAATCAAAACATATCAAGGTGAATGAATGATCGCAGATGATTGCTTAATCCACTTGACCTGAAATCCTTTCCTCCAATCACATTTACCCAATGACTGTGTCCTCCTGCGCAATCAGACACTTATTTATCACAAAGTCTTTGTTAATGTTTTCCTGACATCGCAGCAGCAGAGGAATCAAAGGCTGAACAAGATAATGTCGTAGCTTACACTGACGGGATCAAAGAGTGAAAACTGTGAAACACTGTCAGGGTGTGAAAGCAGTCATAAAGTACTTGTGTGATTATCTGACGTGACTTTCTTACTCGATATGTTATTTTATCACACCTATGTCTTTTGCAGAGTTGAAACAGGTCTCAACAGGAAAGCAAACATTTGACACATGCCTGCCCACGCTGTTTGAGTGACAAATCTTATGGATGAGTGGAAAGAGTCAATGAGTTATTGCAGGATTAACCGCATTAACTCTTTTATCAGTAACAGACTTCATGAAGCCAAACGTACCTGGAGTTGTTCTACCTTCTTATCCAGGGAGGGTTGACAGGGAGTTGAAGGCTGTTCTCCAGGCCCATCACAAGGCAAGACAGAAAAATACAAGCTGTGCATGCACACACTCATGCCTTAGGACAATTCAGCTTTACCCTGAAAGAACCCATACATGCACAGGAAGAGCATGCAAACTCCTTGCAGGAAGGCTCCTGGTTTGGATTTGAAGCTTTTTCCTGCAGGCAGAAACAGAAATAAATTTCAGCAAATACTAAACATGCAAAAAAAAACATGTACCACAAAGGTGAGGTGAAGAAAATGACTGAGCTGTACTGTATGCATTCAACTGATGCATAAAAAGTACCTGACTGGAGGTTTACATACATTAGAGCAGGGTGTCCAACTACAGACACCTGAATCAAATAAATGAGAGAGAAATGCATCTAAAAGTTGCAGCTGTTCAGCTTGGGGACCCATGCCTTAGAGTGTCTCCATGACTATGTGAATAAAAACAAATACATGACTGTAAAAGTAAAACTGGAAACCTAAATCAATGTTTTATTGTTTTTTCTCCCTTGGGAAATAAGACATTTCTGGGGAATTCTTCCTGAAAGAATCTGTTTTCTGTTGCAGAGAAACAGAGATAGCTTAGAAAGGCACAAACCAGTATTAGCCAATAAAAGCAGCATTTAAAGACCTCTAATTGTTGGCTGGGAACAATGTCAAAATGCTACTCAGTTTAGGTCGTTGGGTCGTTTCCAGTCAGTGTTTGCACAACACCTCCTATGACTGACGCATGTTCGAACTTTCTTCTTCTCATACTCCCTTCTCCGTTGGGATTTTTTACAGTGGAAGTTCAAGGACGTTTCTGAAACAAACAAAATGTTTCATTTGTACTCAGTGGCAGACAGTAACCGACATGAACTTGTGACCAGCAACAGGCTCTGGAGAGAGGAATCCTGAAACCACTAGCAGAAAACCACCGAATAAAGCATTCAAGTTGACAACACAATAACACAGACCATGCTATGAAGCAATGGCGATGTTGAGACTATAAAACATATATGGTCAACAAGACGATAGTTAAAGTCAGTACAAATTATATGACTACTGTGGGTCAAATCAAATGTTTACTATGAAGATGTATTACCTCTATACTGTTGACATTTCTGCAGAAATAACTACTATCTGGAGCAGACCGAGTGAAAGTTGGAGAGATTTTTATTTTACATTCTCAGATAAAAACCCAAATCCTGGAAACATGTTTCCTTAAAAAAACCTAATAGATGGTTAATTTAAGATGTAGGAATCTCAGAAACGTCCATTTTTGGTTAGCAAAAATATTCCTTTAAAAAAAATCAGCAAAATAGTGACATTTAACGGATGCCAGAAGGGGACAAAAGCATGTTTTATAAATCTGTAATGTGTCCCAAAAATGAGAAATTCTGTTGTCACAAAAAATTCCTGTTGTAAAAATTGTTTTTACAATAGTCATGGTTTAATAATCAATACATACTGGTCTGCAAAGTCAGAAAACAGCAACTAGAAATGCACTCTGAATTGCCTCCTTACTGAAATGTATTATATAAATAAACTTGCCTTGACTTGATTTGGTAAGAGATTAAATATCAAAGAAGTTTTATTACATTATCCATGACCAGCTGTATTACTGGAAGTTTTTAATAATGTTTAACTGGCTTTAAAACGTGGATTTAAAAAGTTTGTTAAAACTCTTTGTTGATTAATGTTAAAACTTGGCAAAACGCTCTACGTTCATGTGACGTGTTCAAACAAATATCTCTATTGATTTAATTTATCACCCAAACCAGATGTTTCTCCATGACAGTTGCAGTTTTATTTTCATATTTCAGCTTTCGTGAGAAAAATGTAGTGCCTAGAGCCGGCCCTGAAGGAGCGTTGAAGTTAGATGGTCAAAGTCTGGAATCACATGCAGTCGTTAAAAAATGAATAAAGAAAAAATTTTCATTTTGCACGTCAGTTTTAAAACTCATTGAAACTTGCAGAACCCATCAATGAAATGAATAAACTCTTCTGATATTTTCTGATGAAGAACAACTAGGTGTTGATCTCTAACAATGTGTCATTTTTGGGTCTTTCATGATCATAATAATCCAAAACAAACCTTAGACAAAAGTGTTCACCAAACATACAATCGACCTTCTCCATGGCTGCCTCAGTCCCTGTTAAAAACCTGCTTTCTGAAGAAGACGTAGCATAAAACAGTAACAAGAAATCTGGAGAAATTGTGCAAATAACTCTTTCTGCATGCTCCAACCTTGAAAAAAACTATAGAAGATTAAATGCTGTCAAATTACCAAAAAAAAAAAAGAGTTAGTAGACAGTATTAACAGCAAGACTGCATCTCAAGAGATTCTGTGATTATCCCTCATAGGGTTATTGTACAGTTTCAACATATCTTTACAGTGGGCTGCCATTAACTGTGCAGGATGCTTTATGTTACCTTCAATAAGTGAGTCGTTGTTTATCACATCCCTAAGTGATGCGGTGTGGTTTCTCCCATCAGGCTGCATGGTTAGTGATCAAGTTATTTCATCTTAAAGCCCTGCTGATGTGAATGGACACTTGTTGCCATGTGTCTGAGTGAAGAGGCCCGGTCCTGGTCGACTTAGCCGTGTGACACGCGATAGGGTCCAAATCCAAAGTGGAATGGCTGCAGGCTTCAACCTGCGCTTAAGAGGGTCACTGCTGAACAAAGAGGGTTCAGTCACTGGCTGAGAGGCTGCACACACCGAAAGAAACGTGGGGCCAACGCAGACGGGTGGGACAAGGAGCAAGCGAGAATGTCGGAGCTTTTATTCAGGAACAATTTCCAGGGAGAGAAATGAGTGTCTCTCTTGTCTTAAGTGCAAAGCTGCAAGCTTTTAACTCTTTCACTTACATTCAGGTTAGTCAAACTGAAGGCTCTGGTAAAGGAAATGAAGATTTTGTGAAATGATCAATCAGTTCCTCTGAAGTCTAAACAAATAAAAGCAGCAAATCAGCAATAATTTCACTTTTGGATCAGCGGATCTTGCACGTCTGTTCTTAAAAGACGATGTTGTACATTGGTTTCACTGTGCAAACGTAGCTCCACAAACTGTGAGCAAAGGTTGTAAAAGGTTGCAAGGTGAGTTGCTGAATCATCACAAGCCTAAGAAGCACACTAACATAGATCTGAATACTGATGATATCCTGGATTTGAAGCTTTAAAGTTCTTCTGTGTATATTTGGAAACAAACATCGAGCCTGACTTCCTCCTGCAGCCAGTCTAAACAAAAATGTTGAGTCAACTGTTTTACAAGGAGCTGCGGGGTAGAAGGAAACCATGTTTAAAGTGAAACAATACAGGAAATACCGGTTATAATGTCAGTAAGACAGCTGTTCCTGGTAGGGTAGTTAACCAGTAGCTAGCAGAAGTTAAAAAAAAGAAAAAACTCTGCAGTCCTTGTGCTGAAGGGGATTAAAACAGGCAACTGTTAAGAGGCCCTGTGGGCCCACAGTGACGTTTCAGTTGTTCTTCCTCTAAAAGCATTTTCTTTAAACGTTTTCATTCAGCGGCTTCGCCTTTACAGTCTTCCAATCTGCCTGTGTTGGAAACTATGATTTCTAATTGAAGACCCTTTCAAAGATTTGGATGTTTTGATTCTTTTGCTTCTGCTCTCATATCGTTTGTCTTTTTGCGTCACTTGAAGCATCTTTTGGTCATTGTGAGCTTTGCTGTGCAGTAAAAGCCTTATCTTCATGCATTTCTTCTATACGGACAGAAACAAAAAGATGTTTATAAGAGTCGAGATTGCAAATAACGTACAACGTCATGACAGGTAACTGACATATGATGTCATCTACCATCAGTTAAAATTCTGCGTGCCAGTGGGATTACAGTTCCTGTTCATCATGCAGACAGATTTAAGTGCAGCTTTCCTTTTCTTAATAAATCATCTTCAGAACGGAGGAGGTTCTGCATGAGTATCGAACCTTTCGCTGCCCAACCCATTCCAAGTGAGATCATCATTTCAATTCTGGAGATGAATCAAATGTTATGCATTTCCAAAAAAAGCATGTAAACAATTCTCTCTGTTCTCAGCACCAGGCAGGGGGGCTCAATTCCCCATTTGATGCACATGCATGAGAACAATAGAAAATCTGATGTATAAATAATATATTTTTATCTTGTGATGGTGGATCTTTCTTTTTTTTTTGCCGCCCTGGCAAAAGCACATATGACCCAAGTGAAAAACTACCAGTAACACTGCTACTGTCTAAACTGGGAGACAATAAAATGACCACTTTTATAACTTTCCATTTTTTTCCTTGCTACTCTCCATTTCCAGGCCATTTAAAATATTTGTCCTGGTCATTTTGTGATTTCTCTTCCTGTTCTGTAGAAAGTGCTCCTGGTTCAATGGTTTTTCTTCCTGTCCTTTCAGCCATAGACCTACTGGAGGTCTCATCCTGTTAAAGGAGAGTGTTTTTCCCCTCACTGTCGCCACATGCTTGTTCAGGACAGGTTTCTGCAAAGTAAAAAAATAAAACGTATTTGAGAAAACATAAAAAAGTTAATTTTACTGCAATTTATGACCCTCTGTGTTAGGGCTAGAAAACATGCAGGACTTAAAAGTTAAACTTGAAAATCTCTATGCTGATTATGCGTTCTCTGTACTAAGCTTTGTGAAAACTTCTGTCAACTCTTTTTACGATATGAATAATGTCGTACATTATTCTGAGATCTGATAGTTCTGTTTCCCAGAAATGAAAAGTATGATTCAAACTATTTGGTTAAAGGTGATAACTGTCCTGTGAGGGTTTTTTTAATTTGGACTCTCAGAATGTTATTTAGCACATTCAGTAGATATTAAGACAAACAACTTAGAGAACTTCAAGAAGACTAAAGGATCATTCATACTTTTCAGAGTGAACTAACACCTGCTGCCTCTCATGCAGGGTCTGTATTATTCTGCAAACGACATTCCTCCAGGTTTTCAGCATTTCTACTCAGAACTGATTGACATGAAGTATTTCACTTTACTGATATCGGTTTTCTCACATATTCTGTCTGTGAATGTCACACAATGATTACAATAAACTCTCAATCCTGCAGCAACAGCTGGGAGTTCCCAGACCTCGCAACAATATCTGAACGAAGCGCTCCACGCAGGCCGGAGCTGTCTGCAGATTGTGGCTTTCTCACCTTTTATCAGAGCCCCTCCTCAAGCCAAACTTGTTATGTTGCATGCCACATTTTTGGCAGGAAGGCTGCTCTTGTGGGGGAATATTTCACCTCTTGAGCCAAACCTGTAAAACACAAAGACTGTCTCCGCTTCCCTCCCTCCGCAGCCTGGCACACATCATTCAATGTCAGCCCATTTCCCACGCCAAATACACTAAGAAAGCTTAAAAAAACAGCGAGTGAAGAAAAGAAGAAAGTCCTGTCAAGTTTTCCACTTGGTTTTGTTCTCTCTTTCTGCTTCTGTTTTTTCACCTCGGTATCTATTTGTCTCTCTGTTCTTTTCTCCTTCTCCCTCCCTCCTACACCTCCTCCTCTGCAAGTCTAACATGTCATTCTTCATCCTTTGTACCTACAGGCCCTTTTCCTTATTGAACTCTCCACCCTTTCCACTCCTTTGGCTCTCCTTTTCCCTCTCAGGGGCCTAATTATCAGCCGGCATTAAATAAAAACATTTATATTTCTCAGAGAAAAAAAGGCCACTCTCTATGCCTTTTCCTGGACAATGAGAGGCTTGTGATTCTCCCGTCCCTCCTGCTCCCACTTTCTGTCTCCCTCTCTTTGCTGAGTGGCCATTCACTGGGGGTCTCTGTCTGCCTTTGTGATTGGCTCGCTCTAGGACTCCTAGGGGGCAGTAATTGTGTCTCATTAAGTCTTACAGTAGTCGTGCGGGGGGAGCGCTGTGGAGTGGGGAGTTTGCAGCACAAGGCCTTGCAATTAGAAATCCCAGAGAGCTTGAATGGGTGCCCTAATCAGACCACAATAGCTGAGGCTCCCTGCCTATTAGGGCCAAAAAGGAAGTGTTGCCATTGTCCAAACACACACACACACCCACACACACACACCCCCACACACGAGAAACAGGAATGCATGCTGCACGGTGGGGATGGATGTAGCTGTGTAGTGGCATCATCCCGCAGGCCAATTTGGAAAGATTGAGGGACTTATGAGAGCTTTTCACTGCCTCAGTCATGGCACCGACACACACACACACACACACACACACACACACACACACACACACACACACACACACACACACACACACACACACACACACACGCACACGCACCCACACACACACAGGTGCAGGCACGCTTTTCCATCGACTAAAAGGGACCTCATTATGGATGTTCAGGAGTTTGCTTTCTGTTTGCTCATTTGTCACCCTGTGATCCACTCGCTGCACGCCGGAGATTTTCGGAGTTTTTTTTGTGTGAGAAAAACAGTTTTCTGTGAGAAACACATTTCAGTGTCTCTCTGTCGCAGCACCATGGGGTAATATAATCAGTCTGCCGTGTCTGTGTTGGATACATAAATAACCCATGCAGCTCATCTCCGTGGAAGCTCTGTAAGTTTCAGTGTCTGTGAAATTTGAAAAAAAAAAAAAAAAATCCAGATAATAATATTCCACCACCATCTGTCTGTGAAAGGGAAATGCAGTGGAAAGTGTAAACTTTGCAAAGCCTTCGCTTCCCTTTTTATCTCATAATAGGAGCAGAAAGTGGGTCTCTTTTCCTCCGTTTATCTGTGCAGCATTCCCAGGAGAAACAGTGGCTACCCCTCCTTATCTTTGTTACTGCCGAGTGCTGCAGTGGATTATGAAGTGGATTATGCAAATGTCTCACAATATATTCATATTAACAAAGGTTGAGGTTCATGTGTCCGTGCCCAGAATTTATGAACACATAAGAAAAGGATGGGAATCTTTATCTTTTAATGGAAACAAACTCTGTTTAAATTACTGTGCAATATTTGTTTAATCAGTCAAATTAAGTGATATTTAATTTAACACATTGTTTCAATGTTTTCTAGTTCTTTGAAAACAATTTAATTATTTAACTGCTTGTTGTTATAGTGATTGGGCCGCTGGGATTGGGTTTTCACAATTAATTTGGATTCTTCTTCTCCATACTTCAGTCTAACTTGTCCTGACCCAGTTGCTCATAAATTACCAACCTTTGTTCAAGCTACTCATTTAATCTAAAATCTTGGAAACATTTGTCTGTAAGCAGATGTTGAACGCAATAAAAGAAAATGATATATGTGATTTTTTCCACCTAAAGGTCATCAGTGATATTCTCCACCATTTTGAAAATGTCTAAAATGTCCATTTAGGAAACGCTTTGTAGAATTGTTGAGCTTTTTGCAGAAGCAAATGGCAGTTTTATTGTGATGAACTGTTTTAGTTCTTGTTTATGTTACCCTCAATATTCATTATTTTTTGTTTTTTCCCTCATCTTAGAAAATAACAGTGCAATAAGAACTTGATGCAACAATCACATGACGGCTGCAAGGCAAAAGCACAAAATCTAACCAAGTATTTTTGTCTTGTTTCTAGTGCAAATATGTCAGAACATTTGAAATAAAACAAAACTAAATTACAAGAAACTTTTCAGCAAGATATAAGAGCTTGTTTTAAGACAAGTTCTTAACTTTGCTGTAAAAGTGCTTGATCATTGTCAGATTAGTTCACTTATAGAAAAACATTTTTCCTGAGTTATAAGTGAAATAATCTGCCAGTGGAAGTGAAACTTTTTCAGCAAAGTTAAGGAATTACTGGAAATACTTTTGTGTTTTTGCAGTGCAGCTGATGTCACTAGGCGGCTTCTCTGGACTGAGCTGTCATTACTGAGTCAGACAGAACCAGAACCTGAACCAGAACCAAAACCAGACCTCAAAGACAAGCCCGTCTCCCTATTTATATTTTTCAGTGAATGTAATTGTTTTTATTGACGATGTTTTTTGGTGCTTTACTGCCGTCTGGAGCCCAGAACGTCCAGGAGGATAATGTTTTGTTTTGGTTGCGGTTCGGTTCCCGGGTTAAAAAAGAGCCAGACCTGGATTACATCAGAGTACCAGCAGCCTCTAAGCCTCAGAGTGACCTCCTCTTCCTCCTCCTCTTCCTTCACTTCTTCCTCCTCCTCTTCCTCCTCCTCTGACAGAACAGCTACTAGAGCCAAAGATGACAATCCCTCCAGCTGAGAGCAAACTAACGGCACCAGGAACATTAACACACAGCCATCTGACCCGACTCTCTTGTCCTGTTCTGCTGACGAACCTAAAGCTCCAGTTTGCATTTTACTCTTTTTTTCTCTTCTCTTTCCAAGATGAGATATTTATAACTCCAAACTATCACAAATGTCAGTGACAGAACTTTTGATAAAGTTAGACCTTTTTGATAGTTTGCTTTTGTTAGGTTTTATTTCTACACAATACTTAATCTGTTTACTATTGTTTCCACATTAAAAGATGTTTAATGTGTTAAATATATAATAAAACTGATGCTCTCATTTCCCCTCCGTACATCATTGCCAATAATCCAGTTCATTGGAGTTTTAGGTGCTAATATAAAACAATTTATATAAAAATATAGGGATTATCTTTGATGATGAGAGAGAGAATTAAGAAACAAGTAAAATATAACTGGCTAAATTTAAATTTGCAGCGTTATGCAATATCATTTTATCAATTTCATATGTATGAAAAGAGGAAAAGAGGATATTTTACATTCAATTGGAATAAGTGCTCTGATGAGGCTTGTCATCTGAAAATAACCTTTAATTAAATATTGAATATACTTTTCATCAAAATAGGATAAAAACTGCAAGAAGAGGTTCCTCAAGCATTTGAAACTATATCTGTGGTTGTAAAAGTTTTTTACTTCTTTAATAGTTTCTTATGGTAGTTCATTTTTCAAATATCAAAATCATAAATATAAAAACGTACAACACATGAGCACCCAGCCAGGAGAAATGGGGAAAAGCCTGCTGTGTCCTGCAAACAGGAAATTCACACAACAACTTTAATGTCTATTTCAAATTGAGCTGAAGCAAATCAGATTCAGTTCCCAGAAGCATCAACCGTCACGTAAAGCTCACATTCCTCGTTTCACCAGCTCGCCTTCTGATGCAACTCCTAAACAACAAAAATGAGTGTGGCCTCAGTTTAATTACCTACTGTAAGCCTGTCACTCAGCAGTTCATCTGAAATGATGCAACTACAACAACTGTGAGTAAGAAGGTACATGTGTATTAAAGTTGTGACCCATCTTGGCCTCTGCTGAAAGTTGCTGTTGGTCAAAAAAAAAACAACAACAAAAAAACATAGTTTTTAATTGTGTAAGGCAGCACAGCACTATTTTCTCATCTTTTAGTTAAATAACTTTTAGATAGCTAATGGTCTCCAATGTTTGGGAGCCAGATTGCTTCCCTAACAGCTCCTATAAACTTTATAAGTAGTAGTTACAAGTTTAAACCTGTAAAGTGGTTGGGAAAGTCTGGGTGTGAAAAGTCAATAGGAAAAGTCTAGTTTCAGAGGTGTTGTGTCATTTACTAAAGATTTCTACAGTCAGACAAAACCCATGGAAAAATACTCGCAATACACGGTAAAGACTTGAAAAATGATGTTTTGTCTTTAAGCTTAGACTGTTTCTAAGATGGTTTGTTTTGATCCGTCTCATATATTTGACCTTTTTTATACAGATTGTCTCCAGGATCTCATTTACAAGTTTTGATAAAACAAACAAAATCACAAAGACAGAAATAAAACAATTAAGAAATTTGACTCATACTGATTAATATTTAACTGAACAAAATCTACTTATTCTCTAAGCAACAGGAAGACATATTTATTTTATAGTGATTTTGTTCACATGCAGACAGAAAATATAAAGTGAGTGAAATTAGCAGATTAGACAAATGATTTGAGTTTTATAACTAAATTCTTGAACTTCTGTCAAAATCCACATCTGTTTGTGTTTTGTTCTAATTTGTGTTTACATTCAGATCATTTTAGTGTTATTGTCAGAGTTTATCCACATTAACTTATTTGTTTTTTTGAGTTCTTTCCTTTGTCCTGCTCTGTGTGTTTTGGTTTATGTGTTGACAGGTTAATATAATCTACATTCTGTTGATTGAACTCACCTGGTTTCCATGTCACAATCACATTTTCACAGCGGTTCTCTCACTGCTGCTGCTCTAGTTTTGGTTTAAGGTTTTCATCATTATATTCATCATTCCACACTCCATCATACATCTATTCCTCATGTCCTGTCATTTAGGTCCTCATCTACAAACCGGAAAACTCTGTTGCCTACAGAGGGGTCTGATGAAAACTAGGAGCTGAAATTTCCTCTTTTCTATACGTTCATACTTAGAGAGCGAGATTTTTAATTGTGGGTTTAATCGTATCGTTATAGTGCAGCAAATACTGGATGCTTTCTTTCACTTGACATTTTTCCACCTCCATATTTACATGAATAATTTATCCTACCTACTTACTTTAAAGTTCTGCATCTGCATAATCTCTTGATATCCAGTCAAAAACTCTGAAATAGCATTCCTGCTCAGGACGTGATGAATTTCAGCTTATGAAGGAAAATTAATGGTGAAAGAGTCGAAGCCAAGCAGGACAGACATGGAAAAACCCCCAAACGTCAGTGTTTGGTTTTTAGTGAAGAAAGAGATGATGGGAGAGGATGTGAATAAATAGTGCATAAGTAAAGCAGTGTTATCAGCAGAGTTGATGGAAAATATTTGATGAGGGAAAGTTTACGTCAGTCACTGGGGACCTGAGGTTTGACTTGGACATTGTGAAATCTGACCTGAGACTTGGAGCAGGGAAAAAAGCGACTTGTGAACATCTCTGCCGAATGCAAGGAAACAACCAAAACATTGCTTCAAAATGAAGCAATGAAGAGCCTTTGTAAATCTGCTCTGTTAGCTGCATTTCCACTAATGTTGGAATTGTGCAAATAAATTTGCTCAATGGAAGTTTGGAAAGTTCAACAAAAAAAATAAATTTTTTGAAAGGACGTTTTAGTGCTAGGATGATGTGGTTTTCCAGGCTTATTATAATGGATGTATTTTGCAAACTGCAATGGAAACTTTTTTCAAATTACATAAGTCACAAGACTAACTGGTGAAAATGATAAAAAATAGCAGGATGATGGTGAGTTTTTGTGTATTTCAGGCACTGAGACCAGAGCTCTCACAGCATCACACAGTTCATAAAAATTTGTATCATTTGAATATGTTGAATCCATAACTCTTCTGTTAAATCGCAGACAAACATTTGCACACATTTGTAACAGAAATGTAGCTATCGTTGTCATTTCGTGTGAGTTTTTCTTTCTTACAATTATGAGCAACAAATGACTCAGAAACAGATTGCCAGATTCTGGACACATCAGTCCAACATTAACTGACCTTCCTAATGAAACTTTATCCTTTCCATCGTCGCTCATCTTCGGTTTCTCACCGTCAGAATCTAACTCTACACATCATTTTCCAGCCCAACATTTTAGTCTCCTGTTCATCTCCTTGAGTTTAAATTCAGAGTCTGACCAGTGTTGCTGGCCGGTCTGTGTATTGGAGAGAGCTTAATGAGTTTCATCCCCAACAAAAGGGAAGTCTTCGGGTGGCAGCAGCAGGAACGAGCACAGTGCTAATTGGTGTTGTCAGCATTTTAAACACAATTAATCACAGTTCCTTCTTCCCCTCTCTTTTCTCAGGCCTAATTGTAGGTGACAATTATTCTTTGGACCTAATTTAAACAAATAATTAACAGATGTATGTTGACAAATAGGCCAACTTGATTCTCAGCAAAATCCTGCCCCATTGTTCTGCTAATGGGGCCCAATGTAAGCAGATACTCGGACATGATTTCCTCCCTCCAAGCAGCTGAATACAATCTTAAGCTCCAGAACAAACAGCCACAACTTCAGGATGTGTTGCTTATAGAGAGCAGATTGAGATTTTAATCGTTAGTGAGGCTAAGTGAGGTTAAGGTAGGCGACCCGTCTGTTTGTTTAGGCATTTACAATCAGTCATTTGTAGAAGCTAAACTGACATTAGAAAGATATTAAAGGAAATTCAGAAAATCTGAATCTTTTAGCAATGCAAGTCACATTTTACAGAAAATACTAAAAAATAATTTAGTTTTTGTTAATAGTGCATTTTTTTTAAATTAAGTTACATTGCAACATGATATTCAATTAAAATATGTGCTGGAAATTGTTTAATTTTACAGTAATAGCCAAAAGAAAATCACATTATTTTGAAATGCCTGTTAAATTTTAAACTATGTTAGTGAAATAAAAGATTTTAATGAGTTGCAGTGGATGGATTGCCACTATTCTGTGATGTTTGGTTTTAGGACGCATCAATAGCTGCATTTACAGGACAATACGCAGCTAAAAAAACACACGTGAATTTCACAAAACTGCAATGACTTCAGTGGAAACACAGCTTGTGTGTGTGTATTTACATTGTTTGCATGTTTTCCATGCTCTCTGTGTATTCTAACAGCCGTTTCTCACATTTATTTAGTTTAACGTCAGTTTCCCTCACAGCTGCACCCAGTTTCTAATCAACCAGCTGCTCCTTGTTCAGTAATCAAGTCGCTTCAGACACATCCTGTTCGCCTGAGGGTCTTTTGGGTTATATTATTTTGGATTCATCCCTAGTCTTTATGTTTTCTTGTGTTTTAGGTAAACTACTGACTCTCACCTGCCTGAATCATCCCCACATTCAGGTCCTACCATTTTATGACACGCAGACAGATTTGTAATATGTAAAGTGTTCAGTTTTTAGCGGCGCGAGTCTTTAGCATTGCAACAGTCTGACCATGTTGGAGTCGATTCTAAAGGCATGAATTGTGTTTGTGATGGCTATTTGTAAGGGTTTCTCTCCCTGCCACAGTAAGGGGGCTTAGCAGAGGGGCAGCATGTTCCCAGGCATTGTCTCAGGTCCAGGACCACCCGTTCCCCCTCGCTGTCCCACTGTCACTCAAACAATACAACGCTACAACCCCTGCTTGGACCCCCAGCCCCCACCCTATTTACTCAGACAGCCCCTCCCAGCCACCCACCACCCACACTCTGGACACAAGGAGTGGTGACATGATGTTTTTTTAGTGGTGAATGTGGCCTATTAGTCAACAGCTGGGCTGGGATTCATTCAGAGGGGAAGTCAAGTCGGGACACGGTGGCTTTGCACAAGCAGTTTGGGACAGAGGGCATGAATATCGAACGAGGGAGAAAACCTACAGATTTATTAGTAGCTTTTTGTCTAAAACAATGAATTCAGAACGTTCTGGATTCAGTTAATGGATGCAGCAACCTTTTCCAGCAAATGTCTTCTCATATACAGTTTACATTTATTTTCAGTGGTTTAGAATCCGTTTTGCAGAGAAACCTAACATAATTCCAAACCTTCTTGAAGATTCTCAATTGGATTTAGCTCTGGACTTTGATTGGTCCGTTCTAATGCAGGAAAAAGTGTTGATTGAAAACATTTCGTTTGGTCTGGTTCTATTGAAGGAGTTATTGTTCTGCTGAAAGTCAAACCTCTGCCCCAGTTGTAAGGATCCCCACAGCATCATCCTGCCACCACCATCTTACATGGTGGGAAGGAAGAGATGTCAGTTTTAATCTGCAACAAATTCCAGTTTAGTCTCACTGAAACCAGACATGTAAGATGTAACGGTAAGATGACGAAACGGCTGCAAGGAAGCACCAGTGACAACTGCTCTGCAATTTCCTTTCTATTTCTGAGACCACAATCCCAAGGTTTTATTGCTTTTTCAGGTTTTTAATGAGCTTTTTGTATTTTGGATGGATTTAAACCAGAATTTAACCAGTGGGATGTTACTTCTCATGAGGTTTGAAACCACATGCAAAAATACTCTACATGGGAGACTGGCTGCCTGAGCTCCTGTGTCAGTAACCGTAGTGGAAGAAAAATTAGGTTTCATCTCGTTTTAATTTACCATCTACCTTTACACAGCAGGAAAACTAACGACTGTCAGATTATGTTACATTGTTTTTGTTGCAAAATAACCAGCTAACCATCACAGTCGCTCTGCGCTGCAGCTGTGGATTTGAATCAATCAATATAAAATCAGTATTCAGAAGCAGAAGGAGCATATGAGGTTACAGGGAGCTTGAACAAGGTACCATAACATGGCCTTGTGGGTCCCTTGGGGGCTCATCTGAGTTTTTAGCCCTGGTCTGAGCCAATCAGAAGTAAGCCCGACTTTCAAGCCTGATCTCTCTGTGCAGGCTGAGCCACGAGCTGGTGCAAATAGCGCCTCTGGCCATGCTGACCGCTAGTCAGGCAGGAGTCAATATGGCTCCAGGCAAAAGCATCTGGGCTGCTTGCTGCGGGTAACCACGGCTACAGTTTGCATTACGATGGGAGAAATTAAACATTTGCTCTTTCCCAACAACATAATGAGCGGCACAAAATTCAAACCCCCAGATCATTCGGCTGATGGGACAAGTTTACGAGACGTAACGAGTCATTTATGATTTCAGATTATAATCATAATTCAACAGAAAAAGAGGCTTGAATGAAGTTGACATTTTTTTCACAGTTAGCTTTATTTCTTTAACAAAGTGTCAGGCAGAGGCCTGGCATGCTCAGGTGTGCTGCAAAGAAATAATGAGATATTTTGACAAGACTTTAAATGTTTTGATCATTAAATCACGAGCATCAGCAGCATGAGGAGGTCAAAGAGTGATGGGAAAGAAAGTCTCTGGGTGTTCGAAGTGTCAAAATATTGTCTGGGCAGCAAGAAAAACAGACAATTTCATTTCCATGACCTGAACTGTGCATCTGTATGCACCTCGCTTCACTCCGACATCCAAACTAAAACCCAAATTAGGAAAGAGAATTCGTCTGCATGTAACGCACCTCACTACAAACTGGGTTCCTCTGTGAAGGGCTCAGACGTTTGTTAGTGAACAAACCAAAGTGAAGGGAAGCAGAGAAGTTTAAAGCAGAAATGGTTAGAAAATAAAGTTCCAAGTTTAAAGCATTTAAAACAACCTTTTAGTGATAAAACATTTAGATAATACTCTGTTGAATCACAATGTAGGCATAAGGGTGCTGCTCTGGACATGTCAAGCTTTGAAAATGATCTTTACTTTGTAGATTGAACAGAAAACGTAAGAAATTATGTTTTTTTTTGTAAAAATGTCAGAGTTGCAAAGAGTCAGAAGACCCTAATGGTCCCATTCAAGCAGGTGGAGGCGGCAAAGTCTGGCCTTCCTGAATAAACTGAAAACAAAAATGTTCCACTATTATAATTAAATAAAGAAAAATAAAACAAAAGTTGCATTGAATCAGACCTAAAACTATAACAAAATTGTAACAACAAATCACAGGAAAGCACTGGCTGATGGGGAGAGTTACAGAAGTGTACAAGGGATGAGGGAGTGCAAATCAAGCAAAAGAAAAAAATAAATACAAATTATCTTGGCATTACTAGAAAATGAAGCCAAATGCAGAATATCTCAATCCTGGAGTCTGAGCAAAGTCTGAGAAAGAAATAAGACTCAAATCTGAGAATGGATCAGATGCTAACACTGAAATTCAAAGTAGTTTTTCTGCTAGTAATGATGTTAAAAGTGGAGGTAAAGCTGGCTTATTTCTTCAGTTTGCTCCTGAAGCCCCCAAACCCCCAAAATAGATAGAAAATATGTAATTTAAAAAATGCTGACAAGTTTGAAGAATTTCCCTCAACTTTCATAAAGTTAAAAGGCAATTGTCTTCTTGAAAACAATAAAATAAAGGTTTACTGAAGATGTTTGCACAGGAGGGAATGTGGGAACTAAACGTAATAAACCATGAACCGTTCTGTACCAGTGACAGGGATCGAAAATTCATCTTTTAGAAAAAGTAAACAACTAAAATCCTAATTAAAAACTGGATGAAATGTTAACATGCCAAAAAAGAGACGATAAAAACCTTGGAGTCAGACAACGTGGCTGCTCCTCTTTCACCTCATAATAAACTTGATGAGGTGGAGTGCTAATGACAATGAATCACACGTCTCCGGCCGATGCGCTGGAGGCAACGAGGAAGTTAAGAGACCACCCAGATTTCCTCCCTTCTCTCCCCCAGAAACGCTGAACTGAGTCATTCTAAGGGCGGAAAAGCATTTTAGTGCAACTTTGGATCAAGTGCTAGCAGAAGCACATTCTTTCTTTTTCTTCATTGTCATTAAAAAAAATGTTTATTGAAAATTAGACATTATTCTGTCCATTTACATCTTGTAGCTGCGATTCCATTGACCGTATAGTCGTTACGAAGATAAATTTGTAAAAATGTTTGGCAATAGGATGAGATCATTTTTTGGTTGTATCGAAAATGGTTTATTTTGCCAAAATGCAATGGAGACACATTGTTAAAGAACACATGTCACATAATGAACAACCAGATGTTACTACTGGTGCAAACCATGGAGAAGAAGAAGACAGGAAGTAGTAGGAGGATCGTGGCGCGTCTTAATTGTTTTAATTGCGTTTCTTATTTGATTGAAATGGTGCAAATGTGGAATAGTTTTTTCAACATTAGCAGAATGTTGACAAAGTTTTGTGCGGATTTGTAATAGAAACACAGTCAGCGTTTCATTGACTCTTTATGAAACACTGTTTAGTGTTTCCACTTCTATGCAATGCAGAGTGTGCAGTAAATGAACAATACGTGTCCAAATAGCTCAAACTGTCCCATGTAAAGCAGTGAGTTTGTTCACTCCCGGTTAGCAGCAGTGACAGTATTTGGCTGTGATCTAAAGGTCCTTGAGGTATTTGGATATTTTGTTGTTTCTCTTGGTTTTCTCCGTTTGCCTTCTTTCTCACCCCTCTTGTTTTTGCTTGTTGACGTCTGCTGGCTCTTCAGTCTCAAATTCTTCATTTTCTCCGTATCGTGACATAAAGCAGGTGAAATGGAAAACCAGTGCAAGGCTTGGTTTTCTACTTCTGCTTCAAAGGTTCATCTGGTATCATTAATTATCACAAGGATACTTTAATAGCTCTCTGTTGTATTTTTTGAATGATTCCTCATCAACAGATTTCAATGGATTCCCCTGCAAACGTAGCTATGATTAGTCCCAACGCCTTCTGGAACATTTCCTGGTTTTCTGCCTTCACTTTCAGAAGGAATTCTTCTTCAGCTCTTTATCTTAAGTAATTAATCTTTTCTCAAGTATTAGTAAAATACTTGCAATATTTACTACTGAATTAAGTTTCCAAAACAGTGATCCCAGGAGGATGCTTTGTCGCTTTGGTTACCAACCATCTTCATATCTGTCAATAAAAATCATAGTTTTTTGTAGTTGTTCTGGTTCTTGAAAAAACTTTCTTGTTTTAGAAACATGACTGGTTGCTCCATCTTCCTAAATATTTAACTTATGACTTGACAAACCCTTGATAGGAATTGAAAGAGCATGCAGCCTTAACTCACTGCAACTTTTCTATGATGAAACTGACAAGTAACAACAAGCAACAATACGCGGATCAGTAGAACGTTTTAAACATGCTGACGATTCTCTCATATATATCCATTACTCTTTAGGTTCCTAAATAGTCCTTTCCCTTCTGCTCTTGAACATGGAGTATATCACATCTACTGTAGCTACAAACACATTTACTTTGACTTGACCTTTATTTAGCTCCATCTTTTTCTCTCATCATCTATCCTTTATTACTTCTGTAAACAGTGAAAGTGTGACGTCAATGTTCTTCCGCCAGAAATAAAATGTCTGATTATTGGATCTGCTTTCCAGGTCTGTCAGTTTAGTTGGACTGCCATACTTTTGTAGGTTTGCAATATTCTACTGTTTAAGTAGCAATCCATGTTATGCTTTAATGTTGTGATATTGTTTCCCATATTTAAACTTCTCCCTTCTGCTGTGCTCCTTGGTCTTTAAGATGTTTGTTCACAAATGTTCTCCAACAAACCCTTAAAACCTCCACAGATGGATTTATACAGGGATTAAATTACACACAGCTGTTCTCTGTTTACTAACTTTGTTATTCTGTTGATAATTGTTTGCGGCAGATTTTATACAAGGCAAAGGGGGCTGAATATAAATACACTCATGTTTTTTTTAAATATATAAAAATGATTAATTTCACCTCTCAGTTATGCATTACTTTATGTTATTCAATCACAATATTCAAATAATATGCAATATAGTTTGATGATTGCATATCATCAAACTATAAGGTTGTACCACCTTGAAGATAAAGTGGTATAACCTTAACTTTAATAAAGAACAGAAAAAAGGCAAATCCATGCAAACAAAACAATAAAACATTTCAAGAAAGTAAAATGAATTATGGCTGATTTGCAGGAAGGGAAACTTGATCTTTTTAGTTTAACTTCCAGGACATATATCTGTCTGAAATTCAGACAAAAATGTAAAAGTTGTTTCTAAAAAATACATAACCAAAAAGCATGACTGACTCTTAACATTTACATCTCTTTTTAAAGAAATCTGTTTGTGTGGGATGAGCCTTCAGTTTACCTCATGAGAAACTCCACATTACAGATAGTCTCTCTGCTGGTGACATGTTTTCCTCCATGAAACTGTATATGTGTGTTTAGTGGATAAACATCTGCGTCTGCAGCAGCAGGAATCCCAAGGCCTGCTCTGACCAGTCCTTGTCCGTTTCCCAGAGAAACACCAGTGGGTTCAGTTTACAGGAAACAATCAAAAACAAACAAGGCATTCAGACGTTTAGACAATGTGGTGGTGGCCGGACCGAGAGTCCAGCGCATTCCTCTCCATTTGAGCTAATATCACGGGAGACTCTGTGCTTAATGTGATTACAGATAGGAAATAGTGGGTCTCTTAACCTCAGAGGAGAGTCACTGAGTCACTGCAGGGAAGGATTTCAACAATCTGAAACCTGCTCTGACACATGCAGTGGTGCAACAGGTTTTTCCCAGAAATACAATGCTAACATAGACGGTATTTCCTAAGTGATTACAAAGAGGCTTGGTTAAACATGGGACAATATAAATTATATTTTTTCTAGAAACTAGGGGTTGATTAAAATGAAGCTAAACTGTAAAAAGATCTCAACGATCTAGTCTTGATGAGAAAGTTTAATTTTATGAATTGGCTTCAGAGAATGTTTTGCAAAGGGAAGTCATGTGCGGTAAGTGCAATGATGAAATGCCATTAAATTGTTGAGTTATTGTGAGTGGGTTTGGCTGGAGGCTGTAACTTATCTCAGATTGATCTGATTGGAGAGAATACATGAGAAATTCTCATTAGGGAGTAAAGCTAACAGCACACAGCAAAAGTTTATCCGTTTAAAACGACTTTAGTTTAAAATTCTCCAGGCAACACGAGTGGATGCTTTTCCACCTTACATTATATCAAGCTATTGACTTTATCCTATTTATTGTGCAACACACAAGGTCCAGATAATGTTGAACCACTTTGATCAAAGCATGAGAGAGCAGAACTGTTTGTTTAGCTTCTAACCATAGAGCACTTTGAATGGTCTTGTTGCTGAAATGTGGTATAAAAATAAAATAACCTTGTTAAATTAAATTGGACAAATTAGTCAGAGTCAAAAGTCAAACCTGCATCATAAAATTTAATTAGTGTTGCGCACGCACAGGTTGAAATGAGTGAGGCTAAACGTTCTATGAGCCTTTATGCTTTTTGACTTCTGCCAACACACGAGATTCAGTTTGAAATGAATCGGTCATTTAATCACAAACACTTTGAAGGTTGAAGCAGCAGCAAACCGCCACCTAAGAACAGGATTTATGTATATGTGCAGAAGGAAATCTTGGTTTTAACTTATTTGTTCGATTTACAGGCTTCTAACGAAGCCTTTCTAAATGTCTTTGATTTGCTAAACCTCATCTTAACGCGGCCCAGGTGGTTCTAAAAAACACATCTGGGTGGGTCTTTAGTTGGGATGTTTATTACTTTTATAAAGTTTGCTTTAGAAAATGATCAGACATACTATTCGATAACAGTGATCAGGATCAATCACCAGCATGGATTTATTGATCCATCAGTTGATGTTGCTTTCTTGGAGGTAACAATCCAGAAAGACTTTCCTTCACATTTTGGTCCATTTCCAGGCTCACTCAGGTCCTGTACTGTTCATATGTTTAAAATGATGAAACAATACTTTGCAAACCTAATACATAATTCTCAAACATGAATTCTAAAAATACTGTTGTATGCTCGTACATTTCCAAAGCAATGTGAGGATGTCCAACAAGAAAAACAAGCACTCTGTTAAATAAGAACTCAGTGCTGTCTTCATGCTGCTATCAAACCCCTAAAGCTGAATCATTTAATAAAAATGTCAGTCTTGCAGTAACATGTAACATTTCATCACTGGAAGACATTTGAGCTGAGCCCAATATTACATTAGGGGAAGAAAAGCCAACAGCTGTTTCCATTATCTCTGGAAAATTCCTTGATTAAGTCAAATATTTTACAACAAAAGGTGGAAGGAGAGTTGAAAATGTTGGAAGAAATAAATTTCTTCCAACAAAGGGGGAAAAGTCATTTAATAGATGTTAAAACATAACCTAAAGTTAACTTAATAGGTAACTTAAATTGAACACAAGTAAAGTTAATTTCTCTGTAAGTGCATCACAAGATGAAAATAGAAACAAAGATATAAAAAAGTGTTACATCAAAAAGACAAATGGAGCACCACAAAAAATCATAGAACATGCAACATAATCATTTAAAAGAATAAAGGGTAAAGCCATTTTTGGCCATAACAAATCCTAAGTAACCAGTAGTAACACATTTCTGTTGAATTAAAAGCCCTTTGTGGTTTCCAGGATCTCCATGAACAATGCCAGAGGTCTCCTAAAATTATATCAGCACCTCAGGAACTTTCATTGAAGCTACTTCTTTTTCTTCATCTTCTGAATTTTTACAAAACTCTATGAAAGCTTCTCTGTCTTTGACAAGGTCAAAAAGACAATTTTGTAGTTAAACTGCAGCCTGAAAAGAATACATCTTCATTTAGTCATCATCAAGTCTCTGTGCGCAATCTGGAGGTGTGCATTTGTTGGGATAAGAAAAGATTACCAAGTTACACGGAGTGCTGCCAAACACAATGATGGAGTGGTTGGGTTGGCGTGTATCCTTTCAGATTCTCTGATGACAAAGCCATAAAAGAGAACATAAACCACCAGACGAAGCAGCCACTGTTCTCTGCCCAGATCTGCTGACAACGCCACAACGAACCACCACAATCATGTTGAAAAGGTTTGTACATGCTCAAGAGTCAGGAGGCTCTTTGGCTTCTTCAGGTGTAATATCTGGTGCAAAGAGGACTTCTCCAAGACCGTGCAGAGAACATCCTGGATTTCTTTTACTTTTTCAGTGTGTAGAGGAGTCGCCAGTTTAGTTTAAAGAATTTACTAATAAATCTTTATCAATTGTATCCAGAGTAGTTACCTTTAAACCGAAGGGTGTTGAATGTCTAAAATTACTAAAATCTTTTATTCTTCCAGACTTTTAACAGGAAAAATACTTTTATTCCCTTTCAGAAATGGCATTTACCAGCGGAGAAGAAAATGAACATTATCTGTTCCTGCTTGTCTTCCTGGATTCCTGCCTGGTCGTATCAGTTAACCGTCTGTCAGCGTGTAACACGTCGACTCTAATTAATATAAATAATATGTTTGGGAGCCAGGAGCTGAAACCTTACAAGCCTTCTGAATAGAAACCTGTCAGATGGGGAAATGTTTTACATTATGTCTGAGGTGGTTAGCTGACACTAACTCTGAGTGATGAGCAGTGAGGGAACGTGCAAAATAACCAAGACCTGCAACAAAATACAAAGTTCTCTGAATAAAATATGTTGCATAAATATTAATGCATTTCTCCAAAATATTGTACAGGGTGAAAAAATATAAGATGGTGTATTAATAAGCTACAGGTTGTTTAGGAACAGATGGTTCATGGTGAAATATGCAACTAGGTAGAATTTATCCTGTTATGATGGTTTCATTATACAACACAAAACTGCAACTCAACGAGTTAACGATTCACAAATTGCGATTGTATTAGTCTATATTGAGAAAATGCAGAAAAGCATTTCCTGTATATTCCTACATATGCATGCACCATGTTTATGAAGAGAAAATATTGAAAGTTGCAGATTTAATTTCAGGAATATGTGAGCGCCTCTGCCTGCAGCAGAGCTTAGTTAAAGCCCCAGGTGAGGAGAACTGTCGGGGCAAGTTAACATCTCAGAGTGCTGCTGTCAGCCAGCTGTCTGCTGCTGTGCTGCTGCCAAAAATATGACGCGCCAACCCTGGCATCTGGATACCTGGCAAGGGATTCGGAGCCAAAGCACTTCAACTGCAACCTTTCATACGACACTGAATATACAAGATCTGCAGACCTGTGATTTGGGCTTGGAGACGCCGGTGGTGGCTAACAGAATCAGAACGGTCCTGTTAAAGTTTCAGCTTCGTTGTTTGTAAATCAGCATTTGGAGACATTCTGTAGTTTGTTGAACTCTTTGACATAATGTAAAAATAGGTTTTTATATATAAATGTGAGTTTGACCAAATATGGTGAAAACATTTTAATTTCAAATTTCTATGCTTTTATTGTTTTTATTAGGTAAATTATAGGAGAAAGTAAGTATTTGATATAATATTTACATCACAATTAATCTGTCGATGTGCATCTACCCACCTCCAGCCTCTGGTGGAGTTGCTCTTTGCTCTGGTCAGCAGTGACTTGGTGATGAAATCTGTTCATACTCTGCAAAAGAAGAAAAAAAAAGAACCGATGCCAGAAAAAGAACTAATAAAAATCCAATAAATATTCTGGTTAAAAATGTACTAAATAAAATGAAAACCTCCTGAAATATAAAAACTTAATTATTCCTGTAAAGATGCTACAAAACAATGAGCTCATATGCAGAAAACATAAACTTTTTAATGTAAATGCAGATTTTTGCGACCTTGTTTTGAAATTTCCACTTGCTTCCAAAATCACATTGATTTATGTCAACATTGACATTTCAAAAGATGAATTTATAAATAAAAATAACTTGCAATTATTCGTCACACAGACCCGTTTAAAGGATGTTTTCCCATCCACTCATACAGGTTTCTTCTAAAAGTTAGACTTCATAAAATCAAGTTTTAAATCATTTTAAGTTGCTTGACTCAGCTGGCACTTATCTGCTGCATATTTCATTTATCTGACACTGAACACTACGTTCTCTGAACATGCTGGATATTCCATCAGTTCAAGGTTTCCAGCAGCTGAAAGTTTCAGTGTTGGACAGTTTACTCTGGATACCTGCTCCAACTGTGTTTACCGAGGAGGAAGGAAAACGACAGATCCAGCAGCCACAGTTCTGGCCCTCTTTAGCTGTGATGTTTCTCTGTGGGTCATCTGGTCAGTTAAAGCACCTCAGGCAGGATCTCACAAACTTACAAAAAAAAAACAAAAAAACATTTGGACTTTTCACGGATTGTAATACATTTCTTGAATTGATTTCACTGGGGAAATGTGCAATGCCAGGCTTATTTGTATCAACAGCAACCATTTAACTTATTAAAATATGTCCTCAAAGTGTGTCCATTTTCCCATCCTCACTGTATATCACACCTATGCACATATGACACAGGGAAACATTGATCCTTTAAGCCACTTTCCTTTGCAGCTTATTCATAAAACTTCATCCATCCATTTTCTTCCGTTTATCCGGGGTCGGGTCGGGAGATCCTGTTGAGGGTGCAGAGCTGGTCCAGTGTTTCACGACCAGGACGAAAACCACACTGCTTTTCCTGAATCCGTGGTTCGACTACCCGACAGACCCTCCTGTCCAGGACCCCGGAATAGACCTTACTGGGGAGGTTTCAGAGAGAGACCCCGCTGTAATTGGAGCACACCCTCCAGTCCCCCTTTTGAACAGGGAGACCACCCCAGTCATAAAAATCACAAAGTTAGAACTTCAGAACAGTAAGGATTAAGAACAAGAGACCGCTGTCATATTTTTGTACAAAGGTTTTACAGATAATTACTATTTACCTGAATTAAGAAAACAAATGCTGAAAAACTTCACCTCTTAACATGCTTCACCTTCAGACCAAACTTTTAAAAGTGGACCAAGTTGCCTAAACAACATCTTGTAGTTTAGAGCTTTATCAAAAGAAGCAGCAGAGAGGGAGAGACTTGTGCTGCTGTAGTTGCAGAAATGTTTTCAGATACCATATTTATACATAAATTATGACGCGTCACTTCCTCGTTTTGGTTTAACAGGTAGTATATATGCTTTACAACATCAGATTGCAGTAGAGTTGAAACCCACATTTCTAAATCGTAGCATCTTCACTTGCAAAATATGTTTAAAAATAATAATAAAAAAATTCTATTTCACTTTTTCACAATTGAGAAAATGTTAGAATGGAAAGCTAAAGGGGGTTTGTAGATTTTGTTTAAATTGAGAGAGAAATGGGGGTGTCAGCAATGGAAAAGTGTCAGAGCGTAAAAACAAAAAAAAATATAAAGAAAAATACTGAATTTATGAAAAAATGGAAATAATATGGTGAAAGAAGAGAAGCAGTGCAGGAGGAAAGTGTCAGAAGGGAGTGGGCAGACATGGACTGCTGGGAGGTTCACAGCAAAGGTCAGCAGCAGCCAATCAGGGCAGCCAGGGCTTTGCTTCCAGCATCGCTCCACAGGCCTGATGGAAAATCCCACTGAGCAGCCGCTGACCTCAGATAAAGAGGACTGGGAGTAATATGAGATCGAAGGAATAAGAAAGAGAAGGAAACAGGTGAGGGATAAAGAAAGAGAGAGAAAAATAGAAAAGACTTTAGAAATAAAAAGTGATAATTTCAGATTCAGTTGATAGGAGTTAAGCCTGTTGCTTAGAAATGGAAGTGAAACAAATGTTAGGAGAAGAAAGTAATCTGTTGGTAAAAAACGTTTGACTCAGCAGGAGAAACGGTAAACTTATCGGATCCAGACTGACTCTGCTTCATGTAATGACCTCACTGCACAGATAATATTGCAGAGTGCAGAAAATTTTTCCTTTCCCAGGTCAGAGTGACATTAAACAATAATTACAAGTCAAAGTTTGAACTTGAACATAATTCAGCATGAGCATAACTTGTCTTTCAGCCAGTGGAAGCATTTTGCCAGGTGTTTTTGTAAAGTCTTGGCTAAAACATTTTGCAGCGACATGAATGTTTATGTTTTCTTGGAAAAACATTTCAATTTATTACAGGAGTTAAAATTTCTAGAATTAATCCTTCTCATATATTCAAGTTTGGTGTCTTCTGGAAGAAAACTGAAAATACAAGGACTGAATATATTTTTGTCCAAACCGAAACTTTTGTCCTGATTTAAAATATAAAGAAACATCTGAAAAATAATTGAAGTTATAAACCCAAAAACAATTTAAAATGGAAATACATTAATGAACAAGAAACTAGGGGTTTGGATACTTGAACAAAACAAAAAATAAATCAAAGCTCATCAGGTCTGTTCTCGTGGTTCCTGCACTCAAAATGACAGTAGAGATTTATCTAAAGAAAAACCTCACTTAAAATGAGCAAAAACATTTTAATACAAAATAAATCAAAAGCTAAAGAAACATTTTGCACTTTTACACCAAACAGTAAAATCTACACTGAAGATCCAGTTGCCATATTTTCACTATTATCTAAGTGTTTGGGACTCTTACTTGTGTATGTAATGCTTCTTTTAGAGCTTCCTACATTAGCTTTGAATAAATTTAATTTCCTTTTTCTGCCACTTTGAAACGCAGAGTGAACTGTTCCATTCTTGAATGGACAGACTGACTGGGAGAAACTGGAGCCATTATTTTCAACTTTCAGGTCACTTTGTCACAGAAAATGACACATTGGTGCAAAAAATACCAAATACAAATTTACTTAACTTTCCCATTCCTGCTATGAATAGCAAGTCAAGAAAACACAGTATGTTCAACTGTGATACAATTTGTTCTTTGAAACATGACACATTGTGCAAGCATTTATAATACCATGGGGAGAAAAAACAGCTTTAGAAAATCTATGTAAAACATTTAAGTTGCAGGTACTTAAGGACTTTAAGTTCTCACTCCCCTGCAGCCTCCAGTATCTACATGATGTAATAAACATGGATGGAAAGAGGTTTTCTATGAGTGTGTCATCTGTGTGCTGATTTTAATACAGCTATGATCTCAGTCGTCATGGACTCAAAATCCCCAATTTGTGTATTTTTCAATGATCAATGTAAGAAAATTACATTGATGTTTGATGTTTGTGCTGCTGTATTTGACAGTCTGAAAGGTGGAGCACATTCCCACATTCAAACCACAGTCTGAAAACTCACAACTTTCTTTTATTCTCCCAGCAACCAGCACAGCTCAGCCATGCTGCAGTTTTAGAGGAGTGGGGGACTTTCCCTAGATGGGACAACTAATCCATCCCGATTTCTATGTACACAGGGCCTCAGTTTGATGTTTACTGGAGTGGAGAATGAGGATTCTGTGATGCAGCAGCAGGTGTGTGCAGGTCCCGTGGAATGGATATGCTGCAACTGCACGGATCCCAGGATTCACTACGGCAAATCACAACCTCTCCATGGAAAATGTGGATACTCAAAGCAGCCGGGTAGCTGCTGAACCCTACGACAAACAGACAACTCCACTGTGATCTAATGCATATTTTAAATAAAGTATGAGCTTAAGGTTGGTAAAATTTAACAGTAGAGATCTTAAAGGAATTCCAGGAATAGTAATAGTAACAGTAATATACCAAAAATGACAGATAAGTAGATATATGTCATAACAAAGAAACCGCTAATGTTTCTTTCACATTTGAAAAAAAAAACAAACAAAAAAAAAACAAAAAAAAAACCATATAAAAAAACAAGTAGATACAATTTGTGGAGGAATTTGAGTGGAGGTTAAGTATGCAGGAAGGCTTTAGTTCTTTTTTTAATAAAAATAAATATGAGTCTAGAAATGCATTTTTGTATCCAACAGAAAAGCAGTGTGACAGAAATAACACTTTCATCTTCTATACTTCCTTCACCTGAGAGCGACGTAGAGATGGCTGCTGAAGGAAAAATGCCCTGACCTCCGCAGGGAAAGAACGGAATAAATTCAATTTTCAAACTTTCTCTTATGTACACCTACATTGACTGTGAGCTCATGATGTATTCACTTCAAACAGTTCAGTGTTTTTGCTAATGTTGCCCCCAAACATGAGTTTAAAATGTGTCAGCAAAATAGGTTTTTACATCTTTGCGTTTCTTTGTTTCATTTGTAAACTGGTGAATTTATTTAGCTGAAGGCTGGATGCCAAATACTGCAGAGAATTTTTTCTTATTAAGAGTACATTGACTTTAGGGTGGAGTTTTAGTATTTTGGATATAAACTTCAGAATGCTTGTTGCAAAATGCATTTTTTATGCTTACGCTCTGTGAAAGAAATGAACCACCAAGGCCATATGAGTTTTTTGTACATGTATTTGTGTTTTATGCCTTCCCATTAAAACACTTTATTGGTAGTTCTTTTATTAGTGCTGCAATGTCCAGTCAATAAGACAGAAGAGACAGCAGAGGTAATGTACTGACCTACACCAAACAGTGCGAATAGTTTCAGGATAGTTACAGCTGACCGTCAGCTCATATTAAAAGGAAATATTTTCACTATTTGAAAATATTTTTTCTCTAAATCCTCTGAAATGTATTCTGATTGACTGTATTAAGAAAAGTCTGGATCATAAATGTATCTCCTGTTAGTCCAAATCCTTTTGGGGGATGTAAGATATTTATGATTTAATGCTTTTTTTGTTGGAAATGAACAGGAGACATACACGAGTCAAAATTCTTTCTTTTAGGATTAATTATGTAGAATAGCAACTAATACTATACTGTAAAGTTTAAAGCCTTTAAAGCAGCCATAGTCATATTTAGAATTGATATTATAGGGATTTGTTATTTTATTATAAATGCACAGTAGGATTTTTTTTTTTTTTATGTGAAAGTCCACGTTAAAAGTCAGAATCTGTTTCTTCCATGATCTGGATAATAACTATGAGTCTCTCTTCTGTCCAGATTCCTGGATAAAACACGTCTCTATTCTCTGTCGCCGGCTCCGTGCTGCTCGCCTCCCAAACACAGTCCTACCTCAGGGATCCCCTCCACATGTGGCTAAGTGTGTTTCCGCTGCCTCCTCATTTCAGAGGAAAGGAGAATCTGGGCCCTCGGGGCATTGCTGTCTAATGAGACACTGGCTGCTGTGCATTTGTCCTGTCACAACAGAGGAACTGTACCTTTCTGCTGCCGCCGAAGCTGAGTTACCTCAGCGTGGAAACCGGCCAGGCTGCAGCATCTTTGAAAGGATTTAGTGCAGCTGAGCGTGAAATCCCAGTGTCTCATGGTGGATGTCCTTATTTTAACAGATGTTGAACTCACAACCACCTGGAAAACGGCATGTATGATCATCTAAGGCCTTTCCATCTGTTGGTTCTTTGTTTGTGCATTGTTGACTATAAAACCTACATTTCCTGCAAACCAGACGAAGTCTGACGTATTAAAAAAAATTTATGAATCACGTTGCTTGCTTTAGATACATTATTCAGAAGTATGAAACATCACTATTTTGAAAAAAAAATACAATAAAATAAATTTTTGCTAAATATCTCAGCAAAAATAAATTCCTGAAACTGAAGTAAAACTGTTAATTGTATTTATGTGAAAGGAATGAAAGGTTTCACAATAATTTGTGCAGTATTTAAAATAAAGCTGTGCAGAAAATAAATAAGATATTTTCAGTGTATCATCACATCACCTTCATCCTGCACTGGTGCAAATATGGATGCAAAAAAGTCCATCTTACCATTGATTTAGCACCAGAGTCTTTTGACCAATAGTGGACTCCAGCAAAGTTTTCATTTTAGGGATAACCTACCGAAAAAACAGGTACATTTATTTTAATTAGCTACATTTTGTTATCTTTGATGCCAATAACGCCAGAGTGCTTGTTTCAGTTTACAGCCAACTATTCCAGATGTTATTCTTCTATTGCAACAGGAACATGTTGTATTAATGCAACACATCTGATTTATTTCTTTAATTAAGGATTTTACCATCATGTGATGTGAACCCGACTCCAGAGACATTCAGCTCAAACACACATTAAATACAAAGACAGAAGACAAAAAGATACTTTCTAAATTTCCTTTTGAGACATAAAAAAATGACTTCACTGAATAAGATAAACTTATGATCAAACCTAACTATATTCTAAGACCCATCTTAACTCAGAATGTAAAGAAATCAATCTCTCAGTGGATATTTAGAAAAGATATATTGTGAACCTAAGATATGAAAAAAACAACTATTTTTTTCACCCTCTTATTTTCTTTTTCTATATATTTCCAGGAGTGTAAAATACTAAATCCAGTGGGAAACATTTCCAGACTTTTCTAGTTAAAAGCTGTGAGCACCTTGTTATGGGTTTGAAACACTGCAGACCTTTTATGTTTCTAAAAGTTCAGTAATACAAAGGTAAAAAAAAAAACAACATAAAAATAACCACGAGATTCTGAATTCAACTACACTGAAGAGCAAGAGACCAAAATAAATCTTTTTTTCTCCCTCTACTTTAGTTTGGATGGCTAATAAAATATGTGAACACAAACTATTTTACTTACAGCCACTTGGGCAACACACTGGATCTAAGCAGAAGATGCAACTGAACTGAAATAAATACAGCATGACTTGTCTTCCACACTGAATAGCAAGCAGTTTTCTCCATTGTTTTGGCTGCAGCATCATCGATTAAGACATTCAGTTTGTGAAAGATCTAAAAAAAAGACATAATCACAGCATCACAAACTGATAAAGACCTGAGTCTGCAGAGGGAGAGAGGTGCTGCATGTCGGAGGGAAGCTGTGGCGCAGACGTCAGTGTGTAGCTGTCAACGCTCTCAGGCATGTGTCGGCTCAGAGCCGAGGAAGGAGGGAACCCCCCACCGAGAGGAAAGTCCAACGAATAACTCATCACAAAGAAGCATGACTGCATGTGTGTGTGTGTGTGTGTGTGTGTGTTTCAGTGAGTGTGTTCACGAGTGTGAGAGGCAGAGGGGGAATAGCAGCACAGCTCCACATCCATAACTGCATATTTCATATCTTCATTAGTAATTATTTCAGAGGCTTAAACTAATTGGTTTTCCTTCAGGTTCTTGGGATATTTTTTGGGAACTATTACCTGCACATGACAGTTCTTCAGAGCTGGATTACTTTGACTTTTATTGGTTAAAGCTGGTTTTATATTGACCACTTTGCCATAAAAGAAAAGACTTTGTCAGGAAAAAAGCTGATGCTGAAATGGAAGCCTGTTAGGGCCTCTCCAGCCCCTTTCTGTCTCCGTCTTCCTCCTGGCTTTGCTTTTCTGCTCCGTGCTCTGTTCAAGGTCAGCGGCTTCCCAGCAGGACGTCTGATCAGAGGAATGAGCCGTGGCTGCAGGCGGGAGGTTTCCTGCACCTTGCAAGACGTCGCTGCGGGCGGCCGGCCGGCCGAGTGCCTTCTCATCCTCGCCTCTCCCTCTTTACTCATGAATGAGGGTAGAATCATAGTTAAGACGTGGACTGTGGAGTCTTTGTTCCCTTAAATAGTGGTGTTGGAATAAATGAGGACAAAGTCGTGGAAAAACGTGGGTGGCACCAAATAGCTCTCATACCTTGCGAAAACTTGAGCGTAACCCTGAGCTGAGGTCTAACGCATTCAAACGCACCAGACCTGCACACACTTTTCTGTTTGTTCCTTTCCACTTCCGCGTTGCTATGGTTACATCACAATACATGAGGTATTCATATTAAGAGGGAAAAAAATGATCAAGGAGGCTTAGCTGCTTTTCTAAATGTGAATTTTCCATAGCGTCCTAATATTTCCAGCTGGTTGATGGCATCTCCAGCCAGGATCTCCAAACTATGAGCAGCAGATAATGAAACTGTAAAGAAAATATCTATGATTTATGGCTGAAATCAGCTCTAATGAAAGTGCAGCACAATGCTTCTCAGCTATGGATAAATAATTAGATTTATATTTAGCTGAAACTAATTATTTAACCTCTATGAAAAGACAAACTTTTTTTTATTTTCATTCAACTACAATACATTTTTCCTGTGGACAACTTTGGTAACCAAAGTCCTTCCTATTTTTTCTAAATGCCAGAATTTTGGCAGATATAGTTGTATCTATTTTATTTTATGTTACTTCTCAAAATACTTTTCTAGGATTTTGTCTCAATCCTCCAGACCAAACTGTCTTGTAGGCAGCAATGCTGTCACACCTTTTCACATCCGCCCCCAGATTTTCTAAAGGACTGAATTCAGGACTTTGTGACGGTCACTTCAAAACTTTATGGTCCTTCAGGCTCTTTATAACCACTTTTTCTGGATGTTTTAGGTCATTATCCATCTGTAAGACCCCTGTGCATTTGGTCTTTAAGTTTCATGCAAACATCTTGTGGTGTAACTTGATTTTTCCTCATGGCATCTTCTGTTTTGTAAAGCGCATTATTGACTCCTGCAAATCAACATCCCTACAACATGATGCTGTCAGACCCTTTGTTTCACAGTCGGCTAAGTGTTCTTAGGTTTAAAAGCTTCCCTGTTTTTTCTAACAGGAAAGCTATGGTCATTACAGCCACTGAGTTTAGTATGGTCACATCCAAATATGAGGTTTATGTGCCTGTGCAAAGAGTAATTTGATGTTTTATGTTGCTTTTGGGGTACTTGCTTTTTCCTAGCATCCAGTCCCGTTGGTGCCTGTGCCTCCATTTACCCCAGAAATCCATCAGAAATTTAGAAAAGCCATGACATCATCATCTTGGTTTTGGCAAATGCAGACAAAAGCGGGAAAAAAGTATCTTGTTATTCTGGCATTTAGAAAATATAAATAATTTTAGACACTAATTAACTTAAAACATAAAGAATTTAGTTTAGCTTCAAGTAAATGAGTGAGACAAAAATGTTTGTTACTTTTTATACAGAGTATGTAAAGGAAACTGGAGAAAAATATGGCGGAATAGTGATATTACAAAACCTGGACGTTTGTCTCCAAATGACAAGAAGAGAAAAAGGCGATCCAGAAAACGATCCAATAGACTGCCAAGTACCTGGCAGTAGCACTTGTGTTATATAAAAGACAACAGTATGCTCTGTTCTCTGTAGATATTTTCTATGTTTCTTTTCTTCAGAGGTATAAAAGAGGACAAGATTGTAAATAGTTAGAAATCCAAGTCAGATTTGATTAATGTATCTGATAAAAACATGCAGAGGAACAGAGATTTAATTTTTCAGGAGACAACCAAGACAAAAAAAAAAAATACATCCAAATCAACAAAGGAATGTCTTCTGAGAGTTTTACAATGACCGAGCCAAATTCAAGAATTAAACCTGACAGGAAATCAGCGAGGTCACCTGAAGCGGGCGGTGGACGAGAAATACTCCCTACATTTTTAACTGTGAGTTAGAAAATAAAGTCAAGATGCAGCATGCAGATAAATCTTCAGCAAAATAAACTGTAAGAAAGTCAAAAAATGCTTCAACTGCCATGTTTTGAGAGGTTTGAGTCGGATCAAAATGCAGAAACATGATGATTAGTAACATCAATAAAGAAGAAAACAAACATAAGAACCCAGAGACGCACAATGAAAACCTGGACGATTAAACACAGAAAAGAAGCGATCAATAAGAACCAGGTGAGTCTAATCAGTAGAAACAGCTGTGGAGGCTGAGAAGAGGAGACTAATTACACAGAAGGAGCTGAAACTAAAGACCAACTGCAGACGAGAATTAAACTAAAGACACAAACAGAAGATCCAAAAAGTCTGAACAGAAAGAAATAAACTAAAATAACAAGACATACACATGAATAATAAACACAGAAATGAACTAATATGGAAATAGATAAATAATGAAAAACTAATTGGCAATAACTTTAACAAAATATTAGTTTATGGTTATGTTTATTTACATAACCATGGTTATATATTAGATCTAGATTTAAATAGATATGTGGTTTCTGCAAACATATCTTTATTTCTAAACTTACACAAACATTTAAATTTTTTAAACTCTCAAAAGCTCCTTAAACTTCATCTAACATACTAAAACTGTAAGACTGCATTAATGCATTTGTGTAAACATTGAAAAAAATATACAATAACCAGAAATAGTCTTCAAAGTTGACATTAAACATGGTTTAAATTTAAAATTCAGGAATAAAAAGATAAAAATCCGTGGATAGTAGAAATTTCAAAAGACAAAACAAACGTAGGTATAAAAATAAAATAAAAGACAAAAGAAACTAAATTTGAACAGAACTGAACAGGCCTGGTGAAAACTGGATAAACTGGATAAAAAAATCTTTTTGTTGTAATTTTTTCCCTTTTTATTCCTCCCTTGACTTCCAAATGCTTCCCTCTTGAAAAGTGAATGAAGGTTAGAATCTCAACTTATATGAGCATTAAATCATCGTCTTCACCATATTAATCTTTCCCATCAGTCCTATCTTGCTGCGATGCTGCTTCTGCCTTGCTGATGTAATTTAGATTGCTTCCTCAGGTTGAGGAATGGCGTCTCAGCAGGTTAAAGCACAAACTGTACTCCAGTGAACCTGCAGCCCAGTTTCATTTCTGTCATACTTTGTCTCCCACTCATTTATCTTTTTTTCTTTATTTCAGCAATTCTCTAAAGTTCTTCACCTTCCAACTTATGTGTGTCCCATTTTTATGGTGTGAATTTTGATATTTTGCAAAAAAAAAAGTGCAAAATACCAATATAAATCAACTCTGCAAGCATAAAATCAAAATTCTGTACAATAGGGTAATAATTTATCTGTCATCAGCTCAATTGGTTTCACCTTAAAACACAGATTGTTTTTTTATTGATATTCAGCGCTACCTTCTACCCATCAGCTTTAAAAGGAAACAGAAACCTTAAGGAACCAACACTTTTTATGCCGAGTTGTTTTCCATACATATGAATAAGAAAATGACAAAGCATTTTGGGTTAATTAGGGACTTGACCCCCATGGAGAACCCACTGCGCAGTTTATCTCCTGCACTAACAAGTGTGCAGCTAACAGTCTTTTAAACCACCACTTATTTACATTTAGAGTGAATCACATGACCCCTGAAGCCCTCAACAGGAACATTACGAGGTGCAGTCAAAAGGAAACAAATATGTTTAAGTGCTGACTTTATAAAAAGCAATTAACCCGTTTGTTTAAATGTCATGTCCCCGAGTTCCCATCCCCCTCTTTTTTACACTAAGTGAAGACTTGATTAGACACGGCATCGCTTTGTTATCCACTTAGCAGTATCTAACCATTTCATCTCGCCACTGCTTCTGGAGGCACATACCCATTTCTTCAGCCTGATTGGTGGGTGTGAAATTGGAAAGTTGACGCCAGATTGCCATGAGGGGGAAAAGAAATGTGTTTTATTTGGCTGTTCCCGTTTAGAAAGCACTTAAATCAGCCTCTGGTATCTCTCCAGCTTGCTAATCAAATTGTCCCTGCTTGACACTTAGTTCTGATGTCGGCTGTTGTGCTCTGAGCGAGTATTTTTCTTCATGTAGTATGCACTCTTCCTACTGATAGGACGCAAAGAATAACAAAGTGTTAATGTGTTTGAAAAAGAAAATACACTGAACCTGCAGCAGTATCTCAATAGACTGAAGTTATTAAGCGTATTTATTTTAAATGAGTTTTATTTACTCATAAAATGCCGTAAAGAGGGAAGAGTTTCCACCTGAATGTTTAACATTGTCCAAAAAAGAACACTATTAAAGGACAAGTTGAGTAAATACAAAATGTTTTTCTAAAAAAGCGTCTGTGCTTTTTAGAAAATATTTTTTCCACTGGTGAGACAAAGGTGGGTGTTCTGTGTCCTGTTACCTTTAATGCAAAGCTGTCAGAACAATTAAAAAACAGTCAAAAAAGGTGTTTTGATTCAGGCTGGCGTTTCAGGACCCGTACGGTTTGTTGCGGGTAACAAGACCACTTATTCCAGCTTTTACCTGAAAATTCTGATGAAAAATGTCCAGATATAAATTTATGACCTGGAGTTCCAGCACGTTTGTCATAAAGTAAGTCAATCTCTAAATCGTTCCTGATTAAAGTCAGGACTTGAGTAAAAACTTTCAAATTCTCTGCAGAATTAAAACAATTCTGCAAAGAGTTTGAAACTCTCACGCAGGAGAAGGAACCTGAGTTCTAGGTAGTTTTTCAGATTTTTTTATCTGCAAAAAGACCACCACAAATAAAATTTGTAACTTGTGCAAACATTTTCTATTAATGCAGTTCTTTTTTTACACACAAAGTCTTATCTAAGAATGCACAAAGTTAAAATTTACAAAGTCACAAAACTCAATTTACAACTGACAAATTGTGATTTACAAGCACAAAATATTTCTGACTGGAATTTGAGCCCAAAGATCCAGAATAATTTGAGATGTTTTCCACAGTATCAGGCTGTATCATTACTGCCAGCTTGTCCATTTGGTGATATAAAGCAGCACTAATTCAATTCTGTCGACTTTCTCCTCTAAAGAAATAGCTTCCATCTGCAGGAGAATCATTGTGATTTGTGTTGGTCACATTTCAGTTGCTACTATGTAAAGTCTCTTTATTGTGTTGCCAGTATGAAAAGAGCAATACTACCCCTAAAACATATCTGGGAATTTCACAATAGAACCAAAGGAGGGCCAGAGATGATTAATGACGCTGTGATTTTACTCAAAGGAAAGAGCAGTGTCCAGTTCAGACTTCTGTGCTGCAGCACACTGAGTCCATCAGCTCTCCACCAAACAGCTGTGCAGCACTGACGCAACCAGAGCGCCAGAGGAAGGGCTTAAATGCTGCAAGTCTCCAATTCCGCTCCCAGCACAGGCGAACCATTGTGGCCACGCTGAGCACTTGTAACAGCTGGACCACACCGTGTTTATTTTGGACTCCGACCCTGTGGCGATGACAGACTAAGCTTCGCCCAAGAAGTTGCCTTATCCGCAGACGGCACATGATAACATGATGGATGAGTGTGCAGACAGGCCGGAGGGCTGAACTGGCACAGAGCAACAACCTCTACGCTCCGACTGGGTGGCACACTGCAGCGCTCTTCTACTGCGGTTCAACCTATGTGTTAATTAACACGTATGAAAAATGTCCCAGGCTCCTACTGAAGATTTAATTCAGACGTGGAGCAGTATTTTTTTCTAAACCACCTAGACTTTTTTTCCTTTAGTGGTTAATAAAGACATTGGAGTGTTGATAAAACCATTTGGTTCTTGATTTTTTTTAATATGTGAAGCACATAAAAATACTTTCACGGTAAATAAAACATGCTGTTAATACGATTTTCGGCAAAGTAAATCTTATTTAACAAGAGAGATAAATCAAATATTACTGCTAAATGATGAATCAATCAGTTTAAATGGTGAAAAGCATTTTTTCTCATATCTGTGACTCAGTTGTCAGGATGTCAGTCATCAGCTGTGTATATTTATGTGAGGATTATGATTGGATTCCTGCTTCCTGCAACCTTTGACCTTTACTTATCCCCACATGTTTAAGGCCAGTGAGTGATGCTCAGACCTGCCTTTGATACTCAGAAAGGCCTGCACTATGTTTTATGGCAGGAACTTATTGGTCATTTGTCTTCAGCTATGAGTCTATTTCGCTTTGTATGTTTTTCTTTAATGTGTGTTTGGAACAAACTTTCTCTGTAACCACAGAGAATGAAAGTCTTTGTTTCAGTAAAGACGTTCAGCTGCTTTACTCTGTAACCACTGAGGTTTGTGGTTATAGCGTAAATCCAAGATGCTGTAATCATTTATTAAGTGAGAAACTGTCTCTTGATCTCTTTAAGACAAATTACAAAAAAATTAACTCCATTCCTAAAAGTTACTGTTTACATCTTAATACTGTACAGCTGAATTATGATTTGTAGCTGAAGTCCCAGAATCATCCCTGCAAAAAATAGTCTTAAATATGTTTATCTATACTGATGCTGTTTTGCATTGTATATAGATATTATTAAAAATACAACTTTGAAGACTAATATTATTTTATTCTGTATCAGAGACATTTGTTTAAGTCCAAACAGAAACATGGATATTCCAACTGAAATCAAAGGCAAATTTTCAGCAATTATTTTGGAGTCACATAAACCATGAATCCATGAAAACTGAACCTAAAACAGGCAGGGATCCACTGTGAATATACATCAATTAAAATGTGTTTATTGTACAGTGAGATTATGTTTTTTATGAAGAAAAATCTATTTATTTCACGGCTGTATTGGCCATATTTACATGCACATGGTGCAGTGCATCATAATAAAGTCCTGGTTAAACAGAACAGTTTTTCTGACTGCATGGGCAGCAATGTGTGGGATAAACAGTAGGTAAGGAGAGATACAGTGATAAGCACAAAGTGGAGGTGCATGGAGCAGCCATGTATTATGAATGAACAGCTGAGCCACAGGAGGATTATGCCTGGTGAATTTATTTATTTATTTTTTACACATGTTAGACTGCCATGCATATTTCATTGAGCATGTCTGGTTGGGCTGTTGCTTTCCTGGGGAGCCTGACAGATGTTGCATGAGTGTGTGTAGGTGTGTGTGTCAGTGGATACAAATAAGGCATCAAAACTGAGACGCCGTGTGCAACTGTGATCGAAAAACACCCGTCTGCATGGGTGGAAAAAGAGCAGGACGCTAAACGAGAAGAAAGTCAGACCAACGAGAGTATTTTAGTTCTATTGTGAAATAATCTGATAATGAACTAAGAATTTGAAAACATTCTTCTGCAAATAAACAAAAATACTAAATCTTAAGTGCCAGACTTTGTGTTGCATCTGGATTTACGTTTTTATTCAATTATTTAATATATAGACATATTTCAAAAGACTTAAAACACAAACAAAAACCAAACATTTCTTTGAAAAAGCAGGATTCAGCAGAATTCAGGAAAACCTGCGACATGTTAAAGGAAAAGTTAAAGTTTCTTTAAAATGCTGGTTTGCTTTGGCATTTAGAGTCACTTTTGCACAAACTGATTGACAACACTTTTGTTGTCTCTGAGCCAACTTTTCTAACAGCCTGTCACCAGACACTTTCTCACAGACAGGATAATGTCAGTGTGACTAGAGGCTCATTCATCTGCGATCCTCAGTGTGAGGGCTGCCTCAGCATCACACCGGGATTCTGACAGGGAAACTTATGGCTTGAATTCCACCAACATCACAATAAATCCATGCTTAAAAGTTCAAGGACAGAAACTGATGTGCAAAGACGGAATTTAAAAAAATATATATATTTTGCTCTTAAGATGATTATTTACATAAATTATTTAACCTGTATTGGTCAGAAAAGCCAAAAAGATGTTTTTAGAATGTTTTTAAAAATTATGGGTGCAGCTTATTTTGCCTGTTAGATTATCAAAAATCAAGCATTTTAAGGTCTTTAAAGAATAAAAACATTTGCGTATCCAATCTTGTGTCCTTGTTGTTTTTCTTTTTCTATGTGTAGATTTTGGAGGGGGCTTAATGAAAAAATGTTTTGCAAAATTCATTGTGAATATTTCTGAAAGTAGAACCACAAAATCAGCGATTCTGGTTGCAAAAAAAAAAAAAAAATCACAAGATAATTGTGAAACCCTGAAGCAGTTCCTGCAGCAGGCCTTCTGCCACATTACATCATGATCACATGATTACATCATGTCCATTCTCTGTTAATTCTGTTTACAGTAAAGCAACGTGAAGCTCTGCTCCCACTGCATGTTAACGAATACAGTTCCCAGTTGCTTCGTTGACATGATCAGATATTCGCTGGTCTTTGAACCAACTATTCCACTTAAATGTTGGCTTTGGAGAGTGACCGTAGTTTCCATGTGGATGTGTTGCTTTTGGCTGTTTACAGCTCACTGAACTGTTTTTCCAGATTTTCAGTCTCAAACTTTATGCTCAAGTCTGAGCAAAGCCAACAAAAAAGTCCTGGGGTTCTACTTCTAACACAAAACTGACACGGTCACAAACTGTCACACACCCTTCCAGTGAGACACGTACAGAAGTTTGTTCATGGAATGGACTCTGGCCCAACCTCATCTCTTCTGAGACACTTTCACATGCTTTTAGCAAGAACTCACCCGCCTGAGGTCTTTGGGCAGCACAAACTTGGGGAATAAAGTAAAAAAAAGGAAGGAAAGATGATATTTGTAACACAGCAAGACAAAGAAACAACAGCTCAAGTTGACTCAGAGATCAGCTTGAAAAAAAATGTTAGGACATGGCTGACTGGAGAGCTGCCTTAAAATCTCGACTGTCAGTCTTTACACGGCTTCAGAATTGCATCTAGTTTATTCTTTAGGCTTTTAGAGGCTAAGCAGTCAGTTTGGGACTGTTTTATAAATAGACTCCATGGAGAACACATGAGGAAACAAGGCCAATTACTAAAAAATGTCCCAAAAGTCCACAAAAACCTTGCAGCTGAACTTTTCACATGCAAGCTAACAATGATAGAGCACCAGGAACTTTTCTGTAAGGGCTGAGCAGTAATGCCGAGAGCAGATCAGGTGTGAGTTTTGGTTTCAAAATTAAGAATTATTCCTTTTCTGATGAGTGATAGTTGACATTCCACTGTCATGTTTGTTATCTATAGTTGCTCTTTTGTTCACATGTAAAAATTGCAAATCCTCCAGAAGTTGCCAAGAGAATTCATTCAAGAAATAAGATGGATACAACTGCTGTAAAAAAAAAAAATGCATGTCCAATTCGTAATTTATGTTTCCAGCATTTCAAATCATGCGAACTCGCTGTTAAAATGGTACAACTCTTCCTTTCTTTAGCTCAGTTCTTCTGTTGTGGTAAAAACTCCACCATCCTGCTGCTGCAGCTCCGTCCCTTCGGTCCTGACCTCCTACTTCTGACTGATGTTTTTATTGGAGTCCTACTGACTCTGGAGTGATGCGCCTATTATGGAGGTCACAGAGGTCCGTTATTTTACTCCTCCCTCATCTGCAACGATTTGACAGCAAGGGCTCAGACAACTATTCCCAAAAGTAGCATGAAACCAAGTCTGTCTTATTGCATTCCCTTTTGAAACCAAGATTAACTTATCCTTTCCAGGAGAAAGAAAGTCACCCACCCCTTCCTGCCTCTCCCCATCTAGCCACAATTTAAATTTGTTTCACCTCGTATTGAAACATGATCCTTTTGCAGCAAGCTCCAGATTACATGGATGCCACTGATTGTCCGGTTTAGGACACACTGGAAAAGGTGTGTGCGTGTGTGTGTGTTGGAGAGTTGGGGGGATGATGGGGGAGATTTATAAAAATATGCTGCAGTAATTGAGCGAGGCTTCCCAGACAGTGGCTTCGCTGTAACACGGGAACTTAGGATGCATTATCTACCGCTGAGAGTTATTTACTGCTAAAGCAGTTTGGACAAGGCTGTTCATCACAAATTAGTGTCGGTCAGTAATTCAGCTTGTTTACCATGTTTATCTAATAGCGCATCTGTACACCCAGAAACATAAAGCCAAAGCTAATTTTTTCGACAAGCAAAACTTCAGCTAGAGATGAGAATTAAGTTGTGATCTGAGAGCAAATGGAAAGTAGTTGAAATTAAAACTAAGACAGGTCTGGATGACAGCTCTAAGCTAAAGCTCTTAGCGAGCAGTCTGCTAAATTATTGACATCATGAATACCACATTTTCGTTCCTGCCAAAGATGCCAAAATATGAGGGGTAAAAAAAACATATTTATCTATTTCCTAAGTGCTTCAAAGCACCCAAAGTGTAACATAGGCCAACCGAGCCAAATACAAACACTTGAAAGGAATACGATGATCCATAAGCAGCCAAATGGTGCCGAGCAGCGCCTGTAACAGGCGGCAGTGAGGGGGTTTGAAGTGCCACGCTGGGCTGTTGGCGGTGCTGACATTCAAGGCGCGACACAGCTCACCGGGACGCGATTTAGAGCGTGTACTTCCACCTTCCAAATGATGGCACTTCTAAGAGGTGAAAATAGATCCTCCTGCCTCCTCACAGAGTTCAGAGGCACTTTATTTCAGCTACTGAATCATGAAAAAGGTCTTTTGGAGCTATGAGGCACATTAGGGTTAGTTTCGGCTTGGTAACAAACCTTCCTCCGCTCATTAAAACTAAGTGAAAAGTGACTTTAAAAAATAATTGGATATTTCTGGATGTTTGTTTGGCCTAAAAAGGTGTTTTTCATGGTCAAAGCCAGTTAAACTGTAATTTCTGTTTTTCAGTTACAACCACAAACTTCAACATACTTTATTAGGATTTAATGTGACCAACACAAAGTGGTGCATAATTGGCAAGTAGAAGAAAAATTTGTTTTTTTGCAAATACAAATATAAACAAATTACATTCATAATATGTTCACTCCTCTTAATTCTGATGCTCCTTTGTGGGATTTAATGTGAGTATAAATGAAGCCATTCTGTTTGGGGTTTCAGAGTTTTGTTAAAGAACATGACTGAGAAAACATCATGAAAACAAAGGAACGTGAAGCTCTCTGTGAACAAACCTGCAGTTGCCTTTCAGTAAGAAGGTCTAAGGTTCAAATCTCAGCCTGGGATCTTTCTGAATGTTTGTATGTTCTCCTTGTGTCACACCGCAGCCCGAACAAAGTCAGGTTTGATTTTTTGACCTTATGTAACATGTATCTGATCTTTTCAAGACAGTCCAAACAACACAGATCTGATTTTTTTTGTCTATGTGGTTCTAAATACCTATCTGATCTTTTCAAATGTGACTTGTGTCTGTACAGTCAGGTTGCATCCATCTGACTCGTTCCTTACTGATGCTCAACAAACATCACTATTCTGCATCCAGATACGTTGAAGCAGGAAGAAAAACAACCATGATATGCAATAATACATATTGAGTTGTGAATGTGTTGGCTTGCAAAATACACCAATACCATCCATGTTTACTTCCACAAAGACTCTGTGTGACGTTACGTCAGGAGTTCTCACAGGAGATCACACACAAGTCGCATTTGGAAATGTGGCCATGCAAAATAAAAAGAGGAAAATTGATTTCTCAAAACACTGGAACTGAGCATTAAGGTCTGCAGTGTGAACGCAGCCTTACGACATGCATGCTGGGTTAATTAGCCTCTCTAAAATCCCCAAGGAAGGAATGCATGTGTCCAGTCTGTGGTGGACTGGTGACTTGACCAATCAAAAGCTCCTACATAAAGACACTGGCAGCTCCATAACTCTGGAATGATGAGCAGAACAGGATGGGCAGACGGGGCCAAAATTGCCTAGATGAGCTGCTGTACATGCGTCTAAAAACTTGCATCTGTAATTGTAGTGAAAAGTGATACTGACTGTGAAGGGGCTGAATGCAAATGCAGGCCAAGCCTTTTGTCATTTTGACTTTGGCAATTTTGTGTTGCTGTCTCACATAAAATCCCAATAAAATACTGTGAAGTTTGTGGTTGTATCATGATGAATGTGAAAAAGCTCAAGGGTTTTAATACTTTTGGAAGCCCAAAACACATCAAATTTCCCTTTTATCATTTTAATAACTTCTGAGAGAGTGGCAACTGGGGTAATTCCAAGGTTTGAGGTTTGTTTCTAAGAGCTGCTATTATGTTTCGTCTCTGAGGGATTCACCTCTCTGGTTAAACATACTCGAATAACTCAGAAGAATAAACAAACACAATAATTCTTAATTACATTGCATCCACTGGGTGCCTCAGAAATAAATTATTTGCCTTTCTCTTTGTGCGTTGATGAAATATTGGGAACTGAGTGAGGAATTCTTACATACTTTAAAAAACAAACTGGGATCCGGTCATGTACTGTAATGGATCCCTGAGAAAACTTTGGTTTCCACAGCCACTTGGAACCTTCAGTCTGAACTCCTGTGGGGAAATAATAACATAATGACATAAAGTGTTGACACAGACCTCAAATGCAGCTCTGGAAATAAAGCTTTGGGAGTCCAGGTCAAGTTTTGATGTAAAATACATGATATAGCATTACACAGCAAAAAGAATGCCTACAGAATGAAAAACATACACAGACATTTAAGATGAATTTCATGAAACTATATAAAACAAACACAAAAAAGCTTTAAATAATCATATTTGGTATTAAATATTTAGAATATCAAATCAAAGCAGAGAAGATTAAAAAATACCAGAAAAAACTTTATTTTCTGGCCGAGAACAATGTCTTCTTAATGTTTCCCTGAGATTGTTCATCTTAGAGAAGTTTTATGGTGATAAACTGACTGAATATATGAAAAGCAGCTCTTTCAAAAGCTTTACACCAGTCACCCTAACAAACACACACATTCAGATCTCAATCTGCAAATCAGTAGGCAACTAGGGATAAAGTGCTTTGCCCAGGACATAAACATGTGGCAGAGGAAGCTGGAATCAAACCCACAGCATCCTGAATGGACAACCACTGAACCACAATCACTACAAAACACACAAATTATATTTTCCATAATTTTTTACTTCTTTAAGTGTTAACATTAGTAAAGGAGTGCATGGCGGCACAGTTGGTAGTGCTGCTGTTTTGCAGCAAAAAGGCCTGGGTTTGATTCCCAGCATGAGGTTTAACTGTATGGACATGTTTCTTCCTGTTTTCTCAGGAAGCTATTAGTTTCAGTGTAAAAACAGTTTGGGTCTGTGTTTTTTTTTTCTTACAAATAATTAATCAACACATGTATATCTACCTAATTCTATCATATTAAGATAAAAAATCAGTCAGAATCACAATGTGGAGTCAGAGGCAGATTATGTATAAATCTAGAAATGTTATGTTTTACTAATTACTTTCTTGGCAAATCATTAAATGTGAATCCTGTTGATTTGCAGAAATATGATTGCAAAGATAAATTAATACAATTTCAAACATGCAAAGTGAAAAAATAAATTCTCATTTCCAGCTGCAGACATTTTTGGCTCTGCCTGAGAATCTGAACCGATTTTTTGTTTGGTGCTTTAGATCCATTGTTGATTTCATCTCAGAAGTTCTGTGAAGGCCTTTTCTGTTCTCCATCCTGAGCGCCACAGCCTACCAGCAGCAAAGGTGCCACAGTTGGCTTTGTTATTTATCTATTTATTTAGCTGCTGGAGTTAAATGGCTTAGTGACAAATTAGAGTGTAACAATAATGACCGCGATAGTTAACATCGCTCGCTTCTCATGGAACAGAGGAGTGAATTTCCAATGCTTCTTTTCTCCCATTCTTATCCTGACATATTTCACACCGCCTCAGAGTGAATGACAATTACTGCCTCAAACGTGAATGGGAACCCCGAACTTTGTTTTCTTTTTTCTTGGAGTCTAATGTGGCAATTCAGAAATACAGAACTGATTGGAATCGAAGGACACAATAAGGCAGGGAGGCGTCTTTCTTTTTCACCCCTCTTCTTAGAGTAGGCTGACTTTAGGAAAAAAAGGGGGTCAAGAATCAAAATGGGAATGACATTTGCCATCACCAGAGGCCTGCATTGTGCCAGCTATTGATGCGCTTTTCCCGAACAGAGGCTGCAAGGGAGCCGATTTGCATTGCAAATTGGCTTTGCACTGGCCCTTTTCACAAGTGGACAGGCGGGTCAGGGCACGGTTCCCACACACACCCCATCCGTCATCCCGCTCCCTTGTCAATGCCCAGCCCCCCACCCCATGCTCCGTCCTCCCTCCTAACCTCAGCTTGCCCGAACGGCCTCAATCGTAGCCAGGATTGAAGCGACTCAATGCTCTCCCAGGCTGACTCCCAGAAGCAGGCACACACAGCAGGGGCTTTGTTCCAGCAGCGAGGGGAGAGGAGGGTCCAGGTCAAGGGGGAGGAGACCTGCAGCTTTGACAGGCTGTAAGTAAAGGTTTAGTCTGAACTGTGTAAGTTCCTCGTCACTGTTTGTTTGTTTGTTTTTCCTCCCAGCTGAACCATCTGCCACGCTTTTGTACGTACAATTCTAGTATTTAACTTGTAAATCCACACAAACGTTACATTTTTAAGTGTGACATTGTGAAGGTAAAATGAACTAAATGTTTAGTAAATTACATTCTGAACTCATCAAAAAGACTTTAATCTTTTTTTATAACATCATAATAAAAGTTCGGTTTCCTTTTTAGGGAAACTGAAATGAAAAGTATTTTTCTCATGTAGGTTAAATTTATGTCCTTCAAAGACTCAGACTTCCTTTCTCTTTAAATCAAGACATGTTATAAAAATATTTTTTGTGTGCGTTTAAGATTGATGATAAATGTAATACGAATTCTTAACTCACAGACATTGAACAGATTTTTCAGTAATGTTTCATATGGATGTGGCAAAGTAAATGTTGCATTTAAAACTATTCTAGTAGCTACGCTAGCAGATTTATTTTCTCAAAATATAAATACACTTACTGTTTTCATTATTTTTGTTTTAGTCTTGCATTGAGAAATAGAAAAAAAAACACTTTTGTAAGCAGTTTTGTAATTTTCCAAATAAACTTTTGTATTAAACAGATTTTCTGCAAAACATCTGAGATTATATATTGTTACATAGATGTTTTTCAGAGAATGCTGTAAAAACTTTTAAAAAATGTCTCCTTATTGATCGTATAATCACAGAACTCTTTAATCGTCGAGAATCTAATAATCATGTGATAATTTACAGAGATGTTTTGCTTTGCCCATCTTTTTCTGATACATTCCTGTTAGATAAAGTTTGTTACTTAATTCTTTCACCTTGAACAAGTTTCCAAGTCAAAGTAAATAATTCCTCGCAATCCTCTGCTAAAACCAAGAGGATGACTTGAATTTGAAAAAAACGAAAACCTTTTCTTTGTATTACAGGAGGGAAAAGAGAAGCATTGGCAAAGCTGGAGGCAAAAAATATAAAGCAGCATCTCAGTCTGAATTATAACTACATTTTCCATCCTGTGAGATTAAATATCCATGTATGGAGGCACAACCAAAAGCAGACGAAAAATGCAACCTAAATATTTCTCTATTGGTGAGGATTCAGTAGAAAGCATCACGTTTTTCTCTTTATATGTTAAAATTAATTTTCTGTGGTTTCCTGGAACCTGCATCTGAAAGTAATACAAGCTCAGTATGTAAATATAGTAAATGTTTTAAAACCAACCAGATATGGCAACCTTGTAAAGTACATTTTGTCCATTGATAATTTTTGTTTTCATAATCTGAGTTATGCTGTTATTCACTGGTTATGACCTATATGTTTAAACACACACAAACTGATTTAAAATCCTGTGTTATCCTGACAAAAATAGTGTCATTTGAATGTTTTTCAAGAAAAAAGAAAATATGCTATTACTTTAGCCAATCTTTTCCAGGAAAGAGCAGCTCAACATTTCAGAGCGAGGTTACTCATTAAAGATGGATGACCTGTTTGCCTGATGTGACATAACATGACTAACTGCTGCAAAATGTTTCATACATATAATGTATCATGTTTTGTGCAATTCAACTGAAATACAAATACATGTGACAGGACAAAGTAGAAAATGTAAGTGTGCACGCCCATAATGTGAGATTTTGTCAAATCACCTTCAGCTTTTGCCGATTCAACCCCCAAAGTTTCTCTGAATCTCAGATCTCTCATCTCTTAGGTGATGTTCTGTCAAATTAACTTCTGCACTCTGGTTTGAAAACTTACTTTCTTTCGATGAAGTCATTCTTACACTCATTTGGATTTTTACTTGGACTCCAGGTGTTGGTGAAAATTCCTGTAAGTAGTAACACTCAACATTTTATTGAGTGATAACTGGGTTAAAACAACCTTAGGTGAAAATAAGATAAAGAAAACTGATTTACAAAGTTCACAAATATTTCTTTCAGAAATTGTCTTAATCTTTCAAGTGAAGGATTAAGTTTTCTTACTGCTTTAATCTGAAGGTGAAGAGATGCAAAATATTGCAGTCACCTTCAAATCATAAAGTTAGCAATATGACAAAATATGTACTGAGTCAAGGAGGTGGATATGTATTTTTCTTTCTGGATGGACTGGGAAACTAACTGGTGGTTTTTATATTAGCCTTAAAAAATGTCTACTCAGGGACTTTTTGTTGCATCTTTATTTTTGGGTGGTTTTGAGATGGGATGTAGAGGAATGCAGCTGGAAGAGGACAAGCTCAGGGGTGAATAGCTCTCAGATTTTTAGTTGTGTTTTTTAAAAGCACAGGGTTGTTTTCACCCTGCGTCCTCCCCTCAGGATGCCCCAAAGCAGAGCAGCAGAGCCACTGTGGCTGTTAGAATAATCATCAAGGCTTCCTGCTGGTCAGCGCAGTTGGTGCAGAAGCTAAGGCACATGCTAGAGTAGAATATCGAGTGCTCACATAAATGGTGAATGGAAAAAGTTATAACTGGAAAAAAAGAAAGATTTTGTCCTTACTTTTAAACTACCTTCAACACAAATATTTGTATTGGATTATATGCTTTACAGCTTAATGACCTCTGTGTGAATAAATATATATGAACTACATAATATTCCCTTAATACTATGTAGTTTAAGTAAGATGGCGCTGTATAAGGTCTCACTGTTCAGTCCATCAGAACAGCATGGTAGCCTTTGAAAATCTCTGTGAGCAAAGTTCAGTCCATCATCTGAAAATGGAAAAAACATATTGCAGCACCGCACATCTACCAAGGCAATGACCTAAAATTGCACAAATTGGAATTACAAAAGTAAATTTGCTGAACGGAAACACGCCAATTTAGTAAAAAAAGTTTTTTGGTCAAAGGTTTTTGCACTAGGATGAGGTGGTTTAATCAGCTGTATTGAAATTAATGTATTTTGTAAAAAGTGGAACTGCTTTTTTTCACACCACACGAGTCATGTGATCAACAACCGGATGTTACTGATGGCGGAAGAAACAAAGGAGACGACAAGAAATGGTCAGAAGATGAAGGTGTAGCATGTTTTTTGATGACTTATTGCATGAACAAACTTATTCATGTGTCACTTTAATAAATACTGGTCTGCTCAGATGAGACCAAAATGACAAGCGAAACGCATCACCCTGAACACACAGTGAAACATGGTGGTGGCAGCATCATGCTGTTGCCGGTCAGAGTTGGTGAGAAGAAGGTGGAAGGCAGTCCTGCTGGGAAAGACTTGAGACTGTAGTGAGACAGCCAGGTCTACATAGAAATGGTCTACTTCACATATCAGAATGGCCTTGTCAAAGTCCGGATATAAATGTAATAAAAATGTTAAGTAAGACTTAAAAATTGATGTTCAAACAGCCTCTCTGCAAATCTGTCTCAACTTGAAACTATTTCACAAAGAAGCAAGAAAGATTTCAGTGTCTAGATGTGCAAACTTGATACAGAAATACAACTAAAGGTTTGCAGATGAAGCTGCAGTGCAAGACAGTTCCACCAAGTAATGACGCAGGGGAAGTGAATAAGATTCAAGGTAAATAATTACTTTTGCAAGATACTGTAGAATCTACTTCCAAAAATCCAAATTCCCACTTTGACTAAGAAACTTGATCCTCTTTTCAGATTAAGTTTACAATAACTAAACAAAACCTGAGACATAGCAACATTATTCAAGTTAATATGTTTGGATCTGAAGAATAAAATAAAATCTCTGCTTTACTCTGCACCATAAGTCAAACAAGGAACATTTAATTTCCAGTGGAACACGCTGTATTTCTCATCAGCCGCTGGGAGGATACTCTAACTTGGTCATGACTCAACTTGAATTTTGCAACAGAAACATTAACAGGGTTATAATCACTGGCATGAAATTGCTGGGAAAAAAGTATCGCTATGCTACAGTCAGGAGGTGAAAATAAGATTTTCACTTTTGGACAAAAGTGAGGATTTGGTGTTTCTATTCAGACTCTGTCAAGCGTTTCTCTCCCCAAGCTTCCATGAGACAACTATTAACGAGCGAACTGATTTCAAAGGCCCTCTGGGTCGCAGAGACTGCATGTCCAGGCATCTGTGGAAAGAAAAAAAGAAGTCCCACATTGCTCTCTCATGCTTTCTTTCTCTGTCTGTGTCTCCACTCTCTTCCCTTTGAGAACTGACAGAAGTTTTGACAGTGGCAGTAAATTTACTTCGCAGACCTGCTGGGAGGCAGGGGAGCGCGGCAACGGGAAGACCTTTCTGCACTTCAAGGACCGCGAGCGTCTGCCGGATAGCCTGTCAGAAATACTAAGGCTGATAATAAATTTGCTTTTGCACAGCTGTGGCTGTGAAATGAGCGCAGAGGCACTGGGGTGAAGGCGAGAGCTAAAGTAGACAGATCTATGGGAAGCAATTGGTTGGTCTAACTTTTATAGAAAGAGGAATTGTTCAAACGACTAAGGCCAAGGCAAAGAGTGGAATTTATTGCCAATGCATTCTGTTAAACAACATTGTTGGAATTATATTAACACTGAAAGACATGTCAGAAAATGGTTATTCAATAGCAGCTCAAATAAACCATCACCAGATGTCAGACAGAATTTTTAAAGACTTCTACATTAAGTTGGGCTTGACAAGTTACTGACTTTATGTCAGGATATTTTTTCTCTAAATTTTCAGAATTTTACAGTGACAGTAATATTTGGTTTTCCTCTTGCCTTTCCCAGTCAAGATACAAAAGGACATTCAAGATTAGTTGATACTCCCACTACAATTCTGACCTTTAGCTCTTTGTTGTATTGGCATTTAAGAAATCAGTTTTAGATGACTTGAGCTTTTGGAACTGGTGTCTTATACTGTTAGAAGTAGCCACCAGATGATGGATAGACTGAGGAATGGAGATGGATATCAGTCATACTGAAGCAGGCAGTGAGATATAAGTGATTATCAGTTGAGTATTGGTAAGCCTATGTGAATTGTAGCTTCAGTTTCCTGGTTTTAGCTCATGGCAGTGGGACCTTTTGCGCCTGTCTGGTTCAGGACTAACCATGGTAGGGCATTCCACCATGGTTAGTGGAATGCCCTACCATGGTTGGAATAAGTATTGTTGTTTGAGGTTCTATAAATGATAGAAAGGCAACTTTCAAACCTCTAAAATCAAGCAGGTATTGTCAGTCATACAACTATCTCTTTCTGGATCATTTTTGCCCTTTTTCTGTAAACTTTAGCTATGGCTTTGTGTGAAAATAATAGATCAGCAGTTTCTAAAATACTTAGATTTCAATGTCTGGTACCAACAACTATGCTCCTTTACAAGTCCTTTAAATTTATTTTCTTCACTCTTCTGTTGCAGAACATCAATAAATTGTCTAAGGGCATTGAAATGGTAGAAGTTGCTGATAGAACAGAAAACCAAGGAGCAGAATATAAATACAGTATATGACATAAACTACAGAACAAAAGCACAAGGAACCCAAATCCAAGCATGTGGATGCTACCATCAACCGGACTTCCTGTTTTATACTTCTCCAACTCTAAAGGTAATTTTAAAGTGCGTATGGACTCCATTGGCTTCCAACCAGGCACTGTGGGGTCCGTGTGTTGACTGGAAAGCCAAACCGAGTGACGCTCTGTGGTAACTAGAGCTCTTATTACTGTTACCAATTACGACCCAAACTTTACAGTTAATCCATGAGAGAATGCCATGTTGAGAATGGTAATTTTAAGCATTTTTAAAAGGTAAAGGAAGACGTTATCTAACATTTCTGGTTTCTGGTTCTTAGTTTTTAACATTTGCTTTGTAAACTGCTAATCATATGTTTTTGGTTATTGCCACTGAAATTAACTATTGAGTTGCAGAATGCTGAACTGAGACTTTTTTGGATGAAACTCAAATACAACAAAAACAAGTATGCTTACCCACTGCTGTTGTCCTAGTGAGCAAAGGACTGCTACAGGGAACCTGTGGTCTACTTTGGGTCTTTCACTTCCTCTGCCTTAGGCTGTGGTTGCTCTGTAGCGTTTAACCAACAATGGACTTTTTAACCATCTCATCTGTCAGTTTACACCTAATCATTGCTATCAAAAACAAAACTGAGAAGTAACATTAGATACAGACTGTGAAAATGACTTAAATGTGTGTTTTTAATAATATGATAAATTTCATTAATATTTTCTACACATTTTTTATTCTATGATATAGAAGAAGTTGTGTCATTTAGCAAAAAAGTAATTAGAACATGTTTAGAGTGTTTTCTTTTTTTATATAAGTATACACTGTAAAAGCCAAGTTTTGTGATATAAATAATTATACTTTGGTGAATAATTTCAAAACTTTTCCACACATTCTGAAGAATTTGGTCTAGTCTTCCAGGGAAAAACAAACTAGAGGGGCAGAAATGGAAATAAACAGACTGTAAAAAAGAGCAGGGACTTTGTTGAAACACTCATTTGGTTTTAGTGTTCAGTTTTCTCAAGTTCACACATGACATCACATCATTTGTACATGATTCAACATAAATTAAGTTATTTTTTTGCTTTAGGATTTCCCAGATGTCTGGACGGTTTTATCTTTTAGCTTAAGCTTCAGTTTGGAGAAAGACTCTTCCTGCAGTTCCTGCCTACTCTGTGCTGTTTTAACTGTTTTGAGCCACTCTGTGTGTGTTAGTCCTGGAATGTGAGCAATGCTTTAGTATATTTGGATTTGCTACTTTCCACACCTTTCTGCTCAGGCAGGCCTGGAGTGTCCAGGACCTCCTCGTGAGACTCCCATGGGGGATACCTGGTGTTTGAAGCCATCTGCCTGGCTGTTTTAAAAAAATAAATTAATATTCAGTTTGGTTGGGTAAGGAGGCTGGGAGGTGCCTGGGAAGTGAGGAAAAGAAATACCTTTTCAATGTTGGTTCCCGGAATAAACAACAAACAAAATACTTTTCTTATTTTGATAAGTTTTGTATTTGTAGTTAACAGATTAGTTTGACAAAAAACATGCACAGGCACAATTTTAGAGTGAAAACATTTGTAAGTAAGTATGAGATTTAATGTTAATTTACAGCCAATTTAAATTGGTGTCCTCTTATACTGAATGCAATTCAAGCTTAAATGTACAAGTCAAAGAAAATAAATTAAAATTTGCAGAAAAGTTTTATGTTCTATATGTAACTTGCTACAAACAGCTGCAGAATGCTTTACATTTTAATCATTATTCCTAAAACTACACTAGTGACAGCAAATTTAAACTGTGGTAAACAGTTAACTTTGATTATATTTGAAGTAATACAAATTAAATAATTTATATTGTAAAGTATGAACAGTATTTAAGTAATATGCATTTCTTTTTATTTCAGGCTTGGAAATCTACGTTTTCATTATGATAATAAATGTAAAATAATGATTAAGGTGTCACCAGTTCCATACTATTTAGGACAGAAGCAGGACAGAGTAAAAATATCCTTCATTGTCCCACAGTGAGAAAATTCAGGTGTAATGGCAACAAAGTGACAGGACATCAAGACATGGATGATTAAGTATTTTTGCTTTGATATATTGTCAAAATTAAATTAACATCAGTTAGAATTTTCAGTTAAGAAATCAACCAGTTTATTAAAACACTATATTTACAACAGAGTATTGTCTATTTTTATATGTTCAAAACAAATGACACATATTTGTGATTCAATTCATAACTAAACTCTCCAGTATGCCCCACCATCTGTGCTCCATATACCTGTCCTGTTTTCTGTTGGAGCGCCACCCAACCTGGCAACCTTACAGCTCGAAACCCAAATAATGAAAAGTGTGTTTGTTCAGGAAATCAACCCATTTCAGGTTCACATGTGTTTTTCTCTGCGCCATTATAAGACCTAAATCGTGATAGTTTCTTTTGGCTGAACATGCTCCTAACCGTGCTAGCAGGGGGGACAGAGGGAGCCAGAGCATTTACTGCCTTATGCTGAGGACCCGTTTGCTTAAGAAGGTCCTGCAGGAAAGTGCCTGTGCTTTTGTTGGCTCAATATTCGTCTCTACTTCTACAGATTTGACCTTTTCCAAGTCATCAACAAACTCTGCGGACACCCAGGGAGAAGGCAAATGAGGGAAAAGCTTCATTAGAGAGAAACTAGAGATGTTTTTTCAAGAAGTAAATTATTTCCTATGTTTCACACTGTGGCAAGTTGGACTAAATATATATTTCTAACACAATACACCACAAATATTACACAATTTTATACAATTATTAAAACTTGGTGCAAGTTTTGCACTGTGGTGGTTCTTCAACGTCTCAATTTCATTTTATTTGGAATTTTATTATTTAGACTGGCACTAAATAGCTGTTTCAAATATAACAAGATAAACTAAGACTGCAACCTAAATGTCATTTGCCTCCTGAGGAAACAAAAGCCCCTCAGGCAAAGAAGCAACATCAACACAGATCAAGTGTTACAATGTCTGTGTAATGTTAAATTGCAATAAGTTAATTGCATTTTTTTTTGTTTTTATGCATTTTATTTTTTATTCTAACTAAAACAAATTTTATTTCATATATTTACAAATAGAAATTGGATTTTCTCTGATACTTTCCTGCATATTAATAACATCAGAGAAAAGGAAAGGCAGGTTTATTTGTGAAGCAAATTTCAGCAACAGGACTGAAATTTTGATGAAAACATGAAACAACAAACAAAAAGTATTCAACTGCAGAGGCATAAACAAAAGTTAGAACACAGATTAAAATTAATGATGGCCAAGTTTTTCTTTTAAACATGTGAAGTCAATGTTAAATTAATGTTGTTTTGGCAGAAATGTGCTCCTCCATGGCTAATTTTATTTTATATTTTCTTTTTTATCTACAATGGCCCTAATAGTGAGGTCCCAGAGTTTATTAAGTGAGAAAAAATAATAAAAATAGACGTGTGTGACACAAATATCACATTCATTGTGTAAAAAACAAATTGCATCCAGCCTTTAAAGAAAACCTTCTTTTTGACTTTGAGGATATTTTCAGCTAAATATTGAAAAATGATTTTAATGTGGGAAAATGTTCTGAATGCATGATGAATCCTCTTGTCTCTATCTGAGTTGTGCAGTTCTTGAAAAAGTGCTGATAGTTTCGTCTTTGGTGGTCGGAGTTGTTGTAAGTTAATCTGATGTTGTCTCAAGCGTGCAGCAGTACAATCAAAACTTCCTGCATGCTCATGCAATGCGTTCACACACAAACAAGGCCTAACACAGAGACTGCACAGTTAAGGCCTACTCCTGCCTAAATCTGATAATTAACCAGGCAATTTTCATCTTCCACATTCAGCACTTTTTCGTTTACTGTGGCACGTATCATGCATTCTTTCCAGATGACTGAGTCACTCAAGGTATTCAGTGATATGTCCTTTAGGTAAAATTAATTTTCTTCCACACTGATTATTGTTTGAATAATTCACTTCTAACCATCACCTGACTATTTGGAAACTCCTATTTTAAGCCTTGCAGAGTTTCTTATTTGTCTCTTCAGATATTTGTTAGGGCCACATTTCAAACGGCTGTACTTAGTGATGCAGCCCCCAAGAAACAGTAAAAGGTAAGTTGCAATGTATTTGATAATCAATGCAACGTCTACTTCTTTTATTATATGGATGTGATGTTTTACATTTCACATTAACATTCTTACATAGCATTAAACATTAAGGTATTAAAATAGACTCATCTTGACATACTGTACTGAACTCCTTTTTAGTTTGAAACAAAAATTCAAAGCCTGCCTTGAAACTGAGTATAGTTGGAGCATTCAACTAAAACTGGGGAAAAAATCGCCAAGCTTAAAGCAAAGCAATTTACAACTATGCGTTAAACATTGGAAAACACATAAACTTTAATTCTGTGTAAAAACTCAGCAAATGGAGTTTGTTATGAGATTAACTTAAGGAGAGTCTCAGTCTTTCTAGTGCACACTGGGAATAAATGGAACTCATATCTGATCTACTTGGCTGTAATTATGTTGCCATCATTTATTCTATTAACTTTTTACTTTAACATAAAAATAATCCCACATAAACTCAATGGTTTCTTTTTCCTTTCCACTGTTGTTGCATGCCTGCTTGGTATGAGGGATAAAGTCAACAACACAATGCATGCGCCTGTCTGCTGCTGCTACATGCTCACACAGGTGAAGTGAAGTCTGCAAGTCAATGACTTAATCCAATCAGGTTAAAATCATTTGAAAAATTAACTGAGTTAATTAACTCAATTAACTAATGATTATTCATTCATTAACAATGCTTAATGCATTGTTTAATGATTAGGATTAATTAGAATGTATGTGCAAATGAACTGAAATTGCGTTTTGAAAACTCATCTTAAAAAAACAAATATAGATTGTGCTAGCATCTGCTGATTTCCATTTGGAAAAAAAACAAAACAAACAAAAAAAAAACACTAATTACTCAATGCTGCAATCCAGCAAAACTATGAGCCTAAGATATAACTCAGGGCCAGGTGATGGTTTCTTATCTTTTCTAGAATAAACTGAAACTGGATAGTGACACTATAGGATGTAAATTGATCTTATTCATCACTGTTTGAATTAAAACTTCATTAGAATTATTACCGTGCCAGTGTCATGACATCATGGCATCATGTTGTACAGAGTAATCACCTGTGTTCCCTTCTGGTAGGAGAGGTCATGGTTGGGAACTCATGGCTGAAGATACACGTGTTTCAGGGTGTTGAAAGCACCTGTACCTCTGTGTGTGTAGGTGTGTGTGTGTGTGTGTTTGTGCGAGAGAGAAAGAGCTTGAGGCTGTTTTTAAGTATGATCTGTCACAGCAGAATACTCCTTTCCTTTGGATGTATTCATTATTGGCACTGGGTTCTGGAACAATGGCACATTTTCTGCACTGAGCATTGTTAGCCAAATGTTTGGCCACCTAACATCTGTTTTAAATTTTCAAACCAATTGTGTCAACTTATAAAATGTTTCAGATTTTTTAAGATTTAGATTTTATGTGAAGACAAACAAGGAACTATTTTATTAAATTAGTTCCACATCACAATCACATACATCACATTAAGGTTGTATCCAAATCACTGACTTTTTTTGAGCTTGACAAACGGAAACAAATTAATTAATTTCAATTAATTTAATTACAAAATAATTTTTAAAAAGTGTTTAGTGGTCTTATAATAGTTTAGGGACTAAGTCAGAGTTTCAGCACAAACATGTCTATTATTTTTACAAAAAATTTGGAGTTTGCACAACACTTCTGCTTTTAAATCTATGTATTTAAGATACATCTATATTCAATAAGTCTGAGTACAGCAGAATTTGAAATAGAGCTGACTGAAATTAGCCCACATGCCAAGCAGTGAAATAGTTCTTTATACTACATCTGACTCAGACTCTAATTTCATCATTGTGTTGTTTTGAAGATTTGTGGAACATGTTCAGAAGAAACAACCAACACTTTTCTATTCAAATGTAAAAAAAATCATTATGTAAGAAGCCTAAAAGTACTGCATTCTGATATGGAAATTGGTCATAATTTTGAATTAACATGTGAATCCTTTGTTTTACAGATAAAATATGTTTAAATCTGAGCAAAAATCACAAAACTAAGGATTAAAAAGAGACTTATTATTTATTTCTGTTTTATGTGAGTTTTTTCAATCATAATTCAATTAATTGCTTGTGATATTACCAAATAGAAAACAGTCTAAAGTTTGAGACTTTTCTAATAGATTTATTTTCATGATGATCTGCAGAATGAAAACTGCATACCAAAAAAAACTACAGACAGTCCAGTGACAGGCATGTAAATTATTCAGTCTGCATGTGATGGCATGTCCAACTCAAAACTTTACAAGGTCAGAGTGGTGGCAGGCCTGTGGAGAAGTACTGATACATGTATTATCAGTCACATCAGCGAGAGAAGGCCATCAGAGCAGAAACATGTCTCATAGACACATTAGCACAACTCAACAGTTATTGCCCAGCAGCAGCTATCAGAGCCACAGACGACATAACACTCCATGTGACTCATGAAGCTATCGATTAAGATCTGGTGTCTTTTCTAGTTGTGCCAGCTTTCTGCAAATTGAATTTTTCTCTTTATCACAATCATGCGTCCCAAATTATTTGCAGATTAACCCACTCAGACTGGCTTTGTTACCAATGACAGTATGTTGGCCATGGATGATGTACTGTGAGTTTACAAAAGTGGAAGGAGTTGGAAAAAGTTTTTGGTTCAGTTTGTATAACAATGAAGCTGGAGAGCTGGAAACGTTTGGGGCGAAAAGTTGTGATGAAAGGACAAAGTGCTGAGGGGGATGAGAGAGAAGAGCTGGAGTTGGTGGGATGTTGAGATAGCAGGGGGGTGGGCAGGATATCGGGGAGGTCTACTTGGCCATGAAATTAAAAAGCAAATGCAACTTGATGCAAGAAAAATAAATAGTCAGGAGGGCCTCCCTGGTTTGGTTTAAACAACCGCAGCGATTATTGAACTGTGTTGATTGCTTCCTGACTCACTGGCTTCATAAAAAAAGAGAAAAGAGGTCTACCACTAGACTCAAAGACTTAACACAGAAACATTACCTCATTTTTCAAAATTTATTAACTATATAGGTATGTTATATTTGGGAATGGACTCAGATAACTAATAAAAGCTAAAAACTATTAAAAGATAGCGAGACATAACTAGTTTTGACCTTTAAAATACCCGGGCATCGGTTATCTTGGAAAACATGAGGGACGTGGCAAGAAACAACAATAAACAACTTTGTAATTGGACGAAAAGGATAATGACATTCACCATATTGAGTATTTCCTGCACAACTCATTCAGTGACCTCTGACCTCCACCAATCATTCCCATGCTACATGCATGGGACTGCTCAGGGTGTCTCCCTACCAGCCAGATATAGAAAATGCACTTAGAAAACCGCCCAGAACTTTAAAGACGGCAACAAATCATGCAGAATTTATGAAAAGCGCTTTTAAAAAATGGAAAAACTGTATAATGCCACCATGGAACATGACATAGTTCAAGTTGTAAACAACACTGATGTGTAAAACTTGCAGCACATGCAGAGTATCCGTGTAAAGTACGTTTAACACAGTGAGGAGCCTATGCAGCATCAAAATGAAATCCTTCTGTGCCTCGACTCCCCATTAATGGTTAAACGACATCTGTAGCATTGCAGGCTTATTAATGCTTTGACCAGCTGGACTTTAAGCAACTGACAGATGGTTTATGTTAAAATCACGACTACATAAATGCATTTTTTAATCTATGCGATTATGTTCTTCATGAGTTCAGCAAGTTTCAACGTTCTTCTTGTTTTTAATAATAACTGCATTGAGTTTTATATGTAGCTGGAATTGCTATTAAATCTGCTCAGAACTGTTGAATATCCATTACCTAGAGGAAAAATTCATGATTTCTGAGGTGAGGTTCTATTAAAATGTTATAAGGAACAAACTGTCTAAGTGTTTTCATTTAGTATGTATTCAGTTTAGTTCCTTTTTCGTGGTGAAGCTAACGGCTAACGTGAGAGGGACCAAAGACACAGCAGACTTCGACCATCTTACAACTTTGTTTCCACTGTGCAGATTAATGCACGTTGAGGTAAATATTGAAATGGGCAGTTATTAGAATTGCCTTGTTGCTAAAATGTGGTAAAGAAATAAACCTGATGGTGAAACTTGATTATTTCAGCTAGTCATAGGGAGTTTTTGACTCTGACACCTGTGAACACCAGTACAATGGAATTAAATGTTGAATTAAAAATTTGAATATCTAAAACATCTCTAGTCAGAGTCACTCTTAAGTAGAAAAAGTTTGAAAAACTAAAATATATTGGTTAAAGTGAATGTGAATCCACAGAATGTCCCATTGTTTAATATTTATATCAGAAAGTTATTCTCTGGTAATTATTGTTAAAATAACCAGTTTCTCTGTAAATATCCAGCCAACACAAAAACATAAATGGTTAAAGAGCATATCAATAACTCCCTGGGAGTAACATAGACCTGCATGATACTTGACAGCTCTTTCCTCCTCAGCAGGGTCAAGTCCTCACTTTTTGGGGAAATGTAGCTTTGATCAGCTGCATCCAGAGTTTGAGTCCTTCAAATCAGAATTTCTAGGCTTTAATTTTATCTTAAATTATAATAAATCTGACTAAAAAAACATGTCGCAGTTGCTTCGTAAAGTTACGTTTACTTTCCATTGGTGAAAGGGTGAAATATTTCGCACAATGCATTTGTGTCGTACAGCGCTCACATTTGTTCACACATGTGCGTGACAAGGCTCCTTGGAGCTTTTTCTGTACACTCTTTAGTCAAACACTGTACAGTCCGGCGCTGATGGCTGGCATATGTGGCTGCACTTCCCTGCTTGCACCATGACACAAGAATTCACACTTCCCTTCCACCGAGCTTTGCCACCGACAGCTGCACTTTTAACAAGAGCTCAGAGATTCAATTACTGGCCCTTCTCTGCGCCGAAGCCTTGTCAGCCGAACCACACAGGAAATTGCCTCTCACAGTGTAAAGGTGGTAACTGGATTGCTGGCCTCTCAGGGAAATTGTACACACATTGTTCCTGCATGCATTTGATTATATTGTGAATTGCTGGCAGATTGCATAATGGCAAAGCTGGACGCAGCTCTAAGCTTCAATAGGTGCAATTTCTATAACTCTGTTGGGAGGCAGAGAGAGAAAAAAGTAAAACAAGTTTTTTAATCACGAGGCATGGAAAGGCTTTCAGTAAATAGGATATGAAAAAGACATTTCTTGTACTTTTAACTGAATAAGTGAGCACAGGGAAAAATAAATCAAATTCCCCCCAGCTCCTTGTCTATTTTCCCCCCCCCCAGTATTTTCTTCCTTCTTTTACTATCTCCATTAAAGACTGAGTCTGGCTGAATTCATCTGGTGGTTAAAAAATAATGTCAAACTCTTTTCATTTTGGGTTGCATCAAGATCATGAATGTTCTCAAAGAACAGGTTGTGGCAAAATGTATTAATATGTTAAATTTTTTAAATTTGTTTTCTCTGCGATTGACAGCAACAAATTCTCATCATTCCATGTTGATGTCATTTGGTCTTTTACAAATGAAAACACATTTTATTTGATACGGGAGTACTTAAGAACATAACTGTTATTTTAAAGTAGAATCTTGGGGGCCACATTATGGCGGGCTGGATTTGGCCCTCGAGCCTCGAGTTTGACACCAGTGATCTACAGAATAATTGGCCCACAATGTCCTTTTCGTACTTCCCTCCTGTTAAATATTGAATAACACATTAAAAATCACATCAAAACTTCCAAAATACATAAATACACCACATGGTCATGGATAAGCATTATTTTATCTAGATGTGAAATATCTCCATAATATTTTTTCTGAAGTTAAAATGTGAATAATAAAATGATTAGCTGGGCTTCCAGATTTTGATTATTATTTAAAAACATTTAAACATTTACAACTTGTTTATTATTAACATTTGATCACATAAATTTCCAAACCCAATATTTGGTAGTGACTGCATCACAAAATCAATAGAAAACTATTTTCTAACATCTATGTTACATTTAATTTGCGGTTCTGTCTCTTTTACTCTAGATACATAATTTATAAGCTTCTGATTTTGGAGATAGATAAGTTACCTTGTTCTGTTTTAACAGAACTGTTCTTAAACTGTTGGGTTTAAGTCAAACAGAAGTAATAAATACTCCAAACAGATGTAATAAATCAGTCCAACCTTAAAATATGTCTTGTCAGCTTTACAAGTCAAACAATAACGTTACAGTGATTTCAGATTTCTGCTCAGGTTTTCCTCCAGGTTCTTTTCTTTTGGCTTTGCATAGCAGCACTGATTATAATTCACACCAGGCGAGTATGTCATTTTTAAGTGGAAATGTAAAATCGGCTGCTAATTCATTGCTACAACATTTTGCCTTGGAAATTGGAGCAAGCTGAGTGCTCCTTACATAAATGTCTGCATGTCGACTTCTTTTGACATTTTGTTGGAAGTCACCAACTGCGTAAGTGAATAAAACTCTTTAGGCACATTGGAGTTTTCCGTGAGGGAGAAGTGCATCAAGTTATTGGTTTCCTTTTCCCCTCTCATTCTTACACACTTTTTGGCAGTAATACTTCCAGGGTAAGTGGAGAAGTGGATGTTTTATTCATTGTAAATTGCTTGTACAATACATATTTTGTTCAGTCAGTCAGGGAGGGAGAGCTTGATGTTTTACAGAACTTGGAACATTAAGAAAATGGTTGAGAACAAAATGAATAGTTTCAAAACATTTACTAAGACTGAACCACAATTGACTGCGTGGCAGCAAAGGTTCCAATCCCTTCAGCTCTCTAAATATGACACTATTATTTACAAATGCAAAACATTTCACATCGAAGAAGAACTTTGTGCAGATGTGTCTGCAAAATTCATCAGTGGCCACTGCTGGGTCGAGTGCTGACAGTGGCTTCGAAGTTTTGCTTCCAGCAAACTTATCATGGTGTCAACACACAAAGTCAAATTCCCCCCAGAACTATCCTTAAAAAACAGAAATGCCTCCACTCTCTGGACCAAAATAAATAACCAAAAGAACCTATGGAAGCACATTCCTCCACTGGAATGAAGCCATACTTCCCCCCCAGAATAAAAGCCTGCTTTTTCTGTTGTAGATAATTTTTTGGCCATTTGAAAGTCAGTGAGTGTTGTGATTGACTGGTAGATGGGTTAATCGCGGATACTGAGGTCAGAGCATCCTCTGGGAACTGTGAGCATCAATCACCAACCAGCATCACTCATCACACTGACGGCTTCCTGTTCCTAATTGCCTCTCTCTTTTCAGCCGCAGTGCAAAAATGAAAATATTTTTATTAAATCTGATTCTTCCTTTTGTAATATAATTATACACAGTAGTCTTATATTATACACAGTTGCTCTGTCTTTTTTCCATTTATGTTTGTGTTGTTTATCTTTGACCTAAAAAGGCTTAAATGGACGGCTTAAACTTGAGGTAAAATTATTTTTCTCAAATATGTTGGAAAAACAACACACCAGATATTATCTTTAGTCTTATTTGCTGAAACAATGAAATCGGGAAACATGAGCTAGAAGCACTGGCTCCTCCTAGTGATTCCAGTAAGAATCCACAGCACTCCACTGTGGAAATAACCAATAAAAAGAGGAGAAATCTGCTGGTCTGATAAAACCTCTCTGCTTTTGGGTGTTTATCTTTGTCTAACTTTAGTTTATTGCCTCTTCATTTACCACTGGGTGCACATAATCTTTAAACTTGCATGCATAGAGTTCCCTGTGTGGGATAAATTGTAGGGCTTGAGGAACGGGTGATTATTGTTCAGGGAGCTGGTCTGTGCGTGTCTGGTGCTGACTGTGAACACTGTGTTTTTGTGTCTGTCCTTGATGGATTTAAGTTGGCCTGCAGTCTTAGAAACAGGGAATGCTGACAATTCTTGTAGTGGTTTTGCAAGCACAGAATTAAAAAAGTAAAAGTGTTAGAGGCCATTTCATTTGTTTTTTTTTGTTTTTTTTTGTGGCTGTTTGTGTTTGCATTTCTAGTGAACAAAGGCTTTCTGTTTCATTTTACTGTTTCTTTTTTAAGCTTTTGTAAGAAAGAGAAAAATGTGTCTGAACATTTGTTTGTTGCATTCAATATATTTCGTTCTTAAATATTTTTAATTTATTTAATTGAATTAATTTAAATTGGAAAACAAAAAAGTTATATCGTGGCAATTTAAAAGTCAGATCAATCAAATTCATATCTGATTGTGGAAATGAAGTTAATAACAACAATAATAAGACAAAAATCACATAGACGGTTTCATTTAAGTTTCATTACATGTACTCCAATTAGATCAGAATTAACAAACACAATCAAATTTATGGTATAGAGTAAAAGTTGCCTAGAAAGCCCAGTTGTTTGTATTGTGTCGCTGATTTTCCATCGATTCTTGAGAAAGAAGCAACTCTCAGTGGCTGTGGTTACTTGTTTGAGTCAATGGACTGGTTTGTTCCTTTCAATTTAATAAACTCTACACTCATTTACAACTTTACTATTTACACCTTTTCAATACTTGATTGGACAGATTTTGCCTTCCAAACTGCCAAACATGCCTTGCCAGTTTTCATGGCAACAAAATATCTTTCACACTTTCGGACTGCAACCACAAGCCTGAACCTTTGATATAAGACATGATGGATGTATCTGCCACTGTTTTCTAGGCAAATCTCTGGCCTGAACATGTGGGTGTGAGACCTAATATTCAGACTCAACAAAGGAAGCGACATTTTTCCAATCTGGTATTGTCAGGTTCTGCTGACCCGTGTTATCTTCTGGTCTTCTCCCCATCTACTCCAAGATTCAACGTGATGTGTGTTCACAGATATGTTGCATTAGTTATACAATCAGTAGGTTTTTACATTAATGTTGCATATCTACTTGTGTGCCCATTCTCCTCCCTTTTGTATCCACATGAGTTCTACTCACTGGATAGTTTCTATTTTCTTGGAATGTTGAAACCTGAGACATTATTTTGTGTTGAAATTCCAGTAGATAAGTATTTTATTAAAAATTCAAACCAGCTGATGAAGCAGACAACCATGCCAGATTCAAAGCGCCTTAAATTCCCTTTCTTCTTCATTTTGATGCTCTGTTTGAAGCTCAACAACTTGTTTTCACCTGGTGTGCATTCCTGCAATTTTGTCTAAAAAATATGTACTACAGTGCTGATAAAGTGTATCCTTATTTCACTGTGACATGTTTTAGTTATCAGAACCTAAGCACACTAATCACAACTGTTTTTTGTTGCTTCATTTCAGTTCTGAAAATGTTTTGGTGTTTCAGTTTATGTCAAAGTTAAAATTGACCTAGCGCTAGCATTAGCATGGATTCTCCATTTCCATGTTGAGTTACTCCTCTCCCCCCTTTAGCAGTACTAGTATTGGAAATGAACGAACTTAGACCCATTTGTGTTCCGACCAGCATAAGCCCAGATTAAGTAAAGAACAAATAAAGAAATTCTCAAAATAAATACAACTCATAATTAGATTTTAGCTGAACCTTTAATTAGTTTAACTTCTAATGTTACAACAACTAACTCTTGAAAATCTTGCACAATTTGACACCAATAAAGTTATTTCTGTAATTGGACATAGGAGTGAAAAGCCCTAATTTAAACATTTGGGTTGCCCAAATGTTTGGGCAACCTTAAATTAGGGCTGTTTGATGGCTGTTTGAACCATCAAACAGCCATCAAACAGCCATCAAACAGCCCTGTTTGACTGTTTGGACCATCAAATGTTTGGGCAACCCTGAAGCCACTGCTTGGAAAAGTCGTGAAATCCCCTGAATAAAATATATTTTGAAAGTTTGAGGTATAAACTTGAGTTTGAAAGTAAAACACTAAAAGTGAAATACTGTTTTAACTCAACTAGCTTTTTGCAGGTTGGCTTGTGCTCTTGCATTGATTGCATGTTGCCTCTATTTAAGCCTTCAGAGAGTGGTGGTCTTACTTCAGATCAATGATGTTAAAGAGTCAAGGTTAGCATGTCTTCAGGGTGTGTTTGCATTTATGCCAGAGAAAGAATTGACTCCATGCTGTTTGACTTTTGTCCCAGAGAGGAAAAGGCTGTCATCCCACAGCGGCCTGAAAGCTGAAGACTGAGGTTGTTTTTTTTTACCTCACTGCCTAAGAGCACAGAAAGCAGTTGTAATAAATGAATGAATGAATGGAAATTGTGTGTATGGAGCAGAGAGTGTGAAAACATCAGTGTCAAGTCTTAAAACTGAACGCAGTTTTAAATTCAGTTTCAGACAATGATTCCTGTGTTAAATTAAAAATTAAGCCATAATTTAAATTGTGGATTTTGGCACTGTCCCCAGTCCTCTTTCTTCTGTTTTGATTCAGAAACGTATCGTTCCCCCAGGTTGGCTGGAAGGCAGGCAGACTGAGATTTTGCTTCCACCTCCAGGAGTAACTCAGGCTAAATATTTCACATGTTAGAAAGTTTTAAAGTTAATTAATGCATAGGCTTTACCCGAACTCAGTAAACCAATATAGAGTATTAAACTTAATGAAATCATTTCAAAACTTAAAATCAAAGTTAATATTTTCCAAGCAGAAAAAGAAGACTTTAATGTAACTTGCAAAAGTATTTATCCCCCACCAACCTCTTTCATTTGCCATGTTTCACCCACAAGCATCAATGCAAGGATTTTAAATGATAGACCTACACGTGTCTTTTTGTGTAGTTACTGACCCCCTCCATGCTTCAGATTCTAATAGGATCATTGAAAATGAAAGCATTAATCGAAAGTATAATTGTAACATAATAAAAAGTACATCCGCACAAAGAATCCACCACCAGATTAAACAGAAAAGGTAAAAATTGAATAGTAAACGATGAAAAAACTGTTATAAAGCTAACACTCTTAAATAAAAAAAAAAATTAATCCCTGTGGGGACATAATTGACATAATTGAACTAATTATCAGCTCAGTCTGAATCAATTTGAATAACAGCCATTAACTCAACCTGCAGCACACACAACGCCTAAAGGTTTGTCTAAAATTGAAAAAAGCTTGAAAACTTTAGCATCTGGGCTCGTTTCTTTCCTTTTTTCCAATAAAAGTTGTTGCAGTGAAGGGGCCCAGAGTGTGAAAAAATAGTAACACCTTGTAAATGCAGCATTGTTAATTCAGAGAGTGTAATATTTGTGTTCTTTACACTTCTAGAATCAACAAACAAATTTTATTGGCACTTGACGTCAGGTTTCACTGCAAAGATTTGGGCTACACGATGAAAAATAAACAGCTTTTCCACATTGAACTGGTGTAATGTATGGACCGTCAGTGAAACTAAACAAAGTTACACATGAGGTCATGGTCAACTGAAAATTAAGTTCTTTGGAGTATAACCAACAGCAAAGTTAAGAAGAATAAATTCAGCATGAAACTCAAATTATTTGCCGTCTATGTATCACCTGGCCTGACATTTATTCTACACCTCTGTAAAATTCCATGACAGTTTAAATAGAAATGCATAATATACACAAATAATGGCTGTTTGAAATCACGAAAGGAGAGATGTTGGATCTGAATGACATCTGGAACAAGTCATTTGGACGGATGAGACACTTTCCAAAACAAACTTTGGTTGGTTGACAGGTTGGTTGGATCTATGTCTGTATTGATGGATTATCGTTAATAACCCGTCTCCTTGCTGAATCTTGGTGTCTCAGAGTCTAATCCTATTCATTAGACAAACCCTGGTGGTTCTGCTTAATGTTTAAATGTCACAATGGTAATCCGATGATCTCCGATGTACCATCTCTTGGTCACCATGCTTTAGGTTTAACCTGACATGTTTTGAGTATGAATACACTCTTATTCTCTTTAAATGCTTTCAGTAATACATTCTAACCTCAGTCACATTCTGTCCTTGTCCATTTACACTCTGCCTCAAGTATGTCCAGGTCGGTTCTGGTCTCTTGACACCCATTTAGAGCTGCCTGTGCAAACAGACGCTATCAGCATATGAAATGTTTTGTCTCGGTTCCATTAGCTGAAACACATTGCTGCCTTGAGATGCAACATGCCTCAGGTTAACAAAACACCAAAGCATGCTGGTGAAGCTGACGTGTGTGCAGTCGTTTTGATTGACCACAGACGTTCCTTCTGCTGCACACAGACTACACATCCAGTGAATCCCAGGAAGGGTTTCATACCAAGGACATTCCAAGCATACAAATATAAATAGTATTGCCTGGTAGACTATTTCATCCACAGGTGGGCTGGACTATTAGGTCATGTTGTTTCTCATTTGCTTTAGAATCGTTTAAGTAAGAAAGTAAGTAAACTTTATATAGCACCTTTCACAGACATAAAAATCACAAAGTGCTTTACAAAAAAGGAAACATCAATATGACAATTTGCCCTCATTTAACAAACCTGCATTTGGCAAAAATGTGTTGTGCAGTTATTTTGACAGTTATTTTAAGATGAATCAACGTGGATTTGAAAGCAGGACACGCATTAAACTTGTGTCAGTGTGAAGTTGATCTATACACTACAGGACAAAATCTTACCATATTTGATCTAGTTTGTATTGCAAGTATCTTAGTACACTTAAAATACGACAAAACTAACTTAAAAGTAAAGTTCAACAAGACATAGGAGTTTGCTTTGAGTTAATAATTCTTGAATATTGAAAAAAAAATGTTTTTTGAAGCAAATTACAGGCAGACTGGACTCAAGCTGGAGACTTCACTGTCACTTGTTTTGTCTTCATTTGACATTGTTACGCATCTACACCTAAGAGTTTTTATAACATTGTCAGAAAATTAAAAATGTTGATGTAATTAAATCATGACGGGACATTTTATCAAGTTTCTTCATTTTCTTCTGAACTGAAAGCAGATTTACTTTCATTCAACCTTGTGCACATCTACCGTCCTCCAAAGCTGAATATTTTCTGTTTTTGAGAACAACTAAACTCTAGTAAATCACTTTTTTATACTACTGTGAAATATGATACCAAAAAACCTAATAATAAATAGAACATTCTTGATTTATTGTGCTGATGCATGAGTATGTCAGTTAACATTTTATGCTAAAATATATCTCTGATGAAGAAATGTATACTGCTTGTCATGCTGTGCATTGTGTAGATTTTTTTGTAAAAAGTGATGATTAACTGTGCGCTTTGTTCCATCGCTCTTCATGAAATGGTTTATTAATTCAAAACCTTCTGGCACAGCAGAGCTGGATAAAGTATTTGTTCAGCTGTTGTGCTGTGCTTTCCTCAATTTCTCATAGCTGCACATGTACAAGATTAATCTAATAAAGAAACAATTAACAATATTCTCTTTGTCAGCAGAGCAACAGCTGGGCTGAGCCGGCCAGTAGCTGCTGCTGTGGTATTTGTTAGTCATTTGTTGAGGACAGATTGACTTGGAAACGGCATTTCCCTCGTACTGTAAACTCAGGGCCCCCTCGTTAGGTCAGAATGTTTTCCACTGCGTAGACAGATGAGGTCAAACTTGTAGTGGATGTTTGGCAGAAAGGAAGGAAAAGAGAGTGGGAGGGTTAAGTGGGCCAAAACAGGTGGTCACCAACGTTCTTAATCAACTGTGATGGAGTGTACTGGTGCTACTGGGAGTTTATTGTTTACTGTAAGTGTTTAAAAAGTGTAAATGTGAAATAGTTCACCGTTTCACATTTACTGTTCCGACTATATTGCTCAACATCGCATTGAGAATGCTGACACTAGTTGCACCAACAAGAAAAAATGTTTTTACTAATTTGTAATGGACTAGGTCACAATAAAATAGAAAATGTTAACAGTTTTGTTTTATAGCCTCTTTGTACAATTTGACATCACATAGTTCTGCTCGTGCATGTATGAATATACAGATGCAATTATTGTACAATTATAGCAATTATATCAATTATATGTATATTATACAATTGTATATATCTGCATGTTTTAATACTAAAGCATTAATAAATGTTTTAGAATTTCTTTAATAAAATGGCATTTAAATGAAGTCCAGTTTTCTTTTTGCCTCTTTCTCATAATGTTTGGTTTAGAGTATTTAAATCTACTAGTATTAGAGATGAGACTTGTCCTTTTTGAGCTGGTAATCAGGATTCAATCAACAATCCAGGCTCCTCAGTCTTTCTTAGTATGCGATTCTGATTAGAGACAATTCGGATCTTAGCCTGGAAGTTTATATTTCCAGGAAATACAGGCAAAATCTAATGTTGCACTGTAAAAATAAACTACTCTGATACTATTGTGGTCCATATGTATGCAGTCAGTATTTGGTAGATTAGTTAAGGTCAGATTAAGTAAGGAAGATGGAAGAAATGTAGAAAGCATAAAAGTGTAAAACAGTTATAACTACTCTGATAAGGTAGAGACAAAGTGCTGTTTGTTAATGTATGTAAATTTGTGTTTGTAAGTCTGTGACCATCTGCCCATTCCACCGAGTCACACCTCAACCACAGAGTACTTTTGTGCAAACATCAGTTTTTGAACTCACCTTAAAGAATGTGTAGTGGTGACCGGTTTTATTTTTGCCACTAATTCTTCACTGTTTGCGTTAGAGAGGTAGGTTTTTGTCATTTTGTTTGTTTATTTTGATATTTTTTGGTAAGTTTAATTAACATTTCAGATAGTTTCGTGTGGCTCGTTGCTTTGGTATGAAGCCCACTCAGAAATTACACACAGGTCCTTTTAAAAAGAAAAGCAACATCTTGTAAATAAATCATTGTAAAATGATACAAATGCCTGAGGTCTGACAAGGAAGGAAAATCTTCATGTTGTGGTTTGGCCACCCGTAGGCAGGCCATTGCAACCAGATTACAGTTTGCAAATTCACATAGTGACAAAAAACGTGTCAATATGCTGACTTAAACTGTTAAGAGAGTATCATTATCCATAATGAAATGATAATTGAAGTGTTTGGCTATAATGACCATCATTACTTACAAAGTAAAATAGAGGAAGCTTGCAAGCCAGAGAAGAGCAGCATCACGTTGCATTGCTCTCTTATAGTAAGAAGGGCTGGTGTAGGGCTGGCACCATAAGCAAATTACATTATCTAAAGATATCAAAGTAACATCTCGAGACATCAGCAAGGAAGCTAAAGCTTGAGTCTTCCATACAATTACCAAAACTATACCGCCATATTAATTATAAAGTTGTTAAGGATAAAAATTGATGTTTTAGTGTGTGGTCTTTACAAAGTCCTGATCTCAATCCTAAAGAAAAGTTGTATGCAAATCTGAAAAGATGCGTCAGCAAGGTATCTGACAAAGATATCTTAGTTATGTCTGGAGGAAATGTCCAAAATTCCAACAAATTATACTGAGAAGCTTGTGGTAGGAAAAGGAAAAACAAGTTATAAAACTTAACAGGTGATTTCACTATTAAACTAACATAAGTATTTGGATTCACTGATATATTCATAATGACATGCCCATCACATAATGAGTTGATGATACTGACATCAAGGATTAGAAGCAGAATGTGAAATTCTAATATTTTTTAATCTAAGTCAACCACATTTACATACTATGGCATTTTTAGCATAAAACAATGCTAACAGAAACTCTGCTCAGATTATTGCTAAAGTCCTAGAAACTCTACCAGACCAGTACCTAAAGTTTACATATGTAATAACTGACAAATGTGACATAATTTGTCAGCAGTTTAAAATACTAATTGCTTAATCTTCTCTTTAGGAGAAGATCAATCTCTTATTCCAAACAGTCCAGTGGTCATCTCTGGTTTTCACACCCCCAGGGTTCCAACATTTAATAGCTTAGAGTAAAACTCATAGTACTTCATACACAAAGTTGGTTAAATTAAGTAACTGCCAGGACTACCTGCAAAGGTCAGAGTTGCTGTGTTTTAGGAGCTTTTTGCTATCATTATTGAGCTAATCTGTAAAAGTCTTTTTAGTAAAATATTCCAACATTGCCACATTTTTCTTAACTGCCTAACCTGAAGAAGCTTTTGTTCACATTCTGATTTCATTTACTTCTTCCTGTAAGCCAGCCTCGACTTTTGTGTCCAAGTAAGCTGCCACACAGTCATTACGAGTGGCTTTTCCAGGTGTTACTGGAATAAATTGTGTTTTCATTGGACACCACACTGGAACACAAGAGTTCTTTCTGTTACGAATCTTCCAAACATACAACGCGAGTAATGAGCAAAACTGACAAAACACATTCAACATAGCTGTGAGCCGTGCTCCTACACAGTCTCACACAGACAAGCCAAGCATGTCAGATTTATGTGTCTCACACTGGCCACAATCTGTGTTTCCTTCCAACAGCAGAAGCAATTAGTGTTGACATTTGTTTTTGCATCAACATTCCAAAGTTGACAAGTAGTTTCCCCCAAACTGAAAATGCGATAGCCATGTGTGCGCCCGGCCATTTCCCACGCTACCTTTGCTTTCTCGGTTGCCTGCAACATTTAAAATCGATGCACACACCTTTCACACGTTTCTTCAACCATTTGTGTCATCTCCAGAAAAATAGAGACTAGAAAACACAGGGTTGCTATGCACCAGGCGGCTGCTTGGAGAGGTAGTAGCTTCATGCCTCTTGTTGACCCTGCAACATGAACTGAAATGTGTCAGGAAACTTTAAAAAGTGGGTGTAAAGCCGGCCCTCATACAGAGAGAGCTTGGATTTACTATCATCTATAAATTTTACAGAACAAATTAAATATACTGTGTCATTTGGTGCTTTATTTCTTCTTTTTATAACAACTTATTCAGAATAATGCAGAATTTGACAGCAGAGTTTGCACACTCTGTGAAAACTCTTACTTATTACAACAAATCCAACCAATGCAATGCCAGAAAAATATCCAAGGGTGTACTAAGGTGTTTATCTGCCAAATAAACTCCCATATTTTTGTATGTAACTGGATATTCTGCAGAATCATCTCAAGACATTATTATAAATCCTGCTGAATAGCACACAATTGAGTTCTAACTCCAACCATTGCTTTAGAGCACAGGTGTTAAGGTGGGTGTCCTGCAACTTTTAGATGTGTCCGTGGTTCAATATACCTGAATTTACAAAATTTTAGTTTTGTTGTATGATGGGTTCCTACAGGTCTTGCAGGTAATAAGTTATTACTGTTTGATGCTTCCTTGTAAAAGGAGGACATTTCCCAGCAATATGTATTTTAAATATATGGACCTTAATTGTTCCCATTTTTCAAATCCAGTATTTTTTTTTCCTATAAACAAAAGAAAACGAAAGTTTTCATTTCAAGTCTTCATACAAAGTTATATACACAGTAGTTGGTAAGTAATTATTTTGTATAGCATTCTACACTGCCAGACTAAACCAGTCAATCTGCATTTATCAGAACTAGTGAGAAATATCTACTTGTAGCAGTTCCCAAGAAAAATACAAGCAAAACAAAATCCAGAGGATATTGTCAAACCCAGAATGTCAAAAAATTTAAACTCTCTTCAAACAATGTTTTCAGCTCCTGCAATCAGGCGCTTGTGGTGACTAGATATATCCTGGGCCCCATCGTGCCTGTATTATACAGTAGCTGGTGTTTCTTTACTCCCACACGGGACACTGGCAAACATGGGCTGAGACACTCAGATCGACTCACAGTGGGGGTAAACGGAGCAGATCATCTCTGCTGTCTCTGTGGCACATGAATAACCCTATGAACTCCTGTGAAATATCATTGATTCAGACTTCATCCCGAGATTGTGTAGGTGTCTGTATGGTGCATGCTCCTGATGCCTTCATGTGGTTTACAGAGGCAAAAATGTCTCTCCGTCAATCACGCAGGTGCGTGTTGTGTTTGCGCAAGTCCCAAAGCAAGAGGTGTCAGTCTCCATATACAAGCTGGATCTGTGGCAGCTTTGTCTGCTGACAGGAGGAACAGTGTGACAAAACAGCAGGGAGATTGGCATCCATCTCACCCCCCCAGGCGCTCCGCTTGACGCTGTACACAGTGCTGGATGCTTTAAATTCCTCACCCAAGAACTGTCTTGCATGATCTTCCTCCAAAGCTTGTTCTGCATTCTGACTGGAACTCTATCTGGAAGCTTAGCTTTTTTTTTTTTTTTTTTTTTTTTGCAAATTCTTGTTTTCAAGTAAGTGAACGGTGTGTGAGGATGTGATTTAGAGAAATGTGAATCTGAATTGCTCTCACTTTGTTTGCACAGACCATTTTTGGGATAAAGTAGTTGAACAAAGCTGAGCTACTACAGGAATTCTGAAAGTCTGTTCCCTATTACTGATTAGTCCTGTGCCTACTGCGTTACTCACACCCTACCTGATGGAGAGAAAAGAAAAACACTCAAACAAATCTGAAAGTTGAGCTCCAGATTCTTTTCACATCCAGAAGATCAAGCAGATGGCAAGTGCTTCGCATAAAAAGGCATGAAACTAAATCTGAGCGGCACCTGCATTGCAGGCAACAGGCTTCCAGTGAAAACCAATACTGGCTCTTCAAATGTGACCAGGAAACCAGAGTACCAAGAGCCCCCTGACAATGGACAAAAAGGGAGCGATCGAGCCTGGCCTCTCTTTGTTTTGGAGTCGGCATCAATGAGGTCATTGTGGATTTTGTTTTGCAGGAGGGAAAACATCTGTACTGCAATAAGACTGAATGAATGATGTGAACATTCAAAGGTGGATTGTGCTACAAACGCTACAGCACTGCTACATGGAGAAGGTGTAAACGCCGTCCAAAGTACTGATCTCACTGCACTGTTGATTGGGATGCCAACTATAATGTAGATAGGTCATAAAAATGACATCTGCTGCTTTTGCAAGAATTAGTCAGCACTACCATTTCAGTTTCTTACTTTTTCACAGTAAATGTCAAAATAACTAATTTTCATTTTTTTTATTTTTAAATGAAACCCTAACTAATAAAATTATTTCTTTGCCTGTTCAGTGAAATGCAGAGACATTATTGATGGCCAGCTACTTCAATTGTTGAATAGTCAGTAATGTTTGGTACTCTTTATCAGATCTTGTTGCTCTATTGTTGATTTTACCACTGAGCTGTTTATGTTGTTAGACTTTGATTTGTCATAAAATACACTTTTTGAATTCATCCACTTGACTGCTTGCTCCATTCTAGAAGTGGATTTCTATGTCATTACCATATTCTTGCATTTCAGGTATATTTATTTAACATGCAGAAACACAGACAGTTGCTTGCCTTTGTGATGATTTACATCAATGACTTTGATAATTGCTTAACATCCATTAGGTCCAGTCAAGCTGTGAAATGTTTTCATGATCTTCTCAGTAATTTGAATTACAAAATAATATAATGAACCAATATAAGTTGTTTTATTTACAAAGAACTAAGAACTTTATTTCAAATAAACATTTAAGCATATTTTGAATTTAAACCTGAGCCAGGTTTTACCTATAACATGTGAGCCAAAATGCTCACATCTGTGTCATTTTTTTTCACTACCTCATAATTAATTTATTTGTGTTTTGCTTGCAGCCAGGAAGGTTGCATGTCAATTATGCATCCGTCCTCTTTGGCCACTCCCTGACATCCAGTCTAAGTCCTCTTTAGAGCAGAGTACCTCCAGGCCTTAGTCCTTATTGTGTCGACAGATTTGCAAAAGACATAGTCCCATATGCCTCATTGTGTGTGGGATAAGACCTGCCTCCATTCAGATGGAAGTCTGAGAGTAACCCCTTGGCTGCCTCTCCACCATTGAAGGCAAACTGATTAGAGTCAGTTGGGTGTATTCTCAGGGGTGATTAGCATTCGTGCTCCACTCGTGCGGCTTTGACAGTTATTGAGGCTGTCCGGTTTGAGTGCCGTCTGCACGGCTGCTTCGTCACCTCTCTGACCATGAATGAAAATAATGAAGACTAATGAGCCTGTATGAACATAAAGAAATGCCATGAATTTTTGTGTCATAAATGGGTTTTTGACTTCACATTTCAGTGCAATTGGTTCGATACAAACGTTGCAGAGAGATTGTATTTATATGTATTTCTATGTATATTTGCCTAAACTTTGTAGAAAAATGTTTTATAGAATTGTTCTTAATTTTGCTAATACTTCATTTATAAAGTTAATATGACTTTTGGAGTAAAACAAATGTTTACAAATTATTATTTCTTTAAATGCATGTCATTAATAGGTACATTGGGATTTCTATATTGGTACAAATGCAACTGCCACACAATCCATGGTTTGTATAAAAGTTAATTAAGCTACCTAATTTTACTAATTGTTACAGATTATTAAGACACAGAAAAATATGCTCAACCCATCAATATGCAAATAATAAAAGTTTATATTTTAATTAGATGTGCTGAATTTAGAAAAAGAAAACATGGTTAAATGCATTAATGTATTTTCATAAGCCAATGTTTCATAAACCAGTTTGGAAATGAATCCATTTATTCCTGTAGCGATGGATGAATGCCATTAAATGATAAACTGACAAAGGCTATTAACTAAAACCCATTAACAACAATAAGCAACTAATTAAAAGACAATATTGCTTTCACTGAATGCAAAAGTTTCAATAACACACTAATTATCTAAATGAGGATCCCACAGCTCATTGCACGGCTATGACTTCAATTTTTCCTGGATCTGTGTTGGCTGATAATGCGGATCCAGTGGCCTCTGGCAGGAATGGAGGCATAATGAATCATGGTCCTCCAGAGGATAGGCCAATGGATGTTACACTGCCGATCTTCATTAGGAGCCATCCAGCTCAAACATCTGTCACTGGAGTGCTTGGCACTGTCCCATGGCAATTAGTGAGCTCCCTGCAACAGGTTGTGCTGGAAGATAAACAGAACCCGAGCAGAGCTGAAGGCATGCGAAGAGCAGTTCTCACTGAGCACAGAGATGACAGGAGCTGCTGCTTACAGTGCAGTTAGGAACACACAGACAAGCCCACAGCCTCAGACACATATTATTCCATTTGCCATTAAAATATAGGTATGAATTAGGAGGAAGACATACGGAAAGAGATGCTTTGATTTAATTCAGTTCTGTTCAGATTACACATGTAAACTTATTTTTATTCACAACTGTTTTCCAGAAATTGACATCCAGTTAAAATTTGGTTCATATTGCTTGTAAGGATTTTTTCTCACCTCATAGTCTGGTAGACTCGGTTCGACCGAGGACAAAAATTGCAACATTTGTTACATTTTCAGCTGCTGCAATTCACTTTCGTACTGAACTGTCAAAACAATCCAAACTCATTGAAATACCTGTTCCCCTCCTCGCCTGTGGTGGCGCTGCACCAAGAACCACTGCAGGAAATAACACATTGTGGGATTTCTCTTTTGTCGTTGGTAAAAGACCACAAGCCATTTCTCCTGCTAGTGCTAGACTTACGTTCGTTTTGGTTGTATTTTCCCAGTATGCTTTGTGTTATCGTTCACTTCCTGCTTTTGAACCTGTTTACGATCCGCTTACATCTACATGTGCATACGAACTGCACCACAGTTCACTTTAATACAACCGAGACCCAGGTTGTAGGGGACCAGATTTCACTTTTTTGGAGCATACCTCCCCAAACAAACTGGACTTTCTAGGCAAACAAAGTAGAGTTTGAATAAAGCGGACTAAACAGGGCTGGTGTGAATGCACCCAAAATCATTTCAATTAACCTAAACCACCATAAGCCTAGCTGTATGTCCATATTTAGCAAGCATTTGGTAAGTGTGGAAAGGAACAGCTCCCTTTGGAAAACCTCCAGCAGAACCAGGTGCCATTTAAGTGACCAACTGTGTGCCATGTTAAAAATGTGTGTTGTACAGTCTACTAAAGCATCAATAAAGAGCCCCGATATTATAATAAAGATCACTTTGAACGTACATTGATATTTTTCAAATAAAACTAAATTAATAAGAAAATAAGCACATAACACAACTTGATTAAACTGTAAGTAGAAGTGAAGCAAAGAAACAAGTAATAGATTCTCTGTTCTCACCTGTATTCTCTATAAAATATTGACAAGTTTTTGCAGTCAGACTCTCTCCGAGTTAGAATCCTTGTAAAAGCAAACTTTCAGTGTGTGGTGTTATTCAAAGCTGAAAGTGAGGGTGCAGAGAACAGGATGTTTAGAGCTGTTGCTGCAGCTGACTCTTGAACTGAATAAATAGTTTTACAGGTGCTGACTGACCGATCAAGCGGACGGTCAGGCAAAATCTATTTGCTTCTATTTATCAGAACCAGTTTAGGTTCAGGACGGCTTCATCTTGGAATACTATTCTAAAAGTTATTTTTGTAATGTTATTGAGCTAAATTAGAAAGATTGGTAGGTTAGCATTTACTCAAAAATGTTGCAGGTAAGAAATGAGTTAATTCATTTCTCACTTTATGTGTTCTGTTTTAGGTTTGGGGTCTTTTGAAAGGATTTAACCATTTAGTGCAACCCCTCACCCCCATTCTCTGTTCGGCATCCCTTCCACAGCCCCTCCTCCCCCTGTCTTTCAAACTGCAGTGCACAAAGAGGCTCTGGAGCGAGACCAGAGGGCAGCCAAAGACCAGAAATCTTCACCAAATACCCCCACCAGCCCACTCCCGAAACATACAATGAAGCACACATAGACACACTTAAGGGAAAAAAAAACCTTTAACAAGCCTACATAGATTTCCACATACCTGAGCTGAGAGTAAAACAGACGTCAGAATCAACCTGGGAGGCTGCGGCTCCGCCAGCTCCCCTAATGGGTGTCATCTCCAGGTCACAAGCGTGTTGAGTGTGTGTGTGTGTGTGTGTGTGTGTTTTCAATGAGTCCAGACTAGAGAACCAATCTATTCATCAACAAATGCTTCTGTAACAATAATCTTTAATCCTGTTGAAGGTAAAATTAATGTTTTATTTGGAAAAACTAAGGGATTTTACTGCTTCATGTCACACTTTAACAAATAAATGTGATAAATGTTTTAACCAGAGAGAGAGATTATCAATAGTTCCTTCATTCAGGTGAAAGGTAGATTCAGAAGTCTTCATAAAGACTTTAATTAGAAAGATGATTGTCGAGCCTTAAAGGCGGTGGAGGGCTATTATATTTATTCAGGTATGGATGACAAACAATTATATACTCTAAAGGTCAAGTTAAAGATTAAAGGAAAATGTTTTACTAGGCAAACTTACAGTGAATAATAACAATCAGTGTGCATATAAATCTCATAATAAAGCAAACAAAAATAAAACCACAATACAATGATAATCCCGTTTGCTTTTTGATCAAAAAATATTACTCTTCTTTTGCAGTAAATGTAAGATTTACTGTAATAATCAATCACACGACAATTGGTTTGTCTTAGATAAGACATTAAGACTATTATTTTCTAACCAGTTGTCCAGATTGAAATAACAAAAAAAAAAAAAGAAAACAGCAGTCCTGGATGATAAGTGTTGATCTTCATACAGAAATGCTTGCAGAAACTTTCTCATATCTGCAATCAGATCAATATTTGAAAGGTTAGAATCAGCTAGAAATGTGCCAATCAGGGATGGATGAGAAGGTTTTTTTTTTTTCTTTTGCCAATCCAAACAATGAGCAGGACAGCAAGGAAAGGAGGAAAAATGTGTTTATTTTCATGTATCACTATTTTGCATACTTTACTAATGTTGGAAAAAATGTTTGATAACTAATAAGAAAAGATATTTTGGACTGCATTTTTTTTAAATTCCTAATCCATCTTCATGTTTCTGTTTGCTTATTCTTTTGACATTGAAATCCCTAACACAGCTGCCAATTGTCCCACATTTAATCGGTGATGAGCTCAGCAAGTCATAAACAGCTTGCACATCTGTCTCCCTCAGTTTGACATCTCTGTATAAAAACCAACGCTGCACACACAGGAAGCCTTGGTCTCAAATAAACAAAGCAGAGAATGATGGGAGATCCTTATCGAGATGCACAGAGTTTTACACAAGGAAGAGACAAATGCAAACAACAAAATGCCACACGGTTTAGCAGAGGCAGACAAGCAGACACATGCCTTGACCTCCTCTTCCTCGCTTAAAAAATAATCAGCTGTGGAATCTGCAAGACAAATCTCGGCGCTCCCCCGAGCTTTTATTTTCCAATCTGCTTCATAAATCGGTCAACGAAGGAAACCATTTGACACTGGTGAAAACTAAATTAAGATAGGCAGCAGACACTGAGATTCAAGAGATTATCTCTAAAAAAATATTTGGCATTCAGGGGTGCTGAAGTGGGAAGAGGAGCCACATCACCTGTGCAGCTTAAGACGTATAAAAGTCGTCTTAAGGTGGAAATAAAACTTTCCCAATCAAACAAAAATGAATAAAGGTTGAAGAATGCACATATTTATGCATGCAGTAATGTGGCCTCTTGCTGCCTGAAAGATAATGAGCAGTTACTGTAGCCCTTTGTATAATTTAGGCTGGTAGTTTGTTATTGTATGACTGTGATTATGAATAACACAAAGGGTCGCTCCTGGAGGAGTTTAGTCTATGCCTTTCTTTCCAGCACAGTGCCAGGCAGACACCCAGATCCCACTGATTGAGAGGGACACAGGAAGCCAGCATGTAAACAGAGAGCAAGGCAAGCGGCCTACTGTTGGCTCGTTTCATGTGCCATGCTGTCCTTTGTGTGCTTTCTTATCATTTTTATAATGTCACATGTTGCACTGAGAAAAGAGATGAATTGATAGTGGCGGTAAAATAGTTTGGGCCTGTCTTATCTTAACAGTCACTGAGATTGATAAAAAGTTCAAAAACCCTAACAATCTGCAGAGCTTGCTTAAAATGAAAAAAAAAAGTATTTATATCAAGCCTGAAAAAAAAAAATGTTTGCCTTAATCAGACAAACATTATGAAAGTGGTATCTTCACGGTAAGAGCCATTAATGTGGCACAGAATTTGAGGAATGCATCATCCTTTATCGTGATTATTTACCTTGCTGACTGAAAAAATTCTTTCAGCAAGCTTGTCATATACTTTTATATTGATTAAATAGGGAAATAAAGCAGCATTCTGTCTTTGAATCAGAATGCTGTTGACTAGAAACTTATAAATCCCATTTCAATTGGTTGTTTGCTAAGATTATGTCAAATTTATTTGTATAGCACATTTCAGTAACAATACAGTTCAAAGTACTTTACATCATATCGTCACTAATTATGAAAAAAGAAATAAACATTACATTTTGTCAAATGTTGTAACACTTGACTTTAAAGAAAAAATGGGGAAAAGCACAAATCTCCCCAAAAAGTTCCCAAATAGAATAAATTAAAATAAAATGATCTTCAGAAAATCTGAAGAGTTATTGAGAAATGTTATAAGATTAGACTGCGAGCTAAAACATTGACTTCTGTCATATAGGTTTTGTACAGTTTATTTTTTTGACAAAAATAAACTGTGAATCCCTTGTTTTATGTTCCCTAAAGTACACAAAACTTGTAATGCATCACCTTTTCTATTACATTTTTCAACAAAACCATGTTCAATATAGCTGGATGGAGATAATTTGAAGAATGCGCTCATCGTATGTCTTTAGTTGTTGAACTTGCTGAAATAGCAGTTTCAAATTGTACGCCTAAGTTTTTGGATATTGTAAATGAAATCTAACACGGACTGAAAGTATTGCTAACAAACTACTGATTACTGAGATAAAACTTGCAGAAACTTTTTTTGAAGCTCAAATGCTGCAGAAATCCCCCTCTGCTAAATGTTTTCAGAAGCCCAGGAGCGAATGAATGAATTCCTATATGTCAAACCCTCCCTTTCCTGTGTGTTCCTCCTCCAGTCAGTTTGAGACCCCTGCGTTTCTTAATGCCAAACCATCTCCTCTCCCAGCCCAAGAATATTTTATTTAGGTTCACTCAAGCACACCCGCCTGACTTATGCGAGGAATCCGGTGGGCTGCTTGATTCAGGAAGCTAAGGAGATCAGCGGGGAGAATTAGGGGGTAACATACACAAACTTGTATTCCTAGCAGGGTCTTAACAGACAACACTGATATCCACATATATAAGCCAAACCACAACTACCTACACAATAATGGAGTTATATTTGCACAAATGCAAACATGGGGTGGAAAACATTCCTCACAAAACAGTCTTTCACACTTTCGGAAGACAGTGAACCGCAAATGGCGGAGCACTCTCACAAAGCACGAGCTTATGAGACTTGACGAAGACACGTGTTCTGTCAGAAGTTCAGCTCCGCTATCATTTCCTTCCTGAGGCCCAGTGCAAACATTACAGAACTGCTGGCTCATTTACTGCATGGCAGGAGTGCTAACAAGGTGGCCAGGTCGATGGTAGAAAACCTACAGATGCAGGAAATGAATAAGATAACTGCAACGCAGGGAGAGAGACCGGACATGCTCCCAGAAACCCACAAAGACACAACACGGTGTCACAAGATCCTAAAACATGCAAAGACATCCACACACACGGGTGCAGCGAAAAAGCCCCGAGAGGAAGATGGAGAGATTAGTTTATCATCGGTGCTGATGACAGATCCTGCTGATGTGTAACCACAAACCAAACAACCATCAATCTCTTCACTGCAGGAGAAGCGTGACGGAGGAGGGGACGCTGAAGAGTTTTACATGTGACGTTCCAAACACTCTGGAGTATTTAGCTTGAGTAAGACAGAGAGAGAGAATGCACTCTTGGCTAGAAACATATTAGTGAGTTAATTCATCAGGACAAAGGGCAGCTGTGGTCCCTCTGCAGTGCATATAAGAGGAAATTATGCTGGTTTCCTCATAATCGAGTTTTTTTTTTTTGTTTTCTTTTTGTATTTTGCAAAGAAGTACAGTTTGAGTCAATAGTAACTGATCCAGACTGGTTTTGTGGTCGTGAATCTTTCACAACCACAAACACAAATTTGAAGTGTTTAATAGCCTTAATTTCAATTGTAATGTCCCATAAGTAAACTGTGTTCACAGGAGATGCAAGCAGAATCCCCCTGCTTGCATTATTCCATAACCACTTGACAACCAATGATTTAAAAGTAATTTTCTCACTCTTATAAATCATATTGAAGAAATGTGTTTACTGCATCTACCAGGAGGTGGTTAGTTATTAATATTTCGAACTCAATACCAAGAAAACAACATAATATTCTGTAATACTGTGTCGTAATGGCTTGTTCTAGTACAAAACTAATAAACAGAGAAGTCAGTAGTCACACAGATAAAAAACAAATATGAACCTTTAAAATGTCTTCATTATTGTACTGTGAAATTAGATATGTGCAGAGAATGCTTGCAAAACCTGCAATGAAGAAAAACATTACGTTAATATTCAAAATGTCCGTCTGGTCGAACTAGAACAGTATGTTTTTCTTAACAGATAGCGAACAAAATAAGAAACCCAGTAGATGTGATGGAGGCTGGTCACGAAATCTTCTTTTATCCTTTTTCTCGCAAAACTGCAGCACAAATTAAATACAATATATTACATTTCAGATACATTATGTATAGCAGTCTTCATCTTCCAGTAAAAACTCACAAGGAATTCACTCACAAGCAGTAGTCATAACATAAAATGCACATTTAAAAACAACACAACAAATACAACAAAAATGAAGTTCATGCTAACCTCACGCGCTTAGCATGAGGCTAACCGCTAGCCTCGTGCTAGCGATTAACATCGTTAGCACAGTTTTAAAACTCAAAATAAGCTCCCTCAAACACTGTAACGTAACGCAGAGTCGTACAAAGCAACTAAAAATTTAACTAACTATGTTCATACTCACTGTTAGTTCAGCTCCAAGACAACTGACTCCCTGTGGTGTAGCATGAGCTCTGTGAAAGCTGGTTGTTGAAGCTACAGTAACTGAAAACCACCACAAGGGGGCAACAGTATTTACAAACTGACAAGCGTCAGAACTAATAGATTTCTCTTGTCATGAGAATAAGATGTAAGGAATTAAAAATGCACTCAGCATGCAAGTAGCACATGTGACAACTCAATGAACTGGTCAGTAATATCTCTCAATTACAGCTTTGGAGTTTTACTAAGAAATTTTCCACAGCATCAGAATATCTCACACCCATCGTTCTCACATGTACATGCATGTACACTTGTAGCTGTAACTAATCCATTTTGTTATTCAGAGGATGAACATTGGTGGGGAGAAGGAGTGTAGATATTTCCTGCAGGGCAGAAGTAACGTGTGGCTGGTTAATGGCTCCTTAGCACGTTGTATTATGTGCGTCCTCACTGAGTCATCACCATTAGCTTGGTATGTTCCCTTAAGGATGTCATGCAACTATGTTCCATACATCATCCAAGTTTCTCTTCATCTCCATAGAAAACTCCAAAAATACGCCTGCATGTAGTTTGTGGAGCCAAAAATCACAAACTTCAGGGAGACTGAAGTCCAAAAATTATAGATTCATATTAGATCATTATGAAGATATGCGGAGAATTTGATCCAGTGCATACATGCCTTCCATATGTCACCCTGTACATGTTTCCGTGTATGCAATCCGCTGTGTGTGTCTGGCCATGACAACAGACGGCCTAATATTACGAGAACAGGCTGAGAGGAAGGAGAAACCTCCCAACACGTCGCTGTGCTGAAAGCAACTCCTCAGCAAGCGGCAGCTGTTCGCATTTTCTGCGTATTGGATGTCGAGTGGTGGCTACTCCTCATTTGCCCTGTGCATTATTAACAGATGGACTTCCCACTCAGCTCTGATATTGGGAAATGGGAGAAATGTGACATGCACTGCGAGCACACAAGCACACACACGCAAACACTCTTACACTTTATCTTCTGCACAGCTGCCATTGGCTCAATAATTGAGCGCATGCAGATATTTATGGTGTGCCTCTCTGTCAAGACATATGACAGTATGTCAGTCTTTTCTACATGAGGGTGTATGATAGGAGTGAATGAGGCTGTGTCTCCCAGCAACGCTTCATGTGTGGGCCAGCTATGTGGCAGGAATTCCCCTTTGACCCACACTGCTGCTCTGTAGCCTTTATTCACATGGGATGATTTGATTACCAGTTAATGCATGACCATCAGCAATGGACATTTAGTAGGTAAAAAAAACATTTTTATTTTGTTTCAGTGGAACCTCTCAGAGGAAAACGGTTATTTTAAACTTTTTAATTCCCTCCTCGATGCAAAACAGGGCATGCTTTAATTTAGGACAACTTTATTAAAGCATTTGGCATTACAATAAAGCAAAAGCAGAATCTGGCCAACAATATCAATAAAGAGTAGTTCTGCTCAGTCATGTATATATTTCCTTTTTTAATTATCCATTATTGAAGTGAATAGATGCAATTCTCACTCCACTCTTTGTTTTTCAAAACTTTAACCTGGCACATAGTTCATGCCAGGACATGACTCTTCACACACTTTGCTTCACCCTTCGTTTGTACCCTCTCACACTATTTTATACCTGGGTATGTAAACATAACTAAGCACTTCCTTCAAGTTGCCATTCTTGAATCGGATACTCATTGAAAAGGACATAAACCAGGTTACTTCCTGTGTACCTCAAGTAGCTCAAGATGGAACAGGAACTACACAAAGGCAAAGGTTTATCCTAAGTGTCTCCTGCCATCCAATGATGCATTCGTTAACTCAGCCAACCATCAAGAGTCCCAGACGTTGGAACAGAGCACTTAGTGCAACACTTTCCGCTTCTTCTCCTAAAACAAACAGCTCTGGCAGAAGAAGAGGAGCATGATGGAAATGAGTGTCTCATTGTCCTGATGCCAACATTTGGGGCCTTTTAAAGTTGAGAGATTCTAATCACATCTGTAGTCAGAAAGATCAACTTATCAGACCTGTACTATTACCATCTGTGGGAACTTTAAACACAAACATTCTCCACTTCAATTTACACCCAGTTGGTCTACAGCAAGTGGATTACTTAGTCTTCATATGTAGCTGATGAACAGAGCTTAAAAGTTGCTATGCTGGCCATTACCAATGATTGACTTTTATGTGTTTTAAGGGTGGCATGTAGTGCCACACACCTGGTTTTACAAGTTTTATAAACATAGATGACTAATTTTAGAAAGTGGAACACTGAACACAATGTTCAATTGGTCATGTCTTATCTCAGCACACTCTTCTGCCATCAGATGAAATATGATGCCACTGGTACAACAAAACAGGTGCAACAGAGAATACCCTTCATAAGGAGAGTGAAAGATTTGATTTAGAAAAAATACATTTGATAGATTTTACAGAGGCTCTATTTCTTGTTAACATTATCTCTATTGACCATTGTATTGTCAAGCTTATTCTTACACTTGTTTGCTCCTGAGTTACAATGGGCTTTTTGTTTTTTGTTAGGTTAGTGGCTTTTTTGTTATTATCACCCCTTGTTTTGTAAAAATTACACAGGTTCTATATAAAATTTATTTTGTATTGTTTGAGTTTAGATAGACTCTCAATCTCAATAAAAACATGTGTTGTGTTGCTTGCTGCTGTCTTCTTGATATGCATTTTTTCTACTTCTCTGTACAAAGAAGCCAGACTACTTCATTGAAAGATACCTCACAGAAAAGGCTCTCATCTATTTTGCTGTTCAGTATGAGGTCTGAGAGGTCACTGCTGGATTCTCAACAATCACACTCCTTATGAATCCCCCAAGAGATTCAAGCTAATCAGTCTGGAGCTACAGGACCTGATGGAAAACCCTCCAGATCAGCAAGGAAATCATTTTTCAGCTCTGGGGGGTAATGACAGCTTCATGGTAAGATGATGGAGTCTATTTTAGATGGATTTAGTCCTGCTGGTTAAATCATGTTGAGCCTTCTGTTAGGTCTACATGGAATATGCTGCTGGGTATATAGCAAGCACACAGAAATTAGAAATTCAGGTTTAAATATATACTAAAGGCATATTTGCTTTATCTAGTGTCATGTTTCCCAAGGGGGAGGCAGCCTAATTTAAATTTAGCCACAAATACTATGAGCATCAGTGTGAAGCATGGAGGCATAACAAAATGGTTTGAGGAAATGAGAGCTGAAGATGATATGCCAGCAGTTTGAAGCTAATCAATTGGTATATGGAATTACAAATGGTTACAAATACAGTGCAACAACTATGAGATGATTTAGACAAGTTACCTCTTAAATAGAGAATCTATGCTACAAATTTTCAATTTTGCTAACCCTCCTACCTTTATCTTATTTCGTTTGTTATATTTTAATTTAAAACCTTTCAAGACGATGAAAAAAACTAATAAAGAAACCTCACTGTAACAATCAAAATGACAAGCTACTTTTGCTATGCAGGAATTGACACAAGTCTCTGAGAGTTCGCACATAATAAATACAGATATAGTTTCTGACATCTGTTGTAGAGTTTGGCTCTGAAACCCTGCGTGTTAAGTGTCCAGCTGACAATAATGCCTGAGCCTCGGACGTGCTCTGTAGTGGTGACAGAGATGTGCCCGGCATGGTGGAGTCGGCCCCTGCCCTGGCGCCACCGTTCACATAGACACTCGTCTTCATGCCACAGACCATTTGTCGAAAGGAGGTTATGATTTGGCTGCTTCTCAGGACAGCTAGAGGTCTGCTGGCACCAGACCCCAAGATGCCAAACCACAATGATGCTGGTGCCAGGCCCAGGCTTAGTTACTTATTATGCTGGCACTGTTGGTGTTTTGCCAATGGGCCAGAAGATATCAGGCCTTCTCAAAACGTTAGTGACACGGTCTCTGGGTTACAGTTTGAGGTTTTGAACCATTTTTAGCTTTAAATACTCTAATTAAATTTGATTACTATGTTCCCCAGTTTTGTTTCTGTAAGTTGTTCCCTTGTTTTCTTTTTTATGTCATCTTCTCAGTGTTGCCCCTTGGAACTGACTGTGCTGCATGCTTTGGATGTTTCCCTACTCTAGCACACTGATTCAGATGACTGAATTACCTCATCAACATGCCACAAAGCTGAAGGGACCCTGTTAATGATCCATCATTATAGATCAGGTGAACTCGAGCAAAGAAACCTCTAAGACTAGAACAGCAGCGTGCTCTGAAGACAAACAATGAGAAGCACTACTATTAGTTTTGCTATCTGCTTCTTCTGCATTTTAGGCTTGTTTCAAACCCAATTACAGTCTCTTTGCAGCACCTTCTGATGTATAGGATTATGTTTTTCTCTATTCCTCTTACAGTTATCATAATGTAATGTAATGTAATCTCCTGTACCTCTCATAAAGGTTTATGCACCTCCACCGTATGTTTCAGCCTCACTATAGATAAAGAAAAGTCAGCAGTATTTTTTATTTTTTTATTTTTGTGTATCTGTAGGCAGGGAGAATGAAAGTATACAGTTTTCTGTGTAATCCTGGGAGAATATATTAATAGATGCAGTCAGAAGGAGTTGGGCACATTAAAGTTACTCATGTGGTTGTTTTCCCAAATCTGTATCTATTGCATGAAGGCTCTAAAGTCTAAGTTAACTTCTATGAGTCAAGCTAGTAGCTTTGCTCATTAAACCCTTGGAGCAACTGCTTGTTTTTTATTTTATTTCTGTCCTCCCCCTCCAACTTTGTAAACACTAACATTTGACATATTTTTTTAGTGTTACAATTGTATTTTGCCTTTTAAGCATTATCATTATCATAATGCATTGTTGGGGGGTCTCACATAATTTAGTGAAACATAATAAAGGAGCAATTTGGAGGTGTGTGCTTCATCATACGTAGGACCCCCGCACAGCAGAGAAAGACATAAAAATAGATTGCTTTATAAAATGTACTGAACATGTATTGGTGTGTAGATTATGGACTGTTTGTTGCAGCTGTAAATTGTGTTCTTGTTGGCTGAAGCCATAGCAACCTGTGTTACAATAAATTACTTGAAGCTTCACAAGGCAGTCCAGTATGGATGTAATTAAATTGTAATCATAGAATGAGGGAAAGTGTGTTAAGCCCAGATGTTTCTGTTATGACCAAACCACAAAGGTGTGAGTCAGCACCACAAAATGGATTCTTAGTCTTTTCTGTCATCTTCTTTCCAAAAGGTCACGTCCAGGATGTCTTACATGGTGACCTCATCATAAGTTTCTGCATGGTCAAAACAATTCGGATCCCATCTCATCAAAATCCAGGGACCATACAAAACATACCTGATGTTTTGTGTTTAAAGGCAGCCTCATGAATGATCTCGCCTGTATCATGGGAAATCATTTCTTCTTCAGGTTTGACGTTTCCAGGCATTAACTGCCACCTCCAGAACAGTTTTATTTTGTTATGGTTGGAGTTTTTCTTTCAGTGCAGCTTCGATTCACCTATCTTTCATTCATGACATGAATTGTTTGGTAACTGATTTTTAAGTGCTACATTTTCCAGATTTGATGCCTTCAGTGCCAGTGTGACATTATGTTCAGAGGTTTCCTTTACATTCTCTGTCAGACCAAAGGTTTCAGATTGTCTGGTAGTAAAATACATTGTACTTCTTAATTTTACATTTACCGAAACATGTCCCCATTTAGACTATAAACAAAGTTATCTAAGGCAATGACATTCAAGAAAAAAACAAATATTGATGTTTTATCTGATGTAAAGTTGAGATTAATACCTTTTATTTTCTGTGCAACAGCATTGTCATGGTCTTAAAACACACATTCGTTCTCCCTTTGTCGAGTTTTCTCAGCAGTAAGCTTAGAAGCTGCTGGCTGTGCCTGGCATTGAAAATCAGACTCGTGTTGGAAGCTGGACCTGTGTGGAGATTAAGAGGAGACAAGAGGAGGTGAAGATGACATGTGTGGGTGCATGAGATCCAGCAGAGCCCTGAGGCAGGCCACATTATCTATTTCCATGCTAATACCCTTTTACATATGGTATTACTCCACAGTAAGCCAGTAAAAGGATTACCAACTGATCTGTGCACTGTTGCTTCCACCACACAGTGTTGTATCATAGAGCAGAAAACCTGAGGAAATATCCTCTCAGCACAATTCAGGTAAAGAATATTACTAATGATCCAATATTAGTGTTACAATTTCACATTTTTAAAGTAAAAATGCTACTTTAGGGAGCTAAAGTATCAAATTCCCAACATGCTTATGTCATGAGCAGATGAGCTGATTCATTTTCAGTTCATATTGCTCACTTGTTATTTCCTGTACAGTTGTGAACCTACATTAATATGCAGTCCAGTGGTTGCAAGTTGTGCAGAATTGTATTCAAGCAAGCTAATCACATAAAAATAAATGTGCTGGGAACAATTTTCTTAACTACCTAAAGTTTAGGCACAGTGTTCAGAAAAAATGGCTATTAATATAGTGGTAATCGGTTTAAAAAAAACCCCACACATTAGTGTGAATAATCTGGAAGTTGATACAACAAAAAGTTTATTCAATCACTGCAAACTGTCTCCGAGGCTTTTGTGAATGGATTTGCAGTGATGGTTCAGGAAATGATGCTAGTGTAACCCATGGCTACTATAATACAGAAATATCACATGATCAATAAACCCTTCCCTGATTGGCCGTCGCTGCTAAGCGGGAGAAGGGGGCGTCGCTGTTGGTTTGGTGTCTGTTTTGCCTCCTGCTGTGGCTGCCAGATGAAGATTCAGCATTGTAAACAGAATTGACCTTCTATTGTTCTGTTGCCACACAACATCTAGCTATACATTCAACTCAAGCAGTAAGCTTTGTATTTTTTCAGTTTATAACAGTATTTTATGTAGTTTAGTTGTTGCAACGCTGCTACCGCGACCGCGGAACTCCATTGAGAAAATGTTTTTCAAATTTGAAGTTTAATTTGAACCTTTATAATAAAATTGCACCTGGGTAATGTGCACACTGATTACTTTGGAAATAGGTCTTGTCTCATTTGGTTATGATGCCTAATTGATTTTGGATTTTATTTTTGTTCCATTGATTCATTTTGTGATGGGTATGCTAACCAGAAGTAGTATTTTTGGATACAACTGCGCAGTTTAATTAATAAGTTAGCTTCAGGAATGTTGCATTAGAAACCCCATATAATTTTTGAACTCCTTGTTTAGTTATTTAAAGTGTGTATTTACCAGTAAACTGATTTGAATTAATGATTGAAATTTGTTGTTTATTATTTTGGCCTTTTACTGGTCAGATTTTTCCCCCAGACCTTCAAATGAACAGAACCAAACTGAACCCATGGCGAGCTGGTAGGACTTTCTTTTTTTCCCCTTCTCCTTTCTTTTGATTTTCTTTCCCAGATCTAACCCTAACCCTAATGAGCCTCAGACAGATGAGCCTCAGACCGCCCTCTGGAAACAGAGGACGGGATGAGCCTCAGACCGCCCTCTGTTTCCAGACCGCCCTCTGTTTCCAGAGGGCGGTCTTAGGCTCATCATCCCGTCCTCTGTTTCCAGAGGGCGGTCTTAGGCTCATCATCCCGTCCTCTGTTTCCAGAGGGCGGTCTTAGGCTCATCATCCCGTCCTCTGTTTCCAGAGGGCGGTCTTAGGCTCATCATCCCGTCCTCTGTTTCCAGAGGGCGGTCTGAGGCTCATCTGTTTCCAGAGGGCGGTCTGAGGCTCATCCCGTCCTCTGGAAACAGAGGATGGGGTCTATAACAGTCACAAAATGTCACCAAAATCACTCTGTCCCTCTAAAATCTTTCAGAAAATCGCAAAGGTGTATTGAATTGTATTGTTTGCTGAATCTCGCAATATATATATCGTATCGTGAGCAGAATATCGTGTATCGTATATATATATATATATATATATATATATATATATATATATATATATATATATATATATATATATATATATATATATATATATATATATATATATATATATATCAATATATATAAATTGATGTACCTTTTGTTATTTATATAACTAACAATAATATTTATATAACAAACACTGTATATTCCAGTGGTAAATCGTTTAACCTAAAATGTATTTATATCTTACTTGTACATTTTTATCTGTTTTGTACAGTATGCAATGTTTTTATTACTTTTAAATGAAGTGTGATGACCACAGAGAGTATGTTTTTCTGTGTGGTATTGTTGGGTGAAAACCAACAAAATCTGCTAGAGCAACAAAATGTTCATGTTCATATCTCTTAGGATGAATAAAACTACGGTAAAAATGAAACTTTTCTCTTAGAAACCCAGGGAAGCAGAACAGGACAGATATAGTAGGCGTTATTCTGCATGAAAGCTAAAGACTTGTCACAATGCGCCCTCTGGTGGTTGTAAGCAAGTTTCATTGAAAAATTCTACACGCCTACATGTAATCTGCACAAACATTAAATTTGAAGAACATTACACCATTGCTAAATTATAAAAAATGTCAAGCAGATGACAAACTCTACAGTAAAGTGTGTAAATAGTTGATTTGTTTCCTAAAAAAACAAGAAAGTCTTAGTTAATGAAAGACAGATCTGCTCTGCTGAAGACATTAAACAGGAAGGGAAATGGTGAGATCTGAATCTATGAGTTTTGTAGCCCTGAAGGGAAAACTTTTATGGTGATTAATTTTACAGGCCAAGAGCTGGAGGCTCAATTATCACCCTCCCAGAGGAAGATGTGACTGCTGACAGGCTCAGGGGGTGAATAAATGTCAGGGTAGCGTGCTGCTCTGAGGGGTCAGTTTAGGGCGAGACTCTGAAAACTAGCTAAAAACTAAAAAGTGACAGGCTTATGAGGATAGCTGTCAAATGTAACCCATACATTGAGGATTAAGTTGCTGTCCAGCTGCTTTGTTTTAGTATGAGAGGAAACCACTGAAGCCAATGTTCCCGTATCTGTTGTCTTCCTAATGATGCTCATAAAATAAAAAAAAACACTTTAAAATGAAAAGTAAAATTGCATTCTTTGACATGCTTAAGCACTCCAACTGATTCATTTCTGCCTTTTCACACAAACAGTCTGAATGATTGCTTCAACATTGTATGTTTACTCAGCTTCCTGTTCATGATGGAGCAATCCACAAAGGCGGAGTGGTCCCAGTATCTCTTTAGATGGGAGGATTCCAACATACTGGGAGATATACAGCCTGAAGAGATGCATCCTGCAGGGCTGCCATAGAGCAGTCCACCTTCTCAGATATTTTTTTCAGTCTGTGTATCAGGTAGTCAATAATCCATGTGGCTAAGAGGAATTTTTTTTTCTGAGAGCTTTCCACAGTGTTGAAGGGTGAAAAGCTTTACAACCTCAGGAGGAAACAGGAACCTGATCCTCACAGTTGCTGACTTCTTGGTGAGGAAGAACAATAGAAAAGTGTTTTTTTTTTTTTTTTTAGCGTAACCTGTCAGGATCTGATTGTGTCACAGACACTGCTACTAAAACGTCTATCTGAACTTACTAAATACTGTTAATCTTCTTATAAGTCTTTCTGCCCAGTTTTTTTCTGACTTTTGCAGTCACCTGTTTTAACTAAACATCTTCATTAGAGTTTAATCCAGTACTTTATTAAATCACCTTTTTGTATTAATGCATAAACATCTACAAACATATTATTGGTGAAGATATTTTTAATGCATGATTGATACTGTATGTAATTAGATATATTTATTCAATTCTAAGTTGTTCTTTTCAGTGCTCATGTAGCATACAACCAGTGGTTTTCAACACAATAAAGCTTCAGCTCTTCATTTGTTTCATTGTCTTCTTTACCATTCTGCAGTTTCATCTTACCTTTCTGAAAAGGTTTAGTGTTTTTACGTGGTGTCCAAAGATTTTGCACCATTGAAAAAATTAAAAACACTCGGGCCATAAATGTTTTGGAGGAGTTGTTTTTTTTTAAGTTAGAAAAATGCAAAGTAACTGTTGAGAATTTTTTCTCTGTTTATCTGCTCAGCAATAAAGAAACATGCAAACTTTTCCTCAAAGAAGATCAAAAAGTCTTAAAGAAAGGGACTCAGATGATCGGCTTTATAAGTTGAAGGTATTCAGTTTCTCAATATTTGGGTCAAATGTTTCTACTTTGTGTTTTTTAAATCCCAGTAATAAAAACAATATTTGTTTTTCTTACAGTATTTTGTTTATTAAATGTAAGGTGTCCATGTCTGTTTTTGTGTAAAAACATGCTGCTTGTCTGTGGACTTACAGACTTGCATATTAGATGCTATAAATATATATTAAACTTTGTTTGGACTCTCCTGACCTTGACATAATATTAGCTATCATAACTGTATCAGGAAATTACCGGATAGATCATACTACTGGATAGTATTCACTACTAGAACAGAAAAATAAAAATAAATGTATTTGCTCATATTTATGCTGTTAAAAAGATGTATAATAAAAACATATCTACTTTAAAAGGCACCAAAAACCTGCAGGGGAAAGACGATCTTTTCAACTTTACTGCAGGGAAGGAGCCCAGACAGGCTTTCTTTCTCTGAATTTCAGTGCTTATATCCTGTAATTATTGTAAGCATGATTACTGTATATGGATTATTTTAGCCTGCTAAAGTGATGGTCTTATATGACCTTTTGAACCTACTGTTTGCTTACTTAAACATAGATTTGATTTGTTTCAGCAAAGCATCAAAAAAGTGGTTACCAAAGGTTTTATTTTATTTTATTTTTTTTTACCCAAGACCACAACTTTTTTATTTTGCCCCTGTAAAGCAAAGTAAATATCCTTTTTAACTGTACAATATCAATTTAAAGAAGATATTGTACAGCTTGTATCCTGACACTTCAGTGAATGTGACAGTGAGTACCAATTTTTAATAACATTTTTATTATGCCTAGAAGCATGCAATGTTTTTATCTGTAGCCGTCAGATTATCCATAAATTCACACTTTGTCAGTGCTTTGTCAAATTGTCAAATTCTTTTTATCCACTTTTAGCTTGTGTTTATCCATAGTCTAACAATTAAGCATACTTATTGAATTCAATGAATTTATTTGAAATCACAGCAGATTTTTTTTATTTCATTATCAGTTTAGCAGTTTTTATTTGTAGACATAAGTTGTATTCAAAAATGAGATTGCATTGACCCTAATAGAAGACAAACTCTGAGAAGATGATGGAGTGCTAAATATGATGGCAGGAAGGGTCAGATATATGAACATTTCCTCTGAATAAGGGAATTGGGATAATTAAAAGAAATGAAAACAAAAACGTACAATTTAGTGAGTAAATTTGTTTAGTAAAATATCCTAAATTAAACTTCAAGATAAAAAAAACAGGGTAGAAGTTGCTAAGGGTAAATATATGTTATGTATAAACAAGAAAATGTAGTAATTGCTAAAATTCTATAGATGATAGTAATTTTAACGTAATTGGAAAACTTTCTAGTAGTAAACAAAAGGACCACATTCATTCTTTCTAACTTTTGCGTCCTAGAAGTTATAAAAAAATAAAAAGCAGAGTCAAAATACTAACAAGGCATGTTAGCCAGAAGCTAACTGTGCAACTGTAACCACATAAGATGAGTGAAATTGTAGACTTACAGAAACCGTTCTTCCCCAGATGGTTTTTAGTTGGGATTGGTTAGCAAAATAAACACTCTGTGAAGCAGAGCAGGACGTATGTGCAGGAAGACAAAAAACAAAATCAAGGAAAGTACATGTTTTCTTGCATTTGGCACAATTTTTAACTTTTGATGAGTAGCTTCTGGTTTGTAATTAGAGCAACTGACTGACGGTGTAATTATAACATCCTAATTGTGGCCAGGATAACACACACAAAAAAATTCTAGCAGAAATTCCAGTTGGTTTGTTTTTAAGTTGTTCTGCTAAAAGTACCTACAGTTCAAGGCCAGAAGTTTATATATACTTTTTATGGGAATCAATTAGCCTTTTTTTGTTTTTAAATTAAATTGGTGAAAAAGTTTGAATTTAATGTGGATTTTATCTAATATAAAATTATACCTAGAGAGGCTCAATAAAGATTGAGCAATTTAGCAAAATTGACTCAGAATATGCTTTGAGGTCAGCTGAGGATTTCAAACCTACAAACATTACCAACGGTCAAGCATGTAATGTCACGTTACTGGGGTGTGTCTGCATCGAACAAGGTGGATGGGATGTTAGCCAACAGCCTCATGGGTCCAAATAAAATGAATTTGACCAATTCTGCCAGGACGAGTTGTCGACTAATCAGCCAGAATGAAACCATAAACTTATTGAAGGCGTCAGAAAGTATACAGCTGATGTACACTTTTCAGCATGTGTCTGTTTAATTATTTAATTTTAACTTGGTTCTATGCAATGTTTGTACATGGAGTAAAGTCTCTGCTGCTTTAAGGTTTGTCCAGGTAAACAGTGACTATTTTAGTTGCCCTGCTCCAGTTGAAGCTGTTTTAGTGAGCAGAGCCCCTTCTCTGACCTCAGATTCAGCTACCCTTACTGTGGCCGTTCTGCTGACCCTGTCACAGAAAGTAGTAGTCTTCTTTTTTCAGTTGAAACCTCTGGCTGAACTGCTCTGACTGCTTTTCATCACAGTGATGCTGTAATTGATGGCCAAACTTGGAATAAATTGAAGGACACCTACATATTAAGCAATCAAGCAACTTTGCGTCTCAGCTGCCAATAAATCAGTCCCTCTGGGCTTCCTTTAATTTTCATGCATTTGGAACATTTCTGTCTTTAAATCTTAGAAGCCCAGTAAAAAATCTAAAATTGAAGCAGCGACCGCTACACTTTCACTGTTGTCAGAGGATGACATTTTTTACGTTTTGTGAACTATAAAACATCTTTTTCTTTTTGTTTTGCAGATCACATTCAATTGTATTTTTTAAGAAAATAATCCAAAAGATGTCTGATGGTCAAGTCTTAAGGAGAGATTAAATAAAAACCTGAAGACTTGGCTTATAGTGTGTGCTTCATAAAAGTGCAATGCAAATTTGAGGAGGCAGTGAAACAGCCTAACACTGTCAACAACTCAGCATGTCTGCAAAAAGTAGCCATGGCGATATGCTGCCATATAGCCAAAAGAGAAGACAGAAGTCCAAGGCAAAAACTCATACAGAAAATCTATTTTATTTTTACTGACAAGTTATTCACATGAATTACTTGTCAGTAACTAAGCTAATAATACCCTCCAAACTCCACAAAAATGTTATATGTACATAAAATATGATGTAGAGTGCTATCTGAAATCCTCACAGATTTTTTCCTTTTATTTTTTTTAGCCTAAAATCTTTCAGATCAAACTAATTTTAACATCAGATCAAAACAACCTGAGTAAATACAAAATGAAGATTTCAAATCATGATCTTATTTATGAAAGAAATGAAAAACTAAGCCGGCCCCACGTCTAGAAGTAATTTCCTCTCTTGTTAAATCACAAATTAACTGTGATTAAATACATGATGTTCAGTTTCACCAACATCAATGTGACCAGCTTACTGCTAGAACCGCACAGTCAAGAAATCATAATGCAAACCTTCCTGACATCATGAAGCAGGTTATCTTAAAAAAAACAACAAAAAAAAACATATGATGATCTGAAGAATGTAATGAGAAACAAAGTCAGACATTTCTGTCTGGAAATGGCTGTAAAACCTTTTCTTAGGTTTTGGCATCGATGGATCAGCGGTGAACCTTCATATACCAAACTTACTCCAAGAGCACATAAACGAAGGAACGGTGTCTTCAGAGGGTGTTCACTGTAGTTCATAAGCTGAAATATGCTTGAGTTATGCTCCAGTGTTTTTGTTTGATCAAAAATACTCCAAAAAGAGGATCCTGTGGCTTGAGCCTAAATAGTTCATGTTCAAAAACTCTCCAGTGTCTCTGAATTAAAACAATTCAGCGAAGACAAGTGGGATTTATGTTCCAACCAGATAACAGCTCCAAGGGCCATAAACTTTTTAAAAATTATTTTTACATAAAGTCAGGTTGGTGTGAATTGCTTTTTCCCTTTTCATGTGGGTGTGACATAAATTAAAATAAATCTCTAACTTTTTCTGCACTGTCTATATAAAAAATTGGCTGTTGCTGCAGGAAAACATGCTCCTCACAGCTTTCCTGCTGAGCAGCCTCTGGATGTGTTCAACATCTGCTGGGTCCAGTGAGTCAGTCAGGAGGCTGGACGGAGCGCGGTGTGTCTGTTTCTATGGGAGTGAGTGATAAATAGCATCTGGCTGGTACGCAGGTCAGACAGCCAATGTACTCTCTGCAGCTTTCCAGACATTTGCTGAGACGCGGCCCAGCCAGGGCCCCAGGATCATAACTTAGGGCCATTTAACGCAGCCAACCTGATTTCAAAACACAGACAGCTTTCATTTCGTTCTTTTTTCCCTTTCTGACTTTGTGCTTTTCTTAAATAGTGTCAGAGAATTTAGGTCATTTCACTTTGCTTTTATATGGGAGTGTTAATGCACCTTTGTTCTGGGCCCAGACTTGCTTTGTCAGAAAAAGAACGAATGAGAAATTCAATTCAAAAGATGTTTTTTTTTCTTTTTTTGTTTTTAGAGGAAACTGAGCCATTGATTTTTTCTTTGCCTTTTCTTTGGCTCAGACTTGTTGACAGCAGAGGTCATGTGATCTGAATTCTTAATACACACTGTAAAATATAAGGACAGCAAATCCAGTCAGTGAGGGCCAATTCAACTCACCTGAGTCAAATAATCAGGTAATTATCAGGATTCTGGAGAACTTTACTGCATCCTGGGGAGGTAATTCAGCTGTTTGATTCAGGTGTGTTGGATCAGGAAGACATTTAAAACATTGCTTGATACCAGCATCTTTTTTGTTTTTCCACATTGTGAGTCAGGTTGTAAAGAACTGTTCTTCAGTCGTGTTTTTCTGCATCAGCACACCTGATTCAGATAATTGATTTACCTCCCCTTAATGCCACCAAGTCTGCAGAAGCCATTTATTGGCACACTATCTGTATTTTTATAAATCTACTTAATGTAGCTTAAGACTATTTAGATATTATTAAATGTTGCTTTTGAATGGATTTGGTTCTAAGTAGTATTTTGTTTTGAAAATCTGAATTTTTTTTTAATTTTATTTAGCCTAACATACAGTGGTCTGGGAGTAATACTAATACACAAGTTGAATGAAGTCCATGCAATCCCACAGTAAGAGAAGTACATAAAATTGAGATGTATCTAGAAAACACAATCACTTATGTATTTGTTTTAGCTTTTTTAGGGATAACCAACAATATCTATTTTTTGTGACATTATTCATTTGCACAACAAGAATTGTCTTCTTATTTTGCTACTGTAACTTAACTCTGTCATGATCATACTTTAGACAAAAATATTTAACATTTCCAACAATACAATACTTTCTTCTGTACCACTGAAATTTAATATACACTTCACCAGCAGAGGGCGCTACAACACAAAGTTTATGAGGTTCCTTCCTGTTTGGAGCACTGATGACTCAAACAGATCCACAGTTCTTATTGTGGACACCACATCTGATGCTTCTACACAGCGAAAAAAAAAAGTTAAATCCCAAATTACAGCTGTGTCAATGTTCCAGGGAAACTTTCTGCCACATACATTTCATTTTAACTGCATAACAACATTTTTATTGCATAGCTCATAAGCGCTGCTGGATCCCCATCACCGCTCCAAAGCAGCAGTGAAATTGTATCTCTGCTGCTGCCTACAAACACACAGAGAAAAGATTGGAGGGTTTTATTGTCTATGGTGGGATTTTAACAATCTGGACGTCATTTTTCAAATACATCCAGTGAGCTTGTGAGATTGACTTTAAGATATCAGTATGTGGCTCTACTGATAGTTACAAACACATACTGTGAGTCGATTCTGAGACTTAGATGGAAAAACTGAGTTTAATCATAAAATACCTTTATATGAGTTCATCTTTCTGAAATGTTGCCTATTAATAATGTCTTTTATAGCTGAATTTGAAAACACCCTTGTGAAAGAATGGGCTACCTTGCAAAAGTTTTTTTATACACTTTGAATTTTCTCTGTTCATCACATAACAGCCACAAACTTTATTGTATTGTAAGATTTTATATGATAGACTATTGTGCATAATTGTGATGAGAAAGAAAACTGGCACCTGTTTTTCATGATGATTCACAAATGTGAAAAGTGTGTTTGTGAAATTGCAGTCAGTTGCACAGATACACTCAATTAAACCTATTATTCTTAAAACACTTGAGCACAAACAGTTTCCTTCAAATATCACCTATGATGAAGCTGTTCTGTCTAGAAATAAAATGTTTCCAAGAGATTAGTGAACAAATATCACCACAAAGACTAAGGAACACAGCAGAAGAGGTCAGTGGGAAACTGAGGTTGTGTTATAAAACAACACTGCTCTGTTCAATTCATCAAATTCAAAGAAAAGGTGTTTCAAAACATCCCAAGGCATGATAATCAACTCAAACTGATTAGACAGACAGAACATGTATAAATAATAGGAAGGGAAGATTCCTATGAAACCTGTTTCATTGAGCCACAACTACAGGTCATGAGCTCCACAAATCTGGGCTTTATTATGAGTCTCCAGACTAATAAGTTATTGAAAGAAAGCCAAAGAATGTCTCTTTGCAGTTTGCTGTAACTCTTGCAGAAGACACAACAAACCATTGTTAGTCTGTGCTCTGATCAGATCAGACCAAACTTAAATGTCTTGTCCTACATATAACACTAACACTGCATATCACCCTAAATCCAGGGCTCCAATCATGGAATATAGTGGTGGCAGCATCATACTGTGATGATGTTTTGTTTTTTTATCAAGAAACATAAGCTAGTCAAAGATAAAGGGCAGTCCAGGCAGAAAGCCTGTTAGAATCAGCCAAAAACCGGAGCGCTCAGCACAACCTGAAACAACCAGCCCTGCAATGGAATGGTGATTTATAATGTGGTTGAAAACTCAACAATAGTCAAGACCTAAATCCAATTCAAATACGTGCCAAGACTTAAAGTGATGTTCCCAGATGGTTTCTGTCTAACAAGACTGAGTTTGTGCTGTTTGGGAAAGATGAAAATAGAAAACGTTTAGTCATCTAATGTGCAAAGCTGGTTGAGACACATCACCAAACACCTGGAGCTGTGATCACAGTGAAAGGGGATTTTGAGGAAAACATTAATTTATGGCCTATTGGTACAAATTCATGCCACACTATTCAGATTTTTTATGTAAAAGGTTAAAAATCTGCATTTTCTTTCCCTTCATGTCTCTGCACCACTTTATGTTGGTCTAACATGATAAGCTATATTGTCTCTTATGGCTGTGTCTTGAAAAAATGTGAAAAAGTTTAGTGTGACTATTTCTCCAGGACACTCTAGGAGTCTTTCCTTCGTGTCAGCTCTTTATAAGTTCATAAAGCTACTAAGTGCTGGAAATATGTGCATGGCAGTTTCCACAGCGAACACCAGAGTTTCCACAGGCTTGTGCTCCAATATAATTTAATAGCCGTTGTGGTAATTGAGCAAGTCTGTTAGATGTTATGTGTTGATCTATCTTAATTACAGAATTGACTCTCAGGACCTCCTTTGAAAAGCTACTTTTTATATAAAAACAGAGAAAGGCCCTTAAACATTAAAAGGTTAATTCAACACATTCTTTTAAATTTATATTAATGATTTCATTATTTAGCACAGATTAAACTAATATTCTGCTCTGGAACCATTTTTTCACAGAAAACAAATGGATTTGCAGTTAATGTTTCCATAATGAACAAGATTTTTTCTTTCCCTCTGCATTTCATACAAGCTCAATCTAGAATGTAATATCATTCAGACAGGCTAAAGTGTTGAATAGATTTATGTCCACAAAAGGCTGATAAAATCCTTATCTGTGATTAAATTTCACTCTTCGCTCATCGTTAATGTGCTTATTAGATTTTTTTCTCTCCTTTTTATTTGATAGAGATTGCTCCGCTGAAGCATTGCTCGTATCCCCACACCATCGGCTCTGAAAGCCCTCAGCCAGCCGGCATGAAGTTGAAACTTGGCGGCTGGTTTATGAAGCTGAAACTTTTATTGCGGCGTTATGTGGCACAAAGACTTGGGCAGCGAGCCAGGCTGGAGGAGAAGAAGGGAGTAAAGAGATACATTTCTAACCTTTAAAGGAAACACCTCATTGACCTATAAAGAAGTGAAAGATTTCACCCGGTACACCCATGACAATCACTTTGGCCGGGGCTTTCAGGTCTGACCTTTTTCAACCTTTCTCACTGAAGTTTTGATTGGAAGTTGAAGACTGGTTGGCCTTGTGGTTAGACTGCGGTGTAATTTAAAGGTTACACATTCAGGTCATGGAAACCGCCATTCACACTGATCCTAGAAATATTTAGGTGTAGCTTTTGACATTACTGACAAGTATGTGAAGTCTCATGCCTGGAGTTGGCATACAGTGACTGGAAAAATATTTATTGCTGTCAAGTGTTTTACTTCTAATGTTAGACTAACATAATCTAAGAAAACAGGAACAATGTTCTTTCAAGAAAAATTAATATTCTAACCAACCGGATCAGTTCAAAAGGCCGATGGTAAATTATTAACTGTTCTTAGCCCCATTTTTTGGATAGCTGAGTTCAATTTCAGTTTAGTTCAAAATCTGTTAATTCCAAAAGGAAAATTAACTCATAGTATCCAGGTTTCCTCAGAGCTGTAGTGCATGCTGAAGGCTGTGGACAGGAACAATCTCCTGTAGAAGTCTGTATTACAGTGGTTCTGTTGAAGCCTCTGACTGAAGACACACTGTTGTGTGTAATAATCTCTTGTAGACAATGATTTAAGCCAGACTAAGGACTAGTTTCTGCCAGACCAATAGAGTATTTTTTTTAAAGCAGCATATCATATCCTGATCTGATCTAAACAAAATCATCATCTATGCATCTGAAAAGTTTTATGAGTCAATTTGTTGTGATTTAGGTTTTCAGACAAATCACATTGAACTTGCAGGATGCTGGCATTGAATAATAAGTCAAAGAGCACATTAGATTTATCCAGGATGTCTCAAAAGAACCAAGAACAGCAACATCCAGTTAATATCATTCCTAATGAGCCAATAATGGGAAAGAAACTGAGAAAAAATGTCAGACATAGAAGAGTTTTAAGGCCAAAAGCAGTGGAATAAAACTAACACAGTATGTCATAGAGACAGTCAAACATGGTAGCCTTATGGCCTGGATGGAATCGCTTTGCTACATCCGGACCTGGATGACCGGGCATAAGCCTGAGTTTTGATCCATACAGAAAATCCTTAAGAAGAGCAGGGATCAAATTTTTGCCTTAAATGAAATAATTGTTCACCTGACTTTTTCATTGCCGTTTATGTCATTGGGTCATTCAGTGAAGAAGGTAAAGTAATATCAAAGATTATTCTAGAGCAGAATAGACATAACCAGGTTATCAAGCAACATTAGTCAGTGTCAGAGTTTATTTAGATGATAAAGATCAGGTTATTAAATATTTGTTATACTTGCTTATCTTTCTTTATTGGTTGAATTTAAGGCACTTTGCATGTTGCTGACAGAGAACAGCTGCAGGAAACAGGCAGTAAACCAGCAGGAGACAAATGAACATGACATACCATGAAGAAAAAGACCAATAAAATGTAAATAAAAAAACAACAATAAAATAAAGGGGGGGCAATAAAACATTTTAAAGCGAAGCAAAGGATGGAAAAAAACATCCATGAACCAGAGAGAGAAGATAAACACACATTATGTGATGTGAGGAGGGCTGCTGTGTTACTTTATTTCATTGCTGTTTGCATAATTCCAGCAAATAATGGTTCCAAAAATATGCAGCTCTTTTCATGGCTTATGGGGTTTCTCACTTTGTCGAAGGACATTACTGAATTTTACAGACTCTGGTTAATGTAGCTCGCTGCTCTCAGGAAACAATAACACAGAAGTCATTAGAAAGTCTGCATTCTTTCAGCAACCCAGAGTATTCCTCTTCTTCTGGGTCGGCTTGTCATTTAGCAACTCATGCTAGCACTCGTTCTAATGTTAAGATAACTATAGTACAATAACGAGCAAGCCAGATTTATTACAAGTTATCTGGCGACGTATGATACTTTATTCTCACTAAACGCTACAAGTTGGTAAATTTGGTGCTTTTATCTGATTCTTACACAGAATATTGCATCCACTGCTCTGCTGTCAGTCAACTAAATACAGGCTCTGTTTCCACTCCTTTCACTCCCTTTAGTGAATACTGATTTCCATTTGAGAGTCCGCAGCAGGTACCAACGAAGCAACTCATGAGTTAATGCTGTTCTCATTCCCCAGGTCAAGACGTTATTGATTGATACAGAGTACAATTACATAACCTGCTATGCATATCGTCCCACCAGTTATTAGTATAATTGCCTTTATTGTGACCTCTGTGAACCCTGAGGGAACACGGTGAGCTGAAACTGAAACTGTCTTCACCTTGTGACTGCTGAGTTTGGAAGTCCTGACCTATGATTTCAGTGTGTAACAGCTGCCATAGTCATTTAACTCTGACAATTGCATGATTTGAAATAGCAGCATGATTCTGTATTTTCTATTTCTCGTGTCTTTCTGGTGATCTTGACTTACCGTTTAAACAATTCCTCACATGACATCCTGTCAGTTTGTTCTCTATTAACCTTCCTCATCTACTGAAGAAAAAACCTGACATAGCTACATTTACAGTTTCTCTAAATGGAACCCATTCTTCTCCCTAATGCAATTTTTAAAATTACAGTAACTTTGATTTTACAATAGCTTTAAAGCTCAAGTGCGTAACCCCTGACAATTGCCTGATATTTCACAGATTCAGTGCTGGATTGGGGTTTGTAAAAAATCTGGACAATCAAGAGAATTTTGCAAACGTATCACATGGACCTACCAGTGTTATCACATCAGTATTAAGGTTGTTTTTTCTGTCTGCACAGTTTACCTTTATGTTTTGGGTGGTTTCTGTGCCTTCACCATCAGGTTCAGCCTTGCCTTAGAAGACCAAACACTCAAAACTTTAACAATAGGATGCAGCAGAGAAATTTTTGAATGGCGTGCTGAAAACGGCTAACTATTGGCATCTTATGGAATATTTTAATCATGCCTTTGTGAGTCCAAATATAAGGAATCATGCACAAGAAATCCAAAATTGGAGTATTTTTTCCCCTGATCATTCGTAGCTAATCATGCCGAGGCTCTGACGGCTGAAGTTGCTTTTGTGAATATTGTTCTTTAAAACAGATTAAAACAGAAAATGTTTTACAGACGTGTTCACTTATTTTGCAGATGTTCACTCATGACATGTTTTCCAGAATGCTTCCTAACAGATTAAGATACTCTCTTTATCTGTCTGGTTATCAGCTCTTGTACACTGAATTAAATTTAAAACCTTTCTGCTTCTTCCTCATTCTTTTTCTCTTGGTCCTGATAAATGAAGGCCAGAACCTGACAGGTATATATTTTGTTTTTTCTAAAACAAAATATAAAAATAAAATAAAAAAAACAACAACCTCCCATGTCAACCATATTATGTCCAAAGTGGAGGTGTGCATGTCTCCCTCAGCTGAGCTCAGTTCCTGTGTGCAAGGGGCCAGATCATAAAACTGTATTTTGTTGGCAGAAAAATCATGGATTGTTTTAATCCATCATTGGAGAACCTGCCAATCCAAATAACACAGCACAGCTTGTTTTTAGCCTTGGAGTGAAGATTTACTCTTCTACATCGATCACTTTTAGTGTCCTGGTTCTTTAACTACATGAATCAAGCAATGTGAAGGATAACAAATCTCTTTTTTTTTTTTTTGGAGATGCTCATTTTGCTTCTTAGTTACCAGATAACTGTATGGATTAGTTGTCAGAAAGCTTCCTTGCTTACACTACATTACAGAACAGTAAAAAAAAAAAAGTGTAGTCTGGCCATTTTTTAGTTTCTATTTAATCTCATACATATGAACCTCGAGAAAACCTTATTTAAATAAAAATGTTTAAGGTATCTTTATTCTATGCACATTTAACTCAGAATAATGTTCATTATGGAAGACAGAAAATGTTTTACTGACGTGTTCACTTATTTTGCAGATGTTCACTCATGACATGTTTTCCAGAATGCTTCCTAACAGATTAAGATACTCTCTTTATCTGTCTGGTTATCAGCTCTTGTACACTGAATTAAATTCCTCTTCTTTGCAAAACATGAAACTGGAACGTGAGTTTGTCTGTCAACAAGTAACCATTTCTGTGTAAACACGGCACGTAATCAGAGTGGATGGGTTTGGGCCCGGAGCCACGGGCCTGTGAGGTCTGTGTTATTGTGGTGAACGAGTGGGAACACTCGGAAACGCAGCCACACCCTCGTGACTCACAGCGTCTGTGTTTAGCTGCTTGGTTTTGAGTTGTACTTGGAACGTCCTGACAGTCAGACTGACACTCCCCAAAAGCATGAGGATTAGTGGATGGGTTGGTGCCAGGATCCATCCAGTTGAAACAGTTATAAATTTAGATCCACGTGTGTGAGAACAACAAGTTCGAACGGCGGTACATGCACAGTTTGTATTAGGAACAAAAAGAACGGGTTTACTTAAGGTCAGAAGTGATGCGATTAGATCATTTCCTTCTGATGGCTCTGACATATTGAAGTCATTTTGTTAGGAAGAAAATAGTTTTACAGCTTTTTCCAACCACTTTATAGCAAATCAGGTACTCAGGTACGATACTTAGACTAGTTATTTACCTAGTAAAATGTTGTAAAGTGAATCTTTACATTTTGTTTTCAATTTCAACATTTGTTTTATTGAAACTCAAACTTCTTTATCTGTATAATCATTTGTTGAATGATGTAGTCCTGGGCTGAAAAACGCTTCACAATATGAGTTTCATATTAATCAATATTGATAATTATTGACTAGTTTTTTGCTCTATATGAAATAATGCTAAATTGGTGGCGGACCAATGTTTAAGCAGCTCATTCTGTGTTTGGATCTGTTCTCTGTGCTTCACTAAATTTTAAAAGGTCAAAATTTTCTATGAAGCTTCCCTTGTATGAAATTTTATGCTCTGACTCTCCAGAAATATCACAAACAATATGAGTTCAGGAAAAACCTCATTTGATGATGCAAGTAAACGCTTATTTTTGGAAAGTACCTGAAAGCTCTCCTCTTTTCCAGTGAGCCTGCATGCTGGATCTTGATGCGCTCTGTAGCTCTAATGTACCAGGACAACCTGACTTACAGGCAAATCAAAAACCTTCACTATTTTGTACATTTATGTTATGTTCATCTGTTTAAAAGAACTTTTAGTATCTGGTAGAAAATCTCAATGTTGAAAGGGTGACAAGATACAAATGACTTTTAAAGAAGAAATGTGTCTGTGCACTGACACTGACTAACTACTCTAATTCAACAGCTGAGTTTCTGTTGGCTCTGAAGTAAAGGGCTATTTCAGTGTATTTAAGGATTGTAGACTTTACTAAACTCCCTTGTTTGAAACATAAGATTAGAGTCATTATTTTACCAAAAATATTGCTGAGATTACGTTTCACCTTATGAGAACAGCATCATTTATAATCTGATATTGTAAGCTAAACACACTGCGATATCAACTTTGGGGAGGGTATTTTGGCTTCTGCAAAAAATAGTTCACGTTTGTTCAAATCTTCCCAGTAGTAACAGAAATAATTTTAAATAACAAACATATTGAATTTTGAGAAAATCAACTTTTTAAAATTATTTTATCATTTTTTGTTTTTCTGATTGTGAGAAGTTTCAAGGTGAGCCATTTTAAACAAAAATATTTTCACAATATTGTAACTAGTTGTCCAAAAAGCAGGACGTTTTAGCAGCTCAGACGTGCTAATGCTGCAGATGAACGTGTGCTTGGTTAAATATAACTTGAACTTGAGGGGCCGTGTCTTAACTTTTTCCTGCTGTAGATGAATCCATAGCTGCACAAACACAAAAGTATTCCCAGCTTTCACTTTTTCTCAGCCTTCATCTTATCTCGCTTTTCTCTCTCCACAAAAAGAAACGCTCTTAAAGACATGCCTATTCATCGCCATTAACAGAGCACATTAATAACAATACTGCGGGGCTCACATTGTCTCCCAAACATAATTGTATTATCCATCATGCCTCTGTTTAGCTCTGACACACATCGAAACACGGCCGGGTAGTCTCGCTGCGGCTGCTCGGCCAGCAGCATTACCACAGATAATGTTTAATTATGCTAATTTGATTGAAATCGTTTTGAACAAAATGATAATATGCTAGTGCTAATGAATATTTATAAGAAGGCAAAGAAGTTAATTGTGCTTCATGAGTGTGCCGGGGAAGTTGTCGAGACCTGGATGAATGTGGAATGGATGACCAGACTGCGGTGGGGAAGGGAGGGACAGCAGGACTAATGGAAAACCATTCCAAACCATGATCAGTGTCTGAGTCATCTGATGGTGTTCACAGACCTGACATTCGCTTGATTTTCACTCCATCAGAGCACTAAATGAGGCAATGAGATCCAAATATGTAAATTCATTTCAAACTGAGCATTTCTTCTTCTGAAAGGAAAGATTTTCCTATTAAGTCATTACTCAGTCTAACATCTTGTGTCTGTGAATAAAGACAGTCTGGGTAGACGTACCATTATCCAATTCTCATCATTAGATAAAATTTGGTGCTGTGCATCACTCAGATGCCTAAAAAACAGTTCAATTCTAAATGGAACACACTGTTTATGTCAGAGATGAATACGTAAATGACATAATATGCAAAAATTTAATGCTTTGCTGGTTCAAATTGTACGTGAAGTAATGTTTTCCATCTGAATAATGAAGTTAAGTAAAATTAGTTGGAAGTGAACAAACAGACTTATGGTGTATTTCAGTCACAGGATCAGCCTCAGTTTTTCAGTAGCAAGTATCCTAAGTCATTTCCCTCATTCTTTGCACAATGTCAGGCTGCTGGTTGAGCTATACACACTATAAACATTTGTTATGAACTATTCAAAGCAGAGCTCATTCTAAAAGAATAGTAACTGTTGAAAATGTGATACATTTTCCATTTTAGCATTAAATGGAATTACTGCTGCTCCCTGCTAGAGGTTTGTAAAAAGCCTGATAATATTTTTTTAAGAGCATAATGTCAAATTGAAAAAAAGAAAAAAAAATGACAATGAATTCTGGAGATTTTTATTTATTTACTATTATTTTTAAATCTCATCCTGAAAATGCATGGTAGCAAGAAAACGTTCTTCCCCGTCCAGCCGTCGATTTCACAGTTCCAGTTGTTTCAAACTTTCTGACTGCAGACATTGCTGACTGCAAATGTTTGGAAATAGCATTTTTTTCTTTTTGTCATTTCCCGACTGATTGAGATCAACACACATTTGGTTTACTTGAACTGCATATTCTTTTGTATTCCCCATTTTAAAAGTGGTGAAATATGGGGTTCCTAGTGATGCTGTCCTGCAACTTTTTGATGTTTCCCTTTCTCCACCATCATCAGCAGTCATTCATCTCTGCAGAGGCCTGGTAATGAGCCATTCGTTTGTTGCAGGTGTGTTAGGGAAAAACGTTTTTGACACTCAAACAAGTAAAACACTGATACCTTTACTGGATAATCAATAACTGTGGAGGGTGCTGTACTTATTAAAGGTCCTTTATCAAGGACATGTCCACATAAAGTTTAAGTTATACACTTAATGTAAACTCCAGAGAGAAAACCTGGCCCAGATCTTGGTTGGTGTTGCCATCATCAGCTTTATAATGTGACTGAGGGTTGGCTTTATTTTGAAACTTGCAAACCTCTTCCTCATTTCTATCCGGATAGAAAGAACAAAAGTCTGAAACCTCTAGATCAACCTCAACTGACTCTTTATTATGTCTTTCAAACTTTTTAGCACCATCTACACATTGGGGTCATGTTTTTTTTCTTGCTTTATGTCTCTTTGATCATCTGCACTTCATCTTGTTATGCCCTAATCTGTGGTGTGTTAAACTTATTCACTGAAGCGCCAGAAAGGCACCAGTCCAAAGCCACAGGGGCAAACATTAACTGGGGAGGGTGAAACTATTAGTTACTCCATAACCAATCAATTAAAACACCCCCTCCACCCTCTGGTGGTGAGCATTCGACTTGCGGATGCCAGTGTGTGTTCTATCATACTTATAATATCAGCTAAAGCCTCTCATGAACAAGGTGTCAGCTGTTAGGCATATATAACAGCTCAACTTTTTCTGTAAGGCTTGCCTGCTACTGTCCGCCTCATACACACAGGCATTTGCACGCACTAACATTTGAACACACACAGTGCGCAGTACATCTCTCTTTGGAGTAAGTGCTGGGTTAAATTTCAGGCAGACCATTTCTCACTGTCAGTAATGCACATAACTCGAGCAGAGAATCTGGGCTGATGGGTAACACGATTACTCATTATGCCTTTCCATGAAGGAGGAAATGAGATTAAAAGTTGCCCTTTTACATCTTAGGGAAACAGCAGCCCAGCACATGGTGGGTTGTGTCAGAAGCTGGCAGCTCGCAGCAGAGTGCAACTTCTAATCCATCTTGATCTCATTAGGATGGCACTGTTGATTTTTTGTAACTGAAATGTTCCTTTAGATGCTGCCACAGGAATGCAGGGAGGCTTTTTTGGTTCAGACGGTGCATCTGCAATTTCAGCTGACTAAGCGCGAATGGATGGAGTGCTGCACATGCCAGCGCTGGCAGGAGTTGGCAAGACACAGGAAGGGAAAAACAGTGTGTGTGTGTGTGTGTGTGTACGTGTGTTTGCATGCTTCAATACTAAGAAGTCCACGTTTCCAATAACATGAAAGGAATGAGACTTAGTCATTTAGCAGCCAGGGTTCTATTTCTTTAAGATTGCTTGCAGAGATAGTTATAGATATGGTGAAACAAAAGTAAAGAACAAAACAGTAAGAAGGGATTAACAGAAGTGAGATCAGGAGTGATGCAGCGGTCACAGGGGCGGCTGGTCTTAAAGGCAGACATAAGGAGATTGTCATGCAGAGATAAAACATCCTCATAAACAGCAATTTAGCCTAAATCAACATGATTAAATCTGACATGAAACTGTGCAGCTCAGCATGTTTTCCATCCACTAAATCCAGTTTCACTTCAACACACTAAGTTTCTGTTTAAATACCATTTTCTCTGTGGTTGTTGCATAACATCTGCCCTGCATGACCAGCGCGCCTGCTTCCGTGTGCATGTTTGCACACTGGGGGGCACCGTTCCACAGTCCTTAAGAAGCCTGTTAGGATTTCTGAAAGCATGGAAACACTGGGATCAAATTTGTTGCATTTTAAATGACTGTGGCATGCTGTGAGGAAGGCGTGAAGCTCTTTGTATTCATCAGCAAAACCAAGGATGTCTGTGTTTGCATTCTCTTCATTTAAAGTCTTTAAAATAGTGTGCAGTCAGGTCCAACAGGGCAGTAATGTGCAAGTGATTAAACTTTGCATCCAGACATATTGAGCTTATGTCAGTTAATTTTAGATAAATGCTCTGATCATTCGTCTCTCTAAAGAGCATATCATTTTGTTTATAGAAATATTCTTGCCAAACATAGTTTATTTCTGTCTTTATTGGGTAAGTAATTTATATACATTGACATAAAATGGTATTCAGTGAGATGTCTGACATATATAGTGTCAAAGCTAAAAAGATTTAATGTGTATAGTGTTTGTGGTGCCTCATAGCAGAAAGATTTATTAGGCAGTTTTTTTCTCCAAGCTTAAGTTTACTCATGAATCTGTCAGAGCCGCTCTGACTTCCCCCGCATCGGATGTTGCTTTTATATTGTGTGGAGGGCAGGGAGAATATTTCATTTCTCTTAAAAAAGAGAGAGATTTATGAAGTGGAAATTTAAACACTGGGTTTAATGTAAAAGGAACAAAAATATGATGGCTTCTCTGACAAAAAGGTGTGAAAGTATATTATGGATTCCAGCCTCAATTTGTGCAACCTGATAATGTCTGAATGTAATTTTTAAAAATATATGTTTCAGTGTTGAATTGGGACATTCTCTGGTTTTTGCATAGGAAGACAAAAAGGGAAGTGTAATTATTGAAAGCACAGGGACATTAAGGGCTATCCCTGTGTCCTAATCAATAAATCATAGCTTCCCAATCCATTTAGATAATGTTACCAACACTTGACAGATTTTAATAAGGCTGTATTTTAGGTTTGCATGATGAATGGTTTTATCATCAAATTATTAGTGCTCAGTTCATAGTCAAATATTGTTTGGGATCATGGGATATTTAACCTGATCAGCCCTGAACTGTGACTGACCAGTCAACGCTCAGATCTCTTTCCGATCTGTTAATGCTCCATAACTAAATGCTACAGAGTCGTAGTATTTCCAGTATCAATGAGGTGTTTAAAAAGGAAATGAAAAGCAAGCACAGAGATGAAAACAGCAATTTAATGGAAAACCGTTTTTACTTGTAAGTAAAGGTTTAGAGTCTACAGGATGGGGGGAAAAGGAGCTGCTTAAAAACTGAAATGCTAATAGGGCTAATCAGGTTTAAAACAGTAAAATGTTTTTATATTTAAAGTGACTGCTCTTTTCCAGAGACATGGTGTCACTTTTAGGATCCTGAGTTATTTTAGGTTTGTTTATTTTGTTCCTTAGTTTCTTTTTATTAGATCCGTCTTGTTTTTGTTTTACTTTAGTTCAGTTTTTTCTCAGTAATTATAGTTATTATGTTTATTTCTTGTGTCTAGATCTTTGGTAGTTACTCTAGTTTTATTAAGTTTCTTTTCTGATTATTAGATTCATTTCCTAGTCCACAGTGCTTCTCTCATTCTTGTGTCACTTTCTCACACCTACAACCTGTTAGATCATCAGCCCAGGTCTATTGTTGCCAGATTTTTTCTTGGATTTATGGTTTGTGTTCTGCCCTGGCTCCCTGTGGTTTTTCTACCTTTTGTTCTTTGTCATTAAACATCTCCATCTATGCCATGCCTCTGCTGTTCTGCATGTGGGTCCACCACCAGCCACCACTTACCAAACATGGCAGTCACATGATTTATACTCAGTTTATACTTGACTGAACCAAAATTGTTTGAAAAAACTCAAACTTAGCCAATCAGAACAAACATTTCATACCAGTTTTCAAACATCTCCATAGAGGGTTGATAATTTGAGCTTGTTTTGCAGTGGCAGGACCTGAGCAGCTTGCAGTTTATGTAATAAATAAACTGCAATGAATTCCCCTTCTAGATTCAAATGTGAATCAATTTGTCCAACAGCTAAACCTCAGTTCAGTTCCAGATGATCAGAACAAAGACTGAAAATACACCTGAAAATGTGCAATGCCATGGCAAGGAAGGGGGAGAGCAACGGCCTATCCAAAGGTTTTTGTTTTTGTGTGAACTCAAGATTAAATTTAAAGAACTTCTGAAACTGCTGAATTTTTTTCTTTTTTCATTTTTATATCCTGAAACATTTTATTATTTGTCATGACTAATTCTCTTTTTGAGTCATTTTAACATGGCTCTGTAATTGTAAGTTGTTAAAAAAGATCAGACAATTATCCTTTATTTTCAGCATTTTATCCCTGCAAACTTTGTGATATACATGCAAACACAATTTAATCCTTTATGCAGTGGGATGAACAAGGTTCCCACTGCGAACTGAAGTGTCTAAATGATTCATTCAAATCTTTATTTCCACTACAGTTAACAATAAATGATGTGTTTTTACCTGCAGGGGGTTGCTTTGTACACTTTCATCAAAACATAATGTATTTTTTTCTAATCTGAAAAATCTGCAGCTGAAAAAAGTTCAGTTGCATGGGAATTTATCAACGTTAACTGTTAATTGACTTATCCTGCGATTTTACATTTCTGTGGTAATTACATTCTTCAGCTGTGCTTTGAGTCGATGATAGGTTTTCCCCACAGAGACCGCGGAGCATGTCACATCACACTGTATCATGTGAAGCGCTCAACATTAAGAAGGTGCGCCGCCTCGAGCCACATCGTTGTGCTAATTTCCATGGACATTATTAAAGTCTCCTCTGATTCTGGCCAGTGTTTAACAACGAGGAGCAATGCTGTGTCTACTCAGGTTCATTAAGTGCAGGTCCGTGTGTGCTGCAGAAATATTCCTTGGTTTCTATGGCAACATCATCTCTCTTAGATATTTTACTGCAGAGCGTCCGATATATCTGTATTCAAGATGCTCAAGGACTGACAGTCATCACAAAAGTCTAGATATGTTATTAGAGATTGAAAAACCAAGAGGTTTAAAACTCCACTTATTGATTTGGGACAGTATTAATGTTTTTGTCACATAAAATCCTTTAAGAAATACAGTTGAAACCAGATCTCCGTCTGCTTTGCTGTCTCAAAGCTGTGTGTGCATTTGCAAACTGCAATCTGGCTTTTTATTTTGCAAATTAGCAACGACTTCTTCATCTCTGAGTGGCCTGTGAGCTCATTCAGGAAACCTTTCACCCTGGATCACCATAAACCTGTGTGTAAACTGTTCGAAGAACTTGTTTTTAAAGGTATTTTTAATCATGCAAAAAAAAAAAAAACTCATGTGGATGCAGTAAGATCATTTCTTTGTCCAATCAGCAAATGTGAGCAATTTCCACCTGTTTTTTCATCATGTCACAGTTGCCCTTTTTCTGCCACAAAAACAGCAGGTGGAAATGTAAATAAATGGATTCAAAAGAGAAAACTCTTAAAAGTATAAGAAATAGATGCATTAGGACATCTATTTCCTAATGCATATATATAAAGTGTTAAGACGTCAACAAATTTTAAGACTGTTGAATGATTAACCTTTGCTTAATTGACTCATAAAAAATGCATCAGATTGTATTGTTATTATATGTATTCCAAACAATTTACATACCATTTCATGCTACCATGTCAGAAATGATTTGACTTGTCCATTAACCTCTACATAATGACCTTTATCTATTGGATAGTCTATAATTTGACATAATGAAACGGCAACAAGAGTTTATGCACAGTTAGTTGCAAAACGCTGTTGGGTAAATATCAAACATAAACGATGAACTCTGCCTGCTGTCTTCATTTTGTAAAGACAGCAGATCCTGATTTTTGCTGTTTCTTCTTCTGTGTCAAAAGTATCACCATAGCGACGTAATTCACATTTTCTGCTTCTGCACAATCAGAGAAGTTTGACAGCAGAGTTATGGGGCCTTTCTACATAATACCATTGCACATTTTAAAAATCCATCAAATTCTGATATCAGAATCTTTTGAAAGAAATGTCAGGTATAATTTTTTTAGACATCTAGGGACAGACAGCCTTTACAGAACACCACATTGATTTGTCAACGTACCCAGGAGCTATATGCAATTATCCTTGGCAAGTTTCTCACTTTGGCTAATGAGACATTGAGAACTTTTTGGCACCATTACCATTTCTTTTCTTTACCTGCACAGGGGTAAGTCTGCACTTGCGCGAGTTGTGCAAGCAAAAAAGTTGGCTGCAGCATTTGTTCACTTGTTACAAAAGTTTCACCAACCAGTGATCTTCAACCCAGCTTTTCCCCGGGTGATGTTTCCTGGTGTCTGAGTGTTTTGAGTTTGTACTTTCTTCCTTAATGCAGGGAAAAATAGAGAAGTATAAGCGCTGGCTCAGCATAGCAGGCCTTTAGTATTGGCAGCAGTAACATTATAGAACATGCCTTGTAGCAGACACATTTAAACTGTGTGTAACTCAGATCCTCTCCGATCCCTGAGGACATCAAACTGCCTTCATTTCACAAGAGCTGAAATTCAGAAAATTTCCACTCGCCTCACCTGCACGAACAGCGGGATTTTTCATGGAGGAGCAAAACAATATCTGACTGTTCTAATTTTTGAGGGGAAAATATCAGAATTTGGATTACGTATTAATGATTCTGCTCTGCAGTTTTCACTTGACTCTGAATTAACTTTATATAATACAGTACAGTTACAATCACTAACACAAGAAGATGTGAAATAAACCCAAGACTTGAACTTGGGAAAGATCTCAAAGCAAAACAGACAACTTTTACTTTTGCAATCTAGAAAATGACCACAGTCTGGACCTTTTTGGGAAGGAGGTTACTTTTCATAAACTCAGAAACTTCTTTTGCCACAGCGCAGTTAAGTCACAAACATACAACAGAGAAATGCTCTAAATGTTAGCGTTGGACTTTAGGAAGAGGGGAGGAAAGATGAGGATTTGGTAACAGCTGTGGAGGCGTTCATGGCTGCAAACAGGGCAGTAAGAAGGGGAGCAGAGAGTTTGTTCCTGCTATCAAAGCATCACACTTCCCTACCCCCACAGACAAGCTTACTCTCCGTTGTTGTAGAGGAGGCATCAACTGATTATCAAAGTCACGGATTTAGGTTGAGCAATGTGGCTTTTATCCTGGCTGTGGAACATGGAGGAGATCTTTACCTTCCAGACATGCTGATCGGGTCATGGGAGTATGATTCTCCAGTCTACAAATGTTTCATGGATCTTCAGATGGCTTGGGACATTTTTGTGAAAATGTGGTGCATCTGTGTGGATTTTAAGGGCTGTTCAATCCTTGTAGCCCTAAACAAATTGCTGTGTCCGTATTCTTGGCACAAAGTTGAGCTTGTTCCCAGTGAACGGTGGACTCTGCCATGGCTGCCCACAGTCATGGTGCTGCTGGTGGTGTTCATGGACAGGATTTTAAAATGTGATCTTGGAGAGGATAGTCTCTAGTTTGGTACTCATAATCACATCTTTGCTTTTCACAGACAATGTAATTCTGTTGTCCTCTTTTGGCCACAACCTTCGGTGTGTACTGGAACGGTTTTCAGCTGAGTGTGAAGCAGCAGGGCTGAGCATAAACTTCTTTAAATCCCTCTGAGTTGAAGGTCAGTCTCTGCATCAGGCAAGAAGAGTTTAAGTATTGTGGTGTTTTGTTCAAGACCAAGAATTGGAACAAGAGATAGACAGGCAGATTGAGGTTTTGTCTGCATTAATGATGGCACTGCTCCGGTCTGTGGTGGTGAAGAAAGAGCTAAAAAGAAAGCTGGTATAAGTTGCAACCCTCATCTGTAATTTTGAGATATCTATCCTGATTGATAGAAGGAAGTCTTGGATGCAAGCAGTTGAAATGAGGTTCTGCCACTTGGAAGGGAGCTCAGACTAGAGCTACAACTTCCTCGGATCTAAAGGCATTCAATGAGTCCGGGCATCTGATCCTTTTGGAGGTTTTCTGACCACATCCCTCAAGAAGGAGATGTGGGGAAGACCTAAAACATGCTGGAGAGACTACATATCCTGGTAATGCTTTGGGATCATTGAAACAAACTGGTGAGTGTCTTTGGGAGATGGATGTCTGAGTTCCCCTGCTGGACCTCTTATCCCTGCCACCGGATCTTTGATCTAGGTCAGGGAAGGGCAATGGATCGATGGATCAATGGATAGATGAATGATGCAGCAGCATCAACACAATATTTATGATACTGCTTCATATTTTCCATTGGTCTTTGGCTTAGGAGTTAAATGGGCTGTCAGTGAGCCTACTGCGCTGAACAAGCAAAACTCAGCTATTCTCTCTCACAAAGATTTTGGGGTAACTTAAAATTTCATCCTGAATTTTTCCATATTTCTATATTGTTATAGTAAAGCAGAAAAGTGAAAACTGGACAAAAAAGTGTTTATACTAGCTGGCATTTGTGAATTTAATTTACTGCTCTAGAAACACATCTTTTTATATTACTTTTTAAAGGCAGCGCTCATCACAAGACAAAATCAATAAGTAAAAGTATTAGTTTTGCTCTAACAGAAGCCTATGCTGCTTCATGGCTGTAAGCTGTTGTCTTTATTGAAATGACTCCCTTGTGCTTCGAATGAGATTAGGTTATTTATGGTTATTTAGCATGCACAGACAAGAGCCACAATCTTAATCCTCTATGTAAGATGAAAATCTGTCTGAGGGGGTGAGAATCTGGTGGGAATCTGCCCCTCCATGGCTGTGAATGTGGAATGAAGATCACATTCTGAATGTAAATTCACTGTTGAGGGGTTTAGATTTCTATTTATCCGTATTTGTTTCCTTTTCAGCAGAAAGGCTTAGTGTTTGCTTAACCCTTTGAAGGGTGATTAAGCTTATTAAATATTAAAAACCCTTTTACATAACTCTTCAGTAACATTATATAAAGTACATCATTTAAGATAAATTCTTTATTCATTTTAGGACATCGAGAGTAAAAAATTGGAAAATAAAAATCTTAATGCTGGTTGTTTGGATCACTATTTATGTCGAGATATACATGCAAATGGGCATAATTGTCATAATTTGGGCCTTTGTAGTGAATATAGTGAATACATCCTGAATTCAATGTGGATTTTCTTTAATCCACACTGGATCAAAATTACACATACAGGCTTAAATGTCTTTATATGCATATAGAATTATTGTTTTTGCCCCAGATTTTATGAAAAGATTATGAATTTCCAACATTCTTGAGGTCAATGCCTTTGGAAATGACTTCCCATAACCTTTGTGCGTCCAGATTTCAACCACCTGATCTAAACTGTCAGATCAGTTTAAACCACCTCATTTCTCAGGGCAGTTTATTAGGATTTGTGGGAACAGCAGCTTCACCGTTAAGAAAGTTTGATTTAATAATGGACTGAGCAGACGCTGGTGCACAAATAATCTTCTGCTCTGAAATTGACACAGTCAGGCTTGACTGAGGTTTGCAGCTGCCCAGCTGGAAAAGCTGCCTGGTCTGTTGAGGTGAAGGTCAGACCAGAAGAAGACGGAGTTATTTGGCCTCAGTGACCAGAAGGATGTTTTGAAGGCGTCAAAGAGAGGTTTTCAAATCATATAAGACTAAACTAACCAGTAGCGCCTGCAGCTGTACAGCTGTCCGCATGATGTGTAGCTTGAGATTTTCTTTTGAGTATAAATTTTTTATTATTATTTTCTCCCTCTACTATTAATACAATTGTGGAGAAATATAAAAATGATCTGTTGTGTCAACACTTCCTGTAAGTAGCTCACATCTGTGTAGGTCTGTGGGGGATGGGCACATCCTCAACCTGAATGTTATTGGTCGGTTAACTTTTGTTTACTTGGCGGCTTGGCGCTCTTTCTGTAAGCTAAATGTGACTATGCAATGAAGCTAGCTAAAAATTAATTGACATACTTTTAACCCTCTCTCAGTCCTAAGATGGGTCACGTTGCACGGTCCCCAGCGTTCACACTGACCCTGTGTGCGCTTTAACAAGTGTTACTTTTGTTGTGGTTTTGGGAACTGAACTGACTAGACATTCCCATTGCTCCTCCGTTAACAAACGATAACATCTGCCACACTCTTCTTGAGCATTGCGCTAAGACTTTGGGAAAGTTAAAGAGTTAAATGTAGTCTGAGTGTTTTCCAAAAACAGGATAAATTAAGCAAAAGTTGCTTCACCTCCTCATCCTCTGGATGTCTCTGTCACTCCACCTGAACCTGGGAATCTCCGTCCTCTGGTTTGCTTTCCTGTTTTTATTATTTAGTGTAATTTGTAACAAAGTACGCTACACAGGCATATAAGCATGTGAGTGTTTAGCATTGAGCACCTTGAGCCATGCGTGGATCAGATGCGCTGTTTCTGTGGGTCATGCACAGTTAGTTAGGTTTGTGCGCCGTGCTGGGGATGTGGTTTTGCTCGTGGGTTTAGGTGAAGTGATAGTTTTTGTGCATACCATCTGATAATATCCTGCAGGAACCAATGATACTAACTGGTGGCATCCTGCTGTGAGGGTATGATGCTGCTAGTTGTACTGATGCACAAAGTGGATAGAATAACAAAGAATAGGGAAACCTTCAAGTTCTCCAAATTTGCCTGAGCTCAAGTCAGACAGTTAAAATCTGGATGCTCTCACATTGAAAGTCTGTACTAATTTTCTTTGAGTGAATCCGAAAATATCTTCAGACTTTTACAAGTTTCCCTCTAGCAGTAGTCATTTATTAGAAAACAGCTCTATTACCTAGAGATGAATTTATAAAAAAGAGAACAGACAAGCTTGGTATTGTAGTCTCCAGAGCAATGGGGTTCAAAGGCACTGATGAATGTTTTGAACATCCCAGGCTTCTAAATATAGTTTCAGATCAATGCAGTGGGGAACGATCTCCATTATAACAAGCGGGACAGCCACTGAAGACGGATATCTGAGGATGTCAAGTATTCCTGTTGCGCAGTCAGGTAAATATAGTCTGTAACAGGAACTAATCCGTATCTGGGGACGTGCAGACAGGCAGCTTGCCACAAATTCTTGTACAGTATCCCTCATGCCAATGAAAGCTGTTAAAGTGGCTAAAAGAGAGAAGTAGGGGAAAATTGATAGAAAATAAAAAAGACAAGTTGAAAAGATCTGAGTTGTAGTCAAGAAGCTGTGACAGTCCCTAAAGATACTTACACCGAGTGGAGCAAAGATCAAGAAAAACTGGAGCGGAATGAAAGCAAATGGATCCCAGTGGTAACAAAAAACATTTAGTGCCATAATCCCCAAACTGCAGAGGAGTCCCAAACAGATTGTAAGCTTCTTTGTCCAAAAATATTTCTTCTACAAATGTTCCCCTTAAATATAGAGACATACCAATCAAAGATTCAATCTCTTCCAGCTTTCAGTCACGTATTTTGAAAGCCGTCAACAGTTTAACACATTTCAGATTCTTTTCAAGAGACTTAAGCAACAATTAAAGACGTATACATTTTGAAAACAGAGCTTTCCCAACAATATAGGATTCACAGTAGGAAAAAAAGCAATAGTATTATGACAAGCAACACAACTGTGTCTCTCTGGACATTTACAAGTACAGTAAAAGTCTTAAGATTTACAAGACAGACGTATCTGAATAAAGAAAAAAACAATCAAGGAAAAGAAATGAGCAAAAAGTATTACAGAATATATCCTCTCCTGCATTTAGGAGCTCTAGGAAAACTTTACATTTGAGGGTCTGCTCACTTATTCTGTGTTGTTTTCATGCGTCACATTAAATGTGGCAAAAGTTTAGAAATTTTTTTTCTTGGTCTAATTTGTTTAAATCTGGTATTTTATGAGCACTTTCTACATCCACTTCCTTTGAAAACAGTTTCCTGTATAGATTTTCTTGTCATTTTTAAAACACCTGACTTCTATAGAAAGATATCTGAGTGTTCTTCCCTTATTAACAATTCCCACACCAAAAAGTGTCTGACTCATATAAAACAAGTCAGACTGTTAGTTTACTGTTTGCCTGATTGCTCTGTTTCATCACAGCGTTTCAGTGCAGATCAGATGAGCTTGTCCTGAACAAATCAGATGATTAAATCTCTCAGGTTAAAGCAGTGACACTCTCCGGATTATTGTTGTACAGAGCTGTCGGTTTGTGTCTGCTTCACCAGCTCAACAAAAGGAGAGGAGAAAAGTGAGGAAGAGGATGAGAGGGCAGTGGCATAATGAAAACATCATTGTATGGGAGGAGATGCTGATCTAATCAGTGAGGAAATGAGGCCTGAGAATGCCCAGTCATTTTGGACTCATTTCTACGTCTCCTTTTAAAGCCGCTCAGCCATCGATTAGCCCCAGAGGAGCTCCGGACAGGAAACAAGACATGATTAGATGGCTTCCCAATTTGAACACTTTCCTTCTGCTGCACGTTCAAAAACTCACAGGTAAGATTAGAGCAGCTTGTTTTATGGTGATTTAACTGCAGGAATAAAAACGTGTCACATAATTAAAGTGGCAAATTATTTATGCTTTATGTACTTTCTAAAATCTTCTACGTGTTTGCTCTGGTTACAAGCTACTAAATCTTTACACTGCAATTTATCAGAGAATGAGAGGCAGCATGTAGAGCAGCTTCTGCAAAGAGTTATGCACACGTGTGTACAAATGTCAGTGGATAAGAAAACCTGTTTCTTCTTTTCTCACTTTTCACTTAAGCTTCAAAAACAAAGTCCTCTGCTGAGTTGTGTCTGCACACCAGGCTCTGCATGCACCCAGCAGCAACATGCTCCTGCCATGAGCTGCCCGCTGGTCGGACAGAGATGTGGAGCTGGGACAGAAACAGACCAGAGAAAAATCTGGGAGACGTTCTCTCTGTCTGACAGTTCACGGGGAAGCACGGCTGAAATCAACCTTCATTCCTCTTGTTGAGAAAAAAACAACAAGCTAAGAATTTGTTGTTTAGCAAAATTCCATCCCTTGTTCTACAATTAGTGGCATCCCTGCTGTTGATACTTTCTATAACCTCCTTTGGCCAATTAAATAGCACCTAGTCTTTTCCAATAGCATTAACAAGGTGAAGTGTGCAGTGAGGGATCTTTGACTGTTCCTGCAGATATTGATGGCTGTTTTGCTGCATCCCTTCTCCAACACACCTGGATCAAATTCAGTTTGAGTTCTGCAGAGAAAAGGTAATGAACCATTCAGCTGATTAAATTAAAGCTTGGATTTAAATTCAATCAATTGAATCCTTTTCTGCACATCTTCACCCACAGTGCAGATAATTATGGATGCACTAAACATATAACAGTAATTTTACTATAACTACTGTACACTTGAAATGAGACTAAACTAAGTAACTTTTCAGTCAAGTAGAGGAGCTTGTTTTAAGTAAGTAATTACTTACTATTAATGAAAAAGTAATTGTTCCATTAGTAGATTATTTCATTTATAACAACACATTTTTCCCGTGAATGAAATAATCTGTCAATGGAATAAGTATTTTTCCATCAGTGTTGACGACTGTTAAGGAAAAGTTACTAATAAGTCAGTTTTCTTATTTTAACTGCACTAAGTTATTTCCACTAGAATCCAGACCAGAGTTACTTGTAACATTTAGTGTTTAACATGTTAGCTGTTGGCTTTCTGAGTGTTTGGGAACGCCACATGTCCGCGGTATGAATGTAATTCCCTTAACAGATTTCCTTTTTGGGTAATCTGTTATGTTTTCACTTGTAACGAACCACACCTTTGCTCTTGTGAAAAGGAATCATACTTACAGTCTCAGAGGAACTTTAAGGGATTTTGAAGCAGGGAGTTGTTTTTACTGTAACGTATAGACAACAAAATGAGTTCCATATGGTTCGGGTTGAGCTGGCCTCCAAACGGAGCCTGCACCACACCCCTGCTTATCACCCACTCTTAAATATGTGATCCCAACCAATTCTGTGTGGACCGAATCTTGCACGACACAGCAAGAATTATCTCTGAAACGAGTCTTGGCTCCCACATGTGAGACCTTTAAGATAGCTCTATCCTCTTATACTTATCCTTTACAAGCACACACACACACACACACACACGTACACGCACACACAGCCACTTTTCCACAACGTGAGCTCACAAGGAGGAGAATTCTGATTAGGCTGCATCCAAAGCTGCCACCCACGGGACCCGAGGGAGATATGAATTTGAAAAGACACTACATTGCCAATATGAAGCGCCTGCATCACCGGGCAACAGGGACTCGTGTTGAGACGTGCTTTCCAGAGACCTGACAGGGTAGACAGGCAGGAGGGGAGGGGGGGCCGGGGTGGAGGGGGGAGAGAGGGGCATCTTGGAGCTGAATGTGCAGCAAAAAGGGTCTCTCATTAAAGAGCTACGGCAGCGAGCACACATCCACACACACTCACACACCCCTGGCCAAGATGGTAATCACACAACCAGCAGAATATGCAGAATAAATGTGTTTCTTTATCTGCAACCAAGAGTACCACCAATTAGTTTAATCCCTAATTAATTAACTAATTACAGATGTTTGTTTTGCATGATCTTAATGACCAGAACTCTTGGTGTTAATGATAAGCACACTAAAACTGTAGGAGACTGTCAAGTCTAATTTTAAGTGTAAAGCTGCTCTTGTTTTATTAAAAGATCCCTTTACAAAAGAGTCATTCGGTTCCCAGAGGCTCGGCTAAATTAAAACAGGTTAAATGTTTTTAACAACCTGTCATATTTTTTTCTTACTCACTGCGTTTAATAAACTTTATAAAATACTAGCAGCTCATGGGATGATGTGGCACTTTTATTAGAGAAGTAACTCAGTTTAATAAAATATGCAGAATAAAGAGAACAGCTGATACCAGTAGGCCTCTTTTTGAGAAATATGGTTGAAAATACATGCCCAAAATGAATTGAATGTATCTCAAGAACTACAGAGTTTATTTTAATTGTTTTGGTATCAAAATAAAGGCAAGACTCTAGAGAATATGTTACAGCTCTAAAACCCACCCTGCCTGTTACTGAGGAAAGTGAATTAATATGATACACAGCAGAAATTAAGCAAAATATCTATTTCCGCCTAAAAAAACCAGTTCAATATATGAAGATACCTTTCAAAGCATGTTTACTACATGTTTTGGATGTAGTAAACAACAGTACACAATCTGACCTTTTACTGTGCCAAGTTTCATGGAAAGAAAGTGAATCACATGAGTTTTAGAGAGGTACTACTTGATAAAAATCTAGGCGGACCTTCCAAATTAGCCATTTTGGCACAATTTGTGCCATTTGAACTTTCTCAGTTTTTTTTTCTGTAGGTTCTGTTTCAATTATTTATTCTTATCATAGAATAAATGATTACTTGTCATAGATAAGTAATTACATCTAATAATTGTTTTTGGGGGTTCCTTTGAAAAAAAAATTTCCTCCTGGAGTCTCTAGTCTGCGCTCTGCGCTCTGCGCGTAAAACCATGCAGTTCTCAATACAGATATTCAAACTTACGCGGGGCGGTTTCTCGGGATCCCATTGGCCAATTTTGATGATTGACACGTCTTTCGAATCGTCAGAGCCAATAGAATCCGAGGGCGTTGACATTAATACGGAAACTAAAGCCATTCACCAATTAAAGGACGGGAAACGCATGTGACGTGCATTGACGGAGTTCGCCTCTACATTTTTATATGGAAGCCCAGGAGGCGGAAGAGGCTCTGGGCAGAGCCGAAAACAGTATGAGATGGACTTAGGGAAAATGGATTATCGAACCAAGTGGAAATATTTAGTCTAATAAGGATTATGACCACGAAACAGCAAAGGTAGGACTGAATTTATGCTTTTCGCTTCGTGAAATTAGCGATTTCTTTTTTTCTTCTTCAGCTGCTGGTTCAGTGAGTTTTGCACGTAGCGTGGTGATTCTGGTATTGTTGGAAACGGCAGAGCTTCGGCTTTACTCTGGTTGATAGTTTGTGGGCTTTGGGAATAGTCGCTCTTTCACTGTTGCATTTTTTACCGCGTATGCCTCGTTAGCCTCGTTAGCATCTAATTACGTTTCGTTTTATCAAGCTACTTCGTGTTCAGGCTGGGTGTTGTTGATGTAGAAAATATTGTTTGTATCATTTAGAAGAGCTTTTTCCCGATCTGTGGATATGCAATATGCCTATATTGATAAATGTATAGCATGTTTTTTCAATTGATCTTGTTGCGGCAAGCGCAGAGGACCCAAATTTGGGTCCTCTCGCCAAACAGGTTAAAGCTCTCTATAGATTATATTGTATTGTTCCAGTTATGATCATATATGAAATCCAAGTGTTTTTGCTATTTCATCTTTAATAATAAAAAAGGGTAAAAAAAAAAAACTTTTCCATTTATCAATAACAATGTCTGAAAGTTAACAATACATTTTATTTTTTCTTAATTACTCTGTAGATTCCTCATGTCAGCTTTGTGTAAATATGTCCCACTTTCAAAGATGTTCTTAATATTTATTGAAGGAAAAGATGGTGAGAATCAGAGAAACATTTTCATGTTCACTGTCATGAATGACTGCGACTCCTATTTGCCGACTGTACATGTCTGAAGTCCAGGAAACATCATATTAAAGATTTATTCTGTCATCAGTGGAAACGGGTCTATGATTAAGACCAACATGGACTGACAGAATGATTCCTGTCAAAGAATCCTCTCGTCCAAAATTGACACTTTCAAGGTTGACTGTAATGTTCTGCTGCTTTGTATGCACAGGCCAACATACTTCAGGACAAAATGTTGGTATTCAGGAGAGACGGTCAAACTGTTTGGCCACAGCGACCAGAGGACTGTTGGAGGAGTCAAAGTCAGGCTGTCCAACTTTCTGAATGCAGCACTAAACTTGGTCCCAGTTGGGGGTTTTACTATGATCCCCAAAAATGTATAATGTATACAAAGACTACGCTGGAAAGCAGAAGTACTAATGAGACGTAGTCAGGCAGAATTACTGGGGTAAAATATTGATGGCTTTAAAGCGCATGTAATTTCACTGCAACTTGTAACAAAATTTATGTATTCATTTATTTTAGCTTCTATGTATTTTTTGACACTGTGGATTAGGAAAATTGACAATAAATTCAAACTTGTGCATCTTATTTTTGTTCTTGGCAGAACATTAATAAATCACTATAAGCATGAAATCTTTGACACTCATGTTAATTATGTATGTATGGAAATTTCAGTGCTAACTTAATGCTCCATTTGCAATAAATCATAAACAGGGTTCTGAAACCAGAGTAAGCCCCTAATAACTTAAAACATTTTCAAAATAACTTTATTGAAACAAAACAAACCAAAAATAACTTAAATGCCTGGTTCACAATAACAGCCTGACACGTTTCCTTTTTTAGTCGCACAGAGATGCCGATGTCTCTATCTCCACATAAACAGATGCACTAATGTTTTCCACTGCAGTGACAGCTGTTATGGTTTGCTTAGATGCAGATGATTTTAGTTGACAAATATATAAATAAATAAGAATAGTCTTTTCACTCTGTGGTGTTTTGGAATACCCAGGAGAATGTGGATGTTGTTGAAAATACGAGCCTGAAGGATCAGATCTGCATGGATGACACCTTAAGCTTAGTGTGCAGTTCATCATTTTACCTCAGTGTCAATAAGGAAGGATACTAACACAAAGTAAAGCTGATTTTCATTATATCTATATTTGAATTTTTTTCAAAGTAATTCAACATAATTCAGGAAAATTGTGACATTCATCAGCTGTAATTAAATAATTCTCTAAAACTCAATTTTAAGACTCACTTCTCAGTGATTTTGAAAGAAGAATTATTTATTTGAATCCAATTTTTGCTCACTGGAGGGCTTCATCTCTCTGCCTTTCTTTATTACCTGCACTTACTGTATTACAGGAATGATAATAAATGGAGCAATCATGCATGAAATGATGCTCATAACAAAACCGAAATCACACAGACAAACAGAAACAAAAAAAAAAGCAGTCCTAGGGCATGAAAACAGAAAATATTTCAGAGCCACTCCCAGAGATGATTGGCTTCATATGTTATCCTGTCATTCCACAGGCTGCTACACCAGGATGGAGTTGGTGAAGAATGGGAGCAAGAAGATCAGGAGAGGAGGAGAGAGCGAGGAAATTTAAGGGGAGGTTTGAAGAGAAATGGCAGGATGCGATCGCGCTAAAACGAGAGCGGAGGGAGAGGTGATTAAAAGGGAAGAAGGGGTGGAGAAGGAAACTTGAGTAAAAAGGAGGAAAACAGATGAGGTGAGAAGAAAATACAAACTAAGACATAAAGGGAAAAATGGGAGGGAAAGAAAGAGAAAGGGGATTTCTGATGAGGGAACAGATAAAAAAGAGAGTAAATCCAATCGTCTCTTATTGAGGAGACAGCCAGACTTGGAAAACAAAACCTATTTGACAAGAGAGAAGTAAAAGCCCAATGAATCCCAGCAGACTGGATTCTGGCTCTTTATTCCATCTGTTTCTGTTCTCTGCTGCTGGAAGGAAAGCTGCAGGCCCGGCCCACCACCATGACTGGGTCATACAAGACTTGGAAAGTGCATCTCCTTCAAGATTTACACCCACGCACACAATCCTGGGAGAGTAGGCCTGACGCCAGATCACAACATGAACCAGCTGTTCTCCTGCTCTCACACATTCGACCAACCAACAGCTCCAACCATGACTGACAGGCAGGGGGGAAAAATCTGGTGCTAACTGTAATTCTGATCTTGCATAACAGACTTGAGGCAAAAGATAAGTCCGGGGATTTCTTGCCTCCAGATGTCCTGAATTTGCCAGCACTTGACCCAGTGACCCGACTGTTAGTCACAAGACCTGCTATCCATGGATGTCAGACATTAGCTGAACTGCAGCAACTAAATCACCAAACAAAACTCCCGTGGTTTTAACATTAAATCTATACCTTCTGTTCCATTTGGAGGTAAATCTACTGTTTCCTCCACAGAACAAATAAAGAGGCCACTCATTCTCAAATGTCCACAGCTCCATAACTTCAGAAAAAGATAAGGCATATTTTGCTGTCATAAAATCCAGAAATAAAAGAGGCATTTGGAGTTTAACGACCCTCATTTTTGCCCAGTACTCATTTTGACTGGTGATAATCAAAGCCTGCACATGTAGCATGCATGAACAACATATTGTTTTTAATGAATCTCCATTGGCACCATTATGGGCTCTCCTGCTGTGAAGAGCTTTTATGACCCCTCTTGCCAATAGGAAGGCACTTTGAGTGTAAAGAAAGGGGAATCTTTAACCATCCTCTGCACAGTCCTAAGTTCTCGTTTTCAGCAGACCGCAAAGATTTTCCGTTGGATTTCCAACTTCCTGTTGTCTATTTCTTCTTGGTTTGTGCCAGTGGTGACATTCGGTTGTTGATCATGTGACTCAAGTGATGCAACAAAAATGTTTCTATTGCAGTTTTGCAAAACACATTTATTTCTATACGGATGAATAACCACGTTACACATAGATCAACAAATCTTGAAATTTTAAAATTGTACATTATGACACTTTAAAATGTGTAACTAGTACACATTTAAAGATGATTTTATTTCAAGATTTTTAACACTCCCTCACCAAGCTTGTCAATAATTTTGTCACGAGTTGTATATTGATATTATTTTTCTGTTACAGCTCAAGCGTCGGGTAAAACAAGCAGAGAAGTTAAGTGAGACAAAGTTGTTCAATTTGATGTTAACTAAATTACATAAAGGGAAAAAAATGTGTTTACTTGCCATGGCTGCATTTCCTAAAAATAAACCCAGAAAAAGGATTTGCCTTCTTAGGATTAGATTCTGCTTCAGCCACTTTTCTTAACACCTTCCAGTGACAGAGGCACAAAACTGAGGAAAAACAAACACAATTTTTAAAATCTGGCAGCTACCTTGGACAAATTGCATGATTCCACACCAGTTACCAGGAGGAACAGTTGCTATGCATAACATGATCCAAGGAAGACAAATGTAACTGCAGCATTTCCAATTTAAATGTCTCTGCAATAATAAGAAAAAACCTAAATGTGAGTAACCACAAATAAAGTTTTTACACTAATTTTTCTGAAATTTTACATGATCAAGTTACTTCCATATTCTTTAAGTGAAAGTAATATAAAAGAGAAGAAAATGAATGCATTGCAGTGTCAAGAAAACAAAAGCAGTATAACACAAAAACCAAAGTCATTGAAGATGCTAACTCTGTTCTTACCAGACTGGTTTGTCCTTCTTTTAAGGATCACAGCTGTGCCGACAAGATTCAGAGCGAGGTTTTACCTGATGGGGGACAACGTCTCCCAACCAGCCCAACCAGCTGTCAGACGGGGGTCAGTGCTCACATCTGACACCTGCACAGTTTCCACTGCAAACTTATAATGCATCTTTAAATGTCAGTCTGCCCATACAATAAACAAAACACCTGGCGTGCACCCAGAGTCGTGTTCAACAAAATGTTAGAGGGCAAACGTGGTCATTTTTATTTTTCTGAAGGGATTCACTTTGGTAGAAAATGAGAAAACGCTGCTGTTATTCTCCTTCTACAAAATAAGATGGGAAATTACTGAGAGTTTAATGGGAGGTCTTACCTCCATGAGATAAAGGACATTTTACCAGGAGTCCATTTCTTCTATAATCTCAAATTGGCTGATTCATTTTAATTACATAAAATCTTTTGAGTCTCTTGATCACTTTATTGGTGATTTGACAGATAAATTGTGTTGAATTTGTCTTTTGCTGTGGTACTGTTGTCCTGCTTTTAATTTTTTAACAATCCACCAACCAGTTATTCTGCACTGTTGTAATGAAACTCATCAACTATTAACATAGATTGTCTCTAAGTTTATACCTTCATCTGTCTTTTCCATAAGAAAACACAGAAAAATAAAAAAGGTGAAGCCACATTGACCTTTGAAGAAGAACTGCATCGTAAACCCCTGATAAGTGAAGCTGACCTCAATCACAGCTTCAGATAGACAGTCAGTTTGAATTCATCTATTAGGATTTTCATGGTTTGAAATGTTTTCAACAAGTAATTTAATCTGATCTTGACAAGTTCTCCAGGAACTTACAATAAAAACAATGTGCTGAGATGGAGAGGCGAAATGCTGTTTTGTTCTGGAAGCATTGTGACATGCTCACACCTGAACACACAGGCACAAATCACAATGTGCTACACTTGTCAATTACCTCACATCCATGTAATTCTTTCTATATGTGGTGCTGACAGCTGTTTTAACACACTGAAAACTGTAGAATTAGCCGCAGAAGCTCGGCTGCAGCTCAGGGTGTCTGTGAAAGACAGTTATTATGGAGCGGAAGCAGAGATACGGCTCTGGATGTACTGTCATCGATAATGCTGGGGGAGCTCACCTCTTGCAGCGCCGTTGCTACATCGGGTTTGGAATTCACAGTGGAATGACAGACATGTCACAAAGATAAACTGCTGTCAGCCCGGCTTTGTGGGCTACTTGAGATGACTGCAACAATGGAGGGATTGAATCACCTTGTCATTCTCTGAGCATTTCCTCCTTTTTTCGTGCTTTCACCGACTTGGCTTTGCCTGTAGCGTTGTCAGGGTCGTCCAAAAGCCCACAGGCCAGTGGCAGCCTTTGCTTTTTGTGACCCTGACTGAGGATTGACCCCAAGCTGCCGGAGGCGGGGTCACTATAGACGGAAGAATGACCTTACATGAAGAGTAAATTTAGCCTTTCTATATTCCAACCTCCGTGTTTTACATTACTCGGATGTTTATTGTCACGTTGTGGTATGAATTATCTACATTTTAGGTCTTTTTTGTCAGTCAGAAAAGATTCAGTTTTAGGTTGAATATCACTGCAATAATTCTTCCATTTCTCATATATATTATAGATAAAATTTGCAAGGTGAGATTAATGTTTTAAGAAAAAATGTAAATTGCATTAGAATAAATAAAGAAAATGACAGAGAGCAATGATGCACATTTGTTTAAATTTGACAAGTAATAAAATGTTATTGTTGTTGCTGTTTTTATTTATTCTCCTATATGGAAAACTGGTGGCTAATTGCATTTTTCTTTTTTGGAGGAGATTTAAAGCATGTTCTCTATTTTATATGGAGACAAAGATGTTTTATCTCAGTCATTAAAAGGAATCACACAGTCTAAAATAACCTCTTAGCTATATAGCTTTGATTGTAGTTTTAACAGCTCAGTGACATAAAGCTTTATTTGTCATAAAATGTTATTGATTTCCTCTATTTCTCAAATGCGATTGTTTCTAAACTGTGCTAAACCAACAAAAAACCCAAAACCAAACAACAAACCAACTTAGTTGCAGTGAATGAAAGTGATATTCATAGACCTGAAGTCAACATTTAATTATATAAAACCGTATTTCTAAGGTAACTAGAATTTATCAATCGCCAATTGAAATGTTCAGAAGGACATGAAAGAACAAGAGTTAATCAGATTAAGCTTATACAGCAAACACACACAGCAAACCTTAACAAAATCCCAAGATCTTAAAATAACTTTACAAAACTAAGAAAAAAAAATCTCTCCTCTACAGTACCCTTCAACATCCAGGATGGAGGTTCTCCTAAAACAAACATTTACCTTTTGTACATGTTAAGCAATGCTCAATGCACCAATTAGAAAAATAAATGCTGTTTATCTTGTGCTTTTCACCAATGGATTGTTTCAGCATGTTTAAGTGAGAAAGAATCCTCAAATTCTAGGAATCAAACAAACTACCCACTTAGTAATTATATGCTGCACAACAGGATCCAAGAGGGGTGTGAAAAATATAGACAACCACTGCGCAGTGCCGGTGCTGACTCCAAACAGCTACTTCAAAGAGTCACTGATTGCTCATAGAGTAGGAACGCTGCCTGACTCACGCTGCTTACCTCAAAAAATGCATTAGAAAGACATCGTTGTTTTTGTGTGTTATTCCAGGAGATTTGCCTTTGCTGTTTTTTAATGAGCATATTAAGTAGCTAATTGGGAGATTAGACTCCTTGCTGCAGGCGGGAAACTGAGTCCCCTACTGTGCAGTTTACCATTCAAACACAAAGCTCCGACCATCATGCCCCTCAGCTGAATTTCTAAAACTCATTCTTTCTCATATCAGTCTGCAGAAAAATGAATCCTCATCCAACGTAACAGAAATTAACTGGATAATCCATCGTTGTGCACAAACAGGCCGGCTTTGTCGGGAACATCTGAGGATGGAAAAGAAGAATTTAGTGTGGGTTCTGTGGTCAGCCATAGCTATCTCTGAGAGCCACTGCGTCACAGACGGTTTCAGCTTTCACAGTTAAAGTTGATTGATTTTGAAATATCAAGAGATAATGGATGATTGGATTTGTTTGAATGTGTACTGACACAAGCAAAGTTACATGAAAGTCATGAAACTTTGAGTTATAAACATATATACCAAACAAATTAACTCTATAGTTTCTGTTTATTTTCACTGACAAGTCCTGGAAAACGTCCCGAGAGTTTCATGCAAAGGATAAGTTCAGTTTAAAAAATATATCTTTTAATGAGTAAATATGTGATAATAGCACTAAATGTAAAAAAAAAATAAATTGAAGTGGTTGTATATATTTTTTATAATTGATGATAAATTTACTGCCAGGGTATGAAAGGTCAGCATTTAATACACTATCTACAAGGCCATGAGTGGTCAAATAATTATTTATTGAATAATTAAAAAAATAAACATGGCTGACCTGACTTTGAAGTCAGTGCATGCATTCAGCATGCCGAAGTGAGGGAATAGTTGCAGAAAAGGTGTGTGCATAGCATAGAGTGAGACTAAGCAATGTTATTGGTAATATGTACGTACAAATACACACATTTTGTAGCAGTATTGCATATTGTGTCATCTACATCTTGTTTCATTAGCTGTAACATCCAAAACATCTGTGGCAGCCTGGCTTAGTTATGATACATATGACGCGTCAATTATGGCATGGAAATCGGATCATTATTCACAATCTTTGTATGCATCTGAAAGAAAAGGCAGGTATTAAACACCGGCATGTGAAGGATTAGAAATGGAGCTTTGTTCCAAATTAATGCACAAAACTATATAATTGTACAATATCTGATATTTAAATGGAATATATTTCAATATATTTCAATAATAAAAATACCTGGATGTTATCGCTTCAGCTTTCGTCATCTTGTAGTGGTTTCCTCAACAAACAATTATATAGTTACCTAATGCTTTTTGTCCTTTCTGAGCTCTATTTTTTATTCAGAAATGGCAGGGAGGAAAAATTTAAATTTTTGTATTTCTGCTTTTTAATAGGACCTGCTATTACTTTCGCAGATAGTAATTTATGTCAACCATTTTCTTGAGAAAAATTAGGGAATATTACAGACACCTTGAATTTGCAGCCTAAATCCACAGAAATGTGAGTTCTTACCTAAACATGCTCATAATAGCTTTTTAACGTCCATAATCTTCAGTGTCTCTGTTGTTGGGGGTCTAGTCAATAACCTGCAAGGAAAGTGGATGGCGCTCCTGAATTGGCTGTTGTGCAAACTCCAGGAAATAAGACATCTCTGAACATTATAGCTCAGTATATCAGCGTCCAACGCTACATTTTCTTTAGAGTGTTTTAGATTTGCTCTGCAAAAAAAAAATCTGACAAAAGGCAAATTTTGGCAAATATGTTAGAGTTGTGTTTGACAAACATCCGCAAATAAGTGACTCTGAAAACACTGAACCGTGAAGAGGTGGAGGTACACTGCACTGTTCCAAATGTTTTAAGTGTTTCTAAAGCTACGAAGAATTTCTCTCTTTAATTGATTAAAGATTTTAAAAATGAGATGCCAAAGCAACATAATTCTTGACTGAATCACTCAGTGCAAACTGCCTGTAGGCTCAAAGCCAGACCTGCTCTCATGTGTCCAGAGCAGATAAAAAGGTGAAGCAGCCTTGAAAAAAACTGCATGAGATGAAGCGCATTGCATTGAGTTACCTCAGCAATGTAAAATTGGATACATTTTCATATTTCTGAGTTAAATCTCATTGCATGCAATTGCATCTGTCCACTGCTCCAAGCTTGTTCAAAACAAGACAATATAGTAATCTTCTCACGTCAGCACGGCCGGCCCTCGACTCCCTTCTTGCCGCTCTTGCCACATCTCCAATCAAAGCGTCCCGCTGTGCCGGCCCGACTTGAGACTGGTGGCTTATGTGATCTGTCTTTCATCACAGCTGGACTCTCCTCCTGAGCTCCACTTAACCTCTGTGGTCTGTGTGTCTGCCAGACTCATTGAGGGAACCCTGACGCTGACGCTGGGGAGACAGAGACAGAAGAGTGTGTTTGTGTGTGTCCACCTGTAAAAGATGGGCGCTGTGCGGCTTTCATCTATTTTTCAAGGATGTATAATGGAGTTCCAAGAGCCGTGCAAATCCATTTGGCATGTAAAATCAGTGTGGATTATACAAAAAACAACAACAAAAAAACCTTTCTTCACACGGCGACTCCATCCCTTTGTTTGCATCTTGTTCGCTCCATTGTGTTCTATGCAATTTGAAGATTTTTACAAATCTTATAAGCAATATTGTTGCAGTAGCACAATAAAAATATAGAGATAATTGGACAAACATAAAATAGAGAAAAGCTTAATTTAAGGGAAAAGTAGCTTCTTTTCTAGTACCTTTGTCAGCTTCATTTGTCTAAACGGATGATTCAGACGGAGATGCATCTGTTTCAGAATGGAAGCACACCTGTTGATGTTTATCAACTCAAACACGTTTCTAATTGTTTCTAATCTTATGTTTGGTTTATTGCTTAGATTTGAGGTTGTTAAGTAGGCATGATTATATAATGATTATACAGATAACAGATTTACTCTATGATTGCATTATTAGCTCATATTAATTTGAATTCATAAAATTAGTCAATCTTGCTTAATTCAGTCTAAGTCCTCAAGTCAAAAAAGCTTTAAAACTGACATTTTTTGTGTTTTTGTATACACAAAGTTAATGAAATTAAAGCTTAAGTCTCACACTGTGTTTTATAGAAACCTTTAATATTTTAAGCACTGAATTATTCAGTTGAGGTCTGACTACTCTAAGTAATATATGTCTATGTAGAACAACGATTAAATACAGTACAAGTTTACAAATGCAATAAAATTAGCAATAAAAACTGACAGCTAACTCTGTGTCCTTTCGTCTCTGTCCAACAGAATATTTATTTTCACTTAAATTTAGACAAACATGTCTTAAAAATAACTTTTCAGAAAGGCAAATCCGCTTGTTTAAAGTCAATATTGAATATAGAAAAAGTTCTAATTCCATTGGCAGATTTTTTTCACCTAAAACAGGAAAAATGTCTCTTTATAAGTTATAAAATCCACCAATGAAACTAACACGACTTTCATCTCTACAAGAATCATCTTAAAATGAGATTAGATATCTTGAACATTTATTTTTAAGTTAGTTTTGTCTTATTTTAACTCTATTAAGATATTTGCACTAAAAACTAAACAGACATACTTGGTAAGATTTTCTCTTTCACACACATGGAGTAACATCGCATTTGATCCTAACATGAACAATGTGTGATGCCCGTGCTGTCACTAATTTCCCTGATTCAACCAGAATTAGTATCAGCAGGTCAAAGCTTAAAGAAAAAAAAAATAGAGTGGCCACTAAATTCTGATTGGTGCATAAAAGATGCAAAATTAAAAAGAGCTATGAAGAGGATTTGAATAGGCAGTTTCTTGATTTTCTTTTCTCCAAAGAAGATGTGGCTTCATTTGAAGAGAAATGCCAACACACCAGCTGACATTACAGGGTCTCATTTTTAAATAACTGCTGCTTCTTTCTCCCACAAAGGCTTAGAGAGCCTGGGAGTGCATTAAGGGCACAATGCCAGCTGATTGGTAGAAAGCACTGACACAGTGCTTCGGGTGGATTAAGGAGAGCGCATGAAAAGTGTCTCTGAAGTTAAAATGAAAATCAAACGCCCACTCTGCCAGCTGCACAAGTTGACAAAAACCCAATTCAAGATTAGATATTGTGGCTCTGACATTGACTGTCAAACCAGATGCCTGGAATTTGTCAACAAGAATGCACAAGCTTTAAAAAATGTCTGTTTCTCACAAAATATGATTTTTTTCCCCTAGTTATTGTTAATATATTGTTTGGGACTTATTGTTTTTTTTCTTTAGTTTTTTTCATTTTCTTCAGATTTATGTTTATAGAAATTCTCACTATGTAAATCCACCTATTACAAGCACTGTTTATAATATTCAGACTCAATGTCTGAATGTATGCATGTATGCAACCCACATTATACTGTTGCCTCGCTATCTATATTCTTAATACTTTTCTGGTCACAAATGAGTGAAATTGCAAAATTTTCCCCAACACAGATGCTTCTCCCGGCTTTTAGCAACACATGGCTGAGAAGTTTGCCAAAGTTTTCTGTATCTGGCTCGAATACTTTATATTCCTTGCTCCATGTTTGTATGTGGGCGTGGAACAGCTGTGATGAGACAAGCCTGGGCCCCAAGTGACAGAGTCTGCAGAATGTGTGCACAGTTTTCACCCACACCCCCTCATGGCTTTTCATTTCCTGGAAAATACTGGGGGGGAAAATGTCCGAGCAAGTCTCTCAGCTTGCCAAACTGATTTCAAAACTTTTATTAAAAACATTCTCTTTACAAGGTTGCCACACAGAGATACAGTCTGCCAGAGTTTGGTAAAGATAAGCTGCAACTTTTTTTGTCTTGACTGCAAAGATGTTCAGATTGAACTCTGGCATCGAACGAAAGCAGGAGATCTTTGCTCACTGGAGCGAGAAAAAGCAAATCTAAATTATATAGAATACGAGACGGAAGTATGGATCCAAATCTTTACCTCTTTGCATTGATTTTTACCATCACCGTATGTCAATGATCAACCTCGTTTGTGTTAATTTCATCTGAATATGTTCTCAGAATTCAAAACCAATGCACTGCTGACATCATTTTTCATCTAAATAAATCATATTACTCTATTCATATTACTGACTTTAGGAGTTGTATTGTTATAACAACTAATTAACCAAATACATAACTAGTTTTTGTCAAAGCCAGAGCTCTACCTATGGTTTGGTTTCTACTAAACACATTATAACAGCAATTTCCTCAAATTAAGGTTTAATGAGTGAAACCATGCACTAAATCTACATTAATATCCTTTTGTAATTAGACCTAAACAGTAACTGTGCTTCAAGGTACATTATGAATTAAAGTGTGAGGTGCAATGAAGTGAGTGAACGTGTGAGAATTATTCATATTGAACCGAATAGAACATAACATGCTTTTACTTTAAAGAGGCAGACATTTTGTTTTATAATGATAATTAACAGAATGTAAGAAGGTTTATTATGTATTAGTTTAATACAAGGTGCAGTTTGAGAAATCTTAGTACTGTCATTGTAATCATCATTTTTAATGTTTTTATCTTTTCTTTTTATCTTTTTATTACTTTCTTTTATTTCTCTTTCTCACTGTTTGCGTCACATGCTGTTTTTATTTTAATTATGTAAAGCACTTTGAAATGCCTTGATGCTGAAATGTGCTATACAAATAAAATTTGATTTGATTTTTTTTTTGATCCCAGATATTATTATTTTGAATCTGCAAATAATCTTAGCCTCCTTTTCCCAGTAGAACATGCACAGACCTGTCACCGTTTCTTCATGTCAGAAAAATCTATGTTGGGAAATTCTAGATAATCTGAAAATGTTCATCATTTCCTCCATCCTGCTGCTTGTGTTGATGCAATGATCTGAAACCGTTATGATCCTTCAGTGTTTGGGTTTTGGTTGACTTGTGTTTTGACCATTTCTTCTTGTTTATATTTGTTTAAGTCTTACCCCTGTGCAGTGTTGTTTGAATGTTGTTGCCATATAAATTCATTCTTTAGTATTTAGTTTCTTTTATGTATTTTTGCATTATGTTTTTGTGGAATAAGGTTTTTATTTCCTTATAGTTTGTATTTTCTTTAAGTCGTCGTTCATTTTCTTTGCTTTTCATTATTTAGCTTCCCTCAGCGGTTGCTCCTTTCCACAGCTGTTCCCAATCACCTGATTTCCTCACCTGCATCTAATGCTATTCTCATTGTTCATTACTGGACTCTTCTGTTCCTCTCTGTGTTTCTCAAGTCCTGAGATTGCCCGGTCAGTCGTCCTTTTATCTTTATTATTAAAGACACTCAGTTCTGCCAGAATCTCTGCACTTGGGTCCATTATTAAATCTTGGCATGACTGAACCAGGAGCTCTGGATTGTAGGTAATTCTAAGATTATGAAGCACCATGCCTCCTGCAGATTGATTTGTAATAAAGCTATTTACTGTTGAATTCAATGGCCAGATTCTTACCTGGCTCTCAGGATTTCCTTTTCTGACACGCAGAGTGCATTTTTCATCCTTTTTACCTCTATGCCTCATTGCCTGAGTGTGGAACCACTGAGCAGGATCCCTCCACTTTTAGCACGCCCCCATCACTAAGGAAATAGGACATTCCTTCTTTTGGCTCCAAGCATAAAGGAAATGGGACCAAATATTTCAAAAGCAAAAGGGAGGTCATCTCAGAGGCATCTTTCATTAGTCTTGGCATTGTAGAAGTTAGAATAAAAGAGGATTGAAATGCCTTTTTTTATATATATATGTCTTTGTTGTGATGGCAATTAAACCAGACCTGGCCACAGGCTTTGTCCCTTTAGACTACAAAGAAATCTGGTTTCTATGTGAGCACATAAAAATTCCAGTTCAAATTGCATTCATTATTGATTTGTGAATTTAATATTGTTGATTTATTACTATTTTTAGAAAGGTGTGCTAAACATTTAAAACCCTTTCAATAAAAGTATATTTTATCCAAGTACTGCTCATGTCCAACTGTGTGCCGACCATCCTGGATCAATATTTCAAACTAAAAACAAAATGTTTTACATGTTTTAGAAGTGACACAGTTGCATTATGCTTTCCATAAAATACATTATGTTTAAAATGTCCAAAGTGTGAATCCACATGGTGTCTTGAAGAGCCCAAATTATGCCAAACATGAAGGTTCATGTAGAAGACGACAGGTAATAGCTCTCAGCTTTTTGTGCTGTTCATCCGCTTCGGGCTTAAAACATTGGTTGGATGCTTAAATATGATAAACTTTGTGAATATTTTGGATTGAAGTAGTTAATGTAAGATAAAAAGCAAATCACAATTACTTAAATACATGACAGGAAAGAGCTGTGCTGGTGTGTTGTGGAATTACACTTTAGAAATAACTTAGAGGTATTGAACCATAAATGAATATTCATGTTTGGCCATACCAGGAAATAAATACATTAATCATTTAAAGCTTTAAAACTTATTTTGGTGGTTTTTAAAGAAATGAAGATTCTCCAAAAATCACATTTGGAACATTTTTGTTTTCTTAAAAGGCAGGCGTGTTTTCACTGTGACACTAAGCATTATGCCTAACCTTGTATCACAAGAGAGTGGAAATGAAGCTATCAGATTTGAAAATGCTCATGGTAAGAATATGTGTAACTTTACCCCGTGTTTTACAGATGCTTTGTTTGTATGAAATGAAGCCTAAAAGCTTTTCATTTTTCACAAATTTCCCCATCTCTCTCTTTCCTTATTCTTTTCATTTCTTCTGCCTCTTTTCTCTGTGGGCTATCTAATGAAGCACAAAAGACATAAGCGTACTCTATCAAACTGAACAGGGGCTCTAGTAATAATAATTTCCTGTACCATAAAACCCATTATTCATGCAGGCTACAGGCACTGCTAAAGTGCTGGATAAACCACTGACTTCACATCAATATTCTCAGTGGGTATGCACCTTCAAAACATCACATTGTTGAAAATTACATAAACAAATTGTGATTGACCACGGTGGGGGCATCGGTGTAGACAGCCAATCAAAACAACTCTACATGGAGCCGAACCCGCCAGACTGAATTTACCCTCACACACAAAGACGTGATGCTTGAACAGACACTTAAATCACACATCTACCACTGAGCCCCATCTCTGCTATATTGGCATGGTAAAAAGACCTTGTAATACTTTTCTTTTTTTCCTCTTTCACTGGTCCGACCACTGAACTGCCCTGATGCACTATGGCTCGGTGACTTCCATCTCAGTCCCCACCTCAGAAGCTTGTAGTCTTTTATATCAATATTGTCTCAAAGCCACAGAAAATTGCTGCAAATGAAAATTGAAATGGGTGGTTTTGTGTGTATGGGGAGCGTTTAAAGAGTGGGTGAGCAGCCTCATGGGAACTGTGTAGGTGAGGAAAATCAAGCCTTCAGGAAGCAGCAGGCCATGCGACCTCCTCCTTCTGCTTGCTGTGTGACTGATTCTCACTCTGAATGCCTCAGTGCTTTCAAATGAAGTAGCCAGAATTTGGGATAAAAGCCCAACTTTCCTCATGGGCTATAATTTACTGCATTTATTAAGCAAGTAAGAAGTACTAGATGTTCCTGCTCCGACACCCAATTCAAATCAAAATGTAATTTATTTTATTCGAATGGGACAGTGATTATTAATGAACGCACAATATTAGCATATTATTCAGACGGGATTTAACAAAATGCTAATTTCCATCTGTAGTCCCATGAAACAAAACATACAAAAATAATATTACAATACGATTAGAAAAAAAGAGAAGAAATACAGTAAAAATACCAAATAAAAGATATATAGCATCAGGTAAACTGATATACGTTTTTGTAAGAAACTTATATCAATATTCTATAACCAAAATATCTCTCTCACCTCATTTGTCACCTGTATTCAAGCAGGGGCTTTTGTAATACTTTGAATATAACTACCTGATCTAAAGAACTCTGACCTTCTGTTTAGGCTCAGTGATAAAAAGAAAACCTTTGCCCAAGTCTTGACCGTTTTTGAAGCTTCAGACAGGTTTGGTTTAGCATTGGGCTACATTTAGCACCATTCATCTTCCATGTTGTCATTGACAAAGCCATACCCAGAGGATGATACAGCCATGGCCATGCTTCACCTTGGGGATGTTGTGTGCACGATGAGGTGTAGTGTTTGCTTTCTTCTACTCATGGTGTAGTCAGATTATGGTCTCATCTGACCAAAGCGTCTTCTTGCATGTTTTATGTCTTGTAGCAAACTGCAGGTGGGACTTGTGACTTTCTTTCCACATCAGGTTTCATCTCCCTAATCTTCGTAAAAGGCCAGATTTGTGGAGTGCAGGAAATTAGGTCAAGAGTAGCTTCTTCTGTTACAGCGTCTTGCTAAGGTAAAGCCTTATTTTCCCACCTGGGGACTTAGAAAGACTAATCCATATTTTTATGTCAGCACACTTAGATTATTGTAATTACCTGAATCTAGGCTCAGACCAGTCGTCCCTTCATTGCTTACAGGTCACACAAAATGCTGTTGATCCTCTTAAAGCAGGGACATAATTCTGGTTCTGTCTTCTGGCTGTTACAGATTGATTATAAAATGATGTTACTAGTTTTTAACTGAACAGTTTTGTCTCATTATTAAAGTATGATTAAAAATATTTATGCAACTATCAAAACATTGAATTTAAGCTCTTAGGTGTTTCAAGGTCCAAACAGTTAAAAAGAAGTGATTGTGCCATCTCTGTTGCTGCCCCATAACTAATACTAATTAAAAAGTATATTATTTTGCACAACATTATTATTAAAATCTCATGTGTCTCTAGTATGTGAGGAAGATCATTTGTTTGTAAGTTTGTTTTTTTTTTCCCTAGATGTCACTACTATGGACTTTAATAATGTACCTAAAATATGTAATTTAAAAAGTTAACACAAATATAACAATAACATAATTAAATCAGACGAATAAACTTTTATTTTAGAAGTTAATTTATTTACAACAGTTTCAGAAAACTGTTAACTTTAAGGATGCCTTTAAATTCCAGGTCTTATTACGTCTTTATTAGTTTGTCCTGAGTGAGCGGTTCCACTGACTTTTAGGGACTTGTAAAGTCAGACTGGATTAGAGCTCATGTGTGCTTCAGTCATATTTGTTTTATGCATTTTAGCTTATTTTTACAGTCTGAATTTCCTTTTATTCCCAACGATGGAAGTTGCATTGCAATAGTGAGCCTTTTTGGCAGCTGATGAACAGAGTCAGGTCGCAGAGGAATCTCTTGGCTCTCTGACAAACCTGACAATCACTCAGAAAACACAGCCCCCTGCCAACAGAGTGTCCAATTACCTGGTAATATCCACGATACCTGCTTGTGTTTCTATGTCTGAAAGTGAGGAGCATGAGTGATGGATAAAGCTGTTGGAATGACATACATGTTGGCAGAGATGTACGTACACATGTGTACTTGGTATGTGCGCCATGTGTGAGCGTCTTTGTCTCTGCGTGTCCGTATGTGTAGCTGCATCTGTGATGGATCAAGCTATCCCTGGAATGACATTCTTGTGGGCGAGACGGCCTGGCTGTGTGAGTGTTTATATCTGTGTCAGTTAATGTGTGTGCATGATGGATCAACCTTTCCGCACTGAGGCAGAATGACAGAAAGGAGCGGAAAACAGTGAAATGGGAAAGTGTTTTCATGTTGTGACCAGGCTTTAGATAGATTTGGGCCTCTGGAATCCGTGTTGCAGCCAAAACAACCTCTTAAAGGCCAAAATCAACACGGACAGAGGTAAAGACAGATTTGTGTACCTGATTGGCATCTATAATTTGTAAGTGAATTTTAATCACTCCAGAAATAATTGATTTTAAAAGAAGAACAAAAGATATATATATGGAAAATGCATTTACACACTGAAAGATACCTTGTTTAAATACAATCCAAATATATGCAGAGAGGCCCAGACGTCCCTCTCCACAGACACTTTGGCCAGCTCTTTGGGGGGAATCTGGTAGATCCAGGGATCTGGAAAGGATTCCAGAACCCCTGAGCAGACCTTACCAAAGAGGCTTAGGAGTGTGATCCTTCATCACTGGAACACACCCTGGTCTGCCAATTCATGGAAACTTCCCCTTTGTCCATGCAATTTTGCAGAGGTGCATCAACCAACATGACCCTACAACATTCAGAGAATTAAGGAATTATGGGAAAATCTAAACCACCCCTGGAGCCCTGCCACTGAGTTTTTAACTACTTTGATTACTTCAGCACCAGATATTGAAGAGCGGTACCAAAAGTCCCCATGCTCCTTTTCCTCACTGAAAGACATGCCACTGGGATTGGTGAGGATTCAAAGAGTTCACACCACTGAGTCACAACATCCCAAGGTGGCTCACTGCTTTCCACTCTGAGACACCCAGAGGTGGACCAGGATCTCCTCAAAGCCACAACAGAAGTTGTCCCAAATGGCCTCTCCAAACTCCTCCAATTACTTCTGAGCAACAATTCAGGAAAGACCTGCTTTCATCGATAGCCAAGGGCAGGCTAATGACAGTAGCAACCAATGAAACATTGCAATGGATGGATGGACATTACAACAACCACAAGAAAGCCTAACTGTCCATACTGAGATACGAAGGACGGTACTTGGTACTGCAGGAGGAACAGATTTTGAAATTGACTCTGATGCAAACAGAAAACCAGTGAAGGAAAACAAAGATTGAATAGATCTCTTCCCAGAATGGCTGTGTGTATTGTGCCAGTGGTGTTCCTCAGGGTGGTCCTTCTTGGTTTGAGGGTGAGGGAATAGTGATTGAGGTTTGTAAGACAGTGATATTTTTTATTATTTTTCTCAGGCAGCATTTCAGTTTTTGGAAGGCCTGTTTGAGTCTCTGGTCTGTTGTGATAACCACCCTGTGGTACAATGTGCTCCGATGACAGTTTGGGAGAGTTGACTTGGCTCTAGCACGACTGTGGGTGTGCAGCTCAAATAACCTGAATCTGTGTCTTAATAATTCAGAAGGTAGGTTTGGAGAAATATTATAACTGACTGTGATGTAAACCAGATGCTGGTAAAATAAAGGTATACTTGTGGGCGAAGAGATGCAATCTTGCTCTCCTCTGAGGAGTTAAAAACAAGGAGTATCCCCTTTGCTTCACTTTGGGTGCTGTAAAACATATTAAAGTGGTCCTACTGACCACAGCTGCTGTCATTACAGAACATGATGTATTCAGCTGGAGGGTGTGCCTTCTGGCCAGGGACAAAGATTGAACTTTTTGGAACAATTGGGTAGGGAATGGGGGATAAAATAAACTAGAGGGGCAAATGAGGACTGAAAACATAAAAAAGGAAACAGACATGCATTAATATATGTGTTCTTTCTGTGGGTGTGAGGCCCCAGAACGTTGCTCATTAGCCCTCAGTGAAGTCATGGAGTGATCACATACTGCTGCATTAGTCCTTTCAGAGTCACTGGGCGTAGGTGTATAATTCAGAAACTCATGATTAGTCATGGATTGATGTGTCCTCCGAAGGATGCAAATCACTATTTGTTGCCAAATGCCAATTGCAGACCTCTTTAAAATAAGTGAAAATGTTTGATGTCTGTGCAGGTGGGTGGACAGGCCAAAGACATCAAGATGGATCAAAAATTCATCAGAGGCATACAGGGGACTGGGAAGAAAGAAGACAAATTGGAGTTGTTGATGTTGTGGTGGCATGTGCAAATTAAGGTGTTAAATTGAAAGCTCTTTGTTTTGTTGTTTTCCTTGTCTCACTGTTCGGTGCCTAGTTGGTTTTAGCAGAAATTGTCATTTCCATTTATTCAACTCAATGGTCCAAAAATAAAAGACAAGGGAAGTCCTAACTTATACCTTATCTAAACAAGAAAACTGGAGGTGCAAAAACTGATTAACTGTCCATATATGTTTTTCTGTTTTATTTTTTAAAAAACTGTATTTGACAAACATCAGCAAAGATGCATTTTTAAAAAATGTCAACATTATTACTTAGTGTAAAGCTTGTTTTTGCCTCTTACACACTTGTATAAAAGTCTAAATGATCTGGGAGAGGGAACCAGAGTTTTTTTTTGTTTTTCCTTGAAAAGGTGCCTCCGTTTCTCTGAAAAAATGTGAAGATGACAGCTTTTCATCTATAGCTGGCTGTATAATTATGGGGAAGTAAATGATAGCGGTGCTGCTGCTATGCACATGAAAATCTCAGCAGTGCAGGTGTCATAAAAGCAGCCTGTTTGTTTACCAAGGTTTCTTCATTTATGTCCAATAAAAAATAAAACTATTTTGTTTTTCTGAAGCACATTTATGCAACCTTTTTATTTTGTGTGTGTGTGTGCAGGTGTGTGTCAGTGTCCATGTGTGTATAGTAAGCATGTCTGCACAGGAATGAATTCATCTAAAAATGAAGCTTACTACAGTGCATACCGTCTCATGCAGATCCGTTTGTATCTGCATGTATCTGCTTGTTTTGTTGTTTTTTGGTTTTTTCCTGTTGCTCAATGGGGCCAACCTCTGGCTCAGTGTGCCCTTTAAGCTGGTGCCAGGAGCTTTGAAACTAAATACACACCCGCATTGCAAACCAAACACTAACAAATATTTAAATCTTTGTGTGGATTCAGCATGTAAAGAAAACTGCTGCAAATTAATCTGAGTTATTTTGAGCATGTAACATTTAACCCAATAAAAAATGATAAGTTTGCATTTATGTAAAACAAACATTAAAAAGTGGTTGAAATGGTATGTGTAGTGTCTATTTGTCCCAAATCTTAAATTAAAAAAACTCAAAAGTGATCAAAACAAAAAGTGAATCCAACTCAAATATTCACCCGATGCACTGTGGATTCTGGTTTACGCAGCACAAAAGGATCAAAAAGTCAAAATGCAGTTCTTTGGTTATTTTATTTCATAGTTCAGGTTACAGACTTCACAAGATTCTCCTGCTCTGATTCCTGCACCTGTTCTCTGACTGACGACTAAAATGACTGGTGACTGATGAGACTGATTCCATAGACTGGTAAAAAACTTTGTGGCCACCCACCTGCATAATAAGCTACCTAAGACCCACCTATTTATACCGTGAAACACCCACATCCCAACTGAAATTAATTAACTAATTAAGTGAATTACTAACCAAAAAACTTATTCTAAATAACAAATTAAACAAAGATTCTAATGATAAATCAACTAGAAACTAAACAAAAAATAAGAATAAACTAAACAATTTAATTTCAAAGATTTAACTGAAAATGGAGAAATAGCTCATAGAGTATGCCACAAGTTTACATCAAAATCCTGAATACCATGTACCTTCTGCTCAACTCAAAGCAAACACACACAATGAGGCAGGATACAGTGCAAAGACAAGAAAACATTTTTCTCAACAAAGGTAATGGAAAGGGCTTTTATTTTGAAGAAGCAGAATTGTTCTTATAATGATTCTAAGAGTAAGAGAATAAATTGACTGTCAATTTTACTTTACATTTCACCAATTACTGTTTGTATTTTTCTGCAGCTACACCCAACAAGAACAATTTTTATGAAACCTTAAGTTCCCTCTGATAAATGAATCCCTGCCAAAGCTGTGGTTTATGGCTTACTTACTGTAAATGCTTGCTTATATGTATATACAGCAGAGGGGGAAATAAATTATTTACCAAAATGAACTACACTTATTGACTTACTTTTACCCCTGATTACATGTGAAAAAGACGTGAGAAGATTCATGTGAGACCTTGACTCCAAGTGGGGCATTGAGTCTCTAAAGAGCAGAAGGTAAACGTCTTGGTTTTTGAGACGGAAAGAGTTAGTTTGGATTTTTTTGTTATAATTAAGTTTCTGGGAAGTTACCATCAGTAATATTTCTCTTACTGTTAGAGAAATGTCATATCATGTGAGCTTTTTATCTTCCCTCAGACCCAGCTCGACATTCGGGAAGAATGTGGTACCTGTCACAGTCAGACGATGAGGATGCAGGGTGTCCGTCAGTTCCCAAAACCACACACACACACACACACACACACACACACACACACCCACACACACGCACGCACACATGTTTGTGTTGCCAACTTTGTGGGGACTTTCCATTGACTTCCATTCATTTCTACAGCCTAAACCTTACCTTTACCCTATCCATCACATACCTAACCCTAACCCTAACCAAAACTCAATACATACCTTAGCCCTAACTCTGACCCCTGACCCAAAAACAGGGTTTCCCCTTGTGGGGACCAGGCTCCGGTCCCCACAAGGAGCAATTGGTCCCCACAACGTAGTATATGTCAGGAAAATCGTCCCCACAAAGTATTACAAACAAACGCACACACACACACGCACACGCACACACACACACACACACACACACAAAGCCTTTGAAGTCACACACACCCAAAGGTGGACCCCTCCTGGGACTGCAGGAGAGTTAAATTATTATTAGTAATCAATTTATTGTAGGTCATATCAGCAACTTAAAACAGACCAAACTGAAAATGTTCATATTAGTGGAGTACAGTGTTATATTAGTAGATGCTAAGTTTCACGAGAGACCACTGGTATATTTAGTGCTGTTTTGTTAGGCCTCTGTTCCCACGTGAAATTATGGCGGCTGAATCTGTCGACTGCATCAGTCGGCCAGATAGGCTGCAACTTGTCAGCCCACTTTTGCTCTGCCAAAAATGGAGTAAAGCTTCAGATTTTGTAAATGTGCAACAGCAATGAAGATGATATTTCATATTCTTTCCAGGACTCAGAGTTGTTTGAATATTATCTGGTGGACTCAGGGGATCATCTGCCTCCAAATCAACTGATTAGGCAGATTGGTACAGCATATGTCTGAGTTGACTGTTTGCTTTCTGACAATCTGAGAATATATTTACATTCTTTACAACTTAATACCAATTGTTATCTAACTTTTATCGATGGGAATCTCACAGAACCAAACTTTGAAAAACACAAATTGGACCTTTAGGTTGCAGACTTGAGATGCTAAGACCCATAAATTAGAAAATTACATCTTGAACTCCCTAAAACGTGAGAACATGAAACATTTCTTTTGCTTGTTTCTCATGTACCTTATCTTCCCCATTGGTGATTCTTGCCAGTGACAGTCATAAAACCCACAAGACATTTTAGTTAGAGGCTGTTGTTTAGGCAAAGTGACTACTGGGATCCCTTCCCATTTTTACTTCTATTACTATTTATTGCTATTAATAACATAACGACTATGTAAAAAAATCTGACTGTATAACAAATCACATTTTTTCTCAACAGATGGCTGTCCATCTATCAGCCACAGCGTAGTGGTGGGGGGAGAATTTGAGTCCATAAGAATAGCAGAAAATCACAGGACAGCTTGGACAGCTTCCTGAATGCCAGAAATATGACACACAATCATTATCACTGACAGCTGCTGACAATTTAGAGTCAGCATTTTTTACTAACAAGTAATTGGGAGGTTGGAGGACACCTGGAGGGCTCCGCTATGTATATCAGGGTACAGCTTTGAGATTCATTCTTTTACCCGAAGGTGTTTCTATCTGTTTTAGCCTCATGTTGACACCAGGCGCTACTGTTCGGTTTCACCCTGAGAGAAAGGCTGCTGGGCAGAACAGTTTCTGAAACCTCTGTGCTGTGAGATGAATAATCATATATCATCACCAAACACACATCGTGTTGTAGAAGTACTCATGTCAACATAGATTGACCAGAACTACGAGAGCTTCACATTTCAACTCTCTCTTTTTGTTACAACAGACTAAAACAAAAGTGAGACTTCATTAGGTCTGTAGTTAAAAATGAAAGAAAACACAAAAAACCTCATATAGTTGGTTCATTAAAGGGTGTATCAGTTCAAGTAGTTAGCCTGCGGTCAGCTGCCTAACAGACATTTTGGCTGTCTGTTAGCTGGCTGTCTGTCTGTTAGTTAGCTGTCTGTTAGCTGTCTGTCTGTTAGCTAGCTGTCTGTTAGCTGTCTTTTAGCTAGCTGTCTTTTAGCTAGCTGTCTGTTAGTTAGCTGTCTTTTAGCTGGCTGTGTGTTAGCTAGTTGTCTGTTAGCTATCTGTCTGTTAGCTGGCTGTCTTTTAGCTAGCTGTCTGTTAGTTAGCTATCTGTTAGCCGTCTGTTAGCTGGCTGTCTGTTAGCTAGCTGTCTGTTAGCTAGCTGTTGTAGTGGACATTTGTACCTTGTAGCTGATGTGAAAGAACTAAATTACTTCATGATAAAAATTCTGGATAATTAAAGGAACTGACTGAAATGTACAGCTCCAGTTGTGGCTGTAAATATACACTTATAAAATCTATTACAGACTGACAAACACAATGACTGTATATCCTTACAACAGAGGATGTAGGTTTAGTGTTGACACCAGCTTTTATGAAGGTTATAAACATTTTAGCTGGAGTACAGTTTTCAACATAAAAAGGAAACTCCGGTGGGATTGATGGCTATCATCATTTACTGCAACTGTAAACAGAACAAAAGCTAAACATGTGCACAAAAAGTATCTGTCTACCCAAACAACAAATCTAAGTTGCATCCTGTCAGCTACAGCTCTTTGTTTCCTCCTATTTCTCCACATCACGTTACGCTCCCACCCTTTAAGTGGTTAACAGCCATCTAGCTGACTCTTAAATGGCCCGGATTGCCATTACTAAGGTTTTCTAGAGCCATCCCTTACCCTCTTAATGACAGCTGCTTCCTCCATTAATTCTCAATCAATAATGCAAAAAAACACTCAGAGCGAAGTCCATCCTGCCACAGCTTTATTTTCTAATGCTTTTCGAAAGCTAATGAGTCAGGCTAATTGGTCTGTCATCTTTGCCACTCAGGAGTTTACCAGAGGAAGTGGCTCCTTTTCTTACTGCTTTAAAGAGCATTAGAGAGCAACTGGTTTCCTCAAAGTGACCTGCAAAACTTCTGCCATGAAAAAGTCTTACAAAATATTTTGTCGGATATCTTTGTGATTATTTCTGGGAACAGTTTGGTTATAAGTTAACACAATGTACTGATTTCATTCCATCTTAGCGTAAGGGTAACTATTTTCATGACTAAAGATAATTTATACATAGTCATGTTTCTTTGATTTGGACTGACTGAACAGGAGAGAACTAGCATCCAAATAAAAATAATGGTTTCAGTTCAAGTCTTACACTTTAACAGGATTCTTCTCTGACAAGAAAATGACACTGAGTTTAAAAGCTGGTACAATTTAGGACGTTCAGGTTGTATTTGACTTGTTTAAGGCCTCTGAGCTCAGACCCAGAACTTATATTGCACCTTACTTGAATGCACTCTAGTTCCACTTTGGAAAAACACTCAGTCTACATGTATGAACAAATTCAGTGCAATCAAACAAGGGAAAATACAAAGTTTATTCCTGCAACTCTGACTATTTTTATGAACATCAACACCATTTGAACATTGAATTTTGGGTAGTTCAGGGGACCAAAACAATTCCTAATGGAATCCCGACTTTAATGTTGCATTGGAGTTGATAGATAAGATAATTACCTTCTCATGACACCAAGTCATAGGCCCAGACTGTTTTACTCTGGATGTTTTCATAAAAACAACTCAGAAAACATCTTGGCCAACTGTATTTTAAAAGTTATTAAAATGCTGAAGCAGTGTGCTATGACAGTAAATGACAATAAAGGAAACATCAAATGGCCCCTGGTGGTCATTTTTTACCTTTACCTTTTCTGGAATGAACTGTTACTGCCAACTCCTGTTCTGCATATTTTACTCATAATCTGTGGCAAAGATATGTGTTTATATCATTCCAGTAACCAAAACCTACCAGCAGGAGATCACTTCAGGTTGAACTGAGGTCATACTTTACAAGAATCACATGACTCAGTCAGGGATCAAAACCAAAATCATTGGGAACAGAGTGCAATATAACATTTTCAGAAAAAAAAACATAAAAATACAGCTGAATTGAATTCCACAAGAAATTGAGGCTTCTCAGAAATTATCATCATAATTCATGAACATACGTAAATAGTGTAAGAAGATGTCATGTTACAACAGTGGTTTGTTTGCAGGTTGAAGGAGGAGACAAGAAGGTTTTACATACGTACGAAATGAATTAGCAAATTGAGGGGAAAAGAGGATAGCCGTTGAAGGTTACTGAGTGCCCTAAAGAAGAAGTTGCTAGACTTTTTTTTAAATGCTGTATGGTTTCCTCTAAATCATTTTTAAATTGAGGTTTAAAAATCATTTTCAAATATTTACTTTTTTCAATCACAAAGTGCCATTTGGTTGTGGATGGGATGGGTTTTACATTTAGACTGGGCCGATCACATGGATCTGTTTTACAATGGAAATAGAATAATATATTTTATTGCACCAACCAGTTTTTGTACCGCTCAGTTGAATCTGCTGTAACTGCATACTGACTGCGAGGGCCAACGTTTGCAGCTCCCTGCAGTAACGTTGTAACTGTGGGGAAAAGGGACAGAAAGACCAGTAATATAGATAAAAATCTGATCTATTTATCTATTTTTTTATGAAGGTGTTTGACATAAAAAAAGAAATCTATTTTGTTTTTTTCTGGAGAATTGAACATATTGTGCAGCTGTTCAACAACATCTCATAGAGAAACAAGCATTTACTTCAGATGTGGCATAGGCAGACATTAACAGTATCATCTTCATGATCTATTATCATGCTTATACAATAATACCACTCAATACTGGTGACTTGGAGCCTATTTCATTATATTATTTCACCTCATTTAGCAAAGCAAACTATCGGGCGATTAGTTTATGGTCATTATAAATATATTTGGGAGCATAGCATTTATGAGAAATAAACTGTTCTTGCTGGTCGAAAATGCAATCACGGCATAATACATAAATTTCCTCTGTGGTTGCGTTCAGTCTGCCTCCCCACCCCTCAGTGGGCAGCATGAAGAAGGGCCTTCCCCTAATCCAATATGTTGTAAAAACATGTAGGCCGATGGATTATCTATATATCACACCACATGCATTACAGCTGCATGATTGGTGGCATGTAATAATCTCTATCATTTCAAACAAATAGCCTCCTGTTGGATCAATACATGGACAGACACAAGCAAGAGTAATGTTCTCCTCCATGGATTTTGTAATCAGGAAAAGGCCTGCGATTACCTGCTGCCTGCTATGTATTTTCCAGTGAAGACTAAGAACACAAGGTAACTAAATGTCTGCTGTATTGAATATGCTTTAAATAAATGCCCAAACGATGTGATTTGATGGAAGCAGAGTTTTCTAGAATTGGCAGAAGATTAATGACAAGCAGTGATGGGAAGCTTATGTGACTTGCATCTACAACACCTTAGCAAAAGACTATGGAGATACTGTATGAATATGAATACCATAGAACCACCTAAGTATGTGAGGAAATGTATCTATCAGTATTTTTTAAAGTTAACGTCAATGAAAATGGATTTTAGAAAAACCTTTTCCAGAAACAGAAAGGAAAACCTTGATAAAAACAAGAATTTGAATGTTTTTTCATGAAAATGTATTAGAACAGCAGAACAAGGAAGCTAAAAAATTTATAATTTACGAAACTAAAATGTTATCAATTATCAATTTAAAATTACACATTCAAGTTTAATCTAATTATTAAAATAACTTCTAGATTTTACAGATTAGGTAAAAATCAGACCTGAGTGAAACTGAATTCAACATTCCAATGAAAACCTTTTTTTTAGTTTATCTTTGTCGAAGATAAACTAGTTATAGTCGTTCATCTCTATATTATCTCACCAGCAGTAGATTGATGCTTTTTACATAAAAGAAATGTCTTTGTTTTAAAATCTTGTGTTCAAACCATGAAACCAGTGTATTTTTACTGAAGGTAATCATATTGTCAAAAGCTCATATCTAGTGTATATCTACCATACCTGAAGTTTAGCTTGAGCTGTTGATGATTAGATTCATTACGTTTCAGGATTATTCATTAGATTTTTTGCCTGCTGTTTTTGCTGTGGAAAGGCCTTAAGTCTCATTACTCATATAAGACTTCATCACTAAACAATCCACTGCTGCGTCGGGAAAACAAGCTTGGACAAAAACTGCAAGGAGTTGAGAAAAGAAAAAATAAAACTTTATTTTAAACCAGGAAAATCAACAATTTCTCGACTTGATCTCTGGTCACCTGTGTTTTAAAGGTAGGAGTATATTTATTTACAATTGATAAATGTTTTTATCGTGTCACCAGGCTGCTAAAGGGCTTCAGATTGAATAAACTCATGTCAGCCATCCCTAATGGCATTTTACAGCTGTATTTAGTTATGTTTTAAAGTTAAATTCTTACATGACATCTAATATGATGCACATTTTGTTTATGCCTCTGTTCTTCTCGTCGCATTAGCATGATTACTTTAGATGCCGTATAACATTTGTAGGGAAGTACGTGGGATGGTTGCAGAATTAGAAGTCGTGCCATTCCTAATTAGATCTGACTTCAGGGGTAGATTGCTTAAAAACGTTTAGAAATTACTCATTTCATCATGCCATGACTGATTACTCTGGAGATACTTTCAGCTGCTTGGTTGAGCGCAGATTGATGACCGTCTGTATTTACTTTAACCAAGATACAGGAGAGCCCTTTCTAAACTTTATTAACTCTAGTTAATAATGCATCTCCTCTTTATTTTGCAGCAGGTTTTTCCCAAGCATTCAGCAGCTGCACTGATAAAGAACTCTGCTATTTTACTGATGGTTATTGGTGACAATAAGTAAAAGCAATTAAGACAGAGATGCTCCGATTTCATCCACAGCTTCACTTTCCACTCCTTAGTCATAATTATAGTCTATTACTTTCACCAGTTATATATAATCACTTAAATTTAGTTGCAAATTCAACCTCACAATAATATGCATGAACCCTCAAACCAAACACCAGAGTTTTTTAATCTTATGTTTGTGTTACTTTTAGACTCATGTGTTCTTGCAGCAATAGTTAAAATCGCTGAAAAGTTTATACTTTCACACAAAAGAGAATAACTTTTTTGGGAGTAGAGGGTTTGTTTTAGAGCTGCGAAGATCTTTAAATTGATTTGAAATGCTGATCTCAACTAGAGTTAAATGTCTTCAGTGTAAAGGTTTGGCTTTTATTGCTCCAGTGCTTTTTTATTTCTGACTCTTTCTTTCCAATCAGGTTCTGGATTTTTCCAAATGTCTGGAAAGAAAAAACTTGAAAAACACAGATGAAAATTACTGGAATAAAAATAAGAATAATGAAAGCTCAGTGTCATGCAGATGAGTGACAGCTGTGCCCTAAGACATACATGAGGATTTTCATCAACACACCTACTCCTATAAGGCAAGTCAGACATATGAAGAGGAACAGTGATGGGAATCTAAAGAAAGGCAAACCTTCTGTTGTTGTGACAGCAGGAAAACATCAGAAACTTTTAAATTAAAATGAAATGTCAATTACAATATAATGAAAAAGGTTGCCGTCTTGGTGCGGCGGTAACACTGAGTGGGTGTCGGTAGCAGCGTTACACAGCTCAAGTCAAATCCCTCCTCCTCGACAGATGTGCTTCATTTCTGTTTAATTGAACTCTGCCTCGCTGTGATTGGTCCCCTGCTGTGTGTGAATGGGTACATAGAGGAAGAAATGCCATTCAAGAGTCTGGCTCAGACTCAGATTAAAGGTCCCATTATTGTCAAACGGCCTGCTGGTCATATCCCCAGGCACATTGCTCTGTGGAGGTCACCATGTTAATGGATACAAAACCAGACCATTTCTGTTAGCATGGATGCTACGAGACTGAAGGTTTTCTAACAGGAAGATGATGTACTAACAGATACATTCACTCACAAAATGATTTACAAAATTGTCATCCAGGCTAAAATACCAAAAAGGTGAAATTGTCAGAATAAATACATTTTTAAGCATTGCATTTAAACTACCTATTTAAAAAACAGAACAAGTATTTAAAAATAAATAAGTAATCAAATTACTGACTCTTCAGTGAAAGATTACACTTGCATATGAAGAAGACACTCTTAATCTAAAAACAACCATTTATTTAAATACAATGTGGCATCCATAAATGTTAACTCAATAACAAACAGACATATTGGTCTAATTTTGGACATATTGGATTGAAAACAAGGCTGGACACAGAAAAGTAAACAATGAAATTGATGGCATTGATTGAATTACTGGAATTTGCCTCAGGTGATGAAGGGGAAAAAGTCAAGATGAATTCCTTTGGGAAGGCTTAACCTGAATTAGAAAGAAAAAATTAGAGCCTCACCACTGACAAAATCACAAACGACTGAAAATATGAAATTACTTAAATTATTTATGCATTTTTCTATTAGTTAGATCCTCATTTATGTTTAATGTTTTATGGGTTGTTGTTTTTTCTGGTGTTGTTATTGTGTCTCTATGTGAAACTGTATTACATTTAATATAACTTCTTTTCAAAAGTTTCTTTGAAGGTAATTATTTACCTCTGATGGACTTTGATGAACTTTCCGTCCATCAAGGTCAAATGAAATGGTTGGTATTACAGGAATAAATAAGTGAATAATGGAGATGATCAAAGTCTGTTTTACTTTCAGTTTTATTTATAATAGCTCCTGTTCATTAAAATGAATGTAATCTTTAAAAAAAACACTTCCTTTTCACATCCAGCTATATTTAGAAATACTTACATCAGCACAATATAATGCAATCTGGGAGACAGATTTGAATTCACATCCAGTTTTCTTTCCTTAGGTACAATAAAATTCTGTCACATTCAGTTTTAATTGGTAAAAATGTCTCTACTGAAAACCAGGGCCACCCCTGGTTTGGACCTCATGTTTTCAATAAGTAATGATTTAGCATTTCAGAGAAACTGTGAAAGTTTCAGTTTTACAAGGAGATGTTTATTCAGGTCCAGATGGTTTTGATGACACTAATTAATTTCAAAGAAAGCAGTAGCAAATAAAGCAGAACATGCTTAACTATTTCCAAAGAAAAGCAGTAAAAGCTAAAAGCTTTGAGTCAGAAACAGGAATGTAACCACAGTTGTGAAACTAAACTGCTGGAATGCACACCAAACCAATTTTCTGTCAGATTCAATCATTTAGAATGAAATGAATGTAAAAAAAAAAAAAAGCTTCACTGAATCTTCAAATGTAGGTAAAAGTTTACAAAGTGGAGAAGGGTTTTTTCACCCTTAAGCAGACAATTTACATTGCGATCTGGCCAGAAAGTCTCAATGTATGAAACGTAATGAGCTTTACAGAATGGGGGATTCTGTAGATGACCCTTCGTGTCTTTCTGTCTGCACAAGGACTTAGCATCAACTTCTATCCATTTTTAATGTATTTCCACAGCCCAGACCCATATCAGTACAAGCCTAAACTCAATATAAACCTTACTAGTTAACTTAACCTCAAGCCCAAAAAGAGCAGCACTTTTCTAATGGAGCCCAAAGGAGCAGCTTTAACTTTTACCTTTTACTGATGTCAGTGTAACCCAACGCATTCCTCTGCACTGATGTGGAGCTTGTTGACCTGAAATAACCTCACTGCACAACTACAACAAACATGTCACTTGCATGGTTTGGCATGCATGCCTGACTGCCAAGCGCTAGTTGAATCATCACATAAAATGTGAACCCTGATTCTGTCCCTTCACAGGGTGCCCAGACAATAATGAACCTTCTGTGATAAAAGTTAATCACCAGGCCTGCCTACCCCAATGTGGTTTTTCCATTTTTTTGCAGTCAGGCAGCTCCTCCCCCTCCCCGTTCTGCTAATCTCTACAAACATTTCAGGTAAGGCTGACTGGTATGAGTGATCAAGCCAAAGTGCCTAAGAGGCCATTAATAGTTTATAAGGCCAAGGCTGATGAAAGACAGGCAGGAGGAGAGGACCAGGGAAGCTAATTAAATCAGTGTCAGGGGGTCGCTGGTGTCTTCAGCTGGCATGGTGGGCCGTAAAGATTACCATTATCACTCTCATTACCTGGGGTGATTGTTTGGAGGTGCAGGGTTGGAGGGGGAAATGCATCAGATTGGGATGTTGTCCCATAATGCAAGCCTCTGACAATTTCTATTATCAAAATGCTACAGAGCAGGAAGTATGAAATTTTATTTCACAATAATGCTCATCCACACTTTATTATATACGTTTTATAGTGCATTGTTTAGAAATTGATTGATTCATTAAATTGACATTTTAGCTAGAAAAGCAAAGAAGTTGAACAAGCTTTAAATAGTTGGAACTTCAGAACAAATATGTTACAAGACATATTTTCTACAGAAATCTCATCTTCTTTTGTTTTTTCATATACATCATAGTTATTGCAAAAGAAATACTTCTGTCTTTGGAGAGTGAAGCAGAAATAAGCTGAATAACTTCTTCAGATGTCACACAAACTTATAACAATGCCATATGTAAGGTAAAAAAAAATGTTATTAAGTTTGAAAATAAATGTGCAAGTCGCATAGCATAAGACCACAAATGTGCTTCGCTCCTTTGGAATCCCACTGCTCACCTCCTGTTTGTCCAGCAAGATAATAACAGCAATGACCTTGTTCCCATCGCAATCTGCTGTTCATTATTGGATACTGGTTCGGACTGGGTCTATAACCCCCCCAAAACCCCCATCTATGCTTCCTTTCAGCTCCTGCCATGGACCTGGGTTCTGGCAGCCTGGGTGGTTTGACACAGCCAGCCGCGACTGGGTCGGGTTTATAAATATGCGCTAATGAGCGAGCGGCTGATTGTGCTGTGGCACGCTTACCCATTTCCTGTAATCACCATGGAGACGCCGTGTGTGGAGGCGGCTCTGCTTAATGCAGCAGTTGCATATGGAAGAGCATATATCTAGTCAAAGTATAAAGTATGCTGCATGTTTAAAATTAATACCTGGCAATGAAGAGGCATCAGAAGCAGAGACGAGCTAATTTATGACGTTTTTTTTGTCCGTTTTGGTAGAAATATATTTTATAAAACAAACAAACAAAAAAAAACAATGAATGAAAGTCAAAGCTAAGGGTGTATGTCAATTTTTGTTTTGGATAAAAAACAGTTAATTCGTGCTAAAGCTTCTAATACGTGATTTGGAAATTTGAAGTTCTATGTTTAAAAAACAGCATAAATCCATTATTCCAATCTCAAATTAATACAAAATTCATACCAATTATTAGTGTATGTAAACATCTGACCCATACTGTGTGTCTCTGCAGCGCTGTCACTAAACAAATACATCTGGTATAAATGAAATGAAAACATCTCTGTAATCTCCAAAGTCTTAATGAATAATTTTAATGTTTGTGGTATAACAGTCAGTAAACACAGGCTGGAGAAAAAACAATCAACAACGACTAGAAATCCCATTTAATCTCATTTGCTGTTGCCCAAATCCTGCTGTGAGAATGTGTAGTAAGTAAGCTCTGATAAATAAATGGATTTAATGATTCACCAGCTTCAGTAGTTGAGCTTTATCTCACTTAATGACCAATTCTAAAATGTGTCTAAAACTAGGCTTCTTGACTTTTGGTTCCTGCTGTGTGTAAATGAAGTCTGATGCTGATCTTTCCTGCATTTCTGCAGCAGTGTGTAGCTTTTCTCTTTTGGTCCAGCAGTTTTGCTTCTATAAGGCCTGTTTTTATTTTTTAATCTAAGCTTTATGGATAATTTCATTCCCACATGTCCAGACAGCTTATCTAACACAATAAATATATTTCAAAAACAGTTTTTTGTTTTGTTGTGTTTGTCTGAAATGTGTTCTGAATTTTAATGAAGTCATCACCAGAAGAAGATAGGTGTGTCCGTGTTATTAACTCCAAATTGGCTTAATTTATGCTGGACATCAATGAATGTATTCATCGCTATAAAGGTGGTGAAAGATTTAGATGCTGATTTTCTCTAAGAATGTCTTGGTTTTCTGTTCATGGGCGTTTGAGGGATGGAACATGAAGATCGAGCTGAGCTAAAAACTACAACTTTTGATTTCCTTTTGATTTTTATTCTAGCCCCATTCAGTCAGAGGCCACATTGGGTCACGTCCAGAGGAGCCACGTTGTGATGACTTCCTGAAAGCGGAGTTTCAGAAACAGCAGGACTTTTTAGAGACAAAGGTCCAACTTTAAGGCATTAGATTACAAAGTCAAATAGCATTTTCTAACAACTGAAGTTAATATAGTTACTTTACCGTGTTATAAAATGGCACTATGTGTAATTCTGCCCCTCTTCCCTTCTATGCAGTTTACAAACAACATTTTATCACCAACTGCAGAAATTAGTTTGATTTCTTCAGCCATTCATGATTCCATGTCAATCAGCTGTGACAAAAATCCACCAGTTTTCAGCTACACCAAGCTGCTTGGTGATTAGCTAGTAGGAAAGTTGAGAAGCTGTTGTATTTTTAATTAATACACAGTGCCTAAAATGTAACAGGTTATGCTCAAATTTGTGCTGTTGGGGGTGAAAGTTGTTACTCTGGGAAGAAAATTCAGTGATGTTCAGGATCACTGAGCCAAAAGGAAGATGGGATTGGGATTATTTAATATCGTCAAAGCTTCTCAAAACCAGAGACAGAAGATTTACTTTTATTAGACAGGCATCATTTCCCTTCCTATTGTTTGTTTGTGTTCTTAAGATGAAATGTGATTTTCATCCAAGCATCCCCAGACCATGACTGCTTCTGAAGAGTCAACTTTAGTGTTTTTTTTTTTATTGTCCTGTGTAGCTTTAATTCATGTCAATCCAATTTCCTTCACCAAATTTCTCGGAGATTGATTATAAACATTCAGTTTTGTTCTTGTCCATTTCTTTTGTTGTGTATTTCATAATTCCACCTCCTATTGTTTTGTTTTCTGTTTCCTGGTCACCCTGCGTGTTTTATTTGTTTGTGCTTGCTCTAAAATGTAGCTGAAGCAGCCGGACACAACCCACATCATTTGTCACACTCCTTCACAAAGGAGTTATATAATCATCTCCATTGTCTCCAATGACAGTGCTCTTTTTGGGGACCATAATTTCTGCCAATCAGACAGTTGCAACATCTTATTAAGGTCTGGGAGCACTCTCTTTTAATTCAATTCAGATCCATTAAGTTTTGATTATATCACCAAATTGAACAAAACGGCCATAAGGGAACTAAACAAAGCAAAGTATAATTTCAAATAGTGCCAAATTTTCCTGTGTCATTACTAAATGTCTACCATCACATTAGCCCTGTGTGAGAGTGTAATTGCCGATATGCAGACCAGTTCATGAAAGGGTTAGCCAGGCTTTACTGGACTTTTCTGTTGTGGAAAAGCTTGCATCAGCCTGGTTCCTCTGCCAGATCGTAGCGTCAGACTTCTTAATCCTCTCTGAACTCTGAGAACTCAGAAGATTCATCGAATTCTGATCATCGTCTCTTTTTGTTCCAGTGTTGTGGCCTGCCTTCCTCTCCTGACCCAAACACACTGCATGCTCTACAATGTGTAGAGAATTTATGAGACTCTACTTACATACAGTCTCATAAAGAGCTTGATTTTTACTCTCTGCTGTAGAAAAAAATGATTCCATCAAGACACAATACTTTGTTTCTGTGTTTGAATTTCAGTTTTTAGTGGGTCAGATTTAAGAACAATGTTCTATCTTATATTCAACAGTTAGCAATCACTGATAACATTTCTATTTTTGTCACTGTGCACTTGCACACAAAGGTTAATTTATTAGCCAGTGGCTGTAAACTGTAGCACTCATTTGGAACAGAAGTTGAAGAAAGTCGTTTTTCAAACTTTAATTATCCTAAGCAGCTTGATTAAAACAGACACAAAAAGAGGTACTTTTTTATGCATTGCAAGACGTTTGGAAAATTCTTGCACAGTAGAAGCATATTATCCATTGATTCCACTTTGTTTTATTACGCCAAATCTTGTGAAAATTGCGCAATACTTGTGCAACATGTACACTAGTTGTGTATTTGCGATCTCAGACAGTTTCTCTGAGTTTCTGGATTTGTTTCTTTATGAGCTTGGCCATCAGGTTTTGCTCTCATTGCTGTTAATGTTTCTGCTTGTGCTGAACTGTTCTCCTGCCAGGGCATTGTAATGGAAAAACAGACCGCCCAGACCCTGGGATGTCCAAGTATTTTATGTGTGTGAGAGTGTGTGTCAACACATGTCAGCAAGTGTGAGATGCGAGGGAGTTTATTTCAGTGTATTCTTGTGTCAGCATTTATGGGGGTGTATGCACTTATTAAAGTGTCTGTTTGTGTTTGTATGTGGACCAGAGAGGCAATTGAAATTTAAGAAGAGAACTGCGGTCACATTTATAGCTTATAGGTGCATCTCTGAGAGCACATAAATTAATACACAGTGCCTTGCAAAAATATTTATAACTATTAAAAGTTTTTATTTATTTATTTTTTAAACATTATTTAATGTTGAAACTATTAAATCACTGTATTAAAACATTTTTGGGGGCCAGAAAACCTTCCTACAAAGTGAAATTCTCCTTGTTTTTCCACCCTTGTAAAAATATCAAGTTTGTGGATTTGATGACTTGCAGCTTCATACTCTGATGATTCTCCTACCTGAGTTGATGAATTTTGCATCTCCTCCAGAACTATCATTGCTTCCCTGATTAATGCTCTCCTTACTGAGCCTGAGATGTTTGAGATGTGGAAATATGATCTAACCCTGCTGCAGTGGACACACTTCGTTCATATTTCTTGATTATAATTTTTTCCAGACATTGTTTACTTCTGGTCTGGCTTCTTTTGGTGCAGAATTATGACGCATGTCTCACCAATGCCAATGACATAAAGATCAGATTAAATTAAATCACACTGCTAATACTTTGAAAACAATTAGTCACGTATTTTACATATGAAGAAGCTCAAATCAGATTTTTTTTGGATGGTGGGATGATTGTAATCGGGCTGTTCAGACTCCTGTGAAAAAGTCGGACATGGGTTGAAATGTGTAAAAAAAAGTCTGACTTGGGTTGTTCACCTCCTGTGTGAATGTAGCCTTAGAGTAAATTGTCTCAATACAAATGTATGCTACACTTCGCCTATTTTTATTTATGTAATATGTTTTTTTTTCCTCTTCACATTTATGTGCTACTTTGTATCTGTCTGACCAGAAAACCCTAATAAGAAACATGGATGTTTCCGGTTATTGCATTACAGAATGTGAAAAATCTACGAGGAATATGCATATCTTTGCAAGGCCATGTACTTACGCAGCTGTCTGATAGCATGCATACATATGCACTTTCCTCCATCTGTTTGTGCACACATTTCAGTAATGTATGTGAAACGTCGGATGGGTGGAGGGGGCGTTTGGGAGTGGGCTGAAGGTTTTAAGGCATGACAGTTCTCCCACATCTGCAGATCCACTCCCACATTCAGGGAATTCTTTAAGAAACGGACACTATTTGTCTGGTCTGACTGGAGGTGGGTGGTTCAGGAGAACTTTGTCTTCAAGATTGTGTGTATTTTTTGCCGCCGATACACAGGACAGAGGAAATGAGTTTCATTGCAGAGAGACAAGAGCAACAGCGATAGGGGCGGAGGCAGGAGGGGGGTCAGGCTGGTTTTCATTTAGCCCTCTTTATGAGTCAGGACAAAGCTAGCCAGGTCAGAGAGGAGCTGCGAGCAAAGAGAAGAGGGAGTTCACTTGTCTGGTTGATGTATGACAAATGCACATAGGAGATACACACAGTCAGGGAATTGGATTCTTCCCTCCTCAGCAATGGCTTTTTTTGCTGCCTTTTCGGTCCTCCCTCCAGGCAATGAGGTTATAGATTTGGACAGGTGTGAATACTGATGATGAATAGTAATGTTTGTTAGCTAGAACGGGGGGCTAAGATGGATGGAGAGAGCACCGACTCTTAGGTTATAAAGGTTTGGACGCAGCTCCGAGAGTTTATGAGACATTATCCGGTGTAAACAGGGGAAAAAAAGCAAACATATTGTGAGTGTTATAGTGAGGAGATATAATGTTATGCTCATGTTATGGAAAAATGTAAACACAGATAGTGTACATGTGAAAACCATCAAAAGACAACATTTTGGTTAGAAACAGAGGAAGCGTATTGTAAATGAACATATGAGATACATTCAAAAAGACATTAGACGTGAACTCTGGTTTGTAAACAAGAGCACAACATTTTACACTTTAGCTCCGTTATTTGGGCTGTTTTTGGAAAGAAATCTTTAGCAAAGTAAATAAACCCTTAGAGTGATAGAATGCTTATCCCAACTCAGACTGACCCGACATTTTTACACGGTAACACTTTATTTGAAGGGGTGTGCATAAGACTGACATGACACTGTCATAAACATGACATAACACCTGTCATGAACATAAAGAAGTCTTTATGAATGTTTATGACAGTTGTCATGAAGTGTCATTCGGTAAATAATGACACTTTTAATGAAAGAAATGCTCTAAAAGTTGCATTGAAAGTCTATTAAAAGTACCAACTTTGCATTAAAAGTGTCATTATTTAGCGAATGACACTTCATGACAACTGTCATAAACATTCATAAAGACTTCTTTATGTTTATGACAGGTGTTATGTCATGTTTATGACAGTGTCATGTCAATCTTATGCACACCCCTTCAAATAAAATGTTACAGATTATATCATTAAAACACATTAATCTTCATCACGTCCAATATGCATATATTGTTATGTTGCTGTTTTATTTTAAGTATCTTGGTATTTTAAAGTTACATTGGCCAAGATTGATTCATTTTGACAATAAAAAATTCCAAACAGTTTTACCACCTGGAAAAGTAACGTGCCACTGCGATTACACAAATGAAAGCGATGTTAACATTTAACATTTAGCTAAAATGTTAAATGTTAGCTAAAAATGGACTGAAGAGTCACAGTGGACCAGGCAGATTGATACAGTGGGAAGCTGCAGTGAAACTTTAGTTTGTTTACATGGAAGCTGCTCAGCTTGGGAAAAAGTATCAAATATGAAATCTTTTCTGACAGTGCAAATGAAAAATATAAATAACATAAAGTAAGAGCACCTAGTTAATGAGTTTTAATAATCTGTCTCTATGCTAGTAGTGGATAATATTTACTCAAATGTCAGATTAAGATGTATATTCATTGTAAAGACACCGATATGGGGAGTGGTGAAAAGTAACTCAAACCCACTTGCTAGCATCCTGTGATAGTCTTGAAGTAAAAGATTGATATCAAACAATTTTCCAGGGAGCTAAAACCCGCCACATTCGTGTGTGGCCAAAACCTCTCTAAGCTCACCTCCCCCAACAACACCTTATCACAAATCACAGAACTAACCTCTCAGTACGTCTGCGGATGATGCATAATCTCTTCCATGCTCTCTGCTTTGCAAAGCCGCGTCTCTACAGCAGCTTAAGACTGAAAAACAAACACCGAGTCAAAGGGAGGCTTGAAAGGTGAGATTTAGAGCGCAGGGTTTCACTTGGTTGCACCTTACAGTTTTTTCATTCACAGCCCCTGACAAAAAAATATGGAATCACTACTTTTGGAAGATGTTCAGTTGTCGCACACAAAAAGAAAGAAAAAAGTATCAAACATCATTGTCTAGATGTAGTTTAGCATTTGGGAGAGGCACAGGAACCAGAGATGATGCTGACTGTATAGATGCCTTTCTGGATGCCATTAAGCGCGCCCACCACCAACACTGTAAGTGCGGGTCATTAGACTGTTATAAGTGAGAGTGTGTAAGGACAGTGAAACGGGGGCCTGTACCGCCATGAGTCTGTGAATATTGAAAATGCTTGCAGTGCCCTGGTGACGCCTCTGCATCCCTGCATCAATGTTGGTGTGATGGAGCGGGCAGAGGGAGGGTCTGGGGATGGTTTATCACATTTTCTGGATGTGGTACCATTTAGATGTTTCGCTTTTACAAGCTAGCCATTTTCTTTTCTGAGAGGGCATTTTGACTATTTTGTCAGAGGCCTTGTATATTCACTTTCATAACAGAGATTTAATCTTTTCCAGTCTTTCACCTGACAGCTCTTGTGTTGTTATCTTCATTCTAGTAAATTGCCCATGAGAAACAACTTAAGACTCACTTGCATGACTGGGCATGTACAAGTATTTCTTACAAATGTAATTTCAGGCAGATTTTATCATTTTCCCCTCAGCATTGAGTAGTTTCATAATTTCATTCTGTTGGATTCACTCCTCCCATTCCACTAGGGGGCTCTATAGTTGCTTTGTATTGGTGCGTGAATTAATGTGTAGAAGAAGAAGACGAACGGCGGTCAAGTAATGTACTTAGGCTGCCTTCCTTAAACTTACAAGCCGAACCTGCCATAAAATCACATCTTACTAATGTTCATGAGTGTTGCCCAAAGTGGTGAGTTATATTAATGCTGTAGCTGTAGAAGATAAGTATTTGTTATCTGTTTTAAGAGTGCGCTTGGTGTTTGCTAGAGCTAATTAGCCAAATGCTAGCTGTTGTTTGCTGCACTGTGATATTTGAATGGCGATGTTTATTATATTACGAAGTAGTTCTAAAAGTAAACTTTGCTTTATAACCGGCTAGTCAAGTCAAGCCAAGCTCCTAAAGCTATGTTTAAGTTTGTGTTTAATATTGCAATACTAAGTATTGACATTTTGTTTGTCTTTTTATTTTATTTTTTTAAACTTTATTTACAATTTAACCGGCATGTCCGTGTAAAGACACTCGGTAATTAAATTAACAACTACTACAACAATAACGGCTACCTTATGTTCTTTGTAACACATTCCCTCCACTCACCTCACAAAGAGGCATGACAATGGCTGAAGCTATATTATTAAATGTTTTGCTGTATATATTAAAATTTCAGCTAGTTAATGAAACAGTGTGGTGTTATATTGTCATTTATTGTTTTTATGATGAAGTAACAACTGACTGAAAATCCTCCAGGAGTGGAGGGAAGATGCCGGTGGTTGGAGATGTTTCTAAAATTGTTAGTTAATTATAAGTGTTTGACATATTGAAATGTACTGCCTGTGATTACCCAGTGAACATTAGGACAGATATTATTCAACTGTCAAAACTTCACAACATTAGGTTTTGCATTGTCAGTCATCTGCTTCATTCATGCAGCAGCTTCAATTATTTCTGATCTCCCATATGGAATAAATCTACATATTATTATTTTCATTAAATCTGGTCATTATGACTTTTATTAATTCTGAAATTCTCGTATCAGATATATATCATGGTTGGTCAAAATGAGTGGTAGAAATAAAATGTTTAATTCTATTTTGCTTTTAAAATTCAAACATCCAATTTGTTGATCTTTGTTTTTAACATATTACTTTTATTTAATTTAAAAAAAATATTATTCTAAGAGACAACAAAAATATTTGAAAGAAAATAAAAAGTGTAACAGAAATGTGTTTTTATTTTATTTAAATACTACATGATGATGCTAAACACAACGAGATTTAGTATCTGGGGATACAAGAAACGATGCTATAAAAACAGCAAAATGAATAACAAACATAACTGGTATAATGTTACAAATGACCTCATACAAAACATATGTCAGCTGTAGTTTATTAGTGCTGGCAGAATTCAATTAGCAGACCTCCATCTTGGCCCCCCTAATTTAAACCACACAGGGTCAGACCGGGGCGCGCTCTGTTTGTCTCCTGCTGAACTACGTCTTCTGACTGCGTTGCCATCATGTTTCTTGCCACCAAGCCGTCCCAAACCCCCACTACCAGTTTGTAACCTTTGTCCTCCAACACTGGAGCTGGCCAACATCTGGCTGAAGGCATCAGTTCTACCGCTGACTGTGAACTGAAGGAAAGGAGTAGAGCTGGTGGGTGGTGGTGTTGGTCCATATAATTCATACCTCAGCAGAAAAAAACATTGGCTTTGAAGCTGGCATTCAAAGAGCTGGCGCTGTTTGTCCGTGACGGGTGGCGGCTACTCAGAGAGGGTCAGGAACTGTTGACACATCCCAAAAATGTATGGGAAGAACAGAAACTTTTACACCATATTTATTTTTATACAAGCTCTGCCTTCATCTTCTTACTCTTGCTCTTTTTGACTGACTAAAATCTCACAAAGGGTATCATGGTTTAATGCAAAAGCTATATCCTCCACATTTAAGTCATCGTCACGTTTGCATTGAGGAAATATTTGCATAGATTCTGATGCTTATTTACACAGGAAATGGAAAAAAGGAAGAAGTGCAACACAAAGGATTTTTTGTGCAGAAATACAATGGTACATGTAATCCATTTCCAGAAAGAGTTAGTCTGTTTTAAAAGTAAAGTGGTATAAAATGAAGAGGTATTATAGAAGATTAACTATTTTAGAATTATTTTTTCACCGTCTGACTGTATCTGATTGATCAGGCTTCTGAATACTATGACACTAACATGACTGAAGGCTGTTTTAGACAGCAGGAGTCTCATTTGGAACAATAAACTCTATAGAGTAACCATAACCATTAGCAACAGTGATTAACTAATCTCAATTTATGGCAAAAGAAAAGGCTCAGAAAGTCATCTACCAGAGATATGATATTAGAAGTTCTTATTTTTAACAAAATAAAACACCAGCAATCCTAAACTATGCTTTGTAAACTTTCTGAACTCCAGCATGGTCTGGCTTGTGGTTAGCTTTACCTGCCTTTTCCCAACTGACCTGGATTTATATTTAATCAAGATGCTAAGTGAGTCATCAACTGATTGTAACTTTAACCTTAAACCTTAAAGAACTGTTTCACAATTTTTTGGTTCACTGCTACGTAATACAGCAAGAAAAGCTGAACAGATCTGCTGTGAAGCATGAACAAAATAAGTGATTAAAAAAGAGAATTTGGTGTCATGCTGGGTATTTTTTAGCATGAATAAATCTATTCAGTCAGAATTCAGAAGTGACAAATTCTTTATCTCTTGATGTTAAAAGTAATGTTTAGCTATGAAGCCTCTTTCTTCCATAATTATCAAAGCGTGTCACAAATAAAATAAAATGACAGCACTATAAAAGACATAAAGTAACAAACATTGAAAACAACTAAAACAGCAGAAAATCCTTTTTTCTCTAATAGCTTTTCTGGAGAAAAGAGATGTCAGAATGCTGAAAGAAACTGTCCATGTGCAAACAAACCTCACACTGATAGAGCTTCTATCTGCTGAAACAAAGGCTCCTCCTGCAGAAGCTTTTCAGAAACTCAAGCTGATATATGAATTAAAACAAAAATATGTTGATAGCTTCTTTATGACATGAGACGTTTCTTGATGGATGAGTATTTGGTCCATTAACTGCCTCTGGAGTTGTAGTGCAGGTAAGCTGCTGTCGAGCGTTGTTAGGCTGTGCACAGCAACTAAAATATTTTGATAGGGCAGCACTTGCTTTTGTCAGCACTGTGGAGACTGTGGCTACTGAATGACAAACACAGGAACACGGTCAGCTGTTTTCCCCTTTGTACCTCCACTTCTCAAACACTCACAAAACAGGGGCATTTGTTCGGCATTTGGATCGACTTAAGGAGATCTTTCTGTTAAAATATCAGAATGTTTAAAAATATAAGAATAAGAGCAGGAGAAATGCTTTAAAATGTTCAATAGTATTTATTTTTTTAAAAACTAAATCCACACATTTATTGCCTTTTGGAAGACGATACTAAGATCATAGACAGATGTATAAAGTCAAATGCAAACAATTAGGATGTCAGCTTTGCTCTTTTAAACTTTAGAAATGTAGCTTTATGCGTTTCTGACTGCTGAAGTGAAATTGAACAATATGGTAAAACCTTCTCAAGGTCTTCAGAAAGAAAATTCAGTCTACTATGGGTTTTAGTTTAGGCATTTTTAGTGTAGTGTGTCATGACTTTTTTCCAATCTAGAAAATTTATTTTTGTTGATATACTTAGTTAATGATCAATTTTAATTGGAACAAATCAATTTCTTGACCGCTGGAGAAAGACACCAGCCCCCTTACAACCCTGCAAGGATTAGCATGTTCAGATAATAGAAGGATGGATGGAAATCACATTGTTTTGGAGAAATAAAACATGAGATTAGACACAGATATTCAAGAATCTCTTAATGAAGAACTGAATATTTGATGAAGTTTCCGTATTTTTTCACTCTTGATTGATTACTTCATAAATAATGAAGAACATCCCCAAAAAATGAATCAACATATTGTTCAAAAAGATGCTTTGTTTGATTACAGGAACAGTCTACAGAGGTTCTTCAGGACGTTATTATTTAGATTATATGCCAGATGTCTCATGGATAGATGGACAGAAACGTTTTCTGCAGTAATGAGTTGATCTTGTCTGATGTGGTGATGAAAACACTGATCCAGTAATCAGACTTCCCGATTAACCGACGGGACGTATCTGATCCTCACCTGTGTTCCTAAGATCTTAACCTCGGGAACAAACAGCTGGAATGAGCTTCCTCTGTCAGGTGGCCAAGCTCCGGCCTGGGGATAAGGGGAGGATTGTTGTCATCCAGAGGGAGCCGCTCCCCCTCTGCTTCATCTGGGTTTTCCTCCTGTAATCCCCTCACCCTGACCTCCGATACGTGGAAGACGACACATGAACGGATGAAGGGATAGATGGGTGAATAGAAATACATTCTATTCTATATACATATATATATATATATATATATATAGAGAGAGAGAGAGAGAGAGAAAGAAATCAACAGTTTAGCAAACAAAAACCAAAAAAAACAAAAAAACTGGAGGTTATTCATATATATTATATATTGCAGATTTTGGTGATTTATTGATAGAATAAAATGTATTGTATCAGAGGAAGAGTTGTGGGCTTCACTGCTGAAACATAAATGTTCTAATCTGTATTGAATCAGCCAGCTTTGCCTTCATCAAATCTTAACTTCAACTTCTTAAAAATTAAAGACTCCCACCAGTTTGGCATACAAACACAACAACCGACAGTGCATGCTTACGTGCAAATTTTTTATTTAATCAAAAGCAGGGCATGTATTTTTATCTTCAGTGTGTTACAGTCCTCCGAAATGAAATCCAAATTGGTTGAGTGGTTGTGGGTAGAAATTCTTATTTTGCATGTTTTCCACTTTTTTCTACATGAGTGAAGCACTTCGATGCAGTGGAAACTGCTCTGCCAAAAGCAAGTGGAAATCCTTATTCCGTAGAGGAGAAACAGATAGATGAGGGAGTTTTTTACAACATGTCTGAGGTCACAAGTTCAAATTCTTACAACAGCCAATCCGTCCATAAACAGTCATGAAGTATCTCAGAGCCCGGCTTAAAGTCCTCCCCGGGAGTCCCTCTGGATAAGACTGTCAGCCAAACACCTCAGATGTAAAATTCTGTGTCTTGTTAGCCGACAGCTTAACGATGGCATTTGTCTCCACCAGCTCCTCAGCTGTGCATCCCATATTTACAGTCGCTCTCTGCTCCTTTTTTTCCCTTCTCCTGCACGTAAACACTCTGCTGCAGCAGCTGCAGGAGCCGGTTGTCATGAATGGTGCTTTCCATCTGCGTCTCCCTTGATGAGGAAGGGACCAAGTAAGCAGGAGTGAAAGCGTGAAAGCATAATGGCTTTCAGTGGTACCATATGCTTTCCATATTCACATGTAGTATCAACACCATGTTGTTTTAATTTCAAACAGCCTATTATGTAACAACAGCATGAAAAAGATGATCCATGAAGCAACCCCTGACTCCTCTCATGTCTTAAGCGAAGAAGACTGTTTTCACATTCCACTTACTGTAGGAGCACTGAGCAGCCAGCGCAGGGGGGAAGACGGTTTAAGCTCCATGTTTACATAGTTTGTCTTGAAGAGAAATGCAGACTTTTAGATGTATACCTTATATGTGCTTATGTGGTGTTTGTTCTAACTTATGTAATTTGTCAAGTACTGTGACATAACTTTAATTTTCAAAATGAAGATGAAATCCGTTGCCAAATGTGTGCAGCACATCATTTATAAAAGCTTGAACATTACACCCACATGTCACTGTGGAACATTTCATTCTGTTTCATCCCTGATTGTATGAAAGAGAGAATGAAATTACCTACTGCACGAGAATATCAAGAGAAATTCCTGCTTCTGATCCTGTTTTTTGGAAAGGTAAATGCATTCAAGGCGTTCTGAACTTTAGAATCAGGACAGTAGCCTTGTTATATAAACACAGCCTAAATAACAGCTTCCCCACAGCTCGACATGCGTCTTAGAGAAATGCTACCATATGTCAAAGTGGTGCCTATGATTAAAAGTGATTGTATGAATTACTGGTTTGTTGTTTTTAAAAAAAGACACCTGTGCAGTTATGACATCATAAACTAGTTGTGTCCAGTTCCAGTCCTCAGAGTCTCGTGTTTTGTATTTAATAGACGTGTCTGTGCTCCAACACACCTGATGAAAATAGCAGATTATATCTGCTCACCATGTCATCAGGGTCTGCAGAGGCTTTGTAATGAACCAGGTGTTCTTTGATTTAGTTGTGTTGAACCAGGGAAACGTCTAAAACATGTGGAGGAAAGGCCCTTAGGAAGCAGAATAAGACACCACTTTTATAAACTCAACCTGCATCTATCTATCCACAGGCTGCAGCATCTAAGTGGTGCAAACAATGGTGAGTGGCAAGAACAAATAATTTACCAGAAATGTACAGTGTTAGAAGTGTTAGCTTTAACTAAAACATAGATGTAAACTGCAACAAAAGACAAAAGAACCAGATTTTAAAGTATTTGGTCTTGTTAAAGTTTTCTTTGAGACAGATTGAAGTATACTAAGGGAGAGACAAGCAGTACAGCGAGGAAGAAGCAGAATATGTCTATATTAATCCTTGGGGAAGATTTGGGGCCAAATATTAAAGATGAGTTTAGTTAAGAATAGATTTTACCAATAACAAGCAACAGGATGTGAAGTCGTGGAATAGATGGCAGCATTAGCATGGCCACCAATAACTGGCTGCATTCTGTGTCCCTGTCTCATCTACTGGCATCAGGCTCCGTGTGCAGGAGACTTTGTCTTCCAGCGAAGCCAGTGTCATGTGACCAAGGTCACCAAAATACCATGCAGGTTGAGAGTTTGATTATTTCTAAGTCATATCAGTAAGTGACGTGACTTACAGGTGCTGGTCATAAAATTAGAATATTGTGATAAAGTTCATTATTTTCCATAATGTCATGATAAAAATTAAATTGTCATATATTTTAGATTCATTGCACACCAACTGAAATATTTCAGGTCTTTTATTGTTTTAATTTTGATGATTTTGGCAAACAGCTCATGAAAACCCAAAATCCCTGTCTCAAAAAATTAGAATATTATGAAAAGGTTCTCTGAACGAGCAATAAAAATAATCATCTGAATCAACAAAGTAACTCTAAACACCTGAAAAAGATTCCTGAGGCCTTTAAAAACTCCCAGCCTGGTTCATTACTCAAAACCACAATCATGGGTCAGATTGCTGACCTGACTGCTGTCCAGAAGGCCATCACTGACATCCTCAAGCAAGAGGGTGAGAAACGGAAAGAAATTTCTGAACGAATCGGCTGTTTGCAGAGTGTTATATCAAGGCACCTCAGTGGGAAGTCAGTAGGAAGGAAAAAGTGTGGCAGAAAACGCTGCACAACGAGAAGAGGTGACCGGACCCTGAGGAAGATTGTGGAGAAGGGCCGATTCCAGACCTTGGGGGACCTACGGAAGCAGTGGACTGAGTCTGGAGTAGAAACATCCAGAGCCACTGTGCACAGGCGTGTGCAGGAAATGGGCTACAGGTGCCGCATTCCCCAGGTCAAAGGTCAAGCCACTTTTGAACCAGAAACAGCGGCAGAAGCGCCTGACCTGGGCTACAGAGAAGCAGCACTTTGGACCACTGTTGTTCAGTGGTCCAAAGTACTTTTTTCGGATGAAAGCAAACTTTGCATGTCATTCGGAAATCAAAGTGCCAGACTCTGGAGGAAGACTGGGGAGAAGGAAATGCCAAAATGCCAGAAGTCCAGTGTCAAGTACCCACAGTCAGTGATGGTCTGGGTGCCATGTCAGCTGCTGGTGTTGGTCCACTGGGTTTTATCAAGGGCAGGATCAATGCAGCAGCTATCAGGAGATGTTGGAGCACTTCATGCTTCCATCTGCTGAAAAGTTTTATGGAGATGAAAATTTAATTTGGTCTGGAATCGGCCCTTCTCCACAATCTTCCTCAGGGTCCGGTCACCTCTTCTCGTTGTGTAGCGTTTTCTGCCACACTTTTTCCTTCCTACTGACTTCCCACTGAGGTGCCTTGATATAACACTCTGCAAACAGCCGATTCGTTCAGAAATTTCTTTCCGTTTCTCACCCTCTTGCTTGAGGATGTCAGTGATGGCCTTCTGGACAGCAGTCAGGTCAGCAGTCTGACCCATGATTGTGGTTTTGAGTAATGAACCCGGCTGGGAGTTTTTAAAGGCCTCAGGAATCTTTTTCAGGTGTTTAGAGTTACTTTGTTGATTCAGATAATTATTTTTATTGCTCGTTCAGAGAACCTTTTCATAATATTCTAATTTTTTGAGACAGGGATTTTGGGTTTTAATGAGCTGTTTGCCAAAATCATCAAAATTAAAACAATAAAAGACCTGAAATATTTCAGTTGGTGTGCAATGAATCTAAAATATATGACAATTTAATTTTTATCATGACATTATGGAAAATAATGAACTTTATCACAATATTCTAATTTTATGACCAGCACCTGTACTTCCTCTCACACTTCCTGTGAACCTTGCCTGTGGATGTTTATTGGGACTTATGAATTTCCATTATGTGAACACAGCTTCCAGAAGAGAATTGCTGCGGTTTGACACCTATGATGGCTGATAAGACCTGACTCAGTTAATGTTGCAGCTAAGCCCAGAGGTGTTAGATACCAGTGAGTTCAAGAATCTGTCAAGTTCAGACATTTACCACAATACTGGCATTTCTGTGAAAAAGTGAATGTTTAGTGCAGTATTATGGTTTATTTTCACTAGTAGTGAGGCACAAATCCTCCCATAAAGCTCCCTGAAGTAAACACATTCACTGACGGTATTTGTAAAATGTTTTATTTGTAGCCTTGCCACAGCACATACCATGAACGTGACTGTTCAGAGAATTGTACGTGCATGAAGTTCAAGTCAACAGTGTGTAACAGAACATTTTGCAGATGTTTACATGTTTTTCTGTTTAAGTTATTGGAGGGGCGGATTACAAATACCAAAAGTCATGCATGAGGGAGTAATCACTGGGGTTCTCTAGGCCAAACGGGGCGGGGAAGTGATGTGTGGTATGCATGAGTGTGATTGGAGATGAACCAAAAGATGTCATATCTCTGTACTGTTTTAACTTGCCTGAGACGGATTACGTGTTATAACTCACAAACAACTTAATCTGACACATGTGGTGTCTTAAAGAAACTTTCCACTGAGTTTTTGCTGATGTTTTTTGGGAAGTGCTTAAGGAGAGCTGCAGGCCAGTGTGTGTGTGTTTGTGAAAATGTAGAAATGAGAAAGTGAGGGTTCTGTGAAGGCTGCAGACTCAGAGCAGTTCAGATTATGTTCTGTTTTCATGGAATACCTTGGCTGAGAAACAATGAATGGAAGAGAGCCACACTTTGCTCTGACGAAATGTCCTGAATCTCTCTTAAGACTGAAAATGTAGTTTTGACTTGTCTTGGTTTATGGAATAAATCTATTTAAGAACATTTATTCAGAATAAATTGTACGAGTACCAATACCACTATTTTATTTTTATAGCTGAAATGTGGTGGCATTGTGGTATATACTTAGCACATTGCATATTTATTGCCTTCCTAAGTAAAGAAAATGTCATAAATGTATCTTAATCTTAAACTCAGTTTGCTAAACACAAAAACGCATTTATTTTTAACTTAAGCACATTTATTCAGTCAGTAAAAAGAAAATCCTTCTTCAAAATGTAGAACTTTTACATGTACTTATGGCAAAAACAACCTGTTTGTTTTTATTATTATTAAATCTTGTCATTTTTAAGAGTTTGCAACATCATCAAAAATCCTCCACCATACCTTACCTTGGACATGAGTTTTTTCATCCTCTGTTGCTGGCTCCGCAGCTCAGTCTCCGCCTGATTTGACCAAAGCTTACAGCTTTAACTCCTGTGCTGTTTAGAAAACTTTACATGTTTACGGCTGTGGCTGTGGGACAGAAAGGACTGTTCACTAAAATGTCTCCAAAAGAACAAGTTGGCAAGTAGATAGCATCAAATAGTTATCCTAGAAACTCAATGAGTCCCTCTTTGGATCAGATCTTTAACAGGAAGTTTGTTTTTACTTCCCTTTAAAAGTTACGGTAAATAGTACTGATCCAGGATTTTCGCCACAGTTCCAGTAAACAAGATATTTCCTAAATAACAATCACACTTTCTGTCTCAAGAGAACAAGATAAGATGGTAGATTTGACCTAAAATCATTTGATATTATTTTTAAATCCATTCTTTTCATATTTCAGTTTTCAAAACAAGCTTGTCTTTTCACATGTGAACAATAAGACGTGATGTTTGTCAGTCATATTAAGAATTAAAAACTCTAATGATCACAAACACAGCTGATTTTAAAAGCACTAAAAGGTAGCGTGGACTACAGACCTGTTTGCTCAGCAGTGACTTAACACTTCCAGGCTTGCAGGAGCTCAGGTAATGAACATGCTCCTTATCCATCAAATAGTCAAATTACAGGACTAATGACCCTGGCCCACGCTGTAATAATCCTTCATGCTTTGCTGCTGGATATTCCTTTTGAAGATTAGTTACCGGTCAGCTCCAGGTCATTACAGATCAATTCAATCGTTTTTGTTTTTGACTTTTATCAGAGTTGACCTCCTATTATAGTTAACCTCACTCCCTCATGTTGAACTCTGCCTACCTGACCTTTTGTGCTCTCCTTTGAGTAACTGAGGCTGAAAGACAGGTAAACTACAGCAGGCTTTTCTCTAAGTTCTTAAGTTTTATGATACATTTCACAACTCAAGTTGTGAAATGTATCCTGACATGGGTAATGGTGTGCAAACAGGTAATAGCGTGGCATTGCAATTGAACATGCTAATTTGCTCTTATGAAAAGGTTTACTGTGTAATTTTATCCTCATCAAACTGACAAAACCGGACAAATATAGACAGAGAAATGTGTTTAATGAATGTCATTAAAAAGTAAAAAGTACATTGCCAGTATGTTGTAATTTTAGGGATCATATAGTTCCCCTGTGCTGCTCTAACTACATTGTTTCTTTTATTAAGAGAGATGCAGAAGTGTCAGAGATCCACAACAAATCAACAGAAAAAATAAGAAGTTGGTATCCATTTGTTGTGCTGTGCTTGCATTCAAAGATGCACAAGCAACAGTAAAATATTAAAGGGGCATTATCCTATAAAATCAACATTTTAAGCTTCCATCACATTACAGTGTTATCCTCTCATCAGAAACATATCTGCAGTGAGGCCTTGATTTTCTTCCTTTAATCTCCATGGCAACCATTCAGCTCTGCAAAACGCCTGGCTTTACATAGCTCCGCCTTCAAGGATGAAGCTCCTCCTCAGAGCAGCAGTGTTCAAGTTTCTGAGCTTCCTGTGAACCTTTCTGCTCTGCTCCTTCAGACTAACCAGCAGCAATTAACAACCACCTGGTGGAACTGCACATCTGCTGAGCTCAATATACAAGATACCTCTCTATTAACCCTTAATGTTGGTAAAGGGTTAACAGAGAGCTATGTTGTGATAACTTCCTGAAGGCAGATTGTCAAAAAGAGCAAGAGTTTCTTAAAGAGACAGAAGACCAATTTCAACGGGTTAAATTACAAAGTCAAATTTATTTAAAGTCATATTTGATATACACAACATTTTTATAACTGAAAGGTAACATATTTATTTAATTGTGCTATAAAATGGCACTATGTACCTAGAAAATACATATTACTGCCCCTTTAAAGAAATTTGAATCTGTAATCATTTTGTATCAAAACAGCTGAAACACAAGTCAGGAAACTTGGGAGGCTTACTGGCCTGAGGACTCTGATCACTATTTCATGTAGTGTGGTAATGAAGCAGAGTGACAGTTCACACAGCTTAAATGAGCTGCAAATGACTCAGAACGTGGCTGTGAGTCAGGGAGATGGGAGAGTAGCTCACAAACGGAGTGACACCTGAGACGGAGCACATCTGGTTTCAGGAGTGAACGTTCTCCCCAGGCCACATGTGCTTTTTGTTGGGGCTGCATGCTGCAGGGTCAACCCATGCCTGCAAGAAGAGCCCTTCCCACCTCCCCAGTCCACATGTGGAATCCTGCTGGACGCCTCCTCAGCAGGCTCAACTTGACCCACTTTTAGCTCTCATGGTTGTTTCCCCCCCTTATTCTTTTCGGCTCATTAACTGCCTTGGCTGCCTTTACGAAGCTGTCATGTCAAGCAGAAGCAACATCCTATATTGTTTCAGGTTTAACCCAGAGCCCCAGCATGGAGCAGTGAAACGACACCTGGAACCATGTGAAGTTTTTCAAAGAACTTTTCCCTTTACTATCACTGCATTCACATTGAAAACAAGCAGAGCTAATCTTTAAATAAGTGACTTATGTGTTAGATAAATACATTTTATGACTAGAATGTTGGACGCTTCTTTTTTATGCAGGCATGCACACTTTTGCTGTGTTACGGATGTTTTTATGTGTCATAAACTCAGACTCTTAGCATTCAAACAGAAAGTGAAGAATAATGCATAATACATTTAAATAATACATGAACAAGCAATATTTGGTTGTAAGAATGATAATTCTCTCTTTAAAAGGTTGAAATATTTTGACCCTCTAACAGTTTCATTGATGCCAAAAGGATCCAGTGCTGGTAAAAACGTTTCAACCACTGCCCATTTGATTTTCTTTTTTCCATTTTCTTGCATTTCTGTCACAGCTAAATATTTCAAATTGTCCAACAAATTTAGTATAAGTTTAGTACAAAAGAAAATGCATAGCAATTGTTTTTAAAATGTCGATGATTTTCTCTTTCACACTATTACAGCAGATTCAGCAGAACATGCATCTTTAAAGTTCATCCAGACATGTCAGAGTTCAACGAGATGTTGTTGGCGGAAAGACGGGAAAGCAGCTGTCTCTTTCTTATTGATGAGTCTTGAACTATGACCTTAACAATGTGCAGCTGAGATTTTTTTTATTGTTTTAACCTATTTCTATTTCTTTTTCTATTTTTAATTTTTTATTCTAGAGGTCAGCAAGTTGTCATGCCAAGGTGTGGCAAGTGAAACTGAATCAAACAATTAGCCATAATTAATAAGAGGTGCAGTTATGTTTTCATGTAGAACCAGGCTAGTTTGGATGGCTTTCCCCCTAATTAATGAAATCATCATTTGAAAGCAGACTTTTATATTTACTCAATTTAGTCTAAAAATATTGGGCAAATTTAAGTGAGACCAAAGAGCCGGGAAATCTCTTGGGCTCTATTACAATTTTTGTGGGACTGTTAACAAATGTAATTGTGCAAACATTAAAGGAGTGATTGATTTAAAGGCTGTGCACTGAGCTAAGTGGAGGTGAAAAGAGCAGACATCCCAGTTTAAAAACATAATGTGAACATTTATTTCACCACTGCTCAGTGTTTTGACAGATTAGAGTTACATCCGCAGTCTTTGTGCCAGATGTGCGGTTGGCTACTGTCTTTCAGAATCCTGTGAGTTTTGAGCTTTATTTTTAATTTATGATCTTTACTTTTCTTGTTGAACTCGGATGATATTTTAATGCATTTTGTGGTTTTGAACAGATCAACACCATCAGCTCAAAAGATATTCATTCTTAAAAACTGTATCTAAGTTTCTCTCTGGTGCTTTTCAGTTACACCTCAAAATTAAACCCAGCTAAACTATAATTTAGTAATATTTGTAGACCAGAGATTGGTATCGAAAAAATGTGGATTACATTGAACTTGAATAGAACACACAAGAGAAAATGAGTGAATAATGAGTGGAGCAATACAGTTGCAGGACTTTGTGTAAAACTCTGTGAAAAAAGTCAGGGCAGGTTACCAAATATATGATTTAAAAATAAAAAAAGTACCAGAACTTGACAATTTGTCAGGGTTTACATTTGTGTTTGAGGGAGCCAGACAAACATCAAATCCACAGGCTGTCTAAACCAAAGATTGGTTTAGACAGCCTGTGGATTTGATGTTTGTCAAATGTTGGTGCCTATCTCCAGCTAATGTTCTGGGTGAGAGGTGGGGTACACCCTGGACAGGTTGCCAGTCTGTTGCACACTCACACCTAGGGGCAATTTGGAGAGGCCAATTAACCTGACTCATGTTTTTGGACTATGGGAGAAGCTGGAGTACCTGGAGAAAACCCACATGTGCACAGGGAGAACATGCAGACTCCATGCAGAGGGACTGGGGCCAGGAATCAAACCCAGAGCCTTCTTGCTGCAAGGCAACAGCTCTACCAACTGCACCACTGTGCAGCCCCAAATTATGACCCATTTTAAAGATTTTTTTTTTTTTCAGGTGAAGATTTAAGAATCTGCAAAGCATTCTGTAGATTTTGTTGGTCTAGGATTGATTTTCTATACCCATGATACTATTCTGTTTGCTAAGCAGACTGCATGTTTAGTTGTGGTCTTCCAGTCACCTAATCACTCCTCTTAGTCTCTTCTGTTTTAATTTGCCTCTGTTCCTTGAAATGTCTTGTATTTAGGGAGAACTGTTGGCTTTAAAGGTTTTGTTGGGTTTTGGATGTTTGAAATAATAATATTGCTGACAGATGAAACAAGGTTGTTTTAGGTGGTGGTGGAATGGTCTCTGAAACAAACTGCTTTATTATTGTATGAGACATAATCTGGAATTATTATGATACTTGAATATTTCATGTTGTCAAACTTTCTGTCTCCAATAATGTAAAAGATAGAGCTTCTAAAATATTTGTTTTGTATATATTTGCCTAAAGGGCTAGTTCAGATTTTTTTTAAGTGGGTTGTTGTTGACCAACATCATCTTACTTGGAGAATCTGGCTCTGAGCATATTTACTTTGATCAGACATAGATTAGTTTTCCAGATATCGACTAGTCAGAGCATCGCCAAAACCAAAGTAGCTTTCCGCTTACACTTCTCACTGCTGGTTTTCCTCTGATGAGTAAACAAATTGAACAAGAGGTGAAAAGTGTTTTTCTGGGAAGAAACAAAACTGATGCTGAGAGAAAAGCAGGCGTCTCTTGACAGCTCCTAAGATCTATGACCATATTATCTCCTAAGCTGAGCTTCAACAAGACTGTGGCCGTTTCTCTAAACTTGTCACTGATTAACATTCAGATAATAAATGACTCCTAAAGAGGAATAGCACAAAAAAATGCAGCATCTAAATAACATTTTCTATTAATGCTGGTGACAAAAGTCAATTACTTAAAATCATTTACCAGACCTAGAAATTAGTCTGCACCCTTTTTATCGTGTTGAGCTGAAGTGGAGTTTCTGCACATTATCAATATTTTAGTTACCTTTTATTTTAATAAATTAATATAAGTGATGCAGGCATTTTGCTCTCACAATAACAGTGATGTTTAGGACACAGTGGAAACCCAGAAGTAAATCAAATGATGACTTTTTAGAGATGATTTAATGAATCCCTAATATGTTTTTATATGGTTTTCAGACACTTTGATCATTGTTATTAATTTATATTTTGTATTTATTTATTTTTTAGTTACAGATTGAGTCGGGATAGCGGTTACAGGGCAAACTCTGACCACCATCACCCCCATCTTTAGATAGGAAATGAATTAAGTTTCCAAAAGAGTGTTATTTGCACAGATATTCAGTTTGTTCCTGGCTATAGTTCACCTCCAGTGATAAATGTCTGAGAGGTTGAATACAACCTGGACTGGGAGACCATCCCTCATAGTGGAAAAGAAACAGAACAAATCATTCAGCCAACTGCGAATCGGAGCAGCGCCAAGTAGAAATCTGCCATGTTGAAACAAGTTCAATCTGAACAATGTAATTGTGGCTCATTTGAGCATTATTTTCAAAACCAATAAACCTTCATCGTATTTGAATTCGGTTAGCAGTTTATGGTTGCTTACAACAAAGGCTGTGTTAAACATTTTTTTTTTCCATATGAAAAAAAAACTATTGCAAAATTAAACTTTTGGCTGTTCAAAGTAAGAATCTGATGGGAAAATAAGGCAGAGTGAGAAGTAATAAATGGAGGTCACTGTAACTTCTGTTATATTTTTTTTAATTTAACACTGCTTTACTTTTGCAACAGATAATGGGGATGTGATAATCTAACCTGGACAGGCTCATAAAATCCTATTTGCAAGATTAAATATAATATTTTGAAGTTGTAAATTGCTGCTGTAGTTGTTGTTGTCTTGACTTTTCTATTATTATCAATATGCATATAATAAGTGAGCAATGGGATGTATAGATACTAATGTTTCCTAGTAAATACATTCATTAGAAAAATCTATTTTTCTGATGCAGACATACTAAAGAATACATGTACATTAGATTTATCAATTTATGCACATGTGATTTTTAAGCCTCTAAAGTCTTTTTTTTTTCTTTTTTCTAGCTAACAGCCTCCTTTCGCTGACAGCTGTGCTCTGCATGTTCACACACTGACTTCTTCTGCTGGCAGACAGAGAGGTCACTGAAATCCCACTGCATTACATCACCGAACCACACAAACAGTAGTAAGATCATGTTTACTCATCCTGCTACTCAGTGTAGGCTTAAAACGTAAAAAAAATAAAAAAAGAAGCCAAATAAATAAAACAGTGACTGACTTTCTTTTGGCAGAGAGCGTCGGTGTTGCTGCTCAGCAGACAGTTTGGATTGTGATTTGAAGGTTTGCTGCCTCCCCCTCAACAGAACCTGTCAATAACCTTCCACTGCGCTGCATTCCAGCAGTTATCTAACATGGCCTTCGCACTTTCCCTTGACGGATTCCCTTCAGCAATTGGAAGCATTAGACTTCTCCCCAAGATAAACCCTGGAGGGGTTGATGGAGTCCGGTGATGCAGACTTACCCTGAATGCAGAGTGAATCATTTGTAGCTTTTGCACATTGTAAACCAGAATTTATATTTTATGCTCACACCGTCACAAGACCATATTCTTCTGTCTTTGCTTCTTCATCCTGTGAACTCAATAATATAAATAGTTTTAAATGCCCTGACATTTCCAAGTAGTCAAAAACTGAACCAAAGTGCCGATGAAGGTAAATTAAGGTCAGCCCTGTTTGAAGGTTAGGTTTTCTTACAACAAATTACACAGAAACATTGAAAGTGAGTGGTTCTATTTACAACTGAAGCGATTAAGCTGTCTGTTTGCAGCTTTGTTTAACCCATTACTGTCGCATCTAAAAATGGTTTTTATAAAGTTCAATACTAAGAAATGAAAAGTCAAGTCCTGTCATGATTGTTGAAGTTTGTGCATAATTGCTGATGCCCTTCATGCCATTGATTACATGTGTTTTAGGATGAAGGATGTAAACAGTGCAGTCTTGACTGTGTTGGTACTGATTTACTTTGAATCATGATTTTTTTTTAAGTTTCTCATGTTTCATTTCCTTTTCTCCATCCTTGATGACACGCTGATCTTTTCGGTTTGAATGCTCTGTGTGATTCATCAGGCACTTTAAATATTCATGTCCATATTAACTTCAGATCAGGTCTGTAGTTTTCAGTGTTTTGCTGGTCCCTCTGATTTTGTATTAGGATCATTTTAGATGTTGTATATTTTTGGTTTCTGCTGCTTATTGGTCTCATTTTGTTCTTAAGTCTCTCAATCACCTCCCCAGCAGTTGAAAGCCAGTCATTACCTCCTTGTCAGATCTTTTTTTGTGCTCCTGTCACCACTGCTTTTGTTGGTTCCTGTCAGATGCACTTCATAAATCTGTGTGTTATGTTATGTCATGAGTACAAATTTACATCACACATACATAATATTATTTACATAAAGCTCCACATAATCAACTAAAGAAATGCAAAATAAGTAGCATGAAGAAAACCAGATAACAGGCAGCTACAGAGGGTGTGTAGTCCTCACTGATTTTCCAAAGAACAAAACTCCAAAATGTTTTGATGGTGCAAAGAATAAATAATAGAAAAATGTCCTTGCAATTTCTTTATACCATGCAAGAACATCTTTTAATCGTGCATCTGAAGCAGAAAATAAGGACAAATGTTAAATTTTTATCTGGGTCTGGATAAAAGAAGAACCGTCTTACGTCCCTCTGGGTGAAGTTGCACAGCTGCACCTGGATGCTCCACCAGTGACACACAGTCTGATCGTATTTTACTTTGCTTCAAGTACAAGGAAACAATGGCTTGTTTCAGGAAGGTAGAGGCATGCAAAAGTATTTTCTTATAGAATAAACTAAGTTTCCTGCAGTAGGTCATGAGATGGGTAACCATTTGAATGAAAGTCTCTTTTATTCCCGGCCCGTCTGTAACCTTCTCCTCCTTCCCCAGCGCTCTGTGGGAGCGCGTCACTCCTGAGCCCTCCACCACGGCCGGGCTCCAACTGCTATTTGGCTGTGGAGCGTTTTTTGGAGCTCATATGCATTTGTAGGAGGGGGGGAAGGCATGGCAGGGGAGATTCCTCAACACTCCAGGGGGCTCTCTGTGTTCGAGAAGAAAAAGTGAGTAAGGTGGGGGGATTTTTACTTGGCTGCTGGTTGCATTTGGCAAATGTGCTTGAAGTGGAAAGAAATGGCTGAACAACCACATTTGTGAATGTTGTAATTGTTTCTGATACACAACATGGCTTGGGGATTTTAGGAGAGCAGAAATGGGTGGAGGGGAGGGGGCTTCTTGGCAGCTTGAAGAGGGGCAAAGGTCATCACAGGCTTTTATTCCTTCTTTTCTTCCTCTGTCTTTCTTATCTCTTTTCCTGGCAGAACTGGGTTGTTAACTGGATCACAGACTGGAGGAGTAAGAATGTATTCCTTCAGGATGGCGCAGGCCATTTCTTCTTCTGCAGGCTCTGCTTGAAATTGTACAGGCCCTTGTATGGAGAGTGGTGGGGGGCTGAGGGGAGGAGGACCACAAAGGCTTTACAGTCTGACTGCCTCTCTAACAAAAGGATGTAATGTGGTCAGGGGGTATAAGGCGTGGATGAAATGCTTGTGTCATGTGTCAGATATTTTTCCAAGATAGAAAATGGAAATCATGCCTAGTATATTTTTGACATTGACTGGCCATGTGGTTATACAGTCTCTTGGACAAGGGTTCTTTTTAATAGAAAAATTCTACATTTTTACATTTAATAGTCACAATCTTCACTTTATTTTTGTGGGATTTTATCTTAGATTGAAGGAAAAATGATGTAGGAAACACAGTCAACATGTAGAAGATGCTCTGCTCAGCATTAAGTATCACCTGAAAATTAAAGTAAAAATTAAACTCGATTTGGCAAAACTTGAAGCTGATTGGATTTCAGCATTGCCAGACTTAAACTTAATCTAGTTTGCAAAGAACATTTTTGAATATTTTCAGTCTCAAAATGTTCAGAGCTTGTAGAAACAAACAGGAGACCCGTGATGCAAGCAAAAGTTAATTCTACAAACTATTGATCCAGAAAGGGCTGAAAACAAATCACATCACATAAAATACCCAATAAAATTCATCAAAGCTTTTAGTCATAATGTGACAAGATGTAAAAAGGTTGAATACTTTTGCAAGGTACTCTAAGACATAAAATCAAAACATTTGGTGTCCTGTAAGTAGGTTTCTGGTCACTAATATTAACAGAGTAATTGCAGCTTCTTTATATGTATGAGCAAATTAAACGAGATTTTCATTCTACCAAATGTGGTGATTTGTCTTTTTTCTGCAGTTCACCTTAACATTAAGCATTCATGTTAAATCTAAATATAACTAGTCGACCACAGGATAAAAGCTACTGTGTTTTCTGCCAGAATTAATTACAGTCACCCTGATAATACTGCTGCAAAGATCAAGAGACGTGAACATAAACCTTTTCACTGCAGCGTTGCCACCTTGCCCCTTCCTGTATTGACTCTAAAATTTTACTACTGCATTTAAAACCTTCAAATAGCTCTGTGCCAGAATTAATTGCTGGCCTCTTCTGCGTGTCGGAACAGCCAATTTCTGAGGGAAAAAGCTTTTCTTCCACCATGAGAATGTTTCACAAAATGGAACAGTTACTCTCACCATTTTTCTTCAGTTTTCTTTTGGCTGTACAACAATGCACCACGATTTTTTATTTATTTTTTTCTGATGCAACCAAAAATGTACCCCTTCCTTCCCCCAAAAAATTATTTTGGGGGTACATGTAAGAAATGAAATTTGCAACCATGTGAAAGTGTTGCGAGGTTTGAATCAAGCTGTCATGCTCTGGCAGTGAATGAAGAAAGAAGGACGGGTGACAGGGATGAAAAGAAAAAGAAGGATGTGTGAAAGGGGAGGAGGAGCAGGGCGGCTGTCTGAAGCCTGCCTGTGTCTTCCTGTAAGAATGCGCCCTCTGAACTAGATGACACATGCAGACAAAACAATCTGTATGTGTGCATCAAGATAGCTAAATGGATTCCTCTGATGCAACTGGGTTCTTGCAGCTTCTGTGTCTGTGTGACAAATGGGGAAAAAAATGGATAAGTTAAAAAACTTTATCTTTAGTATGTTTTAGATCTTTTATATTTGATTAGCTTAAACAACTAGTGTATTTTGTTTCGTGATGTAAAAGCTGACAAACCCTTAGAAACACCAATCAAGTTTCTAATAGTCAGCATGAGAGCCATGACACAAAGCTCATCCAGACAGAGTCCAGACACCAATCTCATGCAAACTGCTCCAGCTTTAAGGGTCGCTCCTCACATTCCCAATTCTCAGTGATATGATCTGAAAGCACACATGCCCCGTGATCTCTGCAAATGAAATTGCATGATGTGATCTGCAAGTGGGCATTTGAGGTTTGATGCTTATTGAGCAACGTGAATGTAAAAACACTAACTGAAGACATGTGGTGTGAGTAAATGAGAGCAAAAGTATGACAGAAACCGTAACACACACAGACACTTTGCTGACTTCTCTAAGCTATCAACACAGAAACTGTTTTCTAAAACAACAAATAGTTTGAAGCTGTAAAAGAAGTCATTTATTCTACTTTTTTTTTCAAAATTATTTTTACAACTTACTGCATTCTTGCAGCAGTTGTGACTCTTGCGGTTGGTGTGCATTTTTGGGGGAGTTATTTTTGACTTGTTTTCTGCAGTTTGCTCAGTTTAAATGGACCCACTGCTTCAGTGGATGCATTGCATGCCGGATGTTTTGCACATTGGGTCAATTCCTGCACCAGATACCTGGTCGTCTCAGTGATTGTTCTGATCTAATGGAAGATGGGTGTGTACGTGATGTGCTGAGAGTGATGTTTTTTCTGTGATTTTTAGGTAAATTATAGTAACATAATGATGTTGTTGTTTCTTTTTTTATTACAGAAAACTTATATATATGCACAACATTTTGTTTTAAAAGGTGAAAACTGTAAAGTTGATGAAGGGAGATTCAGATAAAGAGCTAGTAAGTCGTTAAATTAGACTGAATTGGTGCTTCCAGAATAAACCCATCACTGGACACATAGTCTAGTTAAAGGTATGGGAAAAGCTCCACACTTTAGTAGGGATTTAAAACAGTGATCATCAGCGTTCAGTTTGCTCATTCCATTCGGCCTGCGAAGCGTTAAATTATTAACGAACCAAAGCAATTTAACCGTAATGACTTTGTGTTCTCATTGTACACAATGAGGCCCGATTTAGAAACCGGAACACCTTAACAAAAAGAAGTGGCCTTTGACTAAATGTTGTTGATCATCGCTGCTTGATTACTTGTGGCTGGTACTTTACTGTGCTTATATTTTTGTTTTTTAAAATTAAAATGTAATGGTATAATCACAGTTCGGGGTATGCATTATAAAGACATAGTCCCAAAATGTTACAGAAGGTGGGCGGGCTGGTTGTTCTGCAGGAGAAACTGTCAGTTCAGATCAACAGTTAGAGCCACTTACTGAAACCTAGCTGCTGTGTCATCTGCATGCCTGTGGTTCAGCCTCTGAAGTCAGAATAATGTCCATGCTTGGAAATACAAACACAATTCCTTAATTAATTTTACATTGTGCACAACAAAATACATCAGGACTTCCAGATATCGCCAAACGAATCTGGCCAAGCCAGCAGTTCCCAACAATCCCATGATAAAAAAATTATAAATTTCAAGCCAACTTTACAGGTTATGTGAAAATATACTAACCACAGCTTGGCATACCTTGATAGTACCGTTTTGGAACCATTTTGCCTACATAACTGCATTAATCTTTTGTGACATAGATTCTAAAAAGTATTAGAAACTTCCTTCAGACACTTTGTCTGCATTTACTTGATGCTCTCATGTAAATGCAGACTCTGCTGCTTTTCAACTGTTCCACTTCCATGAAGTGAATCTCTGATCCCACCACATCCCTAAATACTCTGGGAAATGCTGTCTGCCAATGGAGTTCAGTGTAATGTCATGTCGGAGAATCCGGGTTTATATTTTATGCCATAAATTTTGGATCTACCACAGATATATTGAAATCAACACTCATTGGATTAGGCAACTTTTTTACAATCTGTTATTGTCTAAATTTAGTGAGAAGTGTGAGTCACCAAAATGGCCAGAAACTGTTGCTTCACATCCTGTTCTTAGAAAACCAAAATCTCTGAGTTGCTGACATGTGACATTTGCATTAGCAAACAATTTAACTTTATCTGTACATAATAAAGTGTCAAATGAATTCTGTTAAATTTCTTTATACATGTTGATTCAAGCTAATCAAATAAACCTCCAAAAGCACCAGGACCGCTTCGTCTGATTTGCTCCTCAAAGGAAAAACGAAAACAGCTGATCACAGAAGATTAAAAAGAAAATACATTTATCTGAAAATACATTTTCTGCTCTCTCCTCACACTGTAATAGGAACATTGTCAATGTGTCACACATAGGCCTCAAAATTCAGTTTCCTATGAAAGACCTGTCTTGTGAAAGTCCACGCAACATTCAATCATCTCTAACTCTTTTTATAGTAACTGTTGCTGCTCATATTTTACCAGAGTCCACAGAAAGTGCCTAGTAGACACACCTGAAGGTAAAGATTTCCACAAGTAAAAAAGGAGAGAAAAGAAAAGCCTGACATTGGGGTTTTTAAAATATGACACTAATCTGATTGACCGGCTCTGTTCAGGAAGGAATCTGCCAGCTGGTGGCTGTCTGTCAGTCATAAACTGAACTTTTCCTGTCATTACTCTGAGAACTTAAGGGTACAGTTATTATTTATTAAAAGAAATACAGCATTAAATGTTTTGGTGAACTTTAGTTTTGTACTAAAAAGATGAAAATACACAAAAGGAACACCCAGAAATTTTGAGTTCAAATAGTAAGAGCTTACCAAAGTCAAGGGAAAAACTGGTTATTTTGACATATTAGTCAAAACTGTGACCAGGTTGTGAAAAATAATCTGTGAAGAGATTGAGCTCTTCCTTCTCCGCTCTGAGCGATTGTTGCCCTCTGGAGAAACAGTTTTCCCGACCAAAAACAACCAGTCAGAGCCAGGAGGAGGGTCTTAGCGCTGTCAATCATCCTTGTGTACTCAAGGTGCTAATAGCAGAGAATCAGCTTACTATTTATCCACCATCATTGGTAGCTATGCTACTAGCCTTATCGTTTACTGTAGGATGAAGAAGCTAAAGCAAACGGAGGGCTGTCAGTCAGTGAGCAGCAGTGATTGGCAGCGCTAAGACCCGCCTCCTGCCTCTGACTGGTTGTTTCTATAGCACTGGGAGCACTGGGAGAAGGAAGAGGAGTTGGTTTTCCATACGGTCATGACATAATGACTCTTTTAATAAATGTAAAAAAAAATTACAAGTTACATACCGCAGCTTTAAGCACACGCCATAATATGATGGGGAGTGTGTACTGGTGCACTGGACATGTGTCAGTAAAATTAAAGGAATTACTGCTACTAACAGAAGAGAAGTACAGATCAATTAGTGACTGTGTTTTCAGGTCTGGATATCGTAGGAAAACCTGAATAAAGACAGAAACCAATGTTTTGATTGCCTTTGGAAGTCGAGGCCTCTGTGCCACTAGACAGCAGACAAACACTGCTAGTCTGGACAAACACTAACAGAGCCCTTTAATAAAATCTCCAAACAGAGCTTTGCAGTGAAAAAAGAGGTGAAAAAAGAGGCTTACCAACACCTCAATATTTCAGCTATGCTATGGAAACAGTGGCATATTAACCTCCGGCTCACTGAACCACCCTACTGCTCCCTCAGCCCGTCCACATGTTCAATCAATGTTGAACACATCCCGGCCGGCGCACCATTTATTACCAGACATTATAAGTAACGTTATCCCTCAGGTTTAAGCATGGTCATCGACCTTGGGGCCAGTTAATGATGGAAAAATGATATCATTTGCAGCAATGCTCCTTTGTAAGCTGACCCCAAAAGCCACACGGGGGTCTCTTCATCTTGACCACGTCGGCTATCGATTTCCACTGAGGATAATGACTTTTTATGTCCGTAATATATGAGGGGATATTTGATGTAGGCTGATCTGTTTGCTCACTGTAGCCCACTTTCATTGTCATTGTCAGGGGAGTCGTATCAGGGAAGCCATAAGCAATATATATTAGAAGAGACTCCATGGACATTGCTTCACAAGGGTTAGCCTCTCCTTTTTAAACAGGCACATCTCTGAGTCTTTCTAGTCTCTCAATATTGAGCATTTAAAGACATTCAGCCCATATGATACATAACGTATAACATTGAAAAACTATAGATTTAAAGTTTCTTCAATTTAATTTATATTTGCAGCAACAAAAAGCTTATTTTAAACCCTTTAGAATAACTTTCATTGTTCCTGTGTAACACAATAGAGTGAAAAACACTACTATGTAAGGTTTAATAAGTAAAATAAAGAAAAGTTGCTTTCCAGTTAAACAATTTTACAAGCTAAGAAGTCAAACTGAAATATTTTAACAAAGGAAAGAATGATTTTTGGGGTGAAATATGTGCATTTTGTTTTACTTGGCACAATCTCTCAGTAATGCCAAAGTTTTATTTTCCATTTCTAAACTACATAATCAGTCTCATGTGTGCCCTCAAGCAGCCCGCTCATAAAATTGTCAGTATTTTTTTCTTAAATGTTGAACAGAAAATGTCAGCGTGTAATTTATGGCTGTAAAAATTTCATTTGCATAGAAAGACGTTCTGCACAAAATTTAAAAACTGTATTTTGGAAAGTAGAGATGTTTGACCATAATCTGAACTATACACACACACACACACACACACACACACACACCCCCACGCACACACACCCCCACCTATACACACACACACACACACACACCCCTATACACACACACACACACACACACACATGCAATAGGAAGTGCTGAAACAATGTCCTTGAAAGGGCCAGTGTTATGTAAAATTGTCTTTTTTGAGCTTTACAAAATGCTATAATGTTTTCCCTCATCAAAAACAAACCTGTAGTGTTGCCTTCATTCTTTCATGCATGACATGGGAAAATGTTTTGTCATGAGTGAAACGATCGCTTATTTTATTAATTAAATAATCAATAGTTAGGAATTATTGATTTAAACAAGCTCCCATGTCTTGCTGAAAAATGACTTGTTAGTTTCGTCTTATTTCAAGTGTGTTAAGATATTTTTTTCTATAAACTAGGCCAAAATGAATTGGTAATATGTTGTGTTTTTGTCATGTGTGCAAACACACAATACATCCCCTTTTAACAGATGCAACCAGGACAGAGTTTTCAGAAACCCAAACATAACTTATCAGCACAGACACCTCATAAAAACAGGCATGCATTACAGGCAATAAGTGATAATTTAGAGTCATTTTGCAGCCACATGACCTGGGCACCTTGTTCTCATTGAGGTTACCGTGCTTTTCTGTAGACTCAAGTATTTTATAGTGAAGTGCTGGCCATAAGCAGCAATGTTGAACCTTCACCAAAGCTTGGTCTTCAACAGGAAAATAATCCTAAACACAGCAGGAAATCCACAAGAGAATGGCTGAAAAAGAAAGATTCATTGTGTCAAACCAAATTAAAATCCTTTTACCAGGAGCAATTTTACAGAATTTTACTTATATTTAGTTTTATTTGACTTTTTAGTGTAAGTTCTTCGGCTTGATGGCTTTGTAATGCAATACTACAGTCTCTTAGTCATAAAATGAATCCAAACAGCTGTATCTGGGGATCTGTAAAAGTAACTATCAAGTTTATAAATCAAGGATGTAGCTGCAATCGAGGCCATTTAAGGCTTTGAAAGGAAGAGAAGGATTGTTAGCTGATCTGATACAGCCGAGGCGGGGGCGATGCCCTGCAGTGTCCATAGGGTTATGTGGTTGTGACCTTTGTAAAGGACAGGGAGAAGGATACGGCTTGGATGGCTTCTGAGGGAAATTAGCTTAGGCAGCACATGGGTAATGACCCTGGATTGTGGCTCAGCACCCACACTTCACAAAGTAGGTAAAAGTAGAATAAAACAAGATAACCTGTCCCTTCCTTATTCTCTGACCTAATGGAAATTTTTTTTTGTATTCCAATTTATCTCATTCTTATTGGCATTACCCTTTTGGCTTTGTATTCCAACGAGGAGAAGGGGAGGCCAACTGAAACATGAGTCAGTAATGAGATTTTGCAGACCTTGCACCGTGTAGAATTTTTGATGATCGCATTACATTTTTTGTCGATAACCAAGACAACCTATTAAATCAGGCCTTAGAGACGTTGTACTGGATCAAGTGGTAAGATTGCATGACCATTTTTTTTTATGTGTGCTATTAAATAGCTTTCAAATATGGAATTTTGGGAAATAGTAATCAAACTCAGCTTTTATACGGTTCATTGGAAATACATTTTCAAACATCAGACATATAACTTCAGGCAATTCCAACATTCCTGTCTTGGCTGTGCCATATAGTGGAATATCCTCAGTTATCTGTAAAAAGTATGAATGCTGCTAAATCTTTTCCACATTTCAGCCAGAAATTTCATTGTATTATATTAGAATTTAGAAATTACCTCGCAATCACAAACAATCTAAAAATATTTTTTATTTATTTAGTTTTTATCAAAGATTATCACAAAAAAAGTAAGAAAAGTGCCACATTTCAATTCATTCATTCAGCCCATTCAGACTGGGTAGTCCGATAGACTCGGTTCGATTGGGACTAAAATTGCAACATTTGTTACATTTTCAGAAGTTCGCATTCACACTGCACTGTGTCAAACGACTACAACTAACTGAAAAACCTGTTCCACTCGTCGCCTGTGGTGGCGCTGGACCAAGAACTACTGAAGAAATCGACACAAAACCTCTGAAGAAGGCCAGCGCAACTTCCTTCTTCACAAAAAGTAAACAAAAACAGAGCAGTGTCAGATTTTAGCGGTTGTAGGATTTCTTCATTGATATACTTTACTGGTTTGGACATCGCCCGTTAGCCGCTAACGCCAGCGACGCTCCTGCAGGCGCCGTTACTCCGCGGTGAGTCTAAACCAGGCTGTTCCAAAGCGGGATGAGCAGGAATCTGTCACAAAATCATCGCAGCGCCTTTATTTCCTACCCGATTTCTATAAACATGGCTTAAATTAAAGTGCTGATGTTTGTAAGTTTTCTCCCTTGATATAAATCTGTAAACAGTTTGGTGAATAATTACATAATAATTGTTGCTGTTAATTTCATTAGTTTGTCAAACTGTAACAAACCATGACTCATATACTTTATATATGAAATATACCATCCTATTTGATGATTAAATGTTCAAACAAACGAAGCGAAGTCCCGTTTTTGTCATTTATTAAAGGTTGAAAAATTACAGCAGCTGCAGAGGGCCACAGCAATGGGGTGTAAAACAACTTTAAGCCATTTATTTTCTGCTTTTCCTCGCTGTCTGTGTCGGCATGCAGACCGTTGCCATGACAACCGACACAACATCTTCATTAACCCGCAGAGCAGAGAGTAATATATTGACCACAATGTCCTGCACTGTAGCTAACTTCCTGCTTTTGGAACGGCCTCTAGTCAGGTTGCATTCAGACAGGTTTTCTACCGTTTTGGAGTTCACTTCAACCAGACAGAGACCGAGGTGTTTAGGCGGATCGGAGTTCGGATTTTAAGTCCGTTTTGGAATTCAAATTTGCATTCTCACCTACCCAAAAAAGCGGACTTTCTAGACAAACGGATGAGAGTCTGATTCAGGACTCTAAACCTGGCTTGGTCTGAATGCACCTTTCTTTGGTTTCATTCCCAAAACAAACATTTTAATCACCAAAATTCAGAACCCGGTGCAATATGACTTTCTATATTGAGCTTAAATTATCTTCAAGTTTCCTATAGATAATAATTAAATGCTTTCTTAAGGAAACTGGATGCATTGGGTAGCATAGAGGTAACAGTAAAAGGGGATACATACAAGTACATATACTTTGTTTGTATAATACATTTTAAAGCATTTTTTCTGTCCCTTACATTTAGGAATAAAGCAAAAAATCCGCATTGCCTATCATGCAATTTTTTAATAAAATCTGCAGAATTTGGTAAACGTATCGTGACAAATGTGGAAAGGATATGTTGAGCCTGTTTTTATTAAATATAGCTGATTTTTCTGCCACTTCACACCACTAATACCTCCACTACACGCCAGAAACACTTGCTCAGTCTCATCAGAGTGAGCAGGTTATATCCAGCACCTTTTTACAGGCACATTATTGTAATAATTCTGACCTGTCACGCGTTGTTGAGTGGAGTGTTGTTCTGCTCATATTGCTCCCTGCTCCAATTTGACAAAGCCACTTAGACTCTGTGTTCACAGTCATTTCCAGGCCGCCTGAAGTGGATTTAAAGCCGCTGGAAATTAAGTGTGCCTGGTGACATCATTATGCTGCGTCTGTGTGTATGTGTTTTACTTTCCTCATAACCTGACTTTTTCTTTTTTTATTATTTCTTGTGCCCATGTGTGAAATGTTGGAAGTATATGTGTGTAATTTCCCACTGGGTGTTTATGTGTGAGGCCTACAAATTTTTATAGAGCCGAGACTCTTTAGGCGTGTAAATTCAGTGGCGAACTCCATGACATCATGACGGATGAGTTAATCATATCACACATTCATTAGATGATCCACATGGGTGTTAAAGCCTGCTGGGATTACGGCTCTAAAGCTAGTTTAGTGTGTTAACATTTGGGCTGCGTTTGCTCTCCAACAGAACACATTGCTCTGTTCAAGCCAAAATAATTCCAAAGAAAACATTTCAATACAATAAAGAGAAAAAAGAGAAGAAACTGATTTTCTTTTTTTCCTGCATGGTGGTGTACAAACATACTTTTACCCGCTTCCAAATGTCTTCTGTTTTTGCTTTTATGTCACACTTAAAAGTTTCAAGATAGAAGCTTAATGCTTATTTCATTCAGCAAGGGAAAAGTTTATCCAAACCAATTTAGTTCTCTGTGATAACGTAACTGCTCCTTAAACGGAAGAACTTCAATAGTCACAAGTTTACAATACTTAGCAATGGGTTTTTATATTGTTGTGGAAGGATTTTGGTGCATACTTCATTGCATAATATTGCTCATCGTTAGAACTTCTTTGTAGGGCATGAATGTCCTCATTACAATCAAATGCAGAATCTCAATCTGATTTAACTCCGTACTTTGCCAATGGCACAAAAAGAAAAAAAAAGAACTTATCTTTGATTTGATCATTTTTCCTTGGAACATTCTGGTAGCATGAAGGAGTCACGGTTTCATGAATTACTAGGTCCTGGAGCAGCAAAGCAGCCAGAGATTCTCACACTAACATCAACAATGTTTGACTTTTCAACATGATTTTTTTATGCCATTATTTTACTGAATGTTTTCCAAAAAGTCCTGGGAATAAATAAGATGAATCCAGGCTATGTTTTTCTGACACATCTGAGATGTGTCTTTGTGTTCTCTTTTAATGTAGTCGTTCTGTTCGGCTCTTTCTTGATTTAAAAAGTATTCCTGTTATAGTCAGACCTTTTGGAGGTATATGTGTGTAATTTTTTATTTTTTTTGCAAACCCATGTTTACAAAAAATGTGGTGAATATATATTTAGCTGTGTTTCCATTGACCAAATAATTGCTCAATTTACATTTTGAAAAGAAATTCCATTTTGACAATTTTTGAAAAAAAAAAAACTTGTTTATTGATTTAAAAAAAAAAAAAAGGTTTGGCTGTAGAATGAGGTTCTTCAGCCACATCAGAATTGTTTTTTTCACAAAACTGCAATGGAAACATTTTGTTTTGCATCACACAAGTCGCATGGTCAACAGTCAGACGTTGGCAGTGGTACAAATTACAACGAAGAAGACCACTGTAAGAAATTAGAGGCACATAGTGCAGCATGTTTTTTAATGAGTTATCACGTAAACAAATTTAGTCATGTGATTTTAATTGCATTCATTATTTCATGGAAACACTGCAATTACAAAACTGTGTTTTTCAACAATGTTTGCTGAATCATGTTGAGAAAAGTGAAGTAGTTTGGTCTAAACGCATAAAACTTTCCAAAGGAGACACTTACAATATGTACATTAACGTATAAAAATTAACTGACAGAAATATGTGCTCACGTTAAATTGTCTAGACAGACTCTTTAATTCTGTGCCGCACAGTGAAAACATTACAGAGAGCCAATCTTGCTGATGGAACATTCTATAGCTCTTACATCTCCGTATTAAATGCAGAAAAATGCAGATAGTATATTCATAAAGCCTCGGCTCCATCAGCCCAGTGGAGTGTGAGATATAAAGTGGCCTCCCATCAGTGCTGCTGACAGACTGCTGTTAGTCTCCAAACATATTATTTTATGCAGTCACCATGAGAGCAATCCAGTCTTAATTGGAAAGTGAATGTATTGCAAAGCATTATGACAGACGAAGAGCGGCGGGGTTATTCTGTGTCATCACAGACAAACTTGATGCCCCTTCAGTACTCAATGCTGAAGGTCAGAACGATTATTTAGGTTCAGTTAAGGTCAGGGGTCAAGCATGTTGTACTGATGTCTGGTTTGTATCACTGCATATTTTCCTGCTGTGTGCTACAAGGTTTGTAGATCTGGAATATAAAAATAAGGTTATGTATTCAATCTATTCAAAGAAAAAAAGTAATTTTAGTTCATGGTAATAGAGGCATTGAAACCTGTTTACTTTAGTTTTTTTAGAATTTATTTTACATTTTGCAATATTTAGGTGCCGAGCAGATTTTGTGCTGGACATTTTTGTTGTCTGTCATTTTGATTGACGGGTTCAAAAAATTCAGTCATATTCTACTTTTACTGTTAATTTTTGAAAAGGTTAATAATGGCATATTCAATTTAAATACATTTCTATGTGGTTTAATGAATGTCTAGTTTAAACAAGTGGAACAGATCCACATTATCCCATCACATATCAAGTGGATCTCAAACTTATTTGAATTTTGAGGTGCCACAGATTTTTTTTCTTCATGTTGTTAGTAAATTTTTCATCTTCATTTGCAGGAAGTCAATTTGCTTCATAGCGCTGGAAAGCTCTTTTTCTTCATGTGTCTCTGTCTGCATTACGTTTATCAGCCTCTTCCACCTGTGCATACGTAAGGCAACATTTTACCTGCGCTGTGCAGTTTTCTGCTGATCCCTGTTCTTACCACCTTAGCTTGATGGTTGTCTGCTCTCAAGCTTGAAACTAAATCAGTCAAACTCAGAACGAATTGACTGTAGTTCAGCTAGTGTTTCTGTTAGCAATCCATGTCTTGGATCTGATTCACTGCTCCATCCTAATACCCACTTTAGAGAACAATACCACACCGATCCTTGGAATAACGAAGATGATGGAAGAAATCAGCATCCATGCCACATCGATTTGAATTTATAATCCCACTCGGCATGATACTCGCCCTTGTAAGCACAGAAATATTTACTGTACTTGCCTCGATTGGGATCTTCTTTATTTCCCTCACAGTATGTGATGAAGCTACAGTTCCAGGGTGTTTCAAACCCATCAGTATTCAAACAGATTTGACACGCTTCCTGCTGACCAAGTTTCACAAGATAGAGAATGTTCCAGCTCTTATTTCTATTGAATTTCCATTCATTGTGAAAGTTAAATATGCAGCTAAAAACAAGAACTCAACTCAGGCTTAGCAGAGTGAGTTCCATGTAAATTGATGGTTCCAGGAAACGTCAGCTTGAAGGGGAAACAACAGACAGGATGTGGAAGAAGTTGTTGTGTGTTTGTTTGTTCCAGAGGATTCCCAAAGCGTGAGTCACAAGCTTGATCTGGGAGATGTACAAAGTAGAGCAGCTCCTGTATCAGAAGATCTGGATGATAAAATCTGCTTTTTCAAGTGTAAATTCTAAGGAACATCCCAATGGGAACCAATCAGGAGTCGATAGTCTTTTATGGTGGTCTGATTCTCTTTTTAGTTAAAATAAATAATTAAAATGTGGCATAACAGCTTGAAGGGCTTTTTTTATAAAGCCAGTTAAAATGCAAATATCTAACATGTCTAATGAATGTCTCCTGCTAGGTTTATGTATTTCTGGAGCACAAAAAAAAAGATTTTAGCCACTCAGCTACACTAACCATATCCAGCCAACATCTGCTGCTCAGTGAATCAGCTTCCTATCAGCGGCTGCAGTCCGAGTCACTCTGGCATCCAGGAAGAGTGTTAGCCAGAGATCCCTCCTAAGCTTAGCCAGAACTGCTGATCTCATCCAGCTATGCTTTCCCTTCCAGTAACAGTTCAGATAGCGAGCTTCAGCTTCCCCGTCTGACTGCAAAAGCAGTGTGTTTGTCTGCGTGTGCATGTGTGTGTGTTTGTTTGGATGTGTGGTTTTTCCATGTAAAAACTTGTTACCCATTATCTGTAAGTGCAAAAGTGAAGGGAAGATAAACGTCCGCAGAAGAATCAGCACAAGAGACACAGACATATATACGTTTATGCATATATATATATATATATATATATATATATATATATATATATATATATATATATATATATAAAATTTATTTCTTTAAAAGAAAATCACAACACATCTCATATAGTTTTGTCATCACAAAATACATAAATTAAAATAAATACAAAAACATAAAATGTCATTTTTTGACTCTGAAGAGGATATTGTGTCACATAAGCTTTAAGCTGGATGCGGGTTTGACAAAGTAATAAAGAGGTAACATATATTTCAGAGCTGATTTCAAAAATGCTGATTTTGTTGCAGCAGGAAAATTCATCACACACATTATCAGGAAATTGTTTCCCTGGAAAGATAAATAAGATGAATCCTGAATCAAAAACCATGAAAAGGACAATCAAAAGAACATGCGCTCTGCATACCAACAGCCTGCATAGCTGCAACGTCCTAAATAGGAATTGTTTAGATAATTTCTGCCTTAGATATTCATCCATCCACCAGCTGCTGTGTCAGTGGGAGACAGCTTACAGCATTGAGGTGAACGGATTTGAAAAGGAGAAGATATCTGAAGAGGCATAAATGATTTTATTTTCTGCTGGATATGTTTGACTCGTGTCAGCACAGCCGCATCACAGCAGCTTGAGTTATGTTGTCAAAACACAGAAAATGGCTGCTTATCAAAGCTTGCTTGACAGTGAATATTTTTGTGCACCAAATTGAAGCTATTTGGAATAAATCTTGGTTGCAGTGAGCTCGATTAAGCACGTTTTCAACCTCATTGGCCAATGATTATGGTCAGACAAAGAGAGTAAACCGCCTCAGATCAGCAGTAAAGGCAAAGCCACCAAGCTTTGACCTGCCAAATAAATAATACCTTTACACCTTAATTAATTTCAATGCAGATTTTTTGACTTGGGATAAATTAATTTGATTCAATTTATGCATGAATTCCCAACAGACGGATTTAGTTTGTCCTTTACAGAACAAACAGGTCAAATTCACGTGTTAGAACAAACAATTTAATTATATCCAATATAATTTGCTTCCATCCAGTACATTCAGATTCAGATTTAATTACATCATCTAGTTCTGATAGAGTTCTGCCAGGCTTAGCAGATCCTAATTATTCTAATAATTTATTTTCAATCAAAAGAATGGGCTACACATTTCTGAATTTCCATGAGAGCATACTTTCATAGCCAAGCCAGTCATTGCATATGGTAATTTTATTGTTTAATAATTACCAAACTTCAATAATGAAAAACAGACTTTAGAAATTCATGCAGGTAAACCACAATAAAATATAAAAAGCATTTTTATTATTTCATATTTTCTGCAACAGATTCTGATCAAATCATTGGACAGAAAAACTCAAAAACATTTTGAGAAATGAAAGTTTGTGAAATTTAAAAGGGATTAATCTAGTTTTGGTGATTTCACTGAGTTTAAATTTTAAGATCTAAGTTCACAACTATAAATGCATTGTCATTTATAGTTATATGTAACTGTAAATGACAATGCATGGAATATACAAAAGCTGCTCCTCTGCCAACTCAGAGGGATGATGAATGATGTACAACCTGATAGAGGCAGGAAACAAGAACGGCGCATGATTTATCTGCCAAATGTGCCCCAGAAGGGTACAGGTGCATGACGTTACACATTACATGTGTAATAAATGAATGAAAGATTGCTCAATATTTATAGCATGACCATTACAACTAAACTGAAAAGAAATCCTGTTTCTATGGGTGAAATAAATGAATAAAATCCAATTTTGTTTGCAGAAAAACAAAGACGTTTCTTCAGAAATCCTTCACAAGTTCTGCATGAACAGAATTTAATTATGTTCATGCATTCTGACATTTTTGTGGAATAGGTGTTTTGACAATAAGAAAAACACATTCTCAAAAACTGAACAGTGAAGTAAAACACCAACGGCAGATTGGCAAAACATCAACAACAACCTTCAAAGTGCTGAGTAGTTTCTCCGAGCATGCTTATGTCTCTGCAAGCCAGATACCAGCACTGTGTCCCTGAGGCCTGTCTTCATAGGAACAATTCCCCAAAGCCTCATACGCCTCACTGAGGGCCTCAGACATGTGTAATTAGGTATAAAATACAGCAGTGTGGATGGTGGGGTGGGTCCAGGCCGCTGGAACACAGAGGGGAGTCAGCAGCGGAGAGCCTTGAGCTGCCAGTGCACAGAGACAATTAGGTCCAAATGAAAAATTGATTTCCACTCATACTGAATGGATGTTAAAACAAAGCACGTTATAAATACCATCTGGTGACAGGCGGGAGTGCTAGCCACAGCAGACGAAGCCCCTTGTTAGCCTCGACAGCGCCAGCGTATCGATCGCCTGTGTGGACAAAGGCGACTCTAAGCGGGACTGAGAAGATATATAATTCAATAAATACTTCAGAGAGCTTTAGATTGAACGTGGCAACATGGGCATGTGTGTGCCACCTTTAATACGTCCCCGATGGTCGTTCTGCTGGTGGACCCCCGACGATTGATAGAGTAAACATAGAGCTTGCATGGATGAAAAAAAAATTGAGTTATGTTTGTAGAGTGAAAGCACATGTGTCACTTTCTGAGCCACAGCAGCAATTCAGAGGCACTTTGCCTCATGTCTTGAGAAAGTATCAAGTCAAAATTGGGTTGTAAAGCCAGTCTGCAAAGAATTATGCTAGTAGGTCACTTGTTTTACCAGATTTTTTTTTTCTGTTTTCAATGTTTTACTAAGGCTCCCCCTTTAATAAGACACACAGTGTGTTGAAAAGTATTAACACCTTTTACACGTTTTCACATTTTTAACCCTTGGACCCCACATCCCAGGGTTAGGACGGACACTTCATTCAAGCAGAACAGGACCAAGCAGCAGAGACAGAAGTAGATCACTCAAACTGATGTTTAAGGAGAAGCGGCAAAAGCAAATGAGATGGATTAGCAGCTACCAACAAATGTGTTATTCAGGAGATTTTACTCAGAAAAATTGTCTCTGATGTCCAGATGTTGAGATGTTGGCATGTTAAGATAGTCAGAGGCTTCTGCAAATTTGTTGTTTGACCACCGCTGTGCTGATCGCTACCAGAGATCCTTCCTGCAAACAGAATTCCCATCTGACTCTGTGAAGATACTCAGATCAGATGAGTTCTGGTGACATCTAATTTTCCTTTGGGATAAAAAAAAAAGTACTTTTGAAATGAAATACTAAAAGATTTTTCCAGCTTTTTTGAAAGAAAAATCTGAAAAGTGTGGAGTGCGATTGTATTCATTCACTTCTGGTCAATACTGGAATCACTTTTCACTGCAGTTGTGGCTGAACGTTTAGGGCTATCAAAATTCAAGGCTGAATACACACTGTACTTTTTAGATTCTCAGTTGTTTCATTTTTGTTAAACTTTGGCCTAAAATGGAAAATGTTGCTAGCTCACCAGGTTTAAATACTTTTGAAATGTACAGAAGTACATCTTATAAAAAGTACAACTGACATGTTTATCTATCTATCTATCTATCTATCTATCTATCTATCTATCTATCTATCTATCTATCTATCTATCTATCTATCTATCTATCTATCTATCTATCTACAGGGGGAAAATACTGTTGCTAAAACTAAAATTCCTCCATAGTTTCCCCACCCAATAAAGGACTGTAGGTAAATTAGATGTAATTAAGTTAGACATTCATTTTCATGTGAAAGTGTCCTCATAAACTAGATTGACCTTTCTGTATAGAGGTAAAAGTGTTGGAGCTCAACCTCATAAGTGTCTTTAATTATTCAGGTTGATGAGGCTTCTGTTGGGGTAGGTGCAGTTTTGCTTGGAATTGCCTCATTAAGCATGAGCAAATAAGGAGGAGAGTCTAATTAGTATCAACACCTGGGTTTGGAGGCTTCCAAGCCATGAAGTCAGCCTTATTTTTAACTTCAGTTACTGTTGATAATGCACATGAATGTGCACCTTTCCATGTCTAGCATCTTTCTAACAATAGCTTTATTTGTATAATTACTAAACTAGATTTCATCACCATTATTTCTGCAACATTTCAAGCTTGTGTTCTATCATTAGGATTTAAAAGGTCTGCAGTATTCTGGATGAAGATTGTTTCTGGAATCAGCCAGTGCTCTTCAGTTTTGGGGATAATGTTAGTCCAAAATGCCCCTGTGAACTCTGGCACCACCACGGCCTCAACTCTTCAACATATGGAAGAAATATCTGTGCAAGGGTAGAAAACTATTCCCAGTAAAACCGTCAAATCAGTGGCACAAGTGAGTGTCGGAGAATGACAGCTGAGTGGCAGCTGCACCAGGCCCCGCTCACATAAACACAAATATTTTGCAAAATGACAACTCTTATCTGCATGCAAACAGATTTCTGGGTGAAAAAGTGAAATTATTTAGCAAAAAATGATTTCCACTTCACTTTTTTTTCTGTATCCATGGAGATTCAGCTCAGAGATTTTTAAAACAGTTACGTCTGTGTCGACTGTCACTTTCTGTCTGGAAATCATCGCTGTAAAAATGCTTTTATGTTTTTGTCTACTTCTGTCTTGCGTTATCTTGACTCTGTCAACATTAGACTTCAAATGTTTGCTGAAAGAGTTGAGAATTGAAAGGTAATTGCAAACAGTGTCAGCAGCCATGGCCGGTGGATGAGTGGCACCCTGGGTGATGCACAATATTTTGTTTATGAAAGCAAAACCATATTTTGATATTTTGGAGAAAATCACGTTTTTTGCTCTCAAATATTATTTTCACAAGAAAATGACTTGATTTCTGTTTTCCATTATTCACGCTTAGCTGATGAAAAACTCCAGTGGTCACTGGGTGACAGAAGGAGGTAGACCTTGGACGGGTCACCAGTCCATCACAGGGCAACACAGAGACAGAATAAACAACCGTTTATTCACACAATCATAAAGGCAAAAAGCGTTTTCTTAAAACACAAACAGTCTTTTAAAGAATCATTGCACAGTGAAGAATAAACCAGCTGCTGCTTGACCAGCAGAAGAGTTTTAGATTGTGTGCCACAGAGGATGAAATGCCATTGAGTCAACTATGAAAAAAAAACACAGAAATAGTTTTTCAATTTTGAACTGAACCAGACCCTCAAACTTGTGTTTTTCAGGTTGTGTGGTCAAATAAAACCGTGGATCCATCCCATCTTAGGCCATTTGGTGATGGTGTAAAAGTAAAAGGGACATTTTCTCAGAATCCATTGAACACTTTTGAACCACTGCAGCATTAAAACCACATTTGATCTGATTATTGCTGATATACAGGACCAACCCGTTATAGATCCTTCTACCAGCATATCACAAAGCTCCAGTCCCCTCACAGGGGTTTCTTTAGGATGACAATGATTCACTGTTCTGCAGGTCTTCAGTCACAATCCAGGTCCATCACAGCACATTTGAGATGTGGTGGGATGGGGGATTAGTTTCATAAATGATAATTTAGATGGCAGATTTCCTGCAACTGTGTTTTGCTATTATTTCAACATGAACCAAAATCTCTGAGGAATGATTGACTCCATGTTGAGTCTGTTACGCCGAGGTCAGACAGTTCTGAGGACAAAGGAAGAGATCAATACTAGAAACCAAACCTAGTGGCATTTTTCATGTCTTATGCAAACAAATATGGATCCAAAATATGGGTAATATTTTGTCTTTAACTGCAGCAACATATTTTGAGCCCGAAATTCAAAATGAGCCTCTGCAGAACCAAAGAACGATTGAATGAGAATGACCAGAAGCAAAAGAGTTCAAGCATCAGAAATGCACTTTGTGTGTGAAATTTTGCTTCCTGTCTAATTCCTAGTGAGAAAGCAAGAGGAATCAGAGACATCTTTCCTTCCTGCAGCAGATAGATTGCTGTGTTATCGATTGACTGGAGTACAGAACTGTAAACCAGAAACAGAAACTCTGAGGTCCAAGTTGTTTTACACACTTATATAAGCCATGTTAAAGAAGACAAACTGTCATCCACTTGAAGAGGAAGCAGTTTCAATAGTTTCATCTCAAGGTTTTTCTCTTCTAAATTTTAGAATCAGTACTTATGTTTCTTTTGGCAAACTGTCTTGTTGGGTTTTGAAATAATAGGAACTTCTTTGAAGTGTTTTTTTTTTTCTTTAAAACCTGAGGTAGGATTTCTCCCTTGAAGTGACGCAGAAGAGTGTGATAGCATCGCTAATCTTAGAAGGCTTTGTATGCACTTAGTAGACCTCAGTAAATCAAGAGTGATCGTAGATCTTCAAATGAGACAGATGGAAAGGGGAGGCATGGAAACGGAGGCAGATGGAAGGAAAGAGGCTGGTGGAAAGTTACAGAGTAGACAGATAGTAAGTAATGGACTGATAGAAATGAAGATGGGAGAGATACAAAGGAGGCACCAACAGAAAGAAAAAGAAAAATAACAAATTAATTATTTTAACAGAATTCATAATCCTTACTGTCAAAGATTAAATCAGACTTCTAAACAAAAACCAAGATATTCAGAAACAAACAGCAAAGACAAAGATGATGGAATACCAAAACAGACATTTAATGACTGGCCAGAGGTTTCCATGTTTTAGATTTCTGCCTTTTTAAACACGTCTGACTTAACAGACTGTGAACAGCTTAAACCTCTGTCCTCCACCAACCAATACATTGTGGTTATAATTACATTTATGTAAACATCTTCTTAGAGCTGTGCAAACAGTTCGCATTAGAAATGAACACCACTTCTGTACTTAATTCAGACATTTATTGCTGCCATTAATAAACTGTGTTTAATAAGATGTTGACGGTTTATTTTACAGAACCATTTAGGGAGTGATTCAGGGAACTGACTGAAGAATAATGGAGGAACTTTTCATAAATATAAACCAAACACTGAAACAGTCGTTGGGTGAATTTGTTACACATGCCCTAAAGTTTGGACCTGCTTGAAGTCAACACAAGCAACAAGGAAGAAATTTAAACCTTAAATGTATTGCCTACCATCATGAACAAATGGAAGAGCAAGATTAACGAGAGAATGATCAGAACATTAAACCAAAACCCCAACGTCCAAAGGATTGTCACATTATTGTACAATTGTGCCACTTCCCCATGTTAAACATACACACACATATATACCACTGATAATATATGTATACTGAGTATACTAAATTCCCAGGCACCTTGAAGGGGGCAGCTTTACCCTGAGCTGAATCCTGGACAACGTTTGAAGGTGGCACACAGCAAGCCTGGAGTCCAGGCTCAGATGACCATCCTCAGATCTTTGTTCCACTCTCTGCGTGAGCTCAGGGTCACGCAGAGAGGCTGTGTGATGTCACTCTGACATGTGTTGTTCACCATAATATTGCTGCAGTTAGAGAAAAACAGCATCCTGCTGCACGGATTCATGACCCTGACCGTGTCCAGCAGACTCTCAGGTTCAGTCAGACATATTGAGTCGAAGATAATGAAACATTGTCTCAATGAGATCAAGATTACTAGAAAAAAAGGACGGATTTACACATTTTTTTTGCTCTGTTTAATTGAATTTACAGCCTAATATCGATGCAATAGCTAACATGTTTGAGATGTAAAACATCTCCAAAACTATTAGAATTTATTGTCTATTTTACTGACATAATGTTCAAAATACATGTTTTCCTAATAGTAAAAATGAAATTCTCCTTGTATGAAACTTTGGGTAATAGTTGATATTTGCATTTACTGTATAATATTTAAAACTAAGATATTAATGTATTTACTGGAAAACCCACTGTACCAAGCTGTATTTTTTAAGTCTTGAAATATGAAACTCAAAATAAATGTCTTAAATAAAAACACAGAAATTGTGCAAATTATAATGTATGTAAGCGGTTAGGACAGAGAATAATTATGTTAAAGCAGAACCCTGTCGAATGTTTCAGTTGCCTCAGCTGCTGAGCTAATATTTACTTTAATAATCTGTGAAATAGGAAGAAAATCAGGTCTTAACTTTCTGATTTATGTGTTTAGCTTCGTTTCTGCTTGATTGTAGACTCGTCTGCTTTTTGCCTGATCTATTGCACCAAAATGAAAAACATTTCATTCAGTCCAGCTCTCTTTCACCTATAGGCTATCACTGTAAGTGGTGATAAATCATAAATTAAGGCAGCATTGGTTTCATAACACATTGATTCAGGCAGCTGTTTATCATGAAAGCTCTTTCTCAATGAGCTGCTGCCGTGGTGTTTATTTTTAAGAATAAATGGCGGTATGTTCCTGTTAGATTTGAAAGTGGACTTCCTGCTCTTACAGCACAGTATTTATTTTTTACCATGTGCATTAGTGAATAAGTTATCGGTGCTCTTTCATTTCTTTGCTTGTGTTCACTGAAGTTAAAATCTGCTGTTCTGGAACCAAACGAGTTAAACTCAGTTCATGGACAGACTCAGAGACGTTGAGTTACTTTTCATTGAATCAATGACTCGATGAACTCTGCTGCCTGTCCTTACATAGAAACTTTTTAAACTACTTTGAATATTGAGCACCCTGTACTGTTTGAGGGTAAATTGGAACATATGTGTTCAATTTTTGTGCAGTGCCTTGAGACTAAAATTGTCAATTGGTGCTATATAAATAAACCGAATTGAACTGAATTGATTCCATCTAGGAGTCATAATTAAAAAAAGAAAAAGGCAGGGTTTATTGTTTATGAAGCATAACTAATCATAAGGATCTGCAGATTATGACAGTTGACTGTTGAATTAAAGAACAAGAAACCAGAAGATAAACCAGTAATCCCAAACGTTTCCAGATGTTGGCTTGCCTCAACCAGTTTGTTGTGTCATGAATCTGAACTAAATGCTTTCACACCAGCGCCAGATAAAACTGGAACCTGATCAAAGAAAAGGAACAAGATGTAAGACTTCACTGACTTTTTGTTTTTTATTGAGAATTTTATCAGTCAGGATGACAGAAATTAACTGGTGCTGATAGTCTTTTCAGCTTCACTGACATCCAGACAGAAAATGTTGGGTTCAGTGCACAAGCAGAGAAAACCATTCATGCAGGTTTCATCACTGTCTGCATTTTGCAGATATTTTCTGCCATTTAATTGAGAGATCCTGAACATATCTCTAGTCTTTAGCTTAGAGCTAATTTTTTTTAAACTCTTTTTATATTAACTGTAGCATCCTCTACAAAACTGGTCATAGTAAAATCTATGAAAGATTTAAATTATTAATTAGCTGCATCCAGGGCTTTATTCTCAGTGTCAGTCAAAAGTGCAAGAAAAGCCCCCCAGGACTAACTGATGGTGCTCCACAGTGCTGAATAACCTCTATGGTAACCTGGCAGACCTGTGAGACGTGGTGGGGAAAATGTTTGAAGGAAAGAGATTGTTAACCCCGAAAAGATTTGACATGTTGCTCGGATGTCTTGACACAAAATATGACCAAAATCACTAAATCAGTAATTGCCTTTCTGAATTTTAACTGATAAATGTAGTTTATTTAATTTTATTATTTTATTTTTTTCCCTCTAGCTTTTATTTTATTGCAAACTGACTATCGTTTATTTCTATCCTGGCGCTGGCTTCCAAACCAGTATAATTGCTACCCAGTGACAGTGATTTGAGTCATGATGTTGATGGCAAGCTGGATCGCCATGTTCCTGCCAGGAGAAAACTCCTGTATGCGGCAATTTGAGCGAAATCACATCCAGGTTACATCTGCCCTGCTCTACAGTGCCAGGAAATGATCAAACTCTGTGTTCTTGCAGCATTTAAATGCAGCTTTGTCAGAATTTAATTACAGCAGGTTGCGGTGGCATCATGGGAAAATGCCCTTGATGGTGTTTTGCGGTCGCCTGCAACAGATGAGCACATTGCATCCTATTATGACTGCACTCAGATGTGTTTCAACTTGTTGTTTCTGTACCCTCCGGGCCAAAGGGGAGTGGAACAGCAGGCTTTTGGATTCTTGATAGTTTCTGTTAGATCATGAGAGGCAAAGCAGAACAAACTTCACAAGAACAGGAATCTTTGTTTCCAAGTCGGTGTTCTTTTTTTTCCTGTTGTGTAGCTTGTTTAAAGGAAACATAATGTACATGACTTTCCCAAACAGCAACCCTGATTTCCTCTGAAAATTAGCTCAGTGTAAATAAATCCAATCGCAGTAATTGCAGATATTGGATGTGACTAAAATATGAGGGAAGCTCTTGAGGGGATATTTGTACATCATTCAGTCCTCAGCAGGAAATCAATTGCGAGCAGTTATGCCTACAGTTTTAAAAAGCTAAGTCATGCACACGTCGACATCAGTGTTAGAAAAAGCTATCAATGCATGGCAGTCACTGCGATTTTTAAAGACTGCTCATGAATATTGAAGTGTTCCTGTTTGAGCTGAGCAATTGGGAGATATTATCCAGACTGTTTAAACTGTCAATATGTTTTTTTTATTTTCCTTTTTTATTATTACTCACTGTTTATTCTGTCACATGCTGTTTGCATTTTAATTATGTAAAGCACTTTGAAATGCCTTGCTGCTGAAATGTGCTATACAAATAAAATTTGATTGATTGATTGATATTATTTTCAAAATATGCTTTATAATTCACTGTTAAATACTGTAAAGTTGTAATAATTGATATAACCAGTATTGTAATTTAATAAATTAAAACCAATAAAAGAAGAAAGTATTACATATAGTGTCTGAACTGATAGAAATATATAAACAGAGTGAAACCCCACCTATTCACGGTTCATTATTTGTGAATTTATCTATGTGTGGAAAAGATGTGATATAATCCAAACCATTCTGTACCTGCAGTAGCAGACATTGTCTCCATCATCCACTACATTTACGTTTGTGCAGACTGGAGCTCAGCACTTCTCTGTGGTAAGAGAGGAACGTCTTTTAAATGAAAGATCTATTGCGTAATTCTGTGATATTCTTTCGATATGCAGAAGATTGTTTGACTCAAAGATCTCTTTATTTTGCCTAAGCGAAGCCAAACATGACTATCAGCTGATAGTTTGGGGGTTTGGAATAGGATCACAGGTTTAGTCAGCAGTTCGATTCAGTCTCTGTAACAACATGCACTTCATCTTACAATTAATACAAATTGGCTTTGGTGTTCATATCCAGCTAAATTCTTTAGATATGAATAATTACTTCTTTTTGGAAATCTTACCAAGGGAAATGACTTTGAGCTTTCATTCTGCAAGGCTTGTGTGACACTATTGAATAATTATCAGAAAAGTTTGTGATTTTTAAACAGACATAAGTGAAATGTGAGCCCCACCAACAAAATAAATGGATTTAAAAACATATTTAGCTTCCAAAGGATTATATTAAAATCAGCTTAAGGCTTGTTTTACAACTAGAAGACCTGTGCATTTTGCTGGTACCAAGTCAAGCATGATAAAGTTTACATACTAACAGAAACCCAGTTATGTCATCCATCCATCCATAATGTCTTCCTGTTGGACCTGCCTGGTGCAGGTGAGGCTGCTGCCTACCTCCAGCGTTCACCATCTGACAGACTTATCACACTGGACGGGTTACCAGTCCATTACAGTCAACATAGACACAAGACTAACTTGTGTAATGTTTTCCTTATGATTGTTTACATCCCTTTGGGTTATTCTTGATGATGATAGCCAGTCTGTATATAAAATGACATAATGTTTTTTTTTCACTGGTTTAGTGTGTGGATAGTAACTGATACATCCCAAATTACATCACAGGCCTCTGTAGTGACCCTCCTGTCCATCTGAGAACTGGTCATTTACATGATGATTGTACAGTTTGTGTTACTACGTGTTGCTCCAGGCCATCCTGCAGAAATACCCTTTGTTATGAGATACAAGTTACAACTCATCCCATCTGATGTGTTCCTGTTATCTTCCCTGATATTATTTTTGATATACTTTGTGAATAAACTTAAGTCTTTTTCTATCTTTTCTCATAATCACATTATAAAATATCAATAAACACAATGTTGATAACACTGGGCAAATTATTTCTGTTTTGTCACACTTAGTTCATGAATCAAGCTTTCCTGCAGGACGCAGGAAATGAGAAAGTAATAATTTGAGCAAATAAACTATAGCGTACATCCACGTTTATGACTGTATGTCCTGTCCATAAAGTGCTGCATGTTTCTCTGTGCTGGGGGAAGGGAGCTTGAGGACAGTCAGAAGGACTGACAGCACCAGCAGAATAGCCTGCAGCACTCTGTATGAATTGGCTCGCCTGGCAAGTCTGCGCAGGAGAACCGGTTCACACTATCAGAGTCAGGGCAACCCTGAGGAGACAAGTTGATTTGTTTCACATAATCCAAATGACCTGGATTGTTCTATATGTACTCCCAAATGGGGCCTCCACCACTCGTTGCTGAGGAGTGGTTGCATATTGTGATGTAGATAATAATGAGACAATTTTAAAGGATGTTATCATTTTAGAATTTAACAGAATAAGAATTTGAAAATCAAAAGGCATGATTAGCATGTTAAAATACACAGTGACAAATGTATGATTTCTTTGTGCTGTCATTCATACTAAACTAAATCAAAGATGAAAAAAACAAGCCTGCACCATCTGCAGTTCCTTTGACCTGTAACAACTATACTACCAGTAATCCCTTTATTTTCCAGGGGACACTTTTCTGTCACTGTGAAATTTGTCCATATCTAATGGCTTTTTTTGGGCTACCCAGTCATCATTTCTAAACCTGCTTAGAGGAACAAGTAAAGTACCTTTAAGTCTTTACAATGGATTTTGTTGACTTGTCCAAATTTATTTGTATTTGGACATGTATTTGTGCTGATGTCTTTTCACATTAAGCATTTTATAAGAAAGTGCTCTTTTCATCAAAATTTTGGCTTGGAAGGATGATGTTTTTCAATGAAAGAATTGTCTATGTTTGTGATATTCCAACTTTCATTAGTTGAACATATAAAAAATACATGTACAAGAGGTAACACTGCTCTTTGCGGACATCTGAGGCTTTTACCTCGCAGCCCTGTCATGCCGATATTTGCTGCAAAATGTTCTAATGGTTGACTCATGTTACCATTAACCACTGACACAGGCTTTAGGTGCTTTTAGGGTACTTCAGGTTGTTTTTTGACCTTGCAGACCATTATGGATCTTTTTTCTTGGATGTTTGTTGGTTGACAGTTCAAAAGGATGGCAAAAATGGTTCTGAATGACCTTATCTAAACTCTGTAAACAACATTTTTCACATTTGCAACTCTGGGGATGTTTTCAGTGAACAAATGAACATTGTGAGTCAAATCTGTTACTGAAAAAGTTCATTCAGAGCTCAGTGTAACCCCAGTTCAGTTGGTTCAATGTGTGACTCCTCTAGTAGCAGAGAAATAACTTAGTTACAAGAAAACCATTTATTGGCGGCTATTAGTGGTCATGCTAACTAGCCTGAGCACTCACAACATGCAATGCTTGCTGCAACATGCCAGAGAGCAAGTGTGGGAAAGGAAGAGAGGCTGAGCAGCACCACATAAGTTTGTGATTAACAGCCCTAAGACCAGCCTCCTGGCTCTTATTTATTGTTTCTAATGAGCATACTGGGGTTCTTACTGTCAAGACATGATGTTTCAAGTAATATGTAAAAACTATGATTTTTAAAAATGGTATGCACTGCAGCTTTAAATTCAGTATGTGTTTGCTTGCACCCAATTTGCTCAACAAGTTAATGTACACAACCTAAAACACTGGATTTAAAAAAAGCTGGATAGGTTAAATGTTGTCACTGGGCGTGCAACTAGCAAAATTAACTTGGGACTCCAATGCTGCTCATTATATGCTTTGATCTGGACCACAATCTGATTGGGACACCCCTTATATTTATAATTATTAGTAATAATGTTAATAATGAATCTGATATATGAATGTGTGCATAAATGCATGTAATAACACCCGAGTATTTATTCTGTGTATTTAACTGCTCTTTGCTCAAAGAGCTGCAACATTAAATTAGGAAAAACTCAATATTTCTCAGTCTGCAGAGGAAAAAAGGGCATTGAAGGTTAAGCTCCAACTGAAGCAGCGAACCAAAAAAAGGAGCAGATTGGCTGAGCCATATCGCCTGCATATCAGAGAAGCCGTGGCATGTCGGCTCCTGCACAGGGACCTCTTATTACCTCACAGCAACACCTCCTCTAGAGTTTCTCAGGGACAAGAAGGCACAGGCAGTCAGATCTACGTTACACCATTGTTAAGAGGAGAAGCTGGCAGCGGGCCATGGGAAAAATAAATCTGCAACACTTTATTGTGGCTGCACTCCTTCCAGCCTGCATGAGCATTAGGAAACTCATACCAATTCTCATAAAGGGCATGTTTGGTCTGGTCTGCTGTGTAAGTGGGGATTTACCATACCGTAGAGCAATGTATGACTATGATCCAACTGACTTGTCAGATAGAATGGGAATTGAGATACAATCGGATTGTTACAGGAAAATCCAGGGCTTTGCAAAACCGGATTTTACTCCATTTAAAAAAAAAAAAGCTGAGCTGTTACTACAGGCAACCAGAAATGCTTGAGCAGGGTTGGCCACTGGTCATCTAAAACATAAGGATGATCCTTTATTAGCAGGAGCCTGCTAATAAAAAGTCAGGTATTTAATTCAGGTCTTAGAACAGAGACACATCCAAAGCATGCAGGACATCTGGACTCTGCTTAGTAATCCAACCAATACAATTATTTTTGCATCATACGTTCTTGAAAATTATATTCGAACAGAATATTTCGACAAGTGAAATGTCCCATTCAGACTGAATCATGAGCACACAATTGCCTTTATATTAATGCAAATGGGTTTTATTTGAAGGTAGTCTCCCACAGCTGAGAATGAAGCAGCGTTCAGATATCCCATTAAAATCATGCTGGGTGCTGTCACACAGTTTCCCCATTCTTTCTCGTCAACGAAATAGCTTAAACATTTATCTCCAGGCGACGTCATCGGTGTGGTCCATCATCTCTCTGGTGCTCATGATGCTTTACATTATGCACTCTTCATATATTTGCTCAATCAAGTCAAAGCAGAATACATGCACATTTATTACACTGTCTTTTACTTTTTGCTTCACATTGCTGCGATTCACAGCAAGTGACTGATGTGGATCAAGTTGGTGTACCAAAGCTCGACAGTTATAATGATAAGCTGTCATGTCGCCTCAGGCTGAGGTGATGCTTCTGCAGGGAGCTGAAGCAGAAAACAGTTTTGTTTTATGAAGAAAAATCCTCAGTTTTGTTTACCATGTGGAACTTTTAGCCTCATGACTAAAATCTCAATGTTTTTGACATTTAGTGGATTGCTGTTAATTCAAAAATGAGTTTGTATGCTTTTTGTAAGTTTTTATGCTTAACTTTGCAGTGAATGACTCAACATATCTTATGTATCCAAAATACAAAGTTAGATCTGATAGATTTGGAAATGGCTTGTGTTTAACTCGCTCAAATAGCTTGGCAAGAGATTAAGCAACTAGCCAACTGTTGTGAGATAATACAGAAGGGATGAGTCACCGGTATGAGAACCTACATGCTTTGTCTCCCAGCAGAAATGCCTTGTTTGTTTGCTGTCAGAGCTAAGTACACTTGTCTGTCACCTTCCATAGCTTCAAATCACAACTGTTTGGATATGGATGACATTCCACAGCTCGGGGTTACCTGGTAAGCTTGGCTGCTATTTACCTTCCTGCAATGTAACTCCACCCACATCTAAAAACGGTAGTCTAACAGCAGTGGACCAGCTCATGTTGTTTTTGTACCATACAATAATTTACATAGCGTAAAATGGATGCTTTGGGGCAAAACTGACTTTGATTATCAAGTCAAAACTTTTTTTTTTTCTCAAACGTCTGGTGGATTCTCTGAAGGTGTTCTGAAATTCCTTGTGGATTCTACGAACCTGGCGGGATTTCTTGGATCTTCATTGCAGTTCTCAGAACTACAATTCTCCACATCACGGCCAAGAACGACATTGTTTTCAATCTAAAAGGGAGGGCTCATGGGAAAGAAAAAGGTTTTCAAGGAAGAACTCCAAGATGCACTGAACATTCACGGAAAATTCCATCCTTGTTTGGGGCAAGTGTTGACATAGCCAGGAAGTTCTAATTACAAAACTATAACTTTGGTTTCTGGAACATGTGTGAAATTCTGAGAATCATTTCCTTGAGAAATGACTTTGGTTGTTCAACAAAATGCTCGATCCCAGATGTTGTTATTTAAGATAGATGCCCAGACTCAACGTAGGTTATTTGACTAAGCACTTAAAGGTTAAAGTGAGCATCAAGGAAATAGATACAAATTCATGGACTTGTTTGTCAATTATTGTTAAATGGCTATTTATTACACAAAAATTAGTAAGTTTTGTTTCATCTTTTACACGTAGAACTTAGCAAATAATTAATTCTTACTGTGTCTAGAGATTTTAATTTTAATAATTTTAATTTTAATTTAACAAAATGATTTTTGTCATTATGATGGAGGAGGTCTCAATACTGACTACAGCCACCCAAAAATGTATAATTTTGAGCATGTACAAATACATTTCAGCCTTTTTGTCAGTATTGATCTAGAAAACATTTTTAAAGGATCTAAGGATTAGAAAGTAACGCCTCTCCATGATGTGATGCAAAGCTCCACTAACTTTACAGTTCTCAGAGTATGTGACCAATGAAGATGCAAAGTCTAAATAGCAGCATAGTCAAGTTTGAACATGAACTGTTAGTCTTTTTCAAAGAATAAAAATAACAGAGCCTGTATAACAAGTGAAAGCAGGACAGTAGTGGTAATGAATATAACCATAAGGAATCAGAAGCCAGAGAGTCTTTGTGTTCATACAAAGTCTGGAAAAACACAGAAGAATGTGTCAGAAAAAGAATCTGGAATAAAACCTAAGCCAGCTTTAATATATAAATCATAAACAAGAAATGTATGCCGAATCGGTCGAGGCCCAGGTTAACAATAGCCGCTACAGGTCCTGCTGACCTACAGGCTGCTGGTAAAAACTGAACTATGTTGGTCGATGGAGGAGAGGAGGAAGGCATGTTCATAGGAGAGAGACAAGAGGAAAGGCAAGAGTGTGAAACTGAGAGTAGGGACTTTAAATGCTGGAGCATCATGTCCACCAACTCTCTGGTTGGTGGACATGATGCAGAGGAGGAATGTAAGGGAGTAGAAGTAAATAAGATAGAGGACCTAAAGAATTAAGGGTCAACAGTCAAGAGCAATGAAGACTGTGGAAAAGAGGTAAACAATGTTCAAGCAGTTTGAGATGGGTGGAGAAAAGTGTCAGATCTGATCATTCTTTCATCAGCAGCAGCAATGTAAGGGGAAAAATGAACCAAACACTTGTATGGTTTAGAAAAAGTGCCAATGAGTAAAAGACAGATGTTAGAACTGGAGATTGCAGAGGTCAAGATGTTGAGGTTCCCAATGGGAGTGACAGGGATAGATAAGAGAACATTAGACAGACGACTCATGATAGATGTTTTAGAGGTAAAGTCAGACTGAGATGGTTTAGAGATGTTCAGAGGAGAAACTATGGTTATGTTGGTGGAAAGATGCTGAGCCTGGAGCCACAGGGCAGGAAGACCAAACAGGAGATCCAACATTGAAAGACAACGTGAAGTTAGTTGGTGTCAGAGTAGAGGAGTACAGGACTAAAGATGAATCACTGAAGACAAAAGAGAAGAAAAAAATCGTTTTAGTAGAAATGAAATAAAAAGTGAAATACATTAAATAACTGGTTTGGCTAGCTGAAAAAGTTGTAGGTTTAATGATTGAACGTCCAGCCCTGAACCAGTTTATGGGATGATAAGTTCACATGTCACACTTAATTATGCAATTTCCACAGTATTATGGTTTCTCTCCTTTCCACCACACAATTCCCTACTTTTCTGCATCTTCACAAAACAATGTTAAAACACATTTCATATAAATGATAACATGTAATTACACAAAGTCATGTATTGTATTGTTTAAGCAGCATAAAAATTATCATTAAATGGAAGACCATTTGTGCAATTGCATTATCAATCTCAAACTTTGTGTTTAATGAAATGCATAAATACATTCTGTAGCAGGGGTTCATAATGTGAGGGTTACTGCCTAGTGCATCCAATTCTGAGAATATTTTTTCTATTTGGCCTAAAATAGAAGAGAATCTGGAATGGCTTCTGATTTTTTAATAAGAACAAGGTCAGTGAAATTGACCATCCAATAAGGAGAAAATTATAACCACATTTCCATTTTTCACTTACATGAGACGCGTTAAACACATTATGAGTTCCTCGCTGTGAGTGAATGTCAGTTTTGTTTTTAATGCATGCCTTACTGTGATCAGAGCTGTGTGTTTCTGTGCAATCTTCCCTCTGATTCCTAATTGGTCCGTTCTGGCAGAGGCACCTGTAAGAGATCCATCTCCTCCACAGGCGAAGGGGCCAGGCGCTGCAGCATCCCCCACACAGATGGACCTCACAGTGGGCGAGCGGCCATGTGAACCCCCTGGCCCCTCACCAGCGGAAGGTGTATCACAGTGGGAGCGTGGTCGCACATCAATCCCAATAAAGGCCTGGCCTGGCATGTCTCGTTGATGACATTTAGATGCTGTTTATTATAGCCTGTGAAAAGGCGGGAGGACTCTTTTTTTCTGTTTACTTTGGCATTATAGGAACAAGCCTCTTCTGCCAGTTATATCTTCCTTTTGTTTGTGGGAGGTTTGTGTGAGTGTGTGTAGTTTTCTTAGTCAAAGGCATTAATATAGAGTTGAGTTTTTTGCATACCTTGTAAAAATGTTTGATTAATTTAACAATTTATGACAGCTGACATTTTAACAGTCCAATTATAGCACAATTAAAATGACATTAAACTCAGATTGCTCTCAAAGTTACATACCTGCCCAAATAACACATTCAAATAATAAAAAAATCATCATTTTATTGAAGCAATTCAAAAAGATATGATCCTTTAATCAATTGTTAGTGGGTTGGTGAAGAAGAAGCGCTGAAGAACAGCGATATATCAATGGGAGGATGTGGGAGGTCTCTCGCTGTCAGGAACGTCCAAATAACTTCTGTCCAAATGATTTCCTCTTCTGGTTCGGATGTAAACACACCGTAGGAATTCAGGGGAACCAGTTCTTCAGTCTGCTGCAATAAAAATGCCATCCATCTGTTGTGTCTGGATTGCTGATGCCTTCACATGATTCCTGTCGCACGTTTGGTACATTTTCATTGGGATGTGCAGGAGACAACAGCTGTAGCCTCCACCCATTCAGAAACAGACTGCAAACCAGGTAGTGACCATTTTAGCTTCTCATTTTAATTATCAATAAATGCGTCATGGCAATTTTATATTAATATTTTACATAAGTGTGAAACATTTGATAGAAATCATGTGATTTTTTTTGACAAATTGACAAAAAAAGTTTGAGAAAACATGAAGATTTTTAAAAACCATCAAACATAAAAACACTACTTAGCAAGAGAGTGGAATTATTTTCCCATGAAATTCAGCAATTAATTCCAGTAAGGAATCCACGTCTTGTGTTTTGTTGCCATCCAACATTTAGCTCAATATTTACTTGCTGATCCACTAAAAAGGGGCTTTGGTTAACCAACTTCTCTTTCTTACTGTAATGCTCCAATATCAAAAGACCTGGAAAACATAATTGATGTGGAAAGCATAATTACAAGGGGCAGTTTTATGTTGATGGACAATGACGGCAGATGAAAAAGGAACACAATCAAGTTTATTTTTTTGCTGGTTTCTACTTTAATTGGCATTCTTTTTTTCCAAAGCATCATGCAAGCATCTTTTCTCTTGGGTGGGCTTTCTGGAGACCATTCCTGGTTCTGACAGTGTTACTTCCACTAAATAAAGGACTGAGTTACCGCAAAGTGAAAATTCAATGTCTTTCCGTTTACTTTTTGGTTAGAAAGCAAAATAATGGACAAATTTTGTTCACAGTATCCCACTCAGATAAATAATTTACATGTTTTATTTATGGGAGAATTGTGTAAATAACACATAATTGAAACCATTTGACCAACCAGTGGTGGTTTGCCTTTGATGGGGCAAACCAGTGTGATGCCCAACATCATCTTTACTGTTCTGTCATCATGAGACATAGGGTATAAATCAGATTTCTATATCTGCCGACATGTCTTTAACTATTTTCAGCCAAGCTGTTGTCAGTGTTGCAGAATTTCACTATATTGCATTCATGTCTACATTTTATGTTGCTGTTAAATCCAATACAGACTCTTGGGAGCACATTAAGACAGTAACAGCAGTTTAACAGTATCTGTGTTAACTGGAGTTTTTTAAGATAAAAAGATTGCTAGGCTAGTCAGAAAAGTCAACAGATCCAGCAACAAAATCATTAAGTAATCGTGTCATCAAACAAACCTTTCTGCCATGCAAACATTTGTTAATATTTAATGTCTACAAGCATGGATGAAATTATACTGTGTGTAATTGAAACTGAAGGATGTGACACTAAACAGCAAAAAAAAACAGAGTTTACTATATTAGTGCCAAAAATATGATGAGCTTTTGACAGTGACATTTTTATTCTGACAACAGATTTCAGCTATAAGTTTTAATTCTGTTTATTTACATTATTGAAGTTTATGATATGTGTGAAAGTCTTCCAAATATGTCTGTTTAAAGGAACTTAACTGCTATTTACATACAATTTGTAGCTTCACTGGGTATGTATACATTTTCTATTATCCAATTATGGAACAAACTTTAGAAAAAAAAGTACCAACTTTATAAATGTAGAACATTCAGCCGACACAAAACGGTGCCTCCAAATATAAACATCAAAATGTGATTTTGTTTTTTGCATGTAAATAAGCAGGATGGTTGTGTGAAGCAGCAGACTGCTGAGCATCCAGACACTGGCTTTGTTTTTCCAGAACTCTTTACATGTTGCTGCTCCATGTGCATTTTGCCGCCCATGTTGGGCTTCCCTGCCTACAAAAGCATCAGGGAAAAAAAGCACAGTGGTTGAGAGATGTTTCTTCCAAAACTCTCTAAAAGGTGTGTGCAATTGTTGGGAAGGCGCAGGTTCCCAGCAGAGAGTTGTGTAATGTAGCATAAAACTACACAATAGCAATAATTTGGTGCATTCTCTGCCAATTTTGAAGGATAGGCAGAAGCAAATGTCTATTGACAATTTCTTCTAAATTGCAAGCCTGGTGACAGTGACATAAGAGCTACTAGTTTTTCTAAAGACAGTGGCCTAAGTGGTGCTGGTGCTGTTAACATTTGAGAGTGTTGTTTGCAATGGGCCCAAAGCAAACTGCCGTAGGATGAAGAGCGCCTGGGGATTTCTCGCCACAGTCATAGTGGAACTTTTCTGATTTCCCCACTTCTATTTGTCTCCATTATGTCATCCACATCCAGGCTGCTTGCACAGTCTTGTGAATTCTGTTATGGAAAAATGTTTGAGTTTCCAGACTTTATCTCTTGAAATCTAGTCTGTAAAATAAAGTGCTTCTTTACATTTATTTACAAGGAAGTAAGACATTTTCCTTCACTACAACACATCCAGGGTTTTAGTCAATGTATTTTGTGAAAGTTAAATACACTAATTATACAAAAATTAAAAAATACCTATATTCTTTCATTAGGTTTTTGAATCACACCTATGGTTCTTAAAACTGGGTGTTGCTTAGATACCAAAGATCTGAATTATGTGGCGTTATGGCATAAAACATAAATTGCTAATAAACTAAACGACCTCAAAATATTGAACTCAGATTGTTAGAATATTATGAAAAATGTGATAAAAGTTTAAAATATTTGTCTGGAAGAGTGTGATGATTATGAAATGGAAAATATGAAGGAACAAGTGGTCAAATTTTTACCATCCTTTTGTATTGATTTTTAAATATTTATCCTTTTTTACATAGTTATGACTCCTTTTTTTACGTGGAGAGACTTGAAGAACTGCTCATGCAAAATTACCTGTTTGAACACATCAGGTTTTTATATTTAGAAGTTCAAGTGTTTGACTGACTGCAAGCAGCACAGAACCATAAGTTCTGGATCAGTGGCCTCAGCTCAATGCTCCATCCACGAATGACATCAGAACCGGGTCTGACAGCAATCCTGGATTGTTCTAACCCCATCTCTAATCAAATTTAAACTTTACCGCAACAAGGTTACTACAGAGGTGACTGTTGGATTACCTCATTCAGAAAGCAATAGGTTTAGCTGGTAATTTGACAGACTATGGTATTTGTGGTGCTTTTTCTACCATTCTCAAGTGATGTAAGAAATTTGTCAAAACACCTTCTTTGTATGGACTCCGATGTTTCTGCCAGTTAAAACTGGACCACCAGGCAGTGTTATTTATTTAGTGAAGAAGTACAGCGGGTGTGAGAGGGACATACCAGGACACATGACTAGAAGAAGAAGCTCACGGAGCAAATTAAAAATACATGTGGTAGGACTGAAGGAGTGAATCAATGACTCACCTCCTGTTATATAATGTGGTGTTGAGTTCTGCAAAACATACTGACTGTCTACTTGGCGACGGACTACAGACTGTTTGCTGCAATAAGAATCTGGAGGAATGTCTGTGTCTGTGTGTTGCAAACTCTTGGCTAAGTCTTGGGGTTTAGCAAAACTGCATAAGCAGACAAGTGAGTCAAGAACAAAAAAGGAGGGGGATAGCACAGATTTTATGTGGTCTCACGAGAAAGTAAAATGTAGAAAAGTTGCCTAAACCATAAAAAGAAAAAAAGTGACTAAAAGCAACTGAGGAAAATGGGTCTGAGAGAGGGTAAAGAAATGGTGTTATGTAACTTTGTCCTCATGTAGCTCTGCCAAAATCTAGCTTGGCTTGGCCTACCTCACTGCTACGATGGCAAAGATTTTCTCATGGAACAGATTTAACGCCACTTAAGCAGGACAGCGGCAGATGTATGATGGTACTCAGCGCTTCTGTCTCCTATAAACTGCAGTAAAACACCTCAGTTCACTCATACTCTGCCTGAGGACAGTAAAATGTGTCAGCTCATCACAGAAATCAAACAGCGCAGCCTCACGTGCAGCACGAATGTGTAGACGGTTCTGCAAAGACGTTTGAGTCCATCATAACCTAAGATGTCACTGGGTGCATGGCATTTAGAGAGCAACATTAAGAATTTATCTTTTTTTCATGAATGAATAAAAATGTTTTCAATCCGCTTTTACATGTAAAAAAAAAACAAAAAAAACAATCATACTTGGTTTAATAGAAAACTTGGAGAACACAAAACTACATTATAGGACAATAAATCTGAGTAAAGAATATGAAATTTAAATTTCTTGCAGACATAAAAAAAAAAGAACTGCTTGAAATAATTGCAACAATCAAATCAGATATTTAAAATTTTGGACCAGAGAAATTTGTTTCCATGCACATAAACACTATAAAGACCTTAAAAACAAAAACATATCTTAGCTAAACGACATAATCTGTTTAGTACTGTTGTGTGTTCAGTTACTTTAAATGTATTTGCATGGTTGAAATGGCAGATAACATACAATGTGGGTGTACTATTACATTACAGGACTACTTTACCCCTGTCACAATATTGTGTTTTGTCCTTTCATTTTGAAAGGATCTGGGTCAGGTTGGACCCATGTTTGCCTTTAAAGCTGCCTTCATTCTTCACGACATACATATATTTAACAAGTGATCATACTTTAGAGAGTTTAGTCCATATTGACACATATTGACAGAATAGCACCAAGAAGATTTTGCAGATTTGTCAGCTGCAAATCTCCTCCTATATCACATCCCAAAAGCTGGATGAACATTGTCAGCATTAGCATGTAGACCTTAAACAGTGATCAATTACTACTGAGGGGCTTAAAGTAAATCAGAAATATTTCTCTCACCATCACAAAACCACCACATTCTGGGACTGCTGACATATTCTTTTTTCTTGTCGCCTGAAAAGTCCAGGTGAAATTGAGGCTCATTGGATTTTCCAACCTGATATTGTCCAGTTTTAGTTTCTTAGTCTTAGCTTACAGGAGTGACGCCCGATGTGGTCTTCTGCTAATACCGCCCATCTGTTTCAAGGTCTCAGGTGTGTGATCACAAATGGTATTTCACATACCTTGGTTGTAACAAGAGTTGTTTTTTTTATATATATACCTTCCGCTGTTGTCCACTTATCAACCGCTCACTGAATATTTTCCCTATTTTGGACCAGTCTTTGTTAACCTGAGTTGTTTGCACGAGAAAATCCCAATAGGTCCGCCGTGAAGTAGTCAGACTAGCCAGTATGGAAACAAACATGTCATATTCAAAGTCCTTTTTCTTGCCCCTTCTGATGCTCTGTTTGAACTTCAGCAAGTCATTTTAACTGTCCATGTACCTAGAGGAAGTTGCTAGCATGGACTTTGCAGATCATCTGTCTGTGTCAGCAAACAAATGGCTGTACCTAATAAACTGTGTGTGTAGACTATGTCTAAAGGTTATAAACAGTTTGACAGAAGATAAGAAAACAATATTCTGTTCAGCTCATATTAATCTTTTAATATCACGTTCCATTCATTGCATCACACAGGTAGGAATGGAAAACATACTTTTGCCAAATCTCATGGTTCCCGGTGTCTTGTCCTCTGGGTCCTGCCTGTGGGTCTTAGGTGACTCTGTTTAAACACACCTGGTTTATAATGACAAATCTGATAAAGAACTGCAAAAGGAATGTATTCTTTGGATGGGACGTGCAGGATGGCGCATGCTGAGAACCACAACTTGAAAATCCTATGATTCACCAAACCCAAAACCAAGTCCAACTAATGAACGCCCTTATTTTATTGAATGTCAACCTCTGTAGACAATGTGACTTTGTGCTATTTAATTTAATGCTGACTCTTAGGTTGCTACATTGAGAGAATGGGCTGGGTATTTACTGGAAATTTTGACTAACTTGTAGATCCAAATGAGTCACTTAAGGAGCGGCTATGTAATGCAAAAATGGAAAGAAAGTCAAGTCAAACTGTTACAAAATGAGCTTTAAGGAAACCTGTGTGTGATTACCTTAACAGTTCATGGTTTGCCAGATCATGTCATCCAGTCATGAGTGCTCTCTCCCGTCAACAAGTAAGCTCTCTCATTTACTGCCTAATTGGGCACTCAAGGATAATGGCCTGTTTGCTTGTTTTGTGCGTGAGCAATCGAGAGTTTGTGGATGTGTGCTTCCATAATTGTGTTTGTGTGTGCAGCACTTGCATGACCAGCTTTGTGTATCTGTGTGCGGTTTGAGATGGCCCCCTTTTTTTCTCAATGTTAATGTCAGGCGAATGAGGCAGAGCTGTGGCAGGTGCGAGAACAGCTTGAGGCTTGTGTCATTAGCTCGCCACCGGTGTCACTCCGTCCTGCACCGATCCAGCCTGGCACCATCCATCCGATACACGCAGCGCACACACTTTTTATTAAAGTGTGCATTCGCTCCTGCATGATTTAGTGCCACCGGGCTCCATTTGTGACTGAACTGATTATGAAGGAAACTTTGATTTTTTGCTGGGATTTATCCAAGTGTCTAATATTCTACCTTTGTTGCAGTATTTCTTTTTTTCTGGTGAAGAAGATTCTATTGAAGCATAAATGTTTACCAAAACAGATCCGGGAAAAAAAAAGTGCAAAAAGTGTGAGGTTCACTGTAGGTGCAGAAGCGTGTCATCTTGAGCATTTGGCACCTCTTGAGAGTGTGAGATTCAACATGAGGAGAGGCTTTGGAGAGGACAGGGAGCAGAACTGGGACAAAGTGACAGACTGCCCATGTAAGCCTTTGGCGCTGTTGACACTCAGCATTGTGGATAATGCCACCCGATGCATCCACAGTAGTTGGAAAAAAGGAATTTTCCACCACTGGCTCATGGCTTTGGGGTGTTCCACAGCACTAATTAACAATCACTGATGATGATTAATGTGAAATCAAGGTGCCATAAATGTTTAATTCTTGTTAGAGGCCACAAACTGAAATGTCTCTGCTTTAGTGATTTTTCCATGAACTAATTCAGTTGAAAATTAGGTTAAATAATGCATTTAATTGACTTTAATAGATATGTTTAATAATTTGGTGGTAGCAAGTTACTTCATTAGTTTAGGATGGAGATTGTTACAAGGACCAGTGCTTACTGACACCAACCTGCTGCTTCATTTTTTTTTCTTGCCAGCTATATTTAACTTGTTTCTCACAGTGGAAGGATTTGCTGAGCATGCACACTCTTCCAAAAAAAATCCGCTTGTCATTCATAAAGTTACACCCAATCTAGCTTGACTGTTGCTGTAATAAATCACCCCAATTTGCTACTGCAGGCGAAGGCGAGGAAGCACTCCATCTTCTGCTGCAATAAACACCAAACAGCAGGGACTCTCCTCTAAAAGGAAGGTATGTGTTGAGTTTAGCCCCAGAAAAAGTAGTTAATATGTGACGTGTGAAATATGCTGAACCATTAACACAGAAGGATGGTCTGAGTCAGAATAATCAGGCAATTCATATTTCCCCCCCAACATTTGCAGCTTCGGCGGGGTGATGCTGTCTGTCTTGGCTTGGTCTCCAATAAAAAAGGTTTTAAATCTCATTGGAATATTACCTGGATAAATAAATGTTAATTAATCAAACAACACAACATAAAGCTGAGATGAGGAGATTGAAAGATGGACACTGACACAAGCAATCAAAGGGACCATGGAAAAAACTGAAGCACAGCTTCACAGAGTGATGCTAGTTTTGGCTCATTTTTCACGTATTCGCAGATTTTTTTTCTCAACGCAAAATACTTGAAAGAAAATCCAGCTTGGGAAGCTGAAGTACCTTGTCTTAATTCTACTTAGGACCAGCTACAATCCAGTAGCACCATTTATTTTCATTGGCACTGATTGGCTGCACTCCTAAGAGATAAGATTGTATGGCAGTGCCAAGCTTGTTTTCACTGTCTTTAATGATGAATAATAAGGTATATTTGGTGTTTGAACTGTTATAAGTGTTGTTATTGGGATCTTAAGTATTTGCAGATTTTGACTAAAACTCCGGGTCCACTGTGGTCACACAGAAATTTCAAGCAGAAAGTTTTGAAATGCCAAAAGGTTCACTGTCATGAAATAAAATATGGAATCTACAGCCGTTGAATAAAGAAGTTTTTAATTAAACGTATCATATGTACAGAATGTAATTACGTCTTGACATTCTGCTCATTACAGAGTAGCAGAGTAATTTCCTAGTTTTATGGCCTGGTTAGCTAGTTTGCATGTTAGGAAGCTGCGTGTGCTGCACACCGTTTCATTATCCATTCTTGTCTATGTAATGCATTAATGTTAGACCGTAGTTGTGTTAGGGGAGATAGAGGAGCACAGAGTGGGACATTTCCCAGATCACAAATAATCTCACAAAACTGTTGTTGTGTTTCCTTTGGCATCATTTACCAGCTTCCATTAGTGAACTAATGGAAGCTTTTATCACAAAAATCTGAACTTTGGAAAGCATTTTACATGACTTCCACTACATTTTAATTCTTAATTTTCATTTGCAGATTGACATGGAAAGATATGTTTTGCTAAATTGTTGTATTTGTGTGGACAGGTCCTGAGTGAATCACATGTACAGTCCACTTAGAGAAACTTATTTTCATATTTGCCAGGCAGACAGGAGACTCAAAATTTTTAGTTTTTCTGAACAATAATTGGGTCAAAGAATGTGAACAGGAATCTGGGTTCATGAAGATTTTCTTGTACAGACAATGGTAAAAACATTTATTACAAAATAAATGACCTACCTCACCAAAGCAAGAAAAAAGTTAAGTGGTCCCTAGATTACCTTTCTGTTTTCAAATGGACTTCTGAGAACATCCTGTGTGAATGTTGGGCTGCGTAGAGCATTCAATCACCTTTAGATTACCGAGTAATTAGTTCCAATAAGCAGAAAGTCTCAGATCAAGTGGCTCCAGTGTTATAATCTGCTTTATGGTTTGTCCTTTAGGGAGTGTGTGGAGGGAATCGGCTATGTAAACATTATGTGTGAGTCATTTCAGCTTTTAGCTCGATGATTTTCCATACGGAAAATAAAATGGCAAAATTCTGATCCCAGGTCAAAAGCATGCCAGATAAATTAAATGTATCAGCCAAATGAAATAAAATAATGGACCTGCAATGACGGCTATTGGCCTGGTTTAGAAATGCCGGCGTCAGCCAAAGAAAAACCAACATTTCCCAACCTCTGATCACTAAATTAGTGAAATTAGATAATCTTTGCCTTTTCTGCCATTTCAGCTCCTTCTTTCACATCAATTTGCAGAGTTCTCATGAACCAACATTTGCACATGCAGTGCAGTTTGAAAAATTGCTGGTTACGTCTGTGTTTCTTTTAAATGATCGTTAATCACATTTGAGTCTTTCTTTTCTAATATTCACATAAAATTATATGGACCCAGATTTATCACATCTGCCTCATCTTGTTAAGTTGATGTGAATTTCTTCACACATCTTCTTGCACAGCATGAACTATAAAGTTCCTCACTCAAGGGCACCTTACAATTTTAATTTCTGTGAAATACTGGCAGTGTTTTATGTCCCATTCACATTTTCCTTGTGTGCAGGGAAAAAAGGTTCAACAGGGTCATGGTTGTACTGTCCTCCAGCAGCTGTATGCAACACAGCAGAGCTTGTTAGCTGGACTGGCTTGCTCTTGGGAGTACGGTCCTGCAGCATTGGTTTCCCCAGTATACAGTGGCCACACACACAACAGCCTATGCACAAGCCTCTGATTGTGAGCGCAAACCAGGGTGGCACAAACAAACAAATGGTTACCATTCTTCTGAGGAATCAAACATACACACACAGACTAGCACACAAAATGCTCCCACGTGTAATGGCACCAACACACCAGCCCACATACTGAGAAACAATCCCCAGAGCCCAATATAGAGTCCATTACTTTGGAATGCCACACTGCTTTCCTCCAGACTTGAGATGCACTGTACTCAGATTTTGCTGGGCCTGATTGGCGTGACTCACACAAAACAAGCTGACATTAGAGCTGCCCAAGTGGTTGCGGTAACTACATGTTTAAGGACAGAGTGAGTCACAAATGCCCAAGATTACCCCGACATTATAAAGCCGCAGCTCGTGTAAATGTAGTTCTGGGATTCCTGCTGAGTTTTCTCATTCACTGTTTATAGTGGAGTGATTCATAGGGACAGAACACGTGACCAGAGGAGAACCGCTGGATCAGAAAGAAAGCACCGAGGGGGATTTCCCTGGAAAATGGACAACATAATTGTCAGCCTTCGATGGACTTCATGTGATTTCTGCTGACAGTTTCTGTAGCAATAATCTTATTCTTAAACCGTAGCTGATGTTAATGATTATTAACAACATATCCTGTTTTTTCCTATAGCAGAAAAAAAAAAGAATTTTGAGCACACAAGTAAAGGAACCAATCTATCTGGGTATGCTATTTGTTATTTATCAATAAAAGAAAGAAAATCCCTAAATGGTCTTAGTCTCAACTGATCTGTGAGTCAGACTGTATCCAGAAATTCAATGAGTTAGCTCACAATCAGGGTCTATGCCACCAACAATATGAGATTTGTTGGGATAATCACGGGAGGAGGATACATGGCAAAACTGTTCATAGCTATGTTGTCTTGCAGAAAAAAGATTTTAGGTTCAAATATAGAAATAGTTTCCTCTGCCTTCATTTTGCATGGTATTTTTTGCAGGCAGAGACTTTCTCCACTCAGGCCCTGTACCACAGTACAAAAATGTGCATTTCAGCTTAATTACTCACTCTAATGTACATGCAGGCAGTTGCAGTTTTGTGTTTTTGTATTGCCCCGTGATGAACTGGTGATCTGTCTACGGTGTGTCATGAACAAGGATAGGTTCCACTCCCAAGTCCACATCAGCGAACTTTTGTTTCTTACCTCTTCTCTGACAGTCTGTGGTGATTAGACCTCCAACAGGAAGGGCCTTAGTTCTGGTTGAGATCCTGCCTGTGTTACCATCTGTGTTTTCTGTATAGTTGTTTTGGGGTTTTCTGTGTTTAGTCCTGTTGTCTCTGTGTTGTCCTGTCAGCCCTTAATTGTTCCCAGGTGAGTCTCGTTCCCTTGGTCACCCCGTGTGTATTTAAGTCCACCTGTTGTCTCTGTCTCTTGTCAGATCCTCGTCTAACATCTATTGTCTATCGTTTAAGCTCTCCAGTTGAACTGTGAAGTCCTGGTTTGCTTAGCTCTTGTGTTTCAGTTATCAGTTGCTACCGGTATTAGCTGTTTGCTAACTCTCTGCCGTGCTGCCTGTTCTGGACTGTTGTTGAGCCTTCATTAAATTCATCTTCATCACTACCGGAGTCTCTGCGTTCCTTCTCACCACCACTAATCACACCCCATGACAGCCTGTTTCCTTATGGATACACCATCAAGTCCTTCATCTCAGAGCAGATGAATCATTTTTAGTCTATTGGCAAAATGTTTTTTTCTCTGACGCTTCTTGGGATCTTTTAAGAAAGATCACAGCAAGAGGTTTAACAAATCTGCCGTGGTGAAAGACGGAAAGCCGTTTTGCCCTTAGCCTCAGGGCGTCATGAGAGTGATAAACTCTGACAGAAAATAACATGAAATCCAGATTCATGCACAGGCTGATGAAATGTACTCCTGTTAGGGTCACTGACCTCTAGGGACTGTCTTCACCAGAGAGCTGTCTCTTGTGTTGCAGGTCTGCCTGGCTGCCACAGGTCAGAGGCATCAGGCCTCCTTCTTCCCTGGGCCTTGATCTGCAGTCATCTCATCTGTGTGATGTACTCTTTTGTGAGGAGTTTTAAGAGAATAACTAACAAATACAGAAAGTGTGTTGTGTTCTCAGTGGACAGTGGTAGGTTTTTCTGCCATTTTTGTTCCGGACCTTTTTGTGACTAAACAGGGAGCTCAGCCTTTGTTCCTTTAAAGGTTCCCTGAGTTTGTTTAGTTTTTTTTTTTCCCTCTTATCTTTGATATTTTGCCTAAATTGTAAAATAAAGTGTCCTTTTTACTGAATGTTTAGTGGTTACTTGTTTTTGTGTTACATCTGGTGCCAGAACTGGTCCTTTGTTTTCTTGGGATGGGGTTGTAATAACACCTCTTAATAATTTGCTTCGTTTCTGTCCCGTTTCTTCTTTTTGGATTTTGATAACATCACAATCTGGTTATAGTCCACTTGTATGAAATGTGGATTTTCAAGCTTTTAGTCCCTCTACTATTAAAATTTTGACCAGGAGTGTTTAGTAAAAGCAGGTTCAGACAAAATACAAGTATAGTGGTGCAATAAAAGAGCTTTATATTGGCTCTTGGAAAGTTAGAGCAGTTCTCGGAAAGTTCTACAGCTGAACAGGCTCTGAATGGGCTGGAGCAAGCCAGGCTGCAGCACCTATTATCCCAACATCATGATTATCTCTTCTTTTATAAGATAATCAAGTTACAACATTTCTATCTAGTAAGCAGATATTTTATTGGTAGCAAAATGGAGCAGTGTGGTTAACTGCTGCATCTAGAAATGACAAAACGATTGAGCTGCTGAAAAATTGATGTTGTCATGATCAATTCAAATGGTTTACTTGGAAAATCTGGTTGGATTTGATGAGAATTAAGCCTGACAAGACCAGAACACGAAGGAATCAAATTTCCAAATAAACTTGGGTAATATGATACTGAAAAGGAAGTGAAAAAATCTGAGCACAAACAAACATTTGCAACTTTTAAATATCCTCCATATTTATTTCCAACTGGCTTGTAAGATATTTTTTGTTCACAGATTTATAAAGACTCAAACTGTGGAGCAAAGCAGCTGTCTGACAGAGTTTAGGGTTCTTCCTCTGCAGCTATGAGTGCAAATGGCCTAAACGTTTGAAAAGCTCTGCATCGTTTCCTGATCGCCAACATTCATTGTACTTCTTTAAAGAAAAAAAAAAGACAAAGACCTCCCTGACTTAAAATTAAACAACCTTTTCTAAACATTGGGTTAATATGGGGTTGGAATCTTATTTACATTTTATTATAACAGAGAGACACACATGGTTCATTAATTGTCTTTTGTCAGAGTTATTAAGGAGATTTTTAGTCTTCAGACATTCTTTAAAAAAATCCAGCGTTTCACTGCCAAACATTTTTGCAACCATTCCGGGTCAAGATGTGTTAAAAAGGTTTTAATTATTTTACCATATTTTGGCAGTGTCAATTTTATAGCATTTTTTACAATATAATCTATAATTTTTATATATAGGTATATTCTGTCAAGAAATTGATTTTAACAAAATTGTTATTGCACAACAATTTCCTTAAAAAATGGGACCAAAGTGAGTTTTTTTGTATGTTATTTTAAGTTTATCACAGTTTCTGTTTACATTTAATGAGAATTAACGTCTTCCTGCTTTCCTAATGTTTGAATTTGAACCACTGACCATTAGCTTGGATTACAACCTAACATGTCTTGTCAAAAAAAACCTAGGATGTTTTACATCTAATACATTTTCAGGGATTACACTGACAATATGTAACCAAATAACAAACTAAAATCTACGGCCAAATCAATACAGCGATTTCTGTATTCCTTCTTCATGTCATGATAATAGGTTGTTTGTGTTTGATAATGTCCTTGTTGTTTATTATTGTTGTTTATGGCTATATTTCAGTTCATTTCTCTGTCTGCATTCATGGTTTTGCCACATGAGTTAATTCCTTTGTGCAACTGGATTTAGTTCTTTTAGATCAGTGTTGCAGTTTTCGCTCTTGATTTGTAGTTTATTTGTCTTACTTTGTGTTAATTAGTCTCTCTCCCTCAGCTTCCCTGTCTAGATCTAACCACAGATGTTCTTTATTGCTGCTAATCAGTTCATTCCTTCGACATTTCCCACCAGCCTCTGTTTTTAAGCTTCTGGTTTGTCATAGTTCGTTGCTGGATTCTTCCGTTACTCTGCCTGCTTCACTCAGATCCAGTTCCCTCCGTAACAGACCTGGGATTCTTTGTTCTCTGCAAAAACACAAACACTTATTTTGGTCTAGTTTTTAGGACAAATATTTTAGAACACTTGAAATAAGACAAACTAAAGTTTTACCAAGATATAGGAGCTTGATTTAAGTCAATAAGATCTAGCTATATTGACTTTATATATTTTGTTGTACTTGAAATAATCTGTCAGTGGAACTAATACTTTCTCATCAATAGTTGTAAGTTAGTTTCTTTTATTTTATGTTTACTAAGATATTTGCACTGGACACTAGCCTAAAGCAACTTGGTACATTTATTATTTCATCTAACAACTCTGTGCCTAATATTCTGTCATTTGGGTTCAACTGAAATCTGAACCATGATACTTTGATGATCTCAGTTTCTGAACCTACATCCTGTTGTCACGTTGGCTGACCTGAAGAGAAGAGAGAACAAAGGAAGACCAAGAGCTCTGGGTGTTCCTCAAGGTTGTGCAAAGAAAAATGGTCAAGCATCCATCTCTCTATGTGCTTCAACCATGTGAAACGTTATATTGGTCAAAAGTGTCCCGGTTAAGTAGATAGATAGATAGATAGATAGATAGATAGATAGATAGATAGATAGATAGATAAATCTTTATTGTCATTGTCACAAGAACAACGAAAATTAAAAAGTGCCATCAGTCAGTGCATATGCTTAAAAAACTTGTCTCACAATTTACACATACTATAAGAAATACATAACAAGTAAGTGAAAAAAAAAAGAAACAAAAACTAATAAATAAGAATAACCACATTCTCACACACATCATTCATGATGATTAATGGTTGTTTTTGATTGCATTTAGTTTTGTTATTACTGTAGGATAAAAACTGTCTCTGAGTCGGTTGGTTCTTGTTCTGATTGCTCTGTATCGTCTGCCTGAAGGCATCAGTGTAAACAGAGAATATCCGGGGTGAGAAGTGTATTAGCAAAGCCTCCTTTTAATTTTATTAGGGTAATAAAATCAAAAGTTGAATGTAAGAAAATGTCCAGTGTGAGTCTGAGCTATAAAAGTTACATCTATTTTAAAGCTTTTTATGCATCCCTGCCTTGGGGGCCAGTAAATGTGGCCAGGAGTGAATGCCAGAATGGCACACTGCAGACCAAATCTGGGCCTGATTCCCCCATGGAGCCGGTTAGGAAATTACTGAATGCTCACTGTACTGTCAGCAAAGCTGATTACAGAATCATAATGAGGTACAATGCTGGGAAATGTTCACATTTTTCCTTTCTCTTTAGTGTTTACTGTGGCAACCCCATGTCTTCTGTTCCCTTCACTGAAGAGTTATTCAGACAGGATGTGGAATGCTGCTGGATGGCTGGAGGATTCCCCTTGAAGTGGGGGGAAAGAGGAGGGCGGAGGGGTGGAATCCGAAGTGTGGGTTACAGTGGGAAGGAAGGGGTTACGTTCCTGTTTGTTTGCGTTATGGAATGGCAGATTGTGCGGGGTCCTCTGGGGTCATTCACTCCCACATCGCATTCGCAGCTGTCGGGGCAGGGCTGACGTGGGGAGAACAAGAGGAGGAAAGACAAATCTCCCATCATGTCCACTCCTTAAGTCTGCTGGACTTGGAGTTGAATTCATACAGTGAAGTGGATAAAACTGAAAGCGGCTGAGTTGCTGCCATGTTTCAATTAAATGGTTTTAGAAAAGGGAACTCGACAAACAATAATAATGTTATAATGAAGGAGTATTAGGCTTCATCATATGGTCCTTTTCCAATTCCAGTCTTAGAGATTAAACTACACTTAAAATCAATAAAAAGTAATGTTTCCAATTACTGCACAAAACCTTGAATTCTGAAGGAATAAGAGCTAAAACGTCTCCAAATAAAACTGGGACAAAGTTGAATCTACTGACACGTTTTTCTGTCTTGGCTGGTTAAGAGTCTTTCCACTCCATGCAGCTTCTCTGCATCAGTGCCATATCCTCTGCCATACTATTAAAAGTTTGTTTCCACTACCTGTTTTTCCTGTCCTTTCATTGCTGTCTTCTGAATTTCCCATTTGTCGGGATGCAGCAGTTTCCTTCCTCCGTAAGCAACAGGATGTGTGCTACTTGGACCGTACGTGCAAGTTTTTGCAACCTACAAATCATTTTTAGCTCCACGTATTGCTGCTCACTTCATTTCCTCTGTGAAGCTGCTGTTAAGGAATGAATACTAAACCGTGACATTAGCTTTGCCTCTTAGTATGTCTGGTCATGTTTGTGTGTCGTTTATGTATAATTTTGAACAAGCCTGCTTAAAATTAAGACTCAAAACTGAAGAGTTGGCAAATTATTGTCTTTAACAAGCAATGCAGTGGTGCAATGCAACCAATTATGGAAAAACCATGTTTTATGTACCACCAAGATTAACAGACCTTGAGCACATCTCATTCGTATGATCCAGTCATAAACTCCCATGGTGCAGTTTAATCATTTTTAAACTGGCTGTGGCCTGTTTTCTGCTTTGTCAGGTTCAGGTCAAAGTGTTGTTGAAGCATGATGCTGACAATGATGCTGAACATGGTTTCTTCTAGCGCTTGTTTTCATGTCCTTTGAACCATTTCTCACATTTGCTTCTCTTTGAAGCGAAGCTGTTTTGTTTCTCCACCAAGGCTGACCTTCCATTTATCTCTCTTTTGCTACAATTCAACTGAGGTGATGCATTCTCCACAGCTAAAGCAAAGCTATAACCAGTGACCTCAGTGCTCACTCGTGATAAGAGCTGTACTCCCCTAAACTGAAATCAATACTTTATCTTTTACATTTTTTCTAGCACATTTAGCTGACCGTGTGCAGTGAAAGGTTTGTTTTGTTCAGAGACGCTGGATTGTTCAATTTTATTTTCTGTCATCATTAAGCTTATTGGAACAGATTTTTCTGCTCCATGTAAAGGGAAAAATAAAACACCGGTAACAAAATATGAATTTGAAATCAACCAGTGCCTTGCAATTGTAGTTAAATTTCTAGATTTTGTCATCTTACAACAAACATTATATTACATTTGTATTCTATGGGATGGACAAACAATTCATTGTGCACAATTGTGAAGCAGAGGGATAATGAAACAATGTTTTATTTTCATAATAAAATGGAAAAAAAGTTTAAAGTATATTTCTATTTAGCCCTCTTTACTCCGATACCCCTATATAAAATCCGTTTCAACCAAATATCTTCAAAACTAATCAGTAAGCAGAGCCTAACTGAGTCAGAGGAGGCAGTAAGTTTTCATCATTTTGACTGACCAGGTCAGCATCAACTTGAATTACGCTGGTGCAAAATCAAATGTCTGAAGTGAGATTCCTGCAGAGACGATTGTCAAGAGGTTTTGGCTTTTTTCCTGGGACAGATGACCTCTCATGGCAGTTTTGATGTTTTGCTCTGCTGCCACACTGGAGACTGAAATTACAAGCACTACTTCAGCAAAAGTTTAGTAGCAAAGAAAGATTTCTCCGACTGAAGTGATTGGAAGTCAGTAAAGCTCTCTGAATGAAGGGTTTTCTGATCCTGCAAGTTCTGTTTTCAGCAAGAGGAAATCCTGCAGCATGCTCTCCTTCTGCAGTAGTAATAGTTGTGCTCTAAAGGTTCCATAGCTCTTTAATGTGTTGTCAGCTCCCAGATAACCAGGTGCATTGAGCACGGTGTTCAGGTCTGAGATGATGCTCTGATGCTCTCATGGGAACCTTTTTGAGTTGATTTAGTTGCCTGTACTCTGTGCATAAAGTTGAAAATGTCTGCACATCTGCACCACATGGTCAGGGCCATGATTTGTGATCTTTACTTTCTTCTTTCTTCTGAGTGAACAAACACCATCATGAACACCAAAGAACATATTTGCAGTTTGTCACAAACCATGTTGGGCATTTGTTATTTTAAATAGTCAAAGTATCTTCCCAGCATGCCTTCATGAGCTGCAGAAGCCTGTGAACCACTGAAGTACAGGACAAAGCAAAAACTATGCAGCGTAAGCTCTGATCGGATGAGTCTAACATTAAACTTATTGATGTACATGCAAAATGTTATGTGAGACAAAACTTATTACCCTGAACAAAGGGTACTCACAGTGAAACATGTTGGTAACAGCATCAGGCTGTGGAGGTGCATTTACTCAACAAGAACATCAAGGAGAAGATGGAAGAAAAACTGTTGCAAGCTACAAAAGACCTGAGACTGAGGAATGGATTCACGAATCGATGGGGCAAATATCCTAAACAAGACTGGAAGAGACAAAACGTAGTTTAGTTTAATCCATATTTATATGGTAGAATGGCCCACTCAAAAACCTTCTTGACTTTGAAAGATGATGTTCTCAGACATTCTCTATCTAATCTAACTGATTTTGAGGTGTTCTGCAAACTCTATAGCTTTCCACTGAAGACATGTCCCAACAGAGATGCAGCTGCAACTGCAGCATTGATTCAGAGGACTGAATACAGATGCATACAGAAGGTTTCGCATTTTTATTAGCTGAAGAAAAGGATCCCATTCCTCCCACTTCACAGTTACTGAAGTGGGAGGAATTTGGTTTGACCTATCTTCCAACAGGCAAATAAAATACATTAAGGTTTATGGTTGAAAGTCCAAGGGGTCAGGGAATGTGGTGCTTTTACAAGAAAGTATTTCAGTTATGCAGAGACTTAGTTGTTGGATGTTATCTCTTCCACTGTCATTCAGCAGGAATGTGTTGTTAGGACTGCAGGGCTCGTTTCCCATGGACCAAAACAGAGAACTTCTGCAGATTGACACACTTCATGGTGAATTGGTTAAATTGAACTGGTGGCTCCTGTTTCCATGGAGAAACAGATCACGAGACAGACATGACTCACAGTCAGCTGTTCCTAAATCTCAACAAGCATGACTAAATCTGGATGCCATTGGTGCACAGGTCAACATGTACATTTTCACTAAATGGATGCATGACTCCCAGCAGTAAATCACCACTGGATTAGTAACTATCAACAGCTCTTAGTGACAGAAAATCAGGCCCCATCCAGATGGAATACATTACAGACATCAGGTTAGATTATATTGTCCACTGGAAATGGGAAGCATGTTTGGTCCTATGGGTCCTAAATCTTAATTTCTAAATCTAACAAATGCATCTAAATTTCTAATGATACTTTCCAAAGCCAGAAAAACTAAATCCAACATGGCTGCTGCTAAGTTAGTGGGAGGTGTGGTTGTTTTTTGTTTCGCTTCTGCCAATTTCTATCACAAAAAATATTGGCATGCTTGTTACTGCACCACATGTATTTGTGCATGTTTTTCTTTAGTCTTTAATAAATGTTCCCACCATAACTCAACTTGCTTTAATTAAAGTGAGCCTTGCTATTGTGTAAAACAATTAACAAACCCCAGCGGCTTGATAAACCAAAACTACTAGAGTTGTTGAATTTCAATTTATGAAACAACTAGAATAAAATAATAATGTTAAGTAACTGAACTCACTAATTACCTAAAAACAAAATGAAGCAATTGCAAAAAATATGTCAACTCACCAGAAAAATAAGTGACAAATAATGTCCAAAGTGACAAAAATGGAACAAAAACACAAAAAGACTGGCATATTGGAGGACTCTACTGTATTTGTGACTTGTACTAAGAGCAAAATGATGCAAAAACCAATAATGACAAAAGAATCAGCTTAGTGTTGTTCCATGGGCATTAAGAAAATAATTCTCAGTTGGGTGATATATTTAGGACTCATGTCCTGGGCAGTTAACACTGGTTAGGATTACTTGAACACAAAAAGAGCACTGAGGCCTGAGCACATTGGTAAGGTCCAAGAAACAGATGACTTAGTTAAATATGTTAAATTTAGTCAACATAAGTTAGTTGCATTCAAGAACAAACCTCTTAGTACCTCCTATTTCAATCAAATTTAAAAGTGGGCACACATACACATGCTGACTGGGCTGCTTTACCACAGTGAGAGCAGGAGAGGATTGCACCAGGGTAAAATATATTGCTTGGCATAGATTGTTTGAGTCATTTTGAACTCATTGACCTCATATAAAGGATCCATTTTTAGAATTCCCTTCAATACAAAATCATTACCAAAGCCACAAGTGGCTAGTTCTTTTGTGAAAAGTAGCTTTTGACTGCTTAAAGTTATACAAGGCTGCCAAACGAAGTCGCATATAAATTAGCACATCAATGCATTGGCTGCACCACTTTTGTTTTTGCCAAGCTTGTAGCAGGCAGAGAGCATAGGAATGTGCAGGACAAAAAAACGTCTTTCAGATCACAATCAACTGCACTAATTTGGTTTTAGACACACTGGAACTTCCACACAAGGATCTCCCTGACGGCTGGGAAAGCGCTCTTGCTCTCACCCTTTTAAGTAATGATGTCACTGCTAACAAATTTACCCACACTTGCCAGCGTTTCACTTTGCATCAGTTAAAAGCTTTCGCTGCATGCTAAGTTTCTCTTCCACTGTTCTCTGTCACGTATTGGCTCTCATTTGTTTCTTCTTTTTTTCAGCCATGTTTTTATCACCACCCAGGGATTCTCAGTCTAAATGTAACACTTTGTAAAACTGTTAACATGTAGTAGTCAGTTGCTCCAGTCATTAACTCTATTTTTGGGGGGGGAAATGGCTGAGATGTGAAGAGAAGCAGAGACATGAGTCATCTAATGAGCATTTGATAGATATGAGAACTTCTGTGAATTTAGACCCACTTCCTGTATTGAAGTACGTAACACATTTGGTTAGCTTGGCAAATGCTAAGCTTTTGTTGCTTTTTATAATATCACAATGTGTTGCTTAACAGCTGAACTATGGGTAACAGGATGTGTAGAAACATATCCACTGGCTCATTTTAAATGGTTGAAAAAGTAACAGATACAAAAGGGAAACCCAGACACCGCTCTCCCTGAGACACTGCAGCTCTGTTTAAGGCAGTGATGTATCCATTAATGTTCCTTAATTTTATGCTAAGCCATGCAAAAGCTCTGTCAACACGGATGAAGATCCCCTCGTCTCAGTACACTCAGTGCTTCAAGTGGCTTTTGTGGTAGATGAGTTTGCCATATTTTCTGCTTAGTTTTCTTTCTTCCTTTTTGGACACACTTATCTTGTATTCCTTAGATAGGGGGAAATGTGTGAAACAATGTGGCCAGATAAAAAGAAAAAACAAAAAACGGTGGCAATATTTGTATCCCTTATTCCAAAGAGACACTATAATTGTTTGGTCAACAATATTTGTTTCCTCTTGATGGCGTATAAGAACTTCTTTGTTCATACGTGGTTTCTGGCTCCTGATATAATGTCTCACACTGACACATGGAAAAAGTTTAGCTTCAGCTCTTGGTGTTTTTGGCAGCAGAACAAGAATAAAACAAAAATGGCTAAAAAAAAACCTACTTCCAGGTCTTACAAGTTAAAGTGGTTGAATCTCTTCACTCATAAGGTCATTATGTAATGGTAAACTGTGACTATACACCCACAGGGATTCATACAGCCTTTGTTTTACACATAAAGAGAGAGAGGGAAATTTGTACAAGGAAGGTGAAAGGCTGAGTAAGAAAGCTAAGGGTAAGGTTTGGATGTTTTTTTTTAGCATCAGCCATGTACATGATGTGTACTATGTGTTTATTATGGTAACTATGGCAATAGTGTACCTCTGTTTATTTCCTGTTTTGTTCTGAAAATGCAAGTTTCTTCTTATCCAACTGCCTCGTTACCTCATCACAGCCACAACCAGGGGATTCCCTCAGTCTAATCCCGTCCAGTTGTCTCAACAACAATGTTCTTGTATTTACACCTTTCTAAACAAAGGTAGCTCTACATCTCAGCTGATCATTCAGGCTTTAGGACTTGTGTTTTTTCGTTGCTAGGAATGTTCTTTAGTCATGGGATTTCAGGCCCTTAATTTCAGAATAACTTGTAAACATCAATTAAGGTCCTTTCTGATGTTCCTCAGGCTAAAGTGGACTAAGACTGCTTATTCATGTTCTCCTCACAAATCACACTCACAATGAGGTCATCCTGAAAAGCAGAACTGATGGGAATTGAAAAGCCTTTTTTTTTAAATAGCACTTTAAGGGTAAGTGTTTTATATTGCATGACAACCTCTCAGGCTGTTTCCTCAGAATTCAAAGTAACATTCCTGTCAAGGCTGGATCCTCTAAACTGTTTTTGTCCACTTTCTTTAATGACTAAAGTCTTATGATTTCTATTCATCCACAGCGTGTCAAAACCCAAGATCAGTAGGACATGTGATGCAAGGAGCCAATTAAATTAAGTCTGCTTTTTTTGCTACAGTCACCCCACTGTTTTGCATATTGTGCCTGCTCCTCTGCCCTTTAACAGTCTACGCTTCTCTTCTCACTGAGTGTTTGCATCAAACTGAATACTTTAGCAAAATTAACTATTACATTTATCTAAATTTGCCCATCCAGTTGCATGTATTTGGAACACAGTTAATCTAAACTACAGCGACAACAACAAGCACAGCTTCTAAATTAGTGTCAATCCTTATTATGCCATCTTAGTTTTTCTTCTTAATGGCTACAGCAAAACTTTCCAGCCTAATTGCAGCTGTGGATTCCTAATCTTGGACCAGATGCAGTTTGCAAATTAAGAATTGGTCATTATCTGCAGTGCAAAGAGTTTTAAGACAGCTAATTAAAAGTGACTGACCATTTTTTGGCAACGTTTCCAGAAGCTGGATTTCTACGGTAGGTTGTTTTCTCAGTCTAAGTCCTGTCATTGTCTGTGGTTGGAACGTGTGGCTCTTGTGTCATGCTTCGTCTACAAGAGTCACACTTGATCAAATATTAAAGTTGTGGTTTTAGCGTGCAGAGTGCATAACAACAAACAAATTATATTTATATTTTAGTCTCATTTTGATTATAGAGTTTGCTGGTCAAGTGACATATTCCAATACACAAAACACTACATGACAAATACACAGCTATACTGCAGATGTGTTTGTGCTCAATATTTTGTTGCTATGGATTCAGTAGTGCCAGAGATGAGCGCTCTGTGGGCAGTCAAGGCTGTCTACGTACGAAGTTTCTGCACGGACGTATGACTCATGTAATCTTGGCATCAGCATGGTAACACCACATAACACTCATTCAGAAAAGACAAAAACAGACTTTGGTGGGAGGGGATTTTAGTGATGACAGAACTAAGTGTCCCTTTGTGAATACAGGTGAATGTGCAGCATTCTTGGGATTACAGAAACTTGCTGATTTGCATCTCACTTAGGAACAGTACAGGTTTCATTTACTGTTTTTTATGACCTTACATAAAATTCATTTGGCAATTTATAAAAGGGAAAATCGTTCTAGGGTTCTTTACAAAACTACAAAGTCCAATCCATATCCAATTATATACAATTCAACTTGAATTCAGGACAACTAAGTCATTTATAGAATTTATAGAAATACCATGTGTTTCCACAGAGCCATTGACTTTGCAGTGATTCTTCACTGTGTGCACACATGTGAAAATGAATAAAACTGTTCCTGCAGGTCTGCCACAATTCTCAGAGATTAATACTTTGATTTTCATATGTTGCTTGGCAGATCATTGTGGACAAAATGTGGGAAAAGTTAATGGAAAAGCTTCCATGAATATATACAAAAGTAAGAAAGTGGGAGAATTTAAACTGAAAACAAAATAAATAAGTATTTTTGAATAAGTTAAACAACTGCAGCCACTTCCACAGAAACTATACAGTCACATAAAATACATAAATATGTTATGTTTTAGTGGGCCTCATCAACTGACTGCTATATAACATCAATACCAAACGCAAATGAAATTATAGGTTTGTAGCAATAAAATACTACAAACATTAAATTAATAGTGGTTCCTTTGACACTTTTTCACAAATATGGGCAAACTTGGCTATTGTGAATATACTTATTGTCCCTGAATTACATGTTGGTCTTATAGAAAACACACAATATTTGCTGAATACATCTATGCACAGGCCTCGACAACGGCTTTAAAAAGGCAATTTTGAGATAAATTAGGCATCTAAGTCATTTGGTAGCAAGGTGTATCGTGCATGACAATCGCAAAGACTTCATGGAAGGAGTTTTCAATAAAATCTACTCATGAACAGCTTTAAAAAAATCTGATTATTAAGCCAAATCTGCATCAGTCTTAACCTTAAATAAGGTTAAGCTACATGGGGTCGACCCATAAGGTCAAACTGCACAAGTAACAAAATCTGAGGATTGACTGCAAGCGTCGTGGTGTCAGAGAGCTCAGAGCTTTTCCACAGGCCAAACATCTGAGATGCTGACATGAAGCAGACCAGCAGTTCATTACAGTTTTACAGTTGGTCCGAATGTTGCTGATTGTTTGAAAATAGTTGGTCAGGATGTTACACAATGACAAATAAGCACATGCTGAAGTAATAGTTAACAGCTGTTAAATGGAAAGTGGAAGCAAACACAAATATGTTCATGCTATTTCCATAACAGTTTGCAGAAGCAATCATCTTTTTTCTGCTTCAAGACAAAAGAAGCTCAAGTTGTTCGTGTAAGAATTACATAAGATTAAGTTCAAATATATATATTTTGTTGTTAAAAACAGGATTTAGAGAAGATGATTTTGTTCAGCCTTGTCGGTACAAAAAGAACCTACTAATCATTTTCTCCAAAGTAACATTTTAAATTTAGTTGGGATTTACAGAAAATGACGCATAAGCTGCTCACTGAAGATAAATTCTACAGAGGAAAATTTAGACATATCATTCATTTCAACATTGTGTTACCCACTGCAGCCTACAAGAAGAAAGATATAATATTCTACCTGTCACAAAACATGATCTGCTCTTTATATATTGTACCATCATTATTCACTGGAGTGCATTATGCCTGGCACTCCATGTAATATTCATATGTGAATTTGTGATCCTGGCATGTCATTCTGTCTTTCATCTGCCAGGAGAAAGAGAGATACAATCTTCATCTAGATTTACTATTCAAACTACACTTAGATTCAAATGCAGAGGGATCCCTTTAAAACCTGTTGCATCAATTGGTGCACTGGACGAGAACGCAACACAAAGAGGAAAAATACAGTTTGAGCTCTATTGTACTATTAATTCTGTCTTTTTCCCCTGCTTAAAAGGTCATAAATGAATCATTCAAGCTACAGGGAAACATCGAGCTTCCCTTCAATTACCAGTAATGCATGTCACAAACGAATTCCCATCAGTGTGCTCTCTGTCCTGTCCCTCAGACCCACAGAGTCATGTCCGAATGTGATGCTGCTGAGTGCTGCAAATGTGCCCACTGCCGAGATCCCAACAAAAGAGACGCCACGGTGGAGGCGCTCGGCCGGCCCCACAGCTCAGACAATAGCCCTCTGTTCCAAATATGCTGTTTGTCACATCGCCTTCCTTTAACTTGTCAATAGTGCTGTTGTCATTCCAAACTTCAACTTTATCCCACATCCTATGCTGCACAGTCTGAGGTTTTACCTTTAGCTGAACACAGGTTTATGTTTTGTGTTTATTCACCCGTCTTTAATGAGATACTTTTAAATAAAATCCAGCACAATTTGTGACTTGTCTTCAGAAGTTGTGAATAGTCTTTGTGTGATTGAATCTGTTTGAACATAGCTGCTCTATGAAGACCGATGAGGGTGTCAGAGAAAATTTGTGAATAACATCATGAATCAGGTATGTCATGGACAACGTTGAAGAAAGGTTTTAAGCAGGGTGAGTTTAGTACATCATTTAAAAATGAGAGACCACTTCACAACTGCTACCCAGACTTATCAGTCCACCAAAACTTATTGGGTGGACAAGGAGAGCAGAGCGTTGATCCATTAGCAACCTGTGGTAACGCTGGAGGAGCGTCAGGCATCCACAGCAAGTCTGTTGACATGATAACTATAAGTTGTGCAATTAATAAAAGTGTAATTTCTGCGAGAAAGCCGTATGGCAGAGGTACAGCTTAATAACTTAGATCAAAGCATATACCTGTGTTAAAATGGCCCAGTCAAAGTCCAGACCATTTATTGGTCACAAGCACTTTCCATCAAATCTGACTGACCTGGAGCTATTTTGAGAACAGATAGCAGTCTCTAAATGTTTAATCCAAAAGACTTGCAGCTGTTCAGAATTGTAGCTAAAGTTATAATTCAGGAGGCTTTAATAAAAGTGAACTCCACATTTTTCAGATTCTTTTTTTAACGTAAAAAATAAAAAAGGGAAACAAAAAAGAAAACATTTATTTTACTTCACAACCACTGATTTCACTGTGGTCAGTCACATGTTTTTCAAAGAACAAATTTTGATCCAAGTGAGATTTTTTTAATTAGGGTTTCAGTGCTGTAAATGTAAGCAATTATGAAATTAACCACACATGAAGAATATGATTCTGTATGATATATAAACATCAAAATTTACCATCTCTGATTCTGATTACAGCAAAGCAACGATCATTTACATTCAAAGAGGCGGGAGGATGTGGGATATATATTTCCAGAAGAATGTCAGTGTGTATTTATATCATGTCATTCTAGAAATGTGAGAGATATATTACCATCTTTTAATAGAAACTCTCATCATGCACAGTGGGTGGCCACATTTTTCCCTTTTCTAACCTCTTATTTCGAGTGCTGCTGCCGAAAACAAATGAAGCAGCAATGTGGTTTCCTGAATATCACAGAATGCTGCGTGTCGCTTTAACAGAGACAGCCACAGGTGATTGAGATTACAACGCACATGTGGACATTATCTCCAACAGAAGCAAAGCAGTCCCTCCTGAAGCGCCTCAAGCTGCTGCCACTACAATAACCGCCACAGCATTTCTGTTTTTTTATTTTCTGAATTATCATTTTTATGGCTGGTCTATTATAACTTAATAGGTTATTAAATTGTCTGCACTGCTGTGGAGAGACTCATAATAATCCTCATGGATCTCTGGACAGTCATGAAAAGGAGAAGTCTATCAGATTTGTTTCATAGACCAAGTAGATTGATCAGACTTTTGATGATCCCCCTGAGCTCACTACTGCCTCAGAATATTGTTCTGACGATTTGCACTTCGCAAAAAGAAGACAAGGATCTTTGCAGCCACTGACATGGGCAGCTTATGTCATCGTGCAAAGAGAGACATGGAGCTGTTTTTGACATGTGGAACATGGCTCTTCACTCAGAGCGGCTCTATGAGGGTGGAATGAGTACTTGGACTAAAATATTGTTATGCTCCAAGCAAACTGCCTATTGCCTACATGTATGCAAACTTCAGAGGCTTGTTCACATGTGAGTTAAACAGAGGCAGACCTGTGGATGTGCAGCAGGGATCATCTCAGTTCTCTCCAGTAGGTCCTGTGCATCCCATCCGATCCCCTCTCTTGCATTCAGCACTGAGTGACCCTTTAAAAAGGTTTGTTACTTCAGTTTATTAGCTGTGTAGTTCAAGCTACAGAACTCTGAAAGCATACTAAACCACACTCAAAGGTTAGTCATTCATTTAGTCATTTTTAGGTTGATTTCATATGCAGTTCTCCAAGTTTTCTGAACATTTTTTCCTTTTGGACTTGAACTGTTTTTTTTCCAGTGAACATTTGGAAATAGATGACTGTGGGTTTTTTATATATTGACCTGCTTAACTCTGTCCCATGGATAACTTCAGCTCAACAAAATAACTTGTGCCATTTCTTCAAAAAAAGAAAGAAAAAAGCTTGAGATAACAAAGCTAGCAAACACACAATGCTATTTTAGCTCCAAGAATGTGATTCCCAAAGAGCAGTTAGCTGAAACATTTACATGCAACAGATGATAAATGGAGGAATTATGTATATTTTAGGTCCAGTGTAAAGTGTGTGTTTTTAATTTCTTAAAGAAAGGAGATGCTCATTAAAAATATAAAGTTTCAGAAACCTTAAAGATCTAATTGCTTTCAAAGATCATAAAAATATGTTTGTTGTTTTTAAAGAACATACAGATATGGAAACTTTTGGGAGGTATTGTGCATATTATTTATATTTTTTATCCCAGCTATTTTAGCATAAACAACAACAACATAAACAGATGCAGTATGCATATTTCAGTTAATAATTTGACTTCTTGAAGGTAGTTGGACTGCCTTTTGATCAGTTCTAGTTTGATTCAATGCTGAATCAAACTTGAACTGAATTATTCAACATTTTAAAACATCACTTGTAATATTGTCACATGTGCTTGTTGAATTTGTGAATTTTAAAAAAAGTTATCGTTTTTACAAATTAAAAAAAAGGTTTAACAAATTATTGACTGTGTTGGCTCTTTAGTAAAAGTATTTTATTGTTAACTTATATATATATATATATATATATGTGTGTGTATATATATATATATATATATATATATATATATATATATATATATATATATATATATATATATATATACACACACACACACACTGTGGGAGGATCGCAAGAGGACGCATGAGTGTCATGTCGGGTGATAAAAACATATTTAAATGACTCTATTAAAAGGCAGAAGCAGCCGCTACTCAGTGCCGCTCCAAGCCACCAGCAGCTCAAAATTTTGAATCGCTACTAAACTCCACTTCCTCATTTTGCTGCTGCTTATATAGCGCTCTAAAAATAGCGCACCAACCACACCACTGAGGGCTGCGCCAGATCCGACTGCATTGGTCAGGCGCTGGTTGTAGGCGGGCCGTGCGCTCCGCACACCGATTGGTTCCCGTTCAAAACGTAATGTAATCACATGGGGGGAGTTCGTCTGTAATTTTGAATCGGGGGGGAAGTTTACAGTGCGCTGACAGACTTTTGAGTGAGTTCAGTGTGGAGCGCTCCTCGGTGCGTCACACGCTTAGAGAGCCAGCAGTGAAGTGCGCGTCTATTCCAGGCTGTCATACATGCACATACAGCAGAGAGCCCAGCTTCTTTCCAAATACAGCATTCTTCTTCTTCTTCTTTTTCACACTCTTCACTTCGCTTCTTGTTTCGACTGAGACTCGGGAAGGAAATGGATGTCATACCGATGTGCAGCATCTTCCAGGAGCTCCAGATTGTGCACGACACGGGATACTTTTCTGCTTTACCGTCGCTGGAAGAGTACTGGCAGCAGGTAAGGAGACAACACAACCCGCGGCTCATGCGTAACTGCTTAACAAGGAGCACAGGGAATGTGCGTAATTAGATTTGTGGAAAGCGTGTTTTGCGGTGACAGCTGCCTGTCTCTGTTAAAAGTAGGCGGTTTTAGGGAAGTCATGCAAGTTCCCTTAGAGGCGCTGCACTTTAACTGAGCAAAATAATAAAAAAACAATTTTCTTTTATAGGTTTACATGGCTGTAAAAATAATTAAAAAAAAACGAATAACAAAACTTTTCAAACCGTCATACCCACTGTTAAGTGCAACGTAGCAGAAATAATCCGAATGATTTGCACGTTTGCTGTGTTCTTGCTCTGTTGCACCATGCTTTATGTTTTCCTGCTGCGGTTTTGCTCATGCAAATATTCATGTAGACGATTTTGACTCATCGGCATGCAACATAATGAAAACACGCCGAGCTGCAGATAAAACGGCTGAATGGCGAGCCGTGAGTCTTTGCGCGTATCTCCTCCTCCTGTTACGCCTTCTTTCCTTCTCTCGCGTTCCGTCTCTTTCTCTCTCTCTTTCTATCTCTCTCTCTCACCCGCACGCGTACACACACAGCACTCACACACATACTGGCAAACACACATAAAAGTGACAGGTTGAGAGGGAATGACAGCGGAGGCTGTTTTTGCTCCAGTGTGGCTCGGCCAGGCGGACCCGTTGGAGTTTCAGGCTGGAGAAAGTCTCGTCTTGTTCACGTTGTTGGAACATGAAATGATTCAGCTTTGCTCTCCTTTTTTCAGTCTCTCCGTTTATCAGACCCTTTGCACGCTCCTCGCTCCAAGTGTTTCTCTCAGGCATTTAAAGCTCGCTTGGGATTTGTCCAGCGCTGCTGACAGGGACAGGGGCGCATCCACAAAGTTTGTAACGGGCACCACTGGTCATCTTTAGCTGGCAGAAACAAATCAGGGAGTTTGAAATCTAAGTCAAATAAAAAAAAGAAAATATACAATCCTCCTTTGAAAAACCTAATGTTCATTTAGTTAATATTTTGTGTATATTCCCAAAATCAGCAAATTAACATTCGGCTTTTTAAGGCAAAATGTGCTGTTTACAAATTAAAAACTGTTTGTGCAATAAATGTTGAGGTAAATATGTGATCCTGGTGTCATTTGAGGGAGGGAGGGGCCACGAGTGAGTGACAAGTGATAGACATTGAAAAATGGTTCAATGAAGGACTAAAGAAGAAAACATGTTAACATTCACTATCAACTGATACTTGATTAAATTTCTTATTCCCCTGTTGAAAAAATGCATGAAATTTTACAATTTACATTTTAAAAATATATTAACCAACAAAATCACCTCAGTAAACACCAGGATAAAGTTAGAGACATATGTCTGATTCCATAAAATGCATGAAATCAAAATAAAATCAATGACATGAATGAATGAATGAAATCAATTCATTGATTTCATGTGTTCATTGATTTTGGCTTTTTGAAACTACCACTTCTATCAGCAAACCTGCAGCATATCTGTTTGTATTAGATAGTCTTTAGGGGGGAATCAGAATTGGTCATTACAGGAAATTAGAATCAGCCAGGAAAACTCCCATTAGTGCGTCGCTAGAGACCCAGAGGTCAGTGAGTTTCTATCATTAGCCATGGCTGTCCTTTATATTCCCTTGGTGGCGCCATTTGAATTCAGTTCATTCATTTCCCTTTCTAAGTTACTCCAACCATGTCTGTCATCTTAGTTTATTCTTTATAGATCTATATGTGTAGGTTATTTGAAACCAGATAAATGTAAATCACATCTGTACCATTGTAAAATCCACAGTAGTCTTAGTTTAGTTTTTAAAAGTAATATCACTTAAGTTGGCTACACAAACAAATATGTTTGATCATTTCTTTGCTTATTTCAGTGCACTTTGTATGTTAAAAATCAACCAAAGAAAGGATGCTCTCCTCTCAGTTGACACAGATAAATCTTTCCCTAACAGATACCAAGTTGAGATTTTTGAAAATGCTGAAAGTGCATCAAATATCACGCTAGTGGTTGATACATGCACAGGCCTAAATTGTTGAGAGATCTTATTTTTGATGCAGTCAGTCAATATGAAAAAAAGGGAATGAAAAGATTCTTCATTATTTGGCTTTTTGATAACTGATGAGAGCAGATCAAGAACAGCCAGCTCCAATCTCTGTCTCTCTCTCATTGTTTCTAATTGCTATAATTAATTTTCTATGAAATTCTAACCAAGTTCTCAATTTGCTTGGACTCAGTCACAATTGTTCTGTCCAAGTATGAGACAGAATCATTTTACTGAGTTCCACCACAGCAGCGTTTGACTGAAAACTGAAATGTGCCCCATCACTAGAAACTGCCTGTAAGCAGATGCCACTTCTGGCCTGCGCTCTCGAGCTGCACAGGGTTAAGGAAGTGCTCTCTCACTTCCTTTTTGCAAAAAAAAAAAAAAAGAAAAAAATGAGCCTTCAATCCAGAGCGGCTCTTGCAGTATTCATGCCAGGCTCTTTATGGACCACCACGAACCAGACCTCCCTCCTCCCAGTCCCCTGTGTGCTATGTTATTTCTAGCGATGCCTCCAAATGCATTATTAAATCCACATTATGCTAAATAATTGATGGATTTAAAAGATCTACAAGCACTTCTCTAACTCAACGAGGGGGCGGCTCTGTAGCATATGTAAATTTCATGACCAACCTTGGCACGCGCCTACACACACACACATCTTTGCGCGCTCGCACCACAGTGCATGCGTTTACGGGCAAGAGCACCTTGTTCTTGCATGCTCTCAGGACGATACGTGGTGCTTGTAATCCTCCCTGATACAGCCTCAGAGGGCACCCTGAGAGTGCACTTCTGCATAGGACATTGCGTCTTGTCTCATTCCTGCAAGCAGAGAGGAAGTGTAACCTGTAGCATTGCCTCAGCGCATTTCTTCCTCCTGCTGCTGCTAAGAGAGAAAAAGCACAACACAGGAGGACACCAGAGTTTCCTGTAAAAATAAACTTGAGTTTTGGTCGTTTTAGGGATTTTCCAGCTCAGCAGAAGTATTCTATTACAAGCCTTTAGGCTCTTTGCACCAGCAAACTCATTGCTATCTTGTCCTCTCCCCACGCAGACATGCCTGGAGCTGGAAAGGTACCTCCAGAGCGAGCCCTATGTCTCGGCCACTGACCTCAAGTTTGATAACCAGGAGGACCTGTGGAGCAAGCTCATGCTCGCCTGCGGGGACAAGTCAAATGAGGCGGACCCAAAGAGCGGCCACATCAAGGAGGAGGTGGACAGTCACGACATCCAGCCTCTTGACGTCGGCGGTTTCAACTCCGACGCCAGCAGCGAGGCCTCGGACAGCTCGGAGGAGCTCTCCCCGACCCTTGACTTCTCCTCTGGCTCTTTGACTGACATGCTGGGTGACAGCGGAGAAGACTTGGGCTCTGCCATCATCAGCACGCCGCCCTCATCTCCTGAGCTCAGCAAGGAAGGCTCTGTGGCCCAGGTGTGGAGTGGGATACAGACAGTGCTAAACTCACCGGGGAAAATAAGGACTGGGGGCACAGAGAGGTCAGTGGAGAGGTCAGGGATGACCAGCGGGGAAACGTCGCCTGACGGGAGGAGGCGGGTGCACAGGTGCCACTTCAACGGATGCAGGAAGGTGTACACCAAGAGCTCGCACCTCAAAGCACACCAGCGCACACACACAGGTAAATACACTCAACAATGAAACCATTCAATACAAAATTCTTGCTCAAATACTCCCACATAGTTTGAATAGTTTTTCAGAAGGAATGCCCTCAACTGTGACCTAATTCACACAGTGAAACGTGACTTGGTGCAGAAGGGAGGGGAGAGACGAGAGGGGGAGGGATGTCCTTTTGTGACCAAGCGGGACCCAGAGGATGTGGATCCTGAAAACAAATCAACAGTTCTCAGATTTCACCATGGGAAAGACTCAGAAACTTGGTCATATGCATTCAATTTAAAAATAAAGTCACAGAGAGATGGCGTTTAATTATGGGAAGCTGACATTTGCAGTGTTTTGTAGGGGGTTCAGATGTTAGCGGTTTCCCTCGTCACCTCTGACCTCTGCCAGGCTGTTTACAGCTGTGCCGCCTATTAGCAAAGGAAGTCGCATTCTGATCGTCTCTCTCCAACCGCGCTGGGCTTATGGTTAAGAGCCCTCATAGCCTTTAGAAACGGACTCTGTTTTTTTCTTTTTTTTTTCTTGAACAGCTCCCCTCTATTACATAAGCCTTCCACTCAAGCAGCTCTGTGCAGCTGCATACCACAGATCCCGAGTCTTACAAGGTTGTTTTTCTCCTCAGCTTACAGTAGTCAGCCCAGTCCACTTAGGGATCATACTTTCCCAGAAATCAGCGTTTTATCAGCTCATGTACAGTAAATATTGGCTCACATTTCAGATGTATTCACTTACAAATACTAAACCAGGAACATGCAATTATTATTTATTCATGAAACTGCCAAGAGTTATGCAAGAACCTTTGAACTCATTGACACGGAACCTCTTTTATGAATGTTTGTATTTGACCTTATTTTGGCTTTTATTTTTTTCAGGTGAGAAGCCCTACAGGTGTTCATGGGAGGGCTGTGACTGGCGCTTTGCACGAAGTGATGAGCTAACCCGACACTTCAGGAAGCACACTGGAGCAAAGCCATTTAAATGCAATCACTGCGACAGGTGAGATCTTGTTTTTCATCTTTCATGGATGTATTTTACCTTTAAGACACCATGAATCAAACAGTCTTTGTCTTGTTGCCTTTTCTGCTAAACACTCCTTCATTAACATAGAGAACCAAAGGTTCTAAGAAGTGGAGTAAAGGAAAGCTGAACTTCTTGAACTTCTTGTCAAGTTCAAGAAGTTTCCTGAAAGCAGATATTGGATTGGAAATAGTTTAAATCATTAGAGCTGGTTGGATCCCAAAAGTTGCTTTTCCATTCTTTGCAGTTCAGCAAATGTTTTTTTTTTTTGCACAGAACCCATTCATTGGGATTAAAAGAAAATAAAGTTTGCAGTTAAATTTAAGGTTACGCAAAATATGCATTTCTAAAGTTTAGATTTTAGATGCTAATCCCAGCTGACTCAGCTGTTTATAACCGGAACCATCAAAATAATTTGACAGTTTAAAACATTTCATTGTAGTCAAATTTTTTTCTTGATGCTTTTAAAATATATATGCAGGATTTTTTAGCAGAGTAAAAATAAATTTTCCAAAACTTGTTATGCTAACTATAATGGGACAACAATGGAAATATTTTAAATATTTGTCATTTTTAAAGTGAGTTATTTCTCTCTCTACTAGGTGTTTCTCCCGTTCGGACCACCTGGCGCTGCACATGAAGAGGCACATCTAAGATGGCCTCCATGTTGAGAGCTCTGAGGGATGAGTCTGGTTGATTGTCCCGACCAGTTGGGAATCAGCAAGGCCGGTGTATCCGGGGAGCATTAACAGGGACACCGCTGTGTTCCAGTCAGTGGAAAGACATGAAGCAACACAGGCTATTATTTGCACCATACTTTGTGCCTCCAACACCTCGCTGTGGTGATTGCTCTTAAAAGGCTTTTACAGAGGAGCAGGGGGTGAAAAGAGAAGATGGGAAAGATCTTGGCTGGAGTTGATGGAAAGAGACTCTTCTGTATGGTGTTAAATGCTTTTCTTTTGTTTTTCTGTTTTTCCTGGAAGATTATGGGACTTCAGGAGTGGGGGGTGCTGTTCCTCCACTGACGGTGTGTTTGCCTGTACACATGGGACTCTGAGTGCCTGTGACTGGATGCCTGTGCTGGCTTTATGGAGTGGCTGGAGCTTGCGAGTGAATGACATGAAAGGGGGGATGTTATACAACCACGGTTTTCTTGTTGGGGAGGGAAGGGAGGAAAAGGGGCAAGAGGATGACCTGATGTAAGAATGAATGCAAGCAAAGAATTCTGTCTGTGTTGGTCTGTTCGCTAAGGCAGGGAGTGAGGGGTTGTTTGCTGGAGTCGATTCCTTTTGTTTTTCTGGTTTCTTTGTCCAAAGGACGACCCCTGTCTGCCTGGAGGTGGAATTACAGCTCCCTGTCTGAACTTGGGAGGTTGTTTTGTTTAGTGCAGCTATTAAATGTGCAATGTATTACGTGGCCTGTCTCACAACATACACGTTATAAAGCTCATTTTGTTGTCCATTGTGTAAGCCTTGTATCCAAAAAGACAAAAACAAACAAAAAAACTATTGTACACTAACACTTATGACCATTATAGCAGCCGTTGCATGGGATCTGGGATGTGTTGCTCACTTGTGTGCGTAGAGGACAACAAAATTCCATTCAAGTGCAGCTACTTTCATGTTACTCGGCATCATACTATTGTAAAAAACATAAGGCAGTCTTGGTTTTTATGTTATTTTAAGAAATTGGGGATACCACTATTGCTTAGCAACTGTCTTGGTTGAGGGTTTTTATTTTGTTCCTTTTTCCTCACATTTGCTTTTCTCTTTTGTTCTGTCTGTAAATGCACTGTTGACCTTACTGATGCCTTATGTAAGTGGCCTTGTCCTGTTAAAAAGATCACTCCCTCACACATACGCGCACCAAACGGCCATTGCTAATGCAATAGTGCGTTTACTGAATAGCTTTACAAAGGCTCTTATCCATACACTTGCACCTTTCTTTTGTTTCCTCCAAACTTTTGAACAGTAAAAAGAAAACCTACAAAAAAAACTATGATATCAGCTTCACAATGACTGCCGCTTTTCCATATCTGTCACTTCTTTTCCTTGAATACATCAGAACAAATCATATTCTAAATGATTCCAATTTGAGACAGAGTTGTGGAGCCTTTGGGAGAAAAAAAAATCACCTTTATAGTGGTTTACTACTATGTAGTATAAGACGATGTGGATGCACTGCAGATAAACTGTAAGCTGCTGTTAAAGGTACAGAGCCTTGGAAACATGTTCTCGTGAGATGTGCGTTTGGTCGCATAAGCAGTGAGGGGATAGCATTTACAGCAAACACATCAGGGCCGTTTGTAATAGTCGATGTGTTCTCTGGAATAATAGATGTGGTATGAGACGATGACAGCAGTCTTAATCACGAGTCTGTTATTATGTATGTTTTGTCTCGCTTTGCTCTCAACGTGAGTCAGTATTTTTCCTCAGTCCCAGTTCAAACAACCCTTAATCTGACTAAACGGTACCAAGACCAGTCTAACCAGTTCAGCTGTGCTTCAGGTCAACGGGTTTCTGTCTCTGAAGACTGAGACCAACTTCACTTGCACATTCAAGCCTAAGTTAAAGGTATTTTTTGAGGTCGTTTCTTCCCCATTTGCCAAGTCAGACAAAATATTTCCTCCTGGATTATGAACACATAAAACAAAGTGTTAAAAATGAACGTCATTCGTTTGTATCTCCATATCAGTTGGCATCACAGGTAGCCTTGTGATAACCTTTTTGCAGGTTAACCTGTTGTAGATTAATAAAAAATCAGTTGGTAATGCTTCTTTTTTTACACTGAGAAATGTCAAAAGATGCAATTATGCATTTGTTGTTTAAAAAGGCCATTTTGTAAGAAAGCATATATTTTAACAGGAATGGGACCAAAAGCAAGCGCAGTGAGTCATTTCTAAATAAAACCCATAAAAGGCTGAAGAATTACTGTAAAATAGATGCACTCCATTTTTGTTTTCATTTGTTTGTGTAACTTTTTTTGTCATGGGAGAAAAATTAAGATTGAGCAATGCACATTATCAGATGGCTTCAATAGCGCCTACACTTGTGGCCTGTCATTTTTCAAGAGGAAAAAAAAAACAACTTTATAGATGTGAAATGTTCTGGACACTTGAATTGTCATCATGTTGCCCGTATAATTTTAATGAAATTGTTATTTACCTGTAATTTCTTTCTCTCAACTTTTCAAAGACTTGCAAATATACCCTGTCTTTAGCTAGAATTAAAACAAAAATATTGGATAAACATGGAAAATATGAGGCTCTATTTTTGTTTGTTTTATGGCATAACAAGATTTTTTTCATTTGAAATTGTTTTGTAAAATAGTTTCTGTATGAATGTATTTTTTATTGAAAAATGGATAAAAGACTTTATTGGTTCTACATGTGTCTGTTGTTTCTTCTCTGCTGCTTTCATCACAAGCGCCGATGGGAATAACATGTTTATGGTACATCTCACAGTTTCCATAGGTGGAGTTATTTTTCTCTCCCTCCCTTCACATAGAGGTTCAAGTCAGGGTCCACAGCAGAACTGGAGGAACTGGTAGTGGTTGAGTCACTGGTGTTTTAAAGGGTTCTTTCCTGGAAAATACTTATTTTTTAAACTAGCTTGATGTTATCTTTAACAATGCATGCTTTTATTTCTGCCTCATGAAATATCTGGAGACCCAAAATTGATTTGTGGAATAATATGAAAAAATAGTGGTAAAATAAAAGTACACAGAAATGCAGCATTTTAAGACGTAATCCTGGGGATGGAACACTGAACACATTTTTTCTTTAATAAATGTTAAAACATCCACCATATCATGGTGCAAATATTTGATTCCTTTGGTGTTTTAAATTTCATTTTGAAGAACCAAACAATCAGATTTCATCTAACCTACTAAACTAACTAAACATGGACTGCCATGCTAAAGAAAAGTGTCTTTCTGCTTGAACTTTATCACCTTTTCTTGTATTTTGTTGGTAACTGATCATCAAAAACTAGTGAAGAATTATGCAGATTAGGGAAAATGATTCATGGTTTTCTTTATAGTTTTATCAGAAAAAAACTCTGAAAAGTGTTACCTTGATTTGTATTCAGATCACATTGGAAAATAATTCAAACTCCATCTAGTTGCCATAGATTCTCTATTAGATTTAGGTCTGGACTTTGACTTGGCCATTTTAACACATAACTATTAACTGATCTCAAATATTCCATCGTAGCTCTTGCTGTATATTTTGGTTTGCTGAAAACTTCCCTGTCTTTCCTGGGATAAAAGCATCCCACAGGATGATGCTTCCAGAAATATTTTGTTTATGTTGCTTAATCTGACAGAAAATAAAAATAAACTGGTCAAAGATGTGTAAATGGTGACGAGGGGAGAATTTTATGTAATGAGTTGTTCCAAGGATAAGAACTAACTTGAAGTTTGTAACAATTTATTGTACCCAAAGTCTGATTTAACACTCCAGAGGTTTTATGCTGTCAAACTTTTATCTTTTTTCAGTATAATACTCAGTATATACTCTTCCTTGTATTTTTCACAAACATGTAATAGCAATTCCAGTTATCTGAGAAAACTAATGAGCATAATGGGCAAAGAACAGAAGAGGTTATAAAGGGGTTCCTTTGAATACCAAGACTGTATTCACAAATACAACTGAAAATATTGATACATGTAAGCAAAGAAAAAAAAACAGTAGGCTGTCTGTTTTTCCACATATATTATTTATCAGGATGATGTACTGATATTTCTATCCCAAATTTAACGTTGAAGAAGAATACGAGCTGTGGAGGAATCCACGTTGTGAGGACAATCTGTTCCTCCTGTTACAGCCAACAACACAGAATTCTCATCAAACTCTCCAAGAAATTCATGCAAATGAAGTTGTGCCACAAACAAATCGCTGATAAGAGCTCCACGCACTACAGAGACAAATAGCCTCTTCATCTCCAATTGCAAGCATAAACTGCCTAAGCTTAAACACTGCTCTGCCGTGCGCCATGCCCCAGAGCTCCTGAATAATTGAAGTGCTCTCAAGAGACTTTCTTTCTTTTTGTCTATGTATTTATTGATATTTTATTTATTTAAACAAGAATAAAACCAGTGATTTAGTTCCCCAAAAAGAGAAGAAAAGTGTTTGGACTATGTGTAAGTGAAATAAAATGACCTCGAATTCAGTAATGATGGTGACTTAATATTTGGGAAGAGGCCAAAACATTTTTCTGCCCTCCGTTAGCTAGTATGCAAAACACAGACATTTGTATCAATTAAAAATTCATGACTGTGACACATTCAAATTGACCTTATTTCCAGAGGTATTACACTTCCCACTGTGCACAATTAGAGACAGCCATGGTGTGTTAATTTGGTCAGTGTAGCAGAGAAAGGGAATCAGTTTCATTAAAGCAAACCTGAGCATTAGTGTTTTAAATACGTAGCTAGCCTAATATCATAAAGATACCAACGTGCTGATGCCGTAAACTATAGTTACCAAACTGCTGCTTGTTTCAGGACATGGAGGAAAATGTATGATTTATATTTTTTTTTATTTAATCAAAATATGGCTGTACTTTTTATTTGTTTATTTATTTTGTATTTATTTTTGTCTTTCCCAAGGGAAGAGTTACTGATAAGCCTCCAACCCTTCATTTTTCCATTCCAACTTTGGAGGAAAAAGCTGTTCCAAAGCTTTTATAATGAAAATGCTGGGATAAGTATGTAAACTTCACAGAATGGAGTTACACGCCACTGCTTTACGTCCTATAGATGTCCCACAAGAGATAAAACAATTATTAGCAGAAGAAATTTTAAAAATAGCCAATCCAAACATTCAACATGCTGGAGTGAGTGAATATTCCTTGTCATTAAAAGTGAATTGACCCTTTTTACTGTCACTACCTGCTTGTTCAGAATAAGAGTTTGCTGTGATGTAATTAACTTCCAATCAGCTATGAGATTCCACCAGGTAATGGGGGATTGAAGTTGACCCACCTGTATTACTGCTCTGATCCACCTCATTAGGTTACAGACCCGTTACTATAAGGATAAAAATGATACAAAGCAAGACAGCAGGAGCAGCAACCAAGTGCAGAGACACAGGATCTGATCTGAGATGCAGGGCTGTGAAAAAAAATATATATATTTTTTGGTCATAATTAAATGTTTCCTATCATCAGAAATAATTCATATTAGATAACAATAATGATAATAATATAAAAAGCAGTTTTGAAATGATGATTTCATTAAGAGGAAAAGCTATTCAAAGCAGCCTGGCCCTCGGGGAAAAAGTAATTGCCCTCTTGTTAAATCATGAATTAACATTAATTAAACATTTTCAAGAATGCTGAACTTAATTTCACAAACCAGACCAATGTATTTTTATTATCTGACCTGCAGATGTACTAAAACAGTTAACAGAACCTGAAATGTCTCGAAAAGCAACAAATTATCTAAAAGAATAAAAACAGTAGAAAATAAAGTCATTGACGTTTATCAAGCCGTTTCAAACTTCAGGCTTCAGACCAGAAAATGACGCCATGGGGGAGTTTGAAGGCCAAGACCTCTGCTGACAGGAAACAGCAGAAAAGCACAACTTATATTAATGATATAAATATATTAATCTTTTAGAAAGGGCGTTTCATGTTACATCCAACCTGACAAGGCATTTCAGAAAAAGACACTGACAGCTAACCGTGGTCCTGTTAGACTCAGGGCTTGGCGCTGCTTTTAACACCTAGAGTTGATGGAATCGTGACTTTTTCAGAAAATCTTACAGGAGAACATGAAGCCACCAGTAGAAAGCATTAATCCCCGTCATACTTTGATTATGCAGCAGAACAATGATCCAAAGCACAATAGCAAGGCCACCTCTGAATGATTCAACTAAATGAAGTTTTGCAGGAGCCTCGTCAAAGTCTGAACTTGAATCTAACTGAGATTGAAGAGCGTGGCCTTAAACTGGCAGGTCATGCTGTAAAACTCTCCAAAGTGTCTGAATTAGAATTATTAAGCAAATTGAAGTGTGCAATATTCCTCAGTGGAGGCTTTAACAACTCACTGCCCGTTATCACAAACACCTGATGTGTTTTTGCTGCTCAGAGCAGCACTACTAGTCATAAGGTTTAAGGACAATTACTTTTTCAAAGAGGGCCAGGTCGTTTTGGGCAAGTTTTTACTGTTAATGAACAAAATCATTAAAAGTCATATATACGGAGGTTTGTGGTTATGTGTTTATGGCAGAGTGAGGATCTGAAAAGCTCTGAAGAGACATTCAGAACAAATCTTTGTTACCTTGAGTACAAAAAGTCATCAGGAGGTCAGGTTTTGTACTCATGTAGAGGCAATCAGGATGATTTCAGCATTTTTTTCGTTCTTAGACTGGCCCAAGCTAAGTCATGTACGATGGTGAAAAAACAAAGCAAAGAATTTGATCTAAAATCTTATCACATGAACTTAAATTTAACATTCATTTATGAATTTTATCTTTGATATGTTGGGTTTTCCTAGTCAAGCATCACCCAGCCTGCTTTTAAGCTCTAATGATGATGATGATGTCATGAGTCTGGTGTCTTAGTTCAAGCAAAAGTCAAAAAGAAAACACATTCTAATTACTAAAAACATTAGAAATTATACTTTTACTTTACTTTCTTGCTCAGAATCCAGAGGACAGTTGTACGAATAAATTTAATGTGAACGCAATTGGATCAGACAGCAACACTTAACGGACAACCCTTAACATTAAATATGTTTAAAACCCTACAGTAAAACTAGGAAAAACAGTTTAAAAAATATATATATATTTTATCTAAACAGTGAACAGAAGACAGAAAAGTAACAGTAACATCCAATCAGAATACAGCAGGTATTGCAAAATGAAACTGGACTGTTGCATTGAGTTATAACGCAAAAATGATTACCCTCATTCCTCCAGATTGTCATCATCCTGACTTTAACATTACAAACTTTAACAGTTAAGACGTCTTACAGCTTGAGGTGTGAAGGTAAAATTATTAAATGTTTCTGTACAGAGCCGTAGTTTGGTTAAAAAATCCACCATGTCTTATAGGAATACAGTAAGAAACTGCTTGTTCAGTTTTGATTAAGCTTTTATTTCCATTCAAGTAATCAATGTATCTGAATGATCTTTGTAAATTCATCAGTGATGTTGAACAATTCAAACAGAAACAAAAATGAGAAGATCTTATATTGGTTAGACATATTCCCAAGAGTCAAGGCTACATGTCTCACCTGCTGCATAAATCGGATAAGGAAATGGGGTTTGTTGGGTTTAATTGGATAATATTTCCTATATTTCCCTACAGAAGCTGCATGGTAGGTGGTGTAGTTTACATTTAGCCTCAGTGGAATATAAACCCTGATCATAAAGCTTAGCTCTAGTTGAACATGTCCTCTGATTAATGCTTCAGAAAAACCACACCAAAGAGAACGTATTGACATTAAGGGTTATTAGAGAAATAAATGAGAACAGTCAAGGACAGCCAGGGTAGAAAGATCTTCCCCAGAGCAAGGTTTCACCACATGAACACATGCATACATGCACGCAATCACACTCCTCCTCCCCCTCCTAAGAGCTCTTATGCCCAGCAGCGCTCCAGGCTGGGGATGGATACAGTTTGCTTATTAAACCAGAAGTAGAAGCAGGGGTCACTGACCCCACATGGGGATCGTGAACTGTCACATCTCCATCACCTGGAAACCTGAAGGCTATTTTTATTTATTTTTTTTTTTGTTTATATTCAGCCACAAAAAAGCTGAAAGCTGTTCTGCGGTTGATACAATCTAATGGGAATTTTGTTGGTCTCCAGTGATTCATAATCCTTCCACTCACATTTGGGTATTTACAGTTTATGATGCTGAGAGCCATTTGCTCAGAGAAAATACAATTAGGATTAAACACTGATGCTGAAGCTGCAGCCGCACTGTTTGCTGTCCTGAAACACGTTAATGGAAAAAATACCTGCTGCAAGTGTTGAAGCTTAAGAAAATATTGTGTAGAGCATGTATGTTGGGATGAAGGACGTAAACTTCACAGAGTTAAACCATTACTTTATGCTCTATAAATGTCTCCAGGAGGTAAAACAATTTTTAGTAGAAGTAATGAGAAAATAGCTAGTTCAAGTGTTTGACATGCTGAGGTGAGTGAATTTTCATGAATGCCATGCCCAACAGATGCTTTATATAGCACAGACTGTCTTTGATGTGACATCTGTGTAGCACTTTGTGTGTATTTGCATTAAATATGTCTGAAAGAAAAGCTGGTGCCATGGAATATTTCCACATTTCCAAAAAAGCCTGTGGGCATGGTACTGCTACAGTAAATACTTTGATAACTTTTTGTTTATCTTGCTGTGTCATTGAACTCCAAAGCAAATACCTAGTAGTCAGTTGGACTCCTCCACTCCTTTGGTATCACAACTGCTTTAATTTTTTTGTGGCACAGATTCAAGAGGGTATCAAAATATTTCTCTGTGGTTTGGTCTGTATTGGAATAAAACCATCATGTAGATGGTGCAGATTTATAGGATTCACATCCCTTAACTACATTAACCTCAGAGATGGTTGTGTATGAGTCCTCTGACGATTCTTATTTGACCCATGGAAAATACCCATTAGCTTTAGGTGATGTTGACAAGTAAAACGCAAAACTATAGAGCTCATCCACCTTGTACTTTTATTCATTTTGTCAAATTTTTGTGATTTAATAGGAAAAGGTTCCATTTTTAATCCATAGAAACTCTGGATGAGCTGTAGAGATCCACAGCTCAGGTGGGAAAAGAGTGACAAGTGGAAAACGACATGAGCAGTCCTATTTAAAGTTTTCCAGAAGTCACAAAAAGGATACAATTAACATGTGGAAGACGATACTTGGCTCAGTTTAGACCAGAACAGCTGTCTGTGTCTTATATCCAGATGTGTAGTGAAAAGTATCACATCATCTAACCCTCTATGTGCTATCCCAACTGTGATGCATCATGGCAGCAGCACCATGCTGTGAAGGTAATTTTCTTAAGCAGGAACAGGGAAGCTGGCCAGAGCTGATGGGAAGAAGGATAAAACTAAGTACAAGGTCGTCCTGATCCAAAATCTGCCAGAGGTTGGGGAGGATTGGGGCTTTCAGTAGCTCTGTAATGGTTTACATCAGATGTTTTACAATTAAATCTAATTAAAGTTGAGCTAATTTGCAAAGCTGGTAGAGATATTCCCCAAAACACTTGCAGCTGTCACTGTAGTGAACAGTGGATTTAAAAGTTACACTCAGGGGCCCTAAATAAAAATGTCTGCCACACTTTCCATATTCTCATTTCCTCTCCGCAATTTGTGTTATTTACTTAAAACCCAGCAGGAAAAATTGAAGTTTGTGGTTGTAATTTGAAAAACTTTTACAAGAAACTGCATTTCTAATTTTATTTTCATAGTTTGCATTTTTTTTTACTTTTACTTTTTACATGACTATGTTTTCTGTCTGTTTCCTATTCATCTTGTGATAAACTCACTAGTTTTTTCTCTTGGTAATAATGATCTTAGGTCTTGTTTTTCTTTGCATATATTTTAGGGAATGGCTAGTTTATGTACAGACATTGATAAAGAGGTTTCAACGTGGGAGGGGGCTGTTGCTCTGGCCAGGCTATGATTATGGTGCCTGATGGATGGCCGTTTCTCAGGACACCCCTCCCCTAAATCTCCCTTGTCCATACCCCTTTCCTCTCCCTGCCTGTAGGTGATGAACAAGCTCATTACTATGGTGGACTGATAAAAGGAGGCCATTATCTTTCCACGGCGCACTTTGAACTCTGGCAGAGGAATCTACTCCTTCTTGTCTCCTGGTTCAACTCACATAATTCAGCACTTCCATGGTGTGGACGGTGGCTCAGCGCCACGGTGTTCGTCCCATCTCACACTGGAGGCCCCCAGCGTAACACACGCAACGCTAAATAGTGACATTTGTCCCTTTTCATGTTGAACTGTAATGCTTTGGTCATCACAGATGACAGCTTGTGGTGTTGTAAGAGATTTTTATAGTCAATTAACAGATAATTTTGAAGTTCGTAGCGAGAAACTGTCATAAATTAAAAACAATGTGATCTCTCCGTTGGATAATCCAGAAGCAGCTGGGAGGGGGAAGCCTTAAAGGGAAAGGAGCCATAACAAAGTTTAAAATGTGAATGTTATAAAAAAATTATACAATGGGAAATAATTGTGTTAGTCTGTCAGAGCAATATGAGCTTCTGGTGTTTAGTGTACTGTTATTATGTTATGTACAGGTTTTTTTTTTTTAAAGAATAAGTTTACTTTTTTAAAATACTTGTATTTCGAGAAATGTCAGTACATATTGGTTTGGAGGGTTTGACTGGTTTCATTTTATGTGCCAGTTTTTTGCAGATCTAATTGTTTATGTGTCCCTTCTTTGCATATTAGTTGAAACAATTTTGAAGCTTTCGGGATAAACTGCAGAAATGATTTCCGCCCCCCACATTAGAACTCAAAGAAAGTTAAAAAATAAAAGATTTATCACCTCCTTGACAGCCAAGGATGAATGAACACATTTACACAGGACAAGAAATCAAATACACAGGGGCAAAAAAATCTTATTTGACAAAAGAAAAAGATATAATGCCAGCAGATACCTGAGGCAAATGTCTGGCTAAACAGATATGACTTTAAAAGAGTTTTTAAAAGATTTGAATGATTCAACCAAACGTAACTGTGGGGGCAGGTTGTTCCGTTGCCTCTGGGCATCGACCTGAAATGCTTCATCCTTTACTTCTCAGTCTTGACTGATGAATTTAGATCTTCAGAACAAAGAGAACCAGAAACTCAATGTGCTGGTTCTGTTTCTGGTACATTTTAAATTTGCACGTTTATGAAGTTGATACCAGCAGTGATGTTGATTAAATAAATAAATGATCACATCACATTTTCTCGCCTGCTTGAAGGCAAGTAATAAAATTACATTTCATTTGTACTTTAGAACAGCAAGCCGGAAAGATTTATAGAAACAAGTCCCTTAAAAATACAAATTAACAATACCAATAAATTGTTTATTAAAGGCTGGGCCTCATCTAGTACCGATTCTTCAACATTCATAACAAAGTTTCTTTCTCAAATGTGGCTGCTTTATTAACTACAACAAGCAAACCCCTATGCTCAATTGTTAGCAGAAAACTTATTACATTAACTGTCAAGATTCAAATCAATTTAGCACAGAAGCACAAAAGTTCACAAAGCTAGAATGGTGTTTTGAAACAAAGCAGCTGCAGAGACAGACAAAGCATGATAGTCAAAGTTTGGGAGTAAATGTGGCGTTAGCTTGTGTTCCTTCTGGGACAGACTGAAGGAGGTGACAGATAGCAAACAGATGAGCAGCAGCATTTTCAGGAATCCTCCTAACTCTGAAGAGTCCTGTCGCTTAAAGGAGAAGACGAGGCAAAAACCATGAGAACCATCCAGGGCATTCATTCATTCATTCATTAACTGGTGACGCTGGTGGGTTATCAGTCAATTGTCAAAACCTTACAAGTTTTACAATTTAACAAGAACATCTAGTAACCCGGACAGGTTACCAGTCCATAAGTAAGTTATCCATAAGTGTTATGGTCAATTTACAGTGGCAAATTAACTTACTGGCTATTTTTAAAGTTATGGTTATAATACTCCCTCTAGTGGTACATGGAATACATTTTTCTAGTAAGTGTTAAAGGTTAAATTGTAAAAATAACAAGCTAAAAGCCTCTTTGCATGTTTGTTCCTTTCCTGTATGAGGATTCTCAGCATACTCCACATTCCACTTCCACCCACAGTCCTGACAAATCCATACTGGGTCAAACCTTCAGGAAATCATGCTTTGCTGATGAGGGAAGTGCTTGAACAATAATGATGTGGATAGCTTGAAGAGTTGGTGCAGTAGAGAGTTAACAGTTATACATGCTGAGTATAAATGTGTCATTTCACTTGTTGTGATTCCTGTCTATGTGCATCATGTTCTCAGGCAGCAATCTGACCTCAATGACAGTCCTCCAGACCAACATCATTCATTTCTGTTGACTGTCAACCAACAACAGAGGCCATCTGCGTCATGTTTGACTACAAACAACATGAATCACAAGTGGTCAAAGAGATCTTCGTACATCAGCTTTAGTTTTTCTTCTTTAAAAATAATCCAAAAACTTTACAGTTTAATATCAATATTTAGTAACTGAATGTTGGTTTTTCATAAATGCTGACTGAATGAATGAACTGGAAGTTAAAAAATAAAAGAGCTTTCAGGATGGAGGACAAATTGAAAATAGAAGTTTTCTTTTAAACAGTTTATGCAATATTTTGGAAACAGTAGATCCTTGAGGCAGTTATTTGGACTCTGGCGACAGGAAGCTGTTGTGTCCTTAACCCTTTGGCGTACCTCGACATTCTTCTATAACTACATGTTTTCTAATTTCTTTTTTTTTCTGATTTGATGCAAAATGTTACAACATTTGGCCAGGTTGTGTTTTGGATGTTTTTCTGTAATGTTTTCATAAGCTTTTCAAGCTAAATCATGATATTTGTGTCGTTTGCATTTGCTGAGCTGTTGACTTCCCTTCCCTTTCTCTTTGTTTCGTTTATTCGTTACAGTTTAAATTCTTGGTGTTGAAATCCCTTCAAACTATCATGTTTCATTGTCTTCCACTAGCTGTACGTTTATAAACTGTCAAACTGCTTTTGACACTCCAAGTATTTAGATGACACTTGTCAAAATGTTCCAATTAGCCTATATCAGAAATACAGCGTCACTTTAGTCACTTTTAAATCAGGAAGAATAGTTGTTGTAACTGTTAAGACAATATCACTCAGAAATCCATGACTGTTTGGTATGTGTGATGAGGACTGAAGTTCTTAATGGCAGTCATAATTTTCCTCTGGAATTAATAAAGTTTAACTATTCATTCATTATGAAAGCAATATTTCTTTTGCAATCCTGAAATGAGTCATTTTTGTATCCAAGTAACAAAAAGAAGGAACCCCAAAGGTTAGCACGGAGGGCTCTGCTTGTTTTCTTGCCAGTGAGAACCAAGGATAAGGAAGAATTTTGAGTTTGAGATTTAAATCTCTAACATTATGAAACAGTTTCTTGTTTCGTTCCAGTAAAAGGTAGAACGTGGCTGAATGTAGTCAAATTGAAACACACCTTCGATGTGAGTCTTCATCAAGGTCGGAACAACTTCTCTCTCCTTGCTCTCAAGAAGAATCCCCCAACAGAAACCACTTCTCAACCAAGCACACACACTTTTACACACTCACACCTCTTTCCCTAAAGGTTTGCAAACCCCTGTTTGAATTCACCTATCACCATGACAACTACTCTCTCTTTACTGGCTGTGCCCGTGGGAGGTTTTCGCCCAGCCTTTTCTAATTTCACACTGTGTGGATATCTCCATTCAGTAATTACAATCCCATCCATTCTCATTTTCCCTGTCCAGACAATGTGCCCTGGATATACACAGAGAAAAATAGTATCTTTTGCCTCTGTACACACACAAAGTACAAACTCTCCGTGAGGACCCCGGCGAATGCCCCTGTGGTCATGAGCACACAGAGGGACACAGGGAACATACTTGTGAGTGTGCAAGAGAGAGATAGGGCTGCAGAGAGACGGATGTGAACTGTCACAATTCCTAATTTGCCAACGTTCACAATCACATACAAGGGCATCATTCTCCAAATCCAATTACAAGCCAACCTGCAGTTTTTAAAAGTTAAGCCCATTGCTAAAAACTTTATAATTGCAAAATAACAGAAATCTCACGTCAATATGATTTCTCCTGCAAAGAGGCAACAGTTCAACAGAAACGAAAATTGGTTCAAACATATATTGTTAAGGATGAGACGCAGCAAGGACTTTTGACAAAGTTGTCTCACATTTAATAATGTCTTTTCCACTCTGTATTCGTTCCACCGTGTCTTCACTTTAACCTTCATATTTATTAAATTAGTTCTAAAGGTAAAAAGGTCAGAAAAAAGACACAATGTGAGAGAATCACGAGTGAAAATTAAACAATGAGTTTGACTTTCTCCCCATGCAGTTTTTATAGGAGAAGAATGAGAATGAGAAACATTTATTAAGTTATGAATAATAACTTGCTAACGCAAACGGCTTGATGACTTCACTTCTCATTTGTTTTGGAATTCCTCAGATCAGATAAAGACGCTCTGCTGTTTGTTTTTATTTAGTCTACTTCATGTTTTGGACAGATTCTATTTAAGGCACTTCTTGATTTTGATTCTAGAGGTCAGACAGTTGTTAGTCATTGGTGTTGCTGGTGAAATTCAATGAAAAAAAAAAATTAAGTTAGAAAAAAATGGAGTTGTGGTATCTTGCAGCATCAGCAGGTCAGGCAGGAATGCATCACAACCAGGAAACGTTCCAGCTGAGCACCACCGAAGAAGACGGTACAGTTTGGCACGATGTTTTATGGTCTGGTCTATTCAGGAGACTTTCCACCACCGGCTTGACTCTTCCAGGTTAAACTCAAACATCTAACATTGTGACAACAAACGTGATGCACTAGCATGTCTTGTTGTAAGCAGTGACACCAGAAGCTCTACCCGAGCTACAACTGAAGGCGACCCATTGCTGGTGCTGTACGGGTTGGTTGATGAAATACAGCACCGATTTGTGCTGCTGAGTGGAAACGAGGAGTAACAGTCCTGCTTAAGAACAGGCAGACAACAACCTTGATCTGTTTAACTTGAACACCTCAGTTACAAATAAAGAAACAATTTGCTACAAAAGCAAACTGATGCTTCAGTCCTGGCCCACCCTTATCTTTAACCTGACTGAGGCGGATGATTACTGAATTCCCTCCAAGTGAAATAAACAGTCGATTATTATGTGAGAGAGAGAGAGACGCGTTCCAGCACCATCATTAGAACCATTTGAGATAAAAAAAAAAAATAACTCTCATGGTGCTTCGCAACAAATCTACAACCAAAAGCTAAGAAACAATTATAGACTGTTAAAATAACTACAAACGGTCAGTCTAAGAATATGATTCTGGCCGTTTTTCAAAAGAAACCAAGTTCACAGAGCACACCTGAAGAAGCAAAGACTTCCAGAGCTGGAAATTTAATTTATGATATTAAGCCCCAATAAAATCAGCCAGGATGATAAACATAGATTTGACCATGACGTTTTTTGACCAATGAATGGGCTTCATTATGCACACAGTAATGACATCATAGGTTTGACGTGACACCAGGATGTCATAATCAGCAAAAACAAACATTTTAGAGAACAGATGAAAGTGGAAGAGTCATCTGAAGCTGAAGTTCATGTTTGCATCAGTTGCAAACAATGGAACAGACGGGCCTCTATTTTTGGTTTCTCTGGGATTAGAAGGTTGCACAGTCATTATTTTCCATGAGTGAGTACAGACAAAACATACCTAATGCTCTCCTCTGAAGCATTTAGTTTACTTTTTACTTTTTAAACTGTTTTCACCTGAACATTTATATAAAGTAGAAACATTTAAGTGCTGGCATACAAGCACTCTTTACAAAAGAGGCATTTTCTTCATTCTAAATGACAAAAAGGGGGAAGGATATGACCTCACCACATCAGCTTGTTTTCCCAAGATCCCCTCATTTCTTGTTTACAGCCTGACCCTGCCGTTCACAGGAATCCCAAAGGACTCACGTTGCAAAAAAACCACTTTGCTACATATAAACACTGACCCAGCTTAACTTGTGTTTACCCCAAAACTTGTTTAGGTCACTGTTGTGTCTGTCTCCTTCTCACTGAAACAGATGTCCATCCTGAATGACAAGCATGGATGAAGTCTAGGAAGAACTGCTGACTGGAGGTCATTTGCAAATAAAGTTTAGAGAAGTTGGGAATGATCTAATTTCATTCTCTCCCTCTAAGCTGAGGAGACAATTATTACATCACATGTCATCTGCTGAGAAAACTGTTTTAATTTTACAGTCTGAAGACGTAATTAAATGGAAATAACTGAAGTAGATTTTGTGCTTACACAACATACTGACAAGGAATAATCTCTAGTTTACTCTGCCTGCCTTAAACTGTTGTTTGTTCCAATTGGAAAATGTTGCTGATTGCAGATTTCTTTACACTGTACACTTATATTTGAGTAAAATTGTTCCAAATAATTGATTACATTTTGGCGTTTTGAATCCAGTGTCTAGAAATAAAAAACACTTTTAGTTTTCCACCATACTTTTGCTTTTCTCAGGTTATTGTTATGTTGACCTAGAGGGCTGGTAACAAGTCCTTCATTTCATTCAGCAGCATGTGGCTTGAAGGACTGGACTTCAGCAACTTTCTTTTGGTGTTTATTCCCTTTTAGACAATTGTTGCAAAATTGCAACCAAAAATAACCCGTTTGTCTAGTAAAAGGTTTCCATTTATCAATCCAGTATCCTCTAGTAGAGTGTTACCCCCCTTTGGCCATTCTGGGTCATTACTAGAGGAAAAGGGCTTTAGTTATCTGACCAGAGTTCATGGAGGATCCATCACTCCTTGGTATTAGTTAGTTCAGCAGATTTGATTATATTTATTAATCTTTTCTTTTGAGGGTTTTGGGATCCTGTGATATAAAACAACAGCTGTGTGCTCTTTTTATTTGCAAGGCCACGTTGCAGATTAGCTGGTAAGCAGCATGCAGTGAGGTGCAAATTTAAATTGAATCAAGTTTCAGTTCCAAAGCAGCAACTGCATAAATGGATTAACCTAACTCATTTGGATCCTTGAAAACCTGCTTTTCTTCTGGGCTGGATTTTTGCTGCCAGATTCTTCAACAGAAACTGTAATCAACAGATTGTTTCACAGATCCTCCCAGACTGTATCAATAAATAAATAAAGTTGTTTATTAGAAAGAAACTGTCTGACATCTGACACATGGAGCCGGGCAGAAAGCAGAGCTTGAAAGATCCTTAATCATCCATCACAAAAGCAGCGGTGTGGCTCGTGTGACTACAGGGACAGCTTCTGCTGCGCTCCTTTGTTCATGTGTCATATGGAAAATTAATCACAAACTTACAGTCTGCTGTTATTTCCCTGGTTTCCAACAGGAGGGATGCTCTTATTCTGTTTTCAGCTTCATCAGGTAGTGCCTTGTAACTACAATTTGTTTTGTTCTCTGTGGAATGGAGACTTAGTATTCTTACCAGGTCAAAGGTTGTGACACAATTGTTTGGCCCAACAAATTATTAACCGTCACTTGCTCCCAGCATAATAGATATGCATGACTGACTGACACGTACAGAGGAAAAAAGTTAATGGAGCATGAATTACTGCCATGTTTTCTTGCTTCCCTCCCATGATGCTCTAAATACTTGACCTCCCCCATTCATAACTCCACACCAAAGCAGAGTACACATCATGTCATTTTTATGCCTTTTGAGCGCCTCTGAATGAACCTCCAGAGGTTTCGCAACAGCAGCTGCAAGGTGCAGAGGCAACGCTCTGGTGGAACTACGAACAGACTTTTTTCACCATTCGGTTCTCTGCTTTACGTTATTAGGAACGAGGTTTTGAAAAGGAATAATAAAACAACGGTTAGCTAATTGGAGAGTGGAATGAAGTGTGGAGGAATAAAAATAAAACTACAAAGTGACTCTAAAAGGAAAGAAAAACACACACAGTAAGAACACACACATAGACATCATAGAGTTTTAAGGGCATAGCAGAAGAATCCCTTAGTGAATACTTTTATGCTTTCGATGTTAAATTTTTTAGTTTTTATTTCTGCTCAACACAGATGCTGTATTCGTTATTGAAAAGTAGAATCCTCTGAAAAAAAGTTAACATGGAGTTAAAGCTCTGGCTGAAGCCATCAGTGCTGCTAGTTTAGGTTAATTTGAGTTTTCCAAATTGAAATTAGAACTTGGATTCAGGTCATATCCACATGTTCACTTTGATAACAGTGATAACATAATATTCATCCAGTTTTTACTGGAAATAAATGAAAGTTGTATGAAAACTGTTCAGAGAGTGAGTGAAAAGTCAAGTTGGGGGAAAAAGCAGCATCAAGCATCAACGACCAGAAATGCTTTCCAGCATTTTGGATAAAATGTTTCTGTGGGTTTATGAAAAACTAAATAAAAAAACTTTTTTTAAAGAATATTGAATGAACAGTCTGATATAAAAAGTGAATTTTCTCATTGTGTTTTTTTTGTTGGAATTCTCAACAAATATTAATGCAAGGTTTTCTGCTCCTTCCACTTTATTTTACACTTGTGTTTTAGATATATTTGCAAATATATAGACAAAAAGAATCACTCAACAGATGCACTGAAAGAAAAGCATGGCCATGTTTTTTTTTTTTCATTTCGCAGTCCGTGCGACACAATCACATGGCAGGGGGCCACATACGCTCTCTGCTGGTCTGCTAATAATACGCTATCATCAGGCTGAACCACAAATGCAGCGCTCATGGCCATAATCTTGTTGTCAGCTGTCTCACACTGCGGATGACGTGCAGACACTCAAAGCCATTCGACATGTAGGGCTGAGATCCCAGAGCTGTGGGATAATTGGATTTTGAAATGTGGTGCCTGGGCGCTCATCTGTGAGCGCATGCACATAAGCATCGGTATCCCTGCACATCTGAGTGTTTTCATATGAGTGCATGTGTATGTGTGCTCACGTCTGACAACATAAAACATCACTGTCAGGTGCTAACTTTGTAAATTGCATCTACTCAGAAGCACAGAAAAACCGCCTTGATCTTAAACAGCCTAGGTTTGGAGTTTACCTAATTGGTTTCAAAAGGATTTCATCATCTAGGACTTTGTGATTTCCTGGCCTCATAGACTGGCAGAGAAACAACAAACCTCTAACTTGAACTGACTTTGGTTAAATCTAATTTCTCATCCACTGAAAGGCTTTTCATACAACCTGTTCAATTCATGTTGTCTAACACTATTTCTCAACAATTTACAACCAAAAGTAAACACTTGGATAAAAAAAAATGTTTCCAGAACTGCCAGAACAGAAGAATGAGGAAAGCCCTTTTCTGTTGTTAAAGACTTGTGCCTTATTTTATTATGTAGTGGCATCTAATTCAGGGTTTTAGTCCAAGCTCTTCTGTTCTTTGATTTGAGAACCTGGCTTCTCTCATTGCAGTGATCCTACAGAGATTATTATAATTGAGGTTTGGATGCTCCTAAAATAAATAAAAATAACATACTGGAGATATATATAAAAAATCAATATACCAATAATACTGATTTATGTACATTAAAAATATTAAAATACTCTTTTGCCAGGAGCATCTGGTCTTCTCCTTCACACACATATTGAGTTATATCTTAATTTTATCCACAGAGTTTAAAGTGGAACCTCCTGTATAAATACTGAATACATCCTTTAAAAATCCTCAGAATTTCCTTTTCTAATTCCTAATAACAGCAATTATGATTTAATATGCATTAATAACCAAAGTGAAAACCATCACCACTGCAGAAGCTAACACATTCCTTATCCTTACTCCTTATCACAGCCTCCAGGTATGCTGAAGCATCACACTCAGACAATGGAAACCCATTCTATGAAGCTCTTGAGCTCATCTGAAGGAGTCAGTAAGTTTGAAGGTTTATCTGTCTATGTGCCTCAGCATCCTCTGACTTGGACTGTATGAGACACAGTTTGGATGTTTGCAAGATTCGTTTTCCTAAATGTAGAAAATCACATTGACATTTGTGGGGAAAATGTTGTTTGATTACATTTTATTTACAGACAAGTCTTAAGAAAGATCCAACAAAAATAAAATCAGACTTTTACAAATCCATAATTCTTCTACTGTTTATACTTAATTCATTGAGCTTTTCAGTTTAACCATTCAACTGAGAGTTATTATAGAAATAAAGCACTGAGTTTTTTTATTACCTCAATCTCTGTGACATCCACAAAGTGAAATCTGTTTCTGCAGAGCAACTCCAGCTATGCAGAGGTATGAAAACAGCATTCCTCTTTGAAATGACAGATTCCTTCCTTTATTAGTTTAGATGCAGCCATCTACTTTTTCGCCCCTAAAAGCATGAAATCGCCTAAATTGAAAGCAGTTGCCGTACCAATAGCAATGGGTGTTTTCACTTTCCCATTTCCCCTGTGCATGTGCTCGCTCTTGCATGCATCAGAGTTCATAAACCCTAAAATGAAAGGTATGAGATAGCTGGATGGAAGCTTGCCAGTGTGTGAGATAGAAGTGGACGCTCCGCTGCCTCTCGGAAAGACAAGGGAGCCGACGTCTTGTCTGTATTCACCCAAACAGCGTTACCTGCTCTCTCCAGAATTCATTGTCCCTGTTGACTCCAAACAGTAGAGTGTAAGCCTACAGGAAGAGCACCGGTGACAGCTTTTCAGCCCGTCAATGCTCACACTGCTGAGAAATGTCTTTTTCTCCTGAATGAGAAATTGACACTGAAAAAGTTATACATTTCCCATGAAAGTTTAAAATTCCATATCTCAGCTCAGAAAATAAAATCATATTCCTACTAACTTTGGAAGACATTGTTGGAAGGGACAGAGATGCGCATGAGCATTAAACTATTTTTTCAGTCTGTCATTCTTCATTTAAACAAAGAAAAGCAGCAGCATTTTTAAAAAATACTCAGCATGCGGTGGAAAATTTAAGAGATGCAGAGAAATCAAATCGTAGAGCTCTTCACTGATCTGAACTGAAACACAAACTGAATTATAATAACAACAAAAGCCAGGAAAAAAAAAACAAACAAACATATAAATTAACACCAAGACTATTTCTTTTTTATAAATGAATGTGTGGTCAAGCTCACCTGGTCCACAGAAATATATAAATATGTATTTTTAAATATTTTCTCCATATCAACCACACAGGCAAGCATATCTTAACTGCAGCTTTATTGAGGTTTATTTATTGCCTTAATTGCAGCAGTGGGTGTAACAACCCACCCAGCCAGCCATGCCGGCTGCGTCCTGGAAACCCAGAAGCTCCTTTAACGGTAATTTGTTTGTAAATAAACTCTGTACTCTTTTTCATTCTGAGTCATGAGTGTATTCTGCATGTGGGTTAGAACATTTCCTGGCATCATGACATTTCCTTCATTCCCTTCTGCAGCATTGACAAAATTACAAAATGACTTATTAGGGTCTAAATATTTACATTCCAAAAATGTGTCACTGAAACAGCAGCATGGGCACTTTGAGACCCACCATGCATGACACTGAAGCAAACATCTAATTATCACTCCAGAAATTCTGGTTGATTTCTTTGAAACAAAGGTTGTCTTTTTGTCCTTTTGTTGCAAATGGTGGTTCAAGCAAAGGGGCCACAAGTGTCTCTTATTAAAGCAGTGAGAGCATCAAAGCAGATGCAAACTGATTCCCTTCTAGAGGCATCTATATGGCTAAACTAAAGCAAAACAAGGCATATGCATGCATCACATCAAAAGTGGAGCTGATGAGGTAAAAGTGTTTGGTTCCATTTGTGTGTTTGCTGGTAGGACTCTTGTGGTGCCATCAAAGGGCAAATTCATTCCCAGCCTAGTTTTACTGCACAGCCTGTGTGAAGAACAAAACCAAGGGATGCTTTAAAAAAAATCACCTTTACAGTGTTTCTGTCTTTGACTACATTGTCCCTTGTGAAAAATATTTTTAAAGTAATATCTGTAAATCAAGGAAACACCTAATAAAGTTCAAATGTGCAACTTCCTGCCATTAAAGCGGCAGTGTCGTGTTCTATACATTTTCCTGTTTAGGAATTTGAAGAAACTAAACATTTTATATTTTTGGACACTTCTGTTCAGAATCTTTTTGACTGAGGGATTGCTTTTTGGGGCATTTATTCCCTCTGGTTTTGAATGAGATGCAGCTGGAAGGAGTTTTGCTCTTGCTTTTTTTATTTTCAGACGTAACTGTGGCAACAGGACCAGCTTATAAACATCTCTAAAGCTCAAATGCAGAGCAGGTTGCAAGAGCAGAGAGAGGAGGAAGTTTAAACAACGTCTTCCATTGATCATAATGGACAAGTTCTTTATCCCCTACTCCAACGTCTCTGCACACTTTTCTAACTATACAAGCAGGCAGAGATTTAAAGACCAGAAACAAAAGCAAATGAGGCGGATTAGCAATGCCTGCTAAAAACTGATGGTGTCATCACTACGAGCTAGCACAATGCTGAGATGTTAGCATGTGACGACAGTCATGAGAGTGTCATGCAGCAGCAGCAGTTGTCAGCCAGAGACTTCTTGAATGAATGAATTTACTTGTGTCCCAAATAAATTTGAGTAAATCTTGTTAGTTGGTTAAGCATTGAATCTGCCATCAAACTCCAGATATTGCACACACGACTAATGCACCAGAATGAAAATGTTTGAAAATGAAGAGGATTGTGGATATACAACAGCAAATTCCAGATCAAGCCATGCAGGAGAAAGATTTCACCTGTTTCAAGACTTGCACCAAACAAACCCAAAGAGTCTGGAAGAAGTTAGAAAAAGATGACAGAAATATTGCTGCTGGAAGCAACCAAAACGCAGATTTTTGTGCTTTCTGTATTTTCTTATGACCTTTCATCTTCGAAGCAAAGTGATAGCCTTAGATTTGTTTACTTCTGGTTAGAAACCCTAAGATGGCTGTTATCAGGTGTACAAAGATCCGATAACCGTGGCAAGATTATTTACTGATATTTATTGGTCAGCAACAGGTATAAAAATGTTATTTTGAACATTTGATGGTGTTATGGTGAGTTTGAGCAACATGACACAAAACTTTGTAGGTCAGGTTATGCCTGTTCTCCTCTGGGATCACTGGTTGGAAACACAGCTCTGACCTGACTGACTACAGTTTTCGTTTCTGACAGAAAAACCATATAAATTTTGCAGCTCTACAGGTACTGTACTCTAACCCCAGAGAAAATAACAGAATATTTTTATCCTTTAGTTCCCTTTTCGCCCTCCTGGCCTGCAACATTTTAAAAGCAAAGTAATCTCTCTAACATCTGTGCTCAGGTAACATAGCCCACAAAATAGCCATAGCGGAAAGCTTTTGAAACTTATAAACTTAATTCAACATAATATTTGATGTTTACACTCAGCAACAAAACTCAACCAAGATCAACTACAGCAGTGCAAGAAAACATCATAATTAGATCAACAAAATACAGCTATACAGGGTGATTTTGAAAAGCCTTGAATGTTTCTTTGCCATGCACAAAAAAGAGAGATCATTTTCAACTCTTAGAGGTTGTAGTGATGAATTGCTACAGGATTTTATTTTATTTTATGTTATTTTTTTCAGGTGCAAGGTGTTTTTGCTTGGATAGTATGACTGCCATCAGGCTGCTGTGATACAGACATATACAAACAGGAGGATTCCTGCTCCTTATCTCTTCTAATTTCACCTCCCCAACAAGACAAACACCAACAATCCCGTCATGTTGACTGTGTAAGCATGTGTTGGGGCTGCAGCTTTGTCTGGGTGTGTGTTTGTGGTATGTTGAAGCTTGGAGAGAAAAGTGCACATTCAAAGCATGATGGAAATCCTGGAAAATGTAAAATAGTGACTTGTGGGTCCAGGTGATGGTATTTCAGTAAAAAGGTTATTGTAGCAAAATGTTGAGCTCTTCTGCGAGCTAGTTTGGACTACAAAGCAATGAAAAATGTTGTTTTTATGGAGGGACTGTTGTTTTTTCCCCTCGCCATCTATTGTCTATGCGATGCACAAACAAGTATGAGAATTTTTCTGTTTCAACAGAAAACAAAATTATTTAGTTGATTTAAAGTCACGTAATGCTTTAGCATAAACAGGTAAATATCAGAAATAAATAAGTGTGAAAGCCTGAGTAAAATGAAATTTAAAAATAGTCCAGTGACTTCAATTGTTGTTGCTCTGGTAACTATAAGTCATTTTTATATAGAAGTGAAGTAGAGGATGCATTATTAGTGGGGGAAGGTCTCTTAGTGTTTGTTAGTGTTCTTGTTTTCCTTGATGTTTAAGAACAGAAGCAGAGCACTGCCATAAGTCAAAGCATTTGTGCACAAAGCAGGACAAATATTAGCTAACTGTGTAATTCATTAGGATGGGAAACAGCACAGCAAATTTATGGAGTTAATTGAACAGAAGAATAAGTTCTGTGTCTGCAGCTGACTGGTGTGGAGAAGCAATGCGCCTGAGCTGCTGCCAGACTGTTGCAAATGCCATTATCAGTAGAAGAAGAACTGAATAGCAATGTGGCAATTAGATGGAGCTCATCTCTTCCTCAGACCAACGGCTGTTTCCAAGAGACCTGCACACAGCATGCCGCTTTGACACGAGGTTTTTCAGGAATGTGAACGCTCAAATAGGCATTCATGAAGAAGGAGAACAACTCTTTTAGTACATTCTGTCCTTCCAAGATTAATTGGAACCACATCTAGAAACACGCTGTGAGTTGAATTGTCAGATCTTAGAAGAGGAAAGTGGCATTAACCTGGTTTTCTGAAAATGTGCCCTTCTTCTGATATGATTTCCTGGAGTTTGACTGGTTTTCCAGAGGCCGGGCTGGTGCCAATCAATCTGAACCCACACAGGGTAGAGCGCTCATCATCATGTGATGTCTACTCTGCCTTCAGCGGTGCCACTGGACAATTTGAACAATATATAGCTTCACAAAGCCTCCTCCTGCGGAGGAGGAGGAAATATAAGCCTAACAGGGAATTGTATGGCCTAAAGCTGGTTGTGATCTTGTTCATATGCAGCTTTATGTTCAGATTGAAGGAATTCAGTAGCAGAGAAAGTTGCTAAGGGAGCCACAGGGCCATGCAGAAAGTGGGGTTGGTTTAATCGTATTGCATATGATGAGGACAGAGGATATTTTTGGTGTTTTGAATGAAATCGGTCTTGACTTCATTTAAGAATTTGTGAGCATTTGGATTTTCATAAACTTGTTTCATCGTCTATTATTTGCTTGCATATAATTTTAAGGTCCAGTAGTTATTTTGGCCTTTAATTTGAGATCAGTCACATCAGAGATAGTATAGATCATACGCTGATTACCCTAAGTTTTAGTTGATGAGAAAACAAACAGGGGATATGTTAATTTTCTGAACAGTTTATAATCTTTATGTTTTCTAATGTTTTAATTTTTTGCTATTGGATCTTCCTATATTTTGGCAAAGAAAAATGATCAGAGGAGTGAAGAGCATTCATTTAAGACCATTAATAACTCTTACTTTTAGCTCACCAGGCTCTTTATGTGATATGGCTGAAATGCAAAGGCAGGACACATGGATCAAAAAAATCTAATACGAAAGCAAGAGTAATGAAAAAGCCTGCAACAAAAACCTGGCATGCAGAGCCAACAACACACAAACACTGCCATATAAAGGGAAATAATTGCCTAATCTCAAATGTGCATATCAAGTTTTAGACGTGTTTATTTAAACATGTAGAGACCTCACTTCTATGCTTGTCACTTAAAAAGAATGACGCCTCTCTCAGCCTCAGGTCTGCTCCCTCACTGTAAAAGCACACTGAGACGCCGTCATCTGAAATTTAAATGAGCAATTCGCTGATTAGTTAACAGAGCCAAAAGGTCTCGGTACAGTCAAGTAATGACTGAAATGCAATTTCCATTCAATCAATGTTTTTGTTCCTAATGACTGATATGAAGCTCGGCAGCAGAGCAGGGCCACTGACAGAAGCTCATACACACATACATACAAATGCACATTTTGCTCCCAATGTGAGATAATTGGCAAGATACGGGCGGGAAAATGTCTCTTGCTGCTGAGCCTAATTACAGGGAGAGCATTTTCATTGCTGCCAACAACAGCAGACAAACTAAAAGGTGCACCGTGGAAAAATCTGTGGCTTCATTATAATATGACAGCAACAGAGTTCATCTGTTGCTGCTGAATAGGTGGAACTGTGACAACCTCGACAGCCCGGGATCATGAATGGTAATTTAAAAGTTCTTTTACAGATAAAAACTTGTAAATGTGTGAGGGCGATGAGAACGGGATGAGGCTTTGGAGCGAAACCTCGCTGGAGATCAATACACCAACGCACGCTTCGATCCCAGGGAGGCGGAACGTGTGAGTTTTGATGAAGCACCGGAGGTCAAAGGTCCCTGTTGGCATTGATCAGTAACAACTGAAGACCATCAGAAAGCCTTCCTGTGCGATCAATGCTATATTTCCAAAGAGATGATTTATGGAGGACATTTTTCTTGTCAGAGCCTTGAAGAGAATTGGGAAGTCATTGTTAAAGACCAGAAACTTTTACTCATCTAAGATCACAGCTCCAATTCCTTCAGTGTTTTATACTGCTTGCTTTTTAAAGGCAAACATTAAAACAATAGCTAAAAAAAATCAATATGCATAGATCATTAATATGATTAACTACAGGTTACAATTCAATAAATAAAAATATAATTCATATTAATTTATGAAACCCATAAATTCCTTACAGACAGAGTGATATACTGTAAAAGCCTGTTTCTGTTAATATTCATAATTGTGTTTTACAGGTAATAAAAACTTACGTCATTTTCTCATATTATCACACAAGATTATTGAAAAATATTATTCAGTTATATCTGCTGTACATGATTTGCTTTAATTCAAAAGAAAAAAAAGGGTTTAGCTTTTTAACTTAATAGTTCAACCATCAAAAATACATTAATATGCATTAATATACAGAAGCTAATTCATACAGTCTTCCTTATCAGCACCAACACAAATAAATGGCGCTAACATGTAAAGTAGCACGTATGAATGTGTGTCAGCTTCCCAACCTGGGTTTTCTCTCAAATATTATTTCTGTAAATAACTTTTTAAATTACCTTCCACAGAAAAACTGACCAATAAGTGGGAATCCACTGTAGCAGTGATCTTATCTCATCTGCTTTGTTAGCTTTGGTGTCTTAACTTTTTGATTATGTTCCAAAGGTCCTCTGAAGAATAAAAGTAAACTAGGTTTTCTAGTAAATAAGCTCATTCCGTCATCATTAAAGCCTAACTTCTAACTTCTCATCTAATTAATTAACAGCTGCTGCAACATGTGGAGTGAACTGCATGTCAGGTATTCATACATCTGTGTCAGCAAAATGTAGATCCTCCATCCTGCAAGTTTATGAAAAAGTTTGTTTTTTTTAAATCCAGGAATTGTAACTAAGAGCACTTGTACAAGCAGAACTGAAGCAGCCCAGGATGAATCAGCCGATAGACCTCAGCTCTCTGACAGCTTCAAGCAGTGAGTGCAGCTGCAGAGGCAGAGTGGGCTAATGGTTTCCCTCGTAGCTACTGTAAGACAACCAGGATTAAATTTGCAGTAGAACATGTACAGAAAGATGTCGGCTTTTGTAGATACGAGTTATTTTTGGAGGAGCTCAGATTCAGCCTGCGTGGTTCTAACAGTAGATCATTTGTGCTGAGGAAACCCGACGAGGATTACCGACCCGGTTGGGTTAATAACCCATGTGGCAGACTGCTCCTTGTTCTGAGGGTAACTTAGAACCGACTTAGTGAACCGTTTGAATACATGACAAAGTTAAAGCCCATGTTTCATCTGCCTGCATGTCAGTAACATTTTGGAGTGGTTCAGACAGAACTCTGATTTGAATCTAATTGTCTATTTTGTGTTCTTTGAGGGTGTTTTCCCTACATAGATTTACATTTTCATTCATTTGTTTTCTGTGTTTGACCTTCAGTTATTCTTAGTTTCCTTTTCTCTTCTTTTGATTAGGTCCTCCTCTGTTTCTGTCTCACTTTAGATCTGTCTGCTTTTAGTTATTTTAGTCAGATCATGTTTATTGTTTAGATCACATGTGTCAAACTCAAGGCCCGCGGGCCACATGTGGCCCGCCATGTCATTTTATGTGGCCCGCCCAGCATTTTATAGACCGATGATTGACTTAAAATAGGTTTTGAGCACGAATTGACTACAAACTACATCTCCCACAATGCATTCCGATTGTTACCAGCCAACATTACGGCTTCTCGCCACTAGAGAGCAGCAGAGTCACCTCAAGCTGCTTATTGATTTTCCCAGCGAATAAAACTGAGACATCGACAAGCTAACATCAAAACGTCCAAGAAAGAAAAATTGATTTACAAGTAAGACTGTGAATGAAGATGTGTGTGAGTTGGTGTCAGGGCGGCAGGTCGCGCTAGACTTTTTTTTGTTATCTGTTATCTTGACCGACAACATAAAAAAAATCGGCCATGTACTATTTTTATCCGTGAAATTACAATCATATTAACATTGGCTATTTAGTCGCATTTTATGCGGTTTAGTTAATATTCACCATGAATCCAGATCCCATCACAAATTAAGCAGATAAATGTATCTACATTTTCTCGTAGTGACAAAAACCACTGACTGTTGCCCCAATAACTTTTAATAAATTAAATTTAGCGACTTCCCTTAAATTAGCATCACTTCACCCACTGGGGTCTGAACGCACTTCCTCCTGGTTCCCATCTGCAGAAAAATCTGCGCTAATTCATCAGTCAGTTGGATCTGTCTGATCCAAACAGATCAACTGAACTCTGTGAGTGTTTTACCCTGAGCGGTCCGGTGTGCGCTTTTACCAGGATTGATTATTTATTTTTATTGTGTGGTTTTGCTTCTCCGAAAGGACAGATGTTACGTCTGCTGTCTTTAGTTTTCTCTGGTCTGTAATGGAGACTTGAATTAACACGCCATTTCAACCAAAGGTTTGTAATGCGCTTCCTAACCATTTTTTATTTGTAAGTATTGATTTTATTTTATAGCCATTTGGCCAAGTCTCTTTAGAACCATTTGTATCTGCTAATGACATCTTCAATACATTTTTTGATCCCAGGCTTAGTTTATGGACTGAACAGACAGAAACAGTTACCATTATACATTTTGAACTGTTGATTTTATTTTTGAACCATTTTTTAATTGTAAAGTGTTGATTTTATTTTTGAACCATTTTTTAATTGTAAAGTGTTGATTTTATTTTTGAACCCTTATTTTGAAGTGTTGATTTTGTTTTTGAACCCTTATTTGTTTTGAAGTGATTTTGTTTTTGAACCCTTATTTATTTTGAAGTGTTGATTTTGTTTTTGAACCCATATTTATTTTTGAAGTGTTGATTTTGTTTTTGAACCCATATTTATTTTGAAGTGTTGGTTGTCTGAAAGACCTCAGATATGAATTGCCCCATACAGGGTTTGAACCGATGACCTCAGCATTACCAGCACGGTGCTCTAACCTGCTGAGCTAACCTACCTTATGAATTTAAGAAGAACTTACATGATCTTACCAGAATGGAGATTTGATAAAAGTGCTTATATTCTAATGTTTTTCAAAACAACATACATGATATTTTATTTTCCAGAGATTTTGTATTTTGAAGTGTTAATTGTATTTTTGAACCATCTTTAATTCTCAAGTGTTGATTGTATTTCAGAGATGTTTTTTATTTTAATGTGTTAATTTTATTTTTGAACCATTTTTTATTTGCAAGTATTGATTTTATTTTATAGCCATTTAGCCAAGTCTCTGTAGAACCATTTGTCTCTGCTAATGACATCTTCAATACAATTTTTTGATCCCAGGCTTAGTTTATGGACTGTGATGTTACTGTGCTGTCTGAGAGGATCTGTAAGTATTTAACATTGTTCCATGCCAATGTGACATTAGTCTCTAACAAAATGTGGATCATCTACCAGGAACAATGCAAAGAGCATGAGTTTCTGTAGTGTAGTGGTTATCATGTTTGCTTTACACGCAAAAGGTCTCTGGTTTGAAACCAGACAGAAACAGATTTAGTTTTTTTCTATTCATCACAGGTGTTTACTAAAGGTCAACAAGGCTCTGTGGTGTCATGATCTGTACTCTGAATCCAGGCATCTGAGTGCAAACCTCAGTTGAAATTTTCATGCGTTGCATCTCACATCATGAACTTTGGAACCTCAAACTTAAACAAAGCAGAGAAGTTCAGTTCCTGTAGTGTAGTGGTTATCATGTTTGCTTTACACGCAAAAGGTCTCTGGTTTGAAACCAGACAAACAGTTTTTGTAGGTTATGCATCTCTTGGGGTGCAGTGAGACAACAAGAGCCTTCCTCTTCCGTGATGGTTCATTTGCCAATCGACTTCAATGTCAGCTTCTTTGAAATCGAAGCTCATTATAAGCCTCTACAGAACTGAATGAGGGAAGTCAACCTTTTGTATGGGGTGTTTTAGCAGGGATGCACTCCTGATTTGTACCGTCAATGTGGGCCGTTGAGGGGGGCCAATATGCTGAAGTGGCCCTCGGTGAAATTGAGTTTGACACCCCTGGTTTAGATCTTGTGTTTCTTAGATTTATGTTCTGCCTGTTCTCCAGTTTGCTTGCTCGTCCTTACCACCTCTCTCTCTCTCAGCCTGCCTTCTGCTCGCTCCTCACAGCTGCACCTTGTTTGTAATTAGTCCCAGTCCATTGTTCAAGTAATCAGGCTCCCAGTATTTAACCTGCTGTTTTCCACTCACTCCTCTCTGGTTTCTCCCATTACTTGTTCCTGTGGCTTTTATTCCCTGACTTGCTGTGTTTCCTTGCTCTTTTTTTTTTTTTTGCAAGTTTGTGTTTAATTCTTTATCAAAACCTTCATCGTCTATCAGCTGCCTCTGCACCTTGGGTCCAACCAGAACCACAAACCATTAAATCATTTGCACAGTTAAATTAAAAAATACCAGTAGAAACTGATGAAAAGTGATGAGCAACTTTAAGAATTTTCACAATGACACTCAGGATTTTTCTGTTGATTAAGAAAAGTATAAAGCAAAAAATAATGTTCTTTCTACATTTTTTCACATTTTAGTATCACTTGTGAGAAGCTTCTTGGTTAAATGAGGGCAACAGAGCAGATAAAAAATATCTGCACACAAGACATGGATGCTTGAATTCTTTCACTTGAGTCAAAGATTGAACCTGAACCCAAAAGGATCAGTCCATTTTATTCTGACTGAGCAGCAGAGAAAGAAGACCTTACATGTATTTTCCTGGATTTCGGCATGCTTCTGCTGATGTTTAGGTTTAAATCCCATCAAACAGTGACAGACTGACATGAAGTCAGTGCAGGCCTTTCTTCAGGGCTCCAACAGGGGAGCACCCTGCCTGGTTATCTCCCGTTACTGGGATGGAAACTGCTGCCCTCGCTCTCCCAGTTCAACCATCAGGCGGTGCATTAGTAGATGTGAGTTTTCTCTATCCGGGACAGATATTCTCAGCAGACATCTTTAATTACAGCAGCATGGAAAGACTGGGAAAAATTAATGGCAGCTCAGTTCCATTATGTCTCTAAGTAAACCATGACAGATAACCAGAACACACAATAGCCCCTCTTAACACAAAGCAGCCGTCATTAACGTACCTTTGCTCATTCTTAATGAGAAGAATCAAAATATGTTTTTCATAGAAGTATGTTTATACAAAGGGCTCACTGTCAATAAGGTCTGTGTTATTAATCAGCTGGACTGCAGATTTGTTCATGCTGCTGGTGTCTGACAGTCAGTGAAACCCACAACTGCATGCTAATGTACTCTTCAGAGCAGAAGCGCCGTGCTCTGAGCTAAATGTGGGGGTCGGAGATGAACCCTGTATTCCACAGTGGGGCTTCGTGTAGTGAAATGCAAAAAAGGTGTAGTTCTTAAAATAACAAGTAGATAATGTCAATGTCTTATGTGAAACAACGCAGCATTATTAGCTGTGATGATGGATTTTCTTGATAAACCAGAAAAAAAGAGACCCAAAGGAAAGGAAACCATGACAGGCTGGGGTCCAGAGAGGAGTGTGTGGCTTGTGTGCATCACAGCATTCTGTGGTCAAACTTCAACAGATTTCAACTTTGACCGTGGCGCTATATAAAACTTGCTAAGCTACACACTGTCCATTGATTTTGTTCTTCTCTACACAAAACATGTCTGGAATAACACGTAGATTAGGACAAAGTATTTCTACAAAGCCTTGATAGAAACAGTTTGACCTTCTTATTATTTCTGTTTCTATTTCTGTAATGCAAATATGTCAGAATATTTTGAGTGTTTTTTTTAAGTCTTTGGATTATTTTACCTTCTTATTCCATTCCTAAGATTTTCTTGAGTCTTACAGTTTCATCTGCCCACACCTGCCATTCATTGGTAAACAGCACAGCTGTCATTCATTCATTCATTCATTCATTCATTCATTCAGACTAGGAAGCAATATTTCTGCTTCCCAGTTAGACCAAGTCACCATAACATTCTGTAGTTTACAATCATGCGCTCTGCTTTGCAGCTAACTGCGTGTTATCTAAAATTTGACTCGTCTTGCTCCAGTTTTTGTCTTTGTTGTTGTAGCTTTCCGACCGTCCATTAGGAGTTTCTGGCCTTGTACTCTGCCTTCCTCCTGCTGTAGTTTTCTCCTCTAACTGCACTGATCTCACGAAAAGCTGGGATGTCCAAATAAAAAGAGATTAATTTTTTATAACACATTGTTTACTGCAATGTAACAATTTGCAAGCAAAACAAAATTAGAATTTTGGAGTGGGAGCATGATTTTTATTGCTTTGCATTGCCATTTTTTTATGATAATGGTTTGTAAATATTATAGCGCTTGTAATATTTGGTGCTTCGGAGTAAAACATGTTTTCTTGCTCATTTATCTAAGATTTGAGCAGCTAAACATTTTTCAGACATCTGTTTTTAAACAAAAGCCTCCACAGCTTGCATGTGATGTTTGGCGTTAATGTGGAAAGCACAGATGTGCACATAACTGATGGCGGGTACTCTAATGCTCCCATATTTCCAAATATGCGTAAATAAACTTTGACTTGATGTAAGAGATGTTTGGATGTTTTTCATTATTCTTAAATAAAATGTGATGCTTCTACATTGAATTTTGGACCTGTCGTATTTTATTTCCACTTGTTAGACTTGGAATAGATTTAGGTATAGAAGTTGACAACTTTGGAATACTTTTAAATATCGTAACAAATAAAGTAATTGCTTACTGGCGCCATGTCTGCCCTTCTGCTCCTTTCACCTCATCCTGTGGTCATATGACTTTCTTTGCAGCATTTAACAGCACATTTCCCTCTTAAATCAGGCAAGCAGTGCCTGTCCTTGATGGCAACAGCAGATGTACTAGCAGACAGAAAAGTCGATACTGTGAAGGAAAACAAAGCAAACAGAAAAACCAGGGAAACGGGGAAGGAATCAGGGTTGAGAAATTAGAACACAGCAACATACATTATTCACTTTTCCACCGACTTCCAAACAAACACGAAGCACTGGCTTCAGGTTCAGCAGCTGGCTATTTTTTTTTAGCAGAATACAGCATAACAGTGAGGAATGATAAAAGTGCATTAGCGAGACGAATCTGTCCTCAAAATGAAGATTAATTAGAGAAAGAAATGCTGTAGGAGACGAACGAGCTCTTGATGGAGCTGCTTTTTGCTTTTTCTTCCTCAGCCTACTTAAAATGCAATGTCAAACTGCACTGCAATGGCCTATAATTACAACATCAGTCATTATTGATCATTGTCACTTTAATAAACAGCTCTCAACATTTGGAAGAATTTGTCGAAGATAAAACACGAGGCAACAAAGCCGGCCTCTTTGCATTTATCTGGAGGACATGCACTGAATGGGACCAGCCAGAGCGGAGAACTCAGAGGTTTTCCAAAGAGCTGCAGAATCAACATTTAAATTGTGCGTTTTTTAAAAGAAATGAGAGAGCGTCATGTTGGCTCAGCCTCAAGAAAGGGCTTCAAGGATACTCTGCTTTTGTTTGCACTGCTCTGTGGACATGTTCGTGTAAAATAGTCTGAGGGAAATGTCAGTGTCATTTCATTGTGTATCAAGGCAAAACACTGAAGGATATGAATTTGAGTCTGAGCGAGGGAAAAGCTGCGTGAATGTGCGCTTTTGTATGAATATCCACTCAGGTTTTCAAATGCACACAGAAGTTATGTTTTTTTCAGTCCACAAAATTTGTTTTTACACTCTGAATTTGTCACAAATGGTAAAAGCAGGGAAGGAAAGCCATCAGCACATGATAGTTCCTGCATATTCTACAGAAATATGGCTATGACTTGTATAGTTTATTCAGTATTGGGCAATATTTCATCTGTGTGGCTACGTTCCTTTATTTGTTCCACTTCTACAAGGCAAAGAGCTGAAATGTGTTTTCTGTGTAATTTTGCTGAACTTTGTAAAACATGAGAGAAAGGCAGAGTGCTGGGAAACATGTCACTGTACCTTTAAGGGCGTATTTACATCAACTTCTTTTAAAAGTTATTGGCCTTTATTGATGTTTTCTTGTCCCATAATATAATCTGTTAACCTTCAAATTATTCCAGTTTTATTTTAAACCAACACTCGGTAACTCTTTCTTCTCAAGTAGAATATAATAAATCACAAACTGACATCTGAAAAGTGAAGTGTACATTTGTATTTACCCCCCTTTACTCTGTCACTCATAAATTAAGTCCAGTGAAAGCAACTGGCTTTAAAATTTACTACTAGTTAAACATGGATGTTCTGTTGGCTCCCAAAGGTTTACTCAGCCGTCAGCAAAACATCAAACCTACAAAGACAGGTCAACATTAAAAAAGGGTTGTTAAACTCCAGTCCTCAGGCGTCCTGAAACTTTTAGATGTGCCCCTGCAAACACACCTGAATGAAGTGGCTGACTTACCTGCTGAGTTCTCAGGGTCCGCCTAATGACCTCATTGTTTGATTCAGGTGTGTTGAAGCAGAGACACATCTAGAAGTTGCAGAACACCAACAATCTGGGACTGGAGTTTGACCTAAACTAACAAGCTGAGGAAGTAAAGTTGCAATCAGAAAAGCAGTCGACCAATAATGAATCTGTGTTCCAGCCTAGGTGGGAGGATCTGTGAACAGGAAAAGCCAGAAGTCCTGTTAGCTGTTTCCTGTTAGCACTTTCACAGAGACAACTTACAAAAAATCTTGAGTAGTTTTGGAAATGTTTCAGAAAAAAAGACTACTGCTGTGACCTTCTCCTCGTTCACTTCCCCATCTTTTCTTAGTGTATATTGAAAGTCTCAGCTTCTATTTATTGCTTAAAAAGTAGAACTATATGATGTTTGATCTATTAGAAACTCATCAGTCATGTGTTTGCTGTATATGGCCATGCCTCTATTAATTTTTACATATGTGACATTAGCTTCCATCAACGTTTTGCAGCCAAATTAAACATGCTGTTAAATGTGCAGGTCCTTTGTGATTTTTGAAATTACAGTGTTTGATGTCCATTGAGATTCCAATTTTTTAAAGGAAATTCTAAGCAAAAAGGACATTGGTGTTTACCTTTGAAACATCGTCTTAAAGCTGGGGTAACGAAACAGTTTTCATTAAACTGTTTCCCTTTGAATCTGCATCAAGAGTCAAAAGTGAGTGAATAAAAGTGTCACTACAGTAAAGTTAAAGTTGTTAATGTTGAGACAAAGTTTCTACAAACAGATTAAACATTTTGGACTTGGGGAACATGAGCACCTGTGGATACTGCAGCTTCTTCCCGATGGATGGACGAACGGACGAACGGACATGTTGGAGACAATCAACTTCCACCTGGTCAGCTCTTACCTCTGCAGGCTTTGATTTAATGTGTTTTGTTCCCCAAGCAAGTTCCTGAAAGTCCTCTCCCAAAGGATAAGAATACAAAATACAAGGACTATCGTTTAGTAATAAATTATTTCTCTATTTATTGGAAAATCCTTTATTTGCAAACTGTCCTGATAATTGCTGATCATCATTTTGCATTTTTTCACACAGTATTTCATAACTCATTATTTCCAATTAGTTCCAAGTCTTTGAGGTTGTCCTTTACATTATCCTGAAACTTTGTTCATAAATTCTCCATCAGACACAATTTAGGCTGGGCCAGAGAAGGTGACTTTAAATCTAAATCTTCGGGGGATGTGAATGATTTTGGACTTTGATGTATTTCCATAGAAAGAAGAGTCATGCTCAAAGTGATGGTGATTCTGCCAAGTAGAAAAAATGTTTTCTGTGCAGCTAATATTCAAATCGCTATAAACATTTTTCTGGTCTACTCTGATGTTTTGGTTCTCGAGTAGCATTTCAGTTAAACTGAACAGAGTTTTATATATATATATATATATATATATATATATATATATATATATATATATATATATATATATATATATATATATATATTATATGTCAGACTACTAACCCCTCAGGCTTCTGTATGCAAACTTGTTTATCTTAGTTTATGGCTGTCAGGAATGTTCAGCAGACAGCGTATTTCTACAAAATTAAAGGCAGCATCATATTCATTGACTTGTAGTCCCAGACAGAGTGGGATGACTTTGAGGATTATTCCGTTCTTTACCACAGAGTTTAAAGTAATAAGTTATTCCTGCTGAACTTTTTACATTACTGCTTTTGGCTGCACTGTGCTGGATCTGACTCAGGCACAATCTCAATTAAGCTAACTCTCAAATTAAAATTACCTTGTCATTCAGTGCCAACAGTGATAAATTAAAAAATAAAAAAAATCAGCGAGACAAAATGAAATCCAGAAATGCAGAGATTGCAGTTTAGAACTTCTCTAAGTAGGGTTGGTTTTCCTGAGTCTAAGGACTGACAGCAGCTATTGGTTTCTTCCTCATGACAATATTTGGCATTGAGCTATTAATTAGGCCAAGCTGTAAAGCCTAAAACTTCAGGATCAGTAAGGGAAGAGCGATGAGGCAGCACTGGAGACAAAGGCAGTCAGCCAGGAGGAGTCAGAGGCAGAGCAAACAGTTCGCTTTCAGTTTCCAGAAAAAGACTTATGGAGCAGCACTGATGGGCAAAATGCTGATAAATTTCATTACACAAAGATTTTCGAGTTGTTTTTACATATTCTAACAGAGAAGTCATGTTCGGTGGTGCATGTCATGTGTCTAAATCAACCTTAACCTCATTTAGAGCAGTACTTTTTCGGCGTTTAGTCGCTAAATCCAGGACCTGAAATGGTCCCCGTTTTACAGCTGTCTGGGCCTGAGCACTTTATAAAAATGAAACCCTAACATTTTATACCTTCACCAAATGTAAGAAAATACTCCTGGGCACAGCTTGATAAGTATTTGTTTAATTAGAAAACATTAAAAGTGTCTGCAGGACCACCTTAAAATGCCATCCATAATCCAGGGATATGAAATCTGCAAATACTTGAGATATCCTCTAAAAAAGTTCAAACACTAAATGTTTACAGCCTTGCTGTATCTTTGTGCTTTTGTAAATTCCTCAGTTTGTTTCGGTTTTCTTAGGATTTTATCTGGGTTGTTCTTTTGATTAAAAGTTTAGTTTAGTTAGATTAAAAGGACTGTTTTCCTTGATGCTGTTTCATTTGTTCTTCTTCCTCTCCGTTTCATGACACCTTGAATCTCCACTGAAAATGAGGCTAAAAACGTACAATGTTTTTTTTTTTAACATCTTCATATGCAATCAAAATCTCTACTGGGAACCTTTTGCTGTCTGTTACTCCTCCAGTGCTCCAGCTTGTTCTAACTGCAGGTGTTCTGAAAGGCAATCACAATCAAATGCATTATTACAGCTTTATTTCAAAGCAGGTTCATCCAGCCCAGCCCCTTCAGGAGGTGTGTAATCCTTTCAGCACAGTCCGAGTCCGCTCGCGGTTCTTCCCACGGCTGGAAAACCTCCGAAGGGAATGAGGAAGAATCCCGATGAGCTGTCAGCATGGAAGTGCACACTTGGATTAAGGACTTCCCCTCTCTCCAGGAAGCCTGGAAGGGAAAGTCACCAGCAGACTCCTGGTGGCACTTTTCTCATCTCAGCCAGGCTCAGTGTGAACTCACTACAGTGTGCAGCCAGTCTGGACGGTTTTCAACAGGAAGACAAAATGTGAATACAGCCTGTTAAAGAAGAAGGAAAGATTTATTTTGCTAAATTCACTGTGATTAGATCTACAAGCAATACGGATGCATGATTAATAATATTCATGAGATTCCAAAGTTTCTTTGCTCTTGTTATTTTGAGATATTTTTGTTATTGAGAGTTTTTTAATGTGTCCTATCTGGCAGTGTGACTCTGAGTTGCTGTCTGAATGTCAAAGGTCAAAGTGAGGTCCAACAGATTCACTTTCACAGGTGGAACATTACAGCTTTTGCCATATATGGAAAACTTTATTCAAAATTAATTTGTGTGTTTTTTTTTTGGGGGGGGGGAGGATTAAAGAAAGGGAGAAAAGTGGAAAAACTTTAAAATGAAGGAATAATTAATGAGAAATGTTAACAGCATGTTAAAATGATTTACACATGCAGCAAAGTTAAGGTGGTTTTTATGGTACTTCATTTGATTCCTTCCATCCATCTCTTCCACTTTATTAAGATCCAGTTGCCGGAGTAACAAGTTCAGAAGGAAAACTTTGGCTCTCCAGCTCATCCTGGTGACTCTGAAGGAGTTGCATGGACAGATTGGTTGCATTTCCAGTGAGTTAAGGTCCAGATGTCTCAGTCACCCCAGCGTCCGACAGGCATTGCGATAAAAAAGCCCTCCAGCTGACTCCTTTGGACGCGAAGGGACAGCAGTTCCTCCTGAGCTCCTCCAGGATGATGGAGCTCATGTCTTTATCTTCCAGCTTCCTTCTGGAAGAAGCTCATTTCAGCTGATTGCCTTCGGGACTTCAGGCTTTTAGCTTATGATCCACATCATGAAAACATCTTTATGAAGATGTCACCAACAAACTGTTGCTTGAAGCAAAGAATGACCCCCAAACCGAAGAGAGCAGACAACATTTATAAGTTGGCTTGGAGGAGCTGGCTCTGAGTGCTGAAGAAATTTAGCTTTCTAGACCCACTTATGTCCTTTTTAATATATACAAATTATACGTTGTTGTGTTTGTAGAACTCTTGGATTTGTTTATCAGAAAACATAAACAAAAAAAGAAATTAATTTCCTCAGTCTTTGTCTTTTAGGATGAGCACTAACTTTGATATGAATGGTAATGATAGATAGGAGGTGTTTTGTTCGAGCGGTGACAGTTTCGGGCCGGATGCCAGTAAATAAGACTTAGACAAACTGGACTCCAGCTGAAAGAAAAGGAACATTTGTGAGATTAATTGGATTGGCAAAACTTCAAACGTGGAGTTAATTCCTTCTCCTTCTTCTTAAGATGTTTTATTTATTACAATATAAGCTACAAAGGGAAAAAAAATGGCAGCAGGCTAGAAAAATAATTCACATTCAAAGTTTTTAAAAACTCTAACTTTTGGGAAACGGTGAGAGTTGCACTGTAAATAATAAAATCATTTTGTAGGGAACATTAAAACAGTGACATCCTACATTGTGTTCCTCATTGAGCTCCCCTGAAGATCAGATTCACTTCTGATGTCTGAGTGTAAAAACTGGCAGCAGAACCATTTTATGATTTTGTGGTCATAATTTTACAGTTCCACACATTTCCTTACAATAACAGGTTAAAGAAAAAACAATTTAAAGCTTTTAAATTGTTTTCTTTTCTCTGAAGAGTGGTATGCATTTTTAATTCAGCAAAAGGAAACTGGAAAATACTTTGAGACATAACAGGTTCTGATAAGCAAAAAGCAAAATGATGTTTAATTCAGAATATGTGAGCAAAACAAATGTCCTAATCTAAAGCTTAGGCTCATATTTGTTGATGCATTATTGAATACAAATATTAATTAAAAATACTTTGTTTAAATATATAATATTGTTTATATATTTTCTATTCTGCACAACTTTAATAAGTGTAATATCCTTCACAGAAATGTTCTGTGGTTAAGAAAACTCAGAACACGCCTACTTTATGTATTATTGTTATACTATCATTTGACATTTTTTTCTTAACTTTATCTCCTATATTTCCATTCATCCATTTTCTATTCTTGCTTATCCATTCAGGGTCGGGGGTGAAGGTCCAGAGGATGCTGTACAACTGAAAATGATATGCAGTCATATTCAATAAATTATGCGTTCCGATGAAGTTAGTTTCTCGCATTAGAAGTAGCTCTTTTTTCTTTAAAAAAAAAAATTAAATATTGGATCAGGAATTAAACATAAGTTTTTATTTTTTCTGCAATAAATCTGTTAATTTATTGATTTGATGTCACATTCTACTATTAAATGTTATGTTTTTTTTTATAAATGTGTGTAGAAAATTAACATAACAAGGAAAAAAACATAAGGCTGCAGTAAGTAACTTTGATAAAATGTTTTTTACATATTTGTTAAAACTGTCACCATATCCTGACAATATAATATGAAACAGATAACCTGTGAAAAAAACAAGCTCCTGCTCCATGTGGTTCTACTACCATCTGCAGAAATGCACCATTTCCAGTCATAAACAACCAATCAGAGCCAAGGGGAGTGTATTAATGCTGTCAATCAAGCTTGTGTATATGCTCCAAGCACTTGCTACTCGTGTTGACCCCTGCTCCATATATAAATTTCATATATCTTCAGGGTAGTGAAAATTGCACAAATATTACAATCATTTGCCGTTTTGACAACGAGCACATTTGTGAGACAAAAAGTGATGCACAATTTCAATTTTAAAAAGGTTTCTCTGGTGTTTTGAAATGGATAGAAACACATTATCGACTATTGCTAACAGTAGTTAGTCCTGTCTCTGACCCCAGCATTTAGTGAATCCCACTGGTTGTCCACTGTGCAATTATAACAAACTCAACATCATGTCCAGATTTGAGTTCAGACTCCAAAGCAAATCGAACAGCATAACTGTGCAGGCCTGAGAGGCATCCTGTGTACAACCAGTTGTATATGTGGACTATTAAAACAGAATCTTTTTCAAAAGTGTCAGCTTACAGAAGGGAAGAGAAGTTAGTGTAGGCGGAAAACAAGATCTGGCAAAAGATCGAACATAAACTAGAGCACTAACTGGAAAGTGGATTTTGTTAGCAGAGTCAGAGACGCCACACACAGAATCACTCATCAGAACTGTTCAAGCGGCCCGGTTGGATTAACAAGCAGCAGATGTTGAGCTTTGTGTAGAAGTTTGTCAAAGACTGGCTCACAGTTACTCCATCACCATTCCATACCCTTACATTACCATTTTTCCCTTTCCTATTATCATTTCAATACACAAACCATTTCATACCCTACTCTTTCAGCCTGATGTATTTACTGTGTTGTGCTCATGCACTTACCATAATGTGTATTTATATTTCTCTGGGTTGGTGACTTTAGTGAGTTGTGGAGAAACATATTGTTGAAAACAAAATGATAAAACAATGCATTTGAAGCACCAAACATACAATCAGACAAACGTAGAAAATAAACATCTACACATTTGACATGCATTGACAGACAGATTATTATTCCGTCTACAAGATATTTGTAAGGCAGGTAATAAATGGTTGGCAGGTGGGAGCAAATTGTCAGCTATTTGCCTAAAATGTCAGAGGTCATTATAATCCACCCCATAGCAAGTCGCTCCATTTCTAACCCAAAGAAAAAGAGTCTGAAATGATGAAACTGTAAAAGTACAAAATTATTGGTACAGGTCAAAGACTTAATGACTGGCACACGGTTTCTATTAGAGTCAGTATAAACAGTCCAAGAAGTGTGGATAAATTAGTGTGCAGCCAGTATAAATTACCTTGTGGTAAGTGGAGCTGAAACATTTGCTAGATGGTTTCAAAATATATGTGGGGTAAATATGAACTGATTCATGGTCAGTAAAAGATGTCCAGTGGCAGGCAGCCTCAGTTTGTAACCAAAAAAAAACAAAAAAACAACTGAATACAAAGCAAAATTAGAAAAGCATAAGTAGGAAAGTAGGAAAGGAAAAATGATCAAATGAAATTAGACAAATAGCTGGTAGAAAACATCCACTAGATGTGCAAAATCTTTGAGGAAGGGATCAATCAATTGCTGGCAAGCAGCTCTGAAATGTTTGCTGGACAGCTACAAACCTCTATGATGCAGCACAAAGCCGTCTATGGTTAATAAGAAATGTGTGTCAAGAGGCAATTTGCACCCTAAAAAGATTTTTACAAAATGACTAAAACTGCAAAACATAAAATGCCAAAGTTTGAAATCACCATTTCTGAGCTGATACTGAACATCCTTCAGGTGAGGGCAAAATATCTGTGAGAAAGGAACAAAGTAATGCATGGTGAGTACAAACACAAAATGACTGCAACAGCAAAACGAAGACATGGCAAATAGTAAAACTGAAGTCACCCGTCGGGAAGGAACAAGGAAGGAACGCTTCCTGATTGGTATGACATCTTGACTCAGGTCACATGACACTATCAGCCAGTAGATTTCTTTAATGACAAGCTTCTTGATGTTTTGTTTCTTTTAACTTGCAAAGCTTTCACCATACCAGTTTGGCAGATAATTTGTGCTCTTAAACAAGGAAATGATAAATTATTCACAACTAGGTAATAGTCTGACACAGGAGTATTTGTGCAGTATTTTGTATTTAAGCATAATAGCAGTTAGCTGTGAAGAAAATTGTTTTCTTAAACATAAACTAGGAGAAGATGACTGCAATAATTGCAAATATATTTTAGCAACTAATATTTGTTAAATTAATAGAATTAATTAAATGAGATTGAACTGCAGCGTTTTCCGGTATGCAGGCGTTGGGCTGCTTTACATTCCTCCGTCCTGTCACAGCTCCACACCCCCCTGTGCATACGCTCCAGGGCTTTCTGCCAGATATCACCTCTCCAGCCTTTGCATAACGCTCCATTCTGACTGCTTTTTACAGTTTCCCTCCCTCATATCACAGTGATTCATCGCCAGACCCTGCTCGATCCCCATCACAAATGGGCCCTTATCAGTCAAGCACCCCTTCTTAAGGAATCCATCCTTTCTTCGTATGCGCCACTTGCTTGTAAAGGAATTCCAATAAGACGGCGTAAATCAAGGCTAACGTAGCGCCGTTCTCAAGGCTCCTGAAAAATCAACATCAGCTTGGCAGCGGGCCTGAAAGCAAAAAAGAGTGTTGTGAAGCGGTGCTTGTAAAAGCAGTTATTTGATTTGGTTGGCCAGGCACAACCACTATGGTTATGTTCAACATTCTTTAGCTAATGGCCCATGTTACAGCCGGACTGCACTCTGAGGCTATTATACAAGGGGAAGGATGAAGAAGTGTCAACATTTTCAAACTGCCTTGCTTTGCTGTATCAATCGATGAGCTGACCTGTGGAAAATACAGTTCTGTATGCACACAGTAATCTGGAATGAATGTAGAAAATGGGTGGTTTTGCCTGGAGGTTTGTTATTATACAACCGAACTGTTACTGAAAGGATCATTAAGTCTTTTAAAGATTTATATCATCAAATATAAGCTGGTTTCTCTTTGTTTGTTTTTGCTTTTCCTTATCCTATTGTACTAAATTCCAAAGGACAAAGACAAACAGAGGAAAGGATTGAAATCCAGACTGTGAAATGTTTGTTTAGGTTTTCTGTGACGCTGCTTATTAAACATGTCATGGTGAATCTATTTATTATAAATAAGAAGATGGACTGAAAGATCTATTTTTTATAATGAAATTACAACTGTTCAACTACAAATACAATGAAGCTAAAAGTAGAAACTAAAATATATTTTCCTTTTAAAACAAGGCATATGACCATTTTAGAGTTGCTTTCTTTCACTTAAAAATAATTTTTAACTGCTTGATCTTTAAACAGATGACAAGCGGTGACAGGATTGAATTTAGGTGAATATTTAACGTAATTTCTGGTTTTCTTGACTGGAGAGTATTTTATAATTTGGTTGTTTATGATTGCTCTTTTCAGGTTGTTTTCCGTGCAGCTAGAAGGTTATTCAGTTGTGTGCTCTCGGTGTGAATGTGCTGGATTTTCCTCCCACAGCTCAAAGACGGGCATGTTAGGTTAATTGTAGCGTCTAATAGTCATTAGGTGTGAGTCTGTGCATGAATGGCTCTTTGTCGTGTGTGTTGACCTTCTGATGGACTGATGACCAGGCCTGGGTGTCCAGTAGCTTTTGCTCAGTGCTCATACTCACAAGCGGGTGCAGATAATAAAAGGATCATTTGGAGAGTATGAAAGTGGATTTGAGTCTGAATACGACTGTAACTGACAGATTTTTAATCAGAATAAATTAAGTTATGTTGAAACTAATTAAAATCTGTGTAACAAGACTTAAATGAAATCTGCTAACCTTTTTTCTACACCAGCTTGGGTTGATTTTTTTTATTATTATTATTAATTATGTCTATTTAAATGAGCTAAATTAACTAAATTTAGGTTGCATGCTGATTAACACTGTTCCCTCACACTGTTACCTCTTTTAATCTTGTCTTTGGCCTTTGTGAGTCGAGTTTTCCTTCCACATGTACAGCTTTTCTCCAGGTACACCAGTTTCCTCCCACAGCTGGATAAATCGAGCTTTAGGTTAATTACTGCCTCTAATAATAAAGAAAAAAAATCAGACATGAGCAGAGCAGGTGTTAAACATCCAAACATAGTTAAAATAATTGCAGCTGAGCTTTAGTGTTTTTGCAAGAGTGAGGGATGAGAGGTCATATTTGCATTATAAATAATGTATAGTTACATACTTATATAATTACTTTGCTTTTTAGATCACAAGATAAATACATTTCACAAAAGTACAACTGAGGAGATGGACCAGCCCATGCAAGCTTAGATTAGTGGCCCAATTCCTTCCTTTTTGTTCTTGTACAGAACAAAAAATATAATTTTAATGAAGGTGACCAATGTCGGCTTGTGTAGATCATCATAGAATAATAAAATGGCATCATACTTAATCTTATTTGTTTTTATGGAGTAGCTTTTTAATAATACGTCTGTGAAAACCACAAATGTATTTATGTTAGACATGAAGAGAAGGATGGAAGAGAGTTTGCACAGTGTTGAAAACAGATTAAGACATCCATCTTCAAATTTTCTACTCAGTCAGAATTTCTAAAATAACTATCATGCAAGTTTGAACCAGAAGAGACTTTATCCCTTATGGTGAAATGAGCAGCTGTACAGTTTTGTTCAGTACAAAACCGAGCATCAAAGGTGTGACCGCCACAAAATACAACCATCACTCTTGCTTATTTCTTTGTATTGCACATCTGCCAACAGTAATCTGGCTCGTGTCACTTCCAGACATCATCCATTACAGTTGCAGTGGTTTCTCTGAGGCAGTAGGAGACGGATTCCCCACATCCCGCGCTGACAGTCAGAATGTAAGTGTTGGCAGCCGGCCAGCATCACTCAGTGAGAGTAAAGGTTGGTGAAACGCTCCCCTGCTTTTCTCACATGTGCTTGCTCACAACTATCATTCATCATTTAGACGAGTCTTTCAACACTTGATGGTGCGGCAGCGGGGCAGACTGGAGTCACAATATGAGTCTGTCACACTGCCGACCAGTCCACTTGAATGCTCCACTCCATGTAATAATAGCACAATTTGGACTCTCAAATACAGTTTGAAGCATGGGGAGGTTGAACTAAGCCCAGAATCTAATCCCATTAACAAACCACAGTGGTGCTGGCAGACTTTAATAGACAAGTATACTTCATAAGTTGCATGAGCTGCAATGAGTAACTCATACAGACATTTCACTAGTTAAGATTACCATTCCTAGTGAAGACGGAAAGCAACCAAATGAAATTACACTCATTATTGCTGTCCATGGTCCTGAAACTGGAGCTGCTGATGAATCCCATTAAAATAAACAGGTAAGCAGTTCTTTGCTCCAATTGATAAACCTCATAATTTGCAAAACCTACCAGCTGACCAAAGAGCTTATGGTTAGGATCATGGTTCCAAGTCTTCCTCTGCTTTTCAATATAACTCCGGTAACATTTTATTTGACGAGTTTGTGCATAAGACTGACATGACATTGTCATAAACATGACATAATACCTGTTAGGAACATGAAGGAGTCTTCATGAATATTTATGACTGTTGTCATGAAGTGTCATTCGGTAAATAATGACACTTTTAATGCAAAGTTGCTCTGAAAGTTGCTTTAAAAGTCCACTAAAAGTGGCAATTTTGCATGAAAGTATCATTATTTACAAAATAATGCAAAGTTGGCAATGTTTTACATTCACTCCACTACTGGCAATGAGTTTCTCTAGATCGTGCTGAGACATTAGTCCTCTAATCCTGGAGATGTTCTTCAGGTGATAGAAGGCCGACTTTGTGACTGTCTTAATGTGGCTCTGAAGGTTCAGGTCAGAATCCATCACTACTCCCAGGTTTCGGGCTGATCGCTGGTTTTCAGTTGTAATAACTGAAGCTGTGCATTGATTCTAGTTCGCTCCTCTTTAGGTCCAAAGATAATAACTTCAGTTTTGTTTCTGTTCAGCTGGAGAAAGTTTTGGCACATCCACACATTTATCTGTTCTAAGCATCTGTTCAGTGATTGGATGGATTCAGAGTATATATATATATATATATATATATATATATATATATATATATATATATATATATATATATATATATATATATATATGTGTGTGTGTGTGTGTGTGTATATATATATATATGTGTGTGTGTATATATACACCTCAATAAAATAAAGGGAACACTCAAATAACACATCCTAGATCTGAATGAATGAAATATTCTCATTGAATACTTTGTTCTGTACAAAGTTGAATGTGCTGACAACAAAATCACACAAAAATCATCAATGGAAATCAAATTTATTAACCAATGGAGGCCTGGATTTGGAGCCACACACAAAATTAAAGTGAAATGTTCCCTTTATTTTTATATATATATATATATATATATATATATATAAAAAAAAAATAAAAAAAAAAAAATTCCCCTCTCACCCTCCGTGGGTGGTCTCTTTCATCCTCTGAGCTCGGGTCCTCTACCAGAGGCCTGGGAGCTTGAGGGTTCTGCGCAGTATCTTGGCTGTGCCTAGAACTGCACATTTCTGGACTGAGATGTCTGATGTTGTTCCTGGGATCTGTTTGAGCCACTGCTCCAGTTTGGGGGTGACTGCCCCGAGGGCCCCGATGACCACAGGCACCACTGTGGTCTTCACCTTCCAGGCCTTCTCCAGTTCCTCTCTGAGGCCCTGGTATTTCTCCAGTTTCTCATGCTCCTTTTTCCTGATGTTGTGGTCACTTGGTATTGCTACATCCACCACAACGGCTTTCCTCTGCTCTTTATCCACCACCACAATATCCGGTTGGTTCGCCATTACCATCTTGTCTGTCTGGATCTGGAAGTCCCACAGGATCTTAGCTCGGTCATTCTCCACCACCTTTGGGGGTGTCCCCCATTTTGACCTCGGGGCTTCCAGTCCATATTCTGCACAGATGTTCCTGTACACTATGCCCGCCACTTGGTTATGTCGTTCCATGTACGCTTTCCCTGCCAGCATCTTGCACCCTGCTGTTATGTGCTGGACTGTCTCAGAGGCCTCCTTGCACAACCTACACCTTGGGTCTTGTCTGGTGTGGTAGATCTGAGCTTCTATTGCTCTGGTGTTTAGGGCCTGTTCCTGGGCGGCCAGGATGAGGGCCTCCGTGCTGTCCTTGAGTCCAGCTTTCTCCAGCCATTGGTAGGATTTCCTGATATCAGCCACTTCAGTTATTTGTCGGTGGTACATCCCATGTAGGGGCTTGTCTTCCCATGATGGTTCCTCCAGCACCTCGTCCTCTGTTCCCCATTGCCTGAGACATTCGCTGAGCACATCGTCCGTTGAGGCTTTGTCCTCACTAGTCCTCTGCCTCCTTCCTTACGGCTCGTGTACAGTCTCAGGGTGCTGGATTTGGGGTGGAACCCTCCATGCATGGTTAGTAGCTTCCGAGTCTTAACATCCGTGGCCTTCATCTCTTCCATTGGCCAGCTAATTATTCCGGCAGGGTATCTGATTACTGGTAAGGCATAGCTGTTTATTGCACGGATCTTGTTCTTGCCATTGAGCTGGCTTCTCAGGACTTGCCTTATTCGTTGGAGGTATTTGGCTGTGGCTCCTTTCCTTGTGACCTCATCGAGGTTGCCATTTGCTTGTGGTCCCAGGTACTTGTAGCTGTGCTCTATGTCTGCTATCGTTCCCTCTGGGAGTGAGACCCCTTCTGTGCGGACGACCTTCCCTCTCTTTGTAACCATCCGGCCACACTTCTCTAGTCCGAATGACATCCCAATGTCAGTGCTGTAGATCCTGGTGGTGTGGATCAGTGAGTCGATGTCTCGCTCGCTCTTGGCGTACAGCTTGATGTCATCCATGTAGAGGAGGTGACTGATTGTGGCCCCATTCTTAAGTCGGTATCCGTAGCCAGTCTTGTTGATGATTTGGCTGAGGGGGTTCAGGCCTATGCAGAACAGCAGTGGGGACAGAGCATCTCCTTGGTATATGCCACATTTGATGGACACTTGTGCAAGTGGTTTGCAGTTGGCTTTAAGGGTGGTTTTCCACAGCCCCATCGAGTTTGCAATGAAGGCTCTTAGAGTCCTATTGATGTTGTACATCTCTAAGCATTCAATGATCCAGGTGTGTGGCATTGAGTCATAGGCTTTCTTGTAATCAATCCAAGCGGTGCACAGGTTGGTGTGTCGGGTTTTGCAGTCTCGGGCGACTGTGTGGTCTACAAGGAGTTGGTGTTTGGCTCCTCTACTATTTATGCCGATGCCCTTCGGTTGGTGTGTCGGGTTTTGCAGTCTCGGGCGACTGTGTGGTCTACAAGGAGTTGGTGTTTGGCTCCTCTACTATTTATGCCGATGCCCTTCTGTGCCGTGCTCATGTATTTATCCATGTGTCCGCTATGATGCCTGACATGAGCTTCCATGGATGGGACTGAACCCTTTGAGGGATCCTTCTGGATTAGGATTGTGCGCCCTTCAGTTAACCATTCAGGGTGAGTCCCATTCTGTAGCAGCTGGTTCAGTTGAGTCGCTCATGGAGGGCAGTGAGTTTCTTTAGCCAGTAGGCATGGATCATGTCAGGCCCTGGTGCTGTCCAGTTTTTCATACCCGAGACTCTTTCTTGGACATCTGCCACAGTGATGGTTACCGGGGCTTGTTCAGGGAGGTTGCTGTGGTCCTCTCGTAGAGAGGTTAGCCACTGTTGTGGGACGCCTCCCTTTCCCATATCCCATATTCCCATAGCTGGTTGGGTGGAGAAGAGCCGGTTGATCCTCTTGGCTTCATTCTCTCTTGTGTATCTCTTTAGGCGGCTGGCCAAGGCTTGGAGCCTTTGTTTGGCAGTTTCGAGTGCTTCAGGTATGGGCATCTGGCTGTACTTCTTGGGTACTGATCTTTTCATTGCACCCCTTAGGAGCTCTGACAGCTGGCTCACTTCCCTCCTTGTTATCTTGATCTTAGCCTCTAACCGTCTTTTCCATGATGGATATTGGGTCTCATGGTTGCTCTTATAGCCGAGCATTTCAAGGATCACTGATGCTGAGTTGTATATCAGCTCATTGGTTTCTGTTATGGTGTTGGTAGGGATTGTTCTCAATGCTGCATTCACATCTTCAATGAGACTTTCTGATGGTACTTCACTCAGCCGTTGTAATTGGCGTCGGGGTTGCCTGGTGTTCATTCGGGCCACGATTCTCTCTCTCAGGTCAGTTGCTGTCTCGTTCAGCTTTGATAGTTCGTTCATTACTGGGGCTGCATACCCAGTCTCGGGGTGGGGAGTAGTTAACTCCCCCCTGACCTTACCTTTGGGCTCCTCCCTTATGCCGTAGCATTTGTGTTGTACCTCGTCAATCTCAAGTTGTGATAGCAGTTGCCGTTTGCGGATGTTGGAGCACTGAGCTACTAGTTGTTTGGCAGTCATTGTAGACTGTGGGTGTCGAAGTAACCATTCCACCCTCAGTCTTTGCATGTAACCCCTCTGACTAGGGTTACTTGAGTAGTAGCATTCCAACAGATCCATGTTTTCGTCTCTCGCCCATTTCCGTCTTGTTCCAGTAGCCCATTTTTCATCAAGGTGCTCTGGTTCCCCAGCACCTGACGCAGACCTTGTTTGGCCGGGCGACGTCTGAGCCGGCATGTCATGCTTATCAGTGTCTCTCATTGTATGAGGTAGGCTATATAGCTCCAAGGGTCTTGCCTAGGGACCCACACTGCATAGCTCAATTGCACTGTTGTAACTTGCCCCAACCTGGATTCGAACCCCGGTCTCCCAGGTGGTAGACTGGTGTCTTACCCACTGAGCTATACAGTCAGCTATATATATATATATATATATATATATATATATATATATATATATATATATATATATATATATACACACACACACACACGCACACACTAGTGCACCTGTGTGCATGTGTAGGTGTGTGTGCATGTATTACAGACAGTTTCTTTGTGGCCTTTGAACTTTTTTCTGCTGTTTAAATGGTTTTATAATTCACAGGTCAGAAATGACCCATAAGACAATCCTTGTACCCTAGTGGTTCACACCCTAAATGGAAACATAAAGAAAAACAAAGTATCACTTTTTCTAATGATGGGGTCAACTTAGGAAAAATCATAAAATTTCAAGTCGGAAAAAGATCATTTAGGGTATTTTTTCTACAGCTAAACATGCTAGTGGGTCACTTTTGACCCACAAGACAACACAAGGGTTAAAGTAATAGCCCACTGTGTCACCTCTCCCTTCTTTAAGCTCTGGTCACTTTGATTTTCTTTTTTCTTGTCAGCCAATTAACATGTGAGAGGCCTTGTCCTGGATTGGTGGACACACTTGCCCTCACATTCCACCTCTGCTGTTACTTCAATCCTCCTACAGGCTCGGCTGATTGGATCAGTGACCCGTCTCTGCGCTCCAGTCAGGATACAGCAATTACCTGCATCTGCTGCTATAAAACTAAATCTATTTTGTTAGTCACAGTGACTGTGAGTCCATAGTTCAGCACTCTGTTTCTCATGATCACTTGTCTCGATGGCTCATAGTTTGGTAGATTAATTGCAGTTTATCTGAATGAAAGTTTTGGTTATTATTGATTTCTTTTTGATGTTCAGCATTTCTTTGTTTTAAGCTTCACTGCACAACTACTTAGTTATCAAACTGTCACTTAATATTTTGTTGCAATTTTTTTTCAAAACAACAAATGTTTTTCTTTCTTCCACATTACAATGCACTACTTTTTGTTTATCCTAACACAAAAACTTAACACCCAGATAAAATATAATCAATTTGATAGAATGCAAAAAAGTTTAAAGTGTAGGAATAATTCTGCAAGGCACTAAAGGTGTAGAAAACTGGAGATTAACATGACAAAATGCATTAGTACATAAATAAAAATGGAATGATTGTTTTTAATGTTAACAGTTTTGGAAATATGATTCAGATTGAGATAATACTCTGGTGTTTTGGACAATGCGGTTTGATGGATGGCATTTTTCAGCTGTGTGAGGACCACGAAATTGCATCACAATGTGAGTGAGAGGATTTGTGACGGCTAGCCGTGGCTTTATCTGTGTCTACACTGTGTTGTTTTTCAGCAAGTGTGTGTGGGTGGGTTAGCAAATGCACATCCCCTAATCAAATGCACATTCTTCTGTGTGTGACTGTGTGTTTTCTTGGCTGGTGCGTGGATGTGTGTGCCAGTTTGAGCTTGCATGGGTCCCTGTCATTGTGGGGGGTTGCGGGTATCTGCTCGTGTGAATGCCCCTGATTGCAAACTCTTCTTTTATGGTTATACTGTAAGTGTGTGCTGGAAGGGGAAGGGAGAGGCAGGGGGGAAATAGGTCACATCTAATCAAGGGAAAAGACAACTCTATCAATGTCTGCTCTCAACAGATGATTACTCCAACAATGGTCTCGCCTGATGTCTTCTCATTGATTTTTAATGTTGTTTGCTTATCGACTGAAGTGAACGAGAGCAGATCTGAGATAAATTGCTCAACAGAGACTTGATCTTACATTGTTTCCCCCCAGTGAAGACTCTTCATGCTTCATAGGTTCATGACTGAAGGCACATATGGGGTTAAGCTGATGCTTCTTCCTGCTGCCACCGAGTAACTGTTCAGTCCATAGTAGAAACTCAGAGGTCAAGTTAGGGTCAAAGCTATGATGCGACATGACAAAATCAGTAGGATGTCAGATGAAGGACGCTAAAAAGACAAAAAAATGTGAAGGGAGACAAAGCAGATATTTAATGCAGAAAACTTGCTAAATCCATGAGAGTCAATATCTTTGTAACTGCTGCAAACATTTGAAAAACAAAAACATCTTTATCACTCAATAGATGGTCCACATTAGCAATACCTCTGAGTGATTTATTATACTTTGTTAAAGATTTATTTTACATGTCTACCCATTTCATTAAGATTTCTTTTTCTACGGCTCTCTTTAGATTCCACTGCATTTTATTCAGGTTTTTGTCTGGATTTTAACTGAAACATTGGAAAACCTTAATTATTTTCTTGTGAATATTTTCTCCTTGTAGAATGATGAACTTTACATAATTTGGAAACCTATTAACCCTTCTCAGATTGATGCAGAAAGAGCAGGACATGGAGAACAGCAGAATAACTGAAGGAACCAGAACAGTAAAAACCAGAACTTAAACACTGAGGCAAATAAATGACACTGAATCCAGGTGAGTTAATCAGGAAACTGAGGGACTCCTGTGATGGGAGATTGCTGAGCAAGAGAACTGAGGGAAGGGGAGCAATGAACACAGAGGAAAGCAAACTATAAAGAAGGACACTGCAAACCAAGGAGATAAAATGCATACTGACCTAAGAGAACAAACTAAGATACACATAAAACAGTATACGAGAAAATGAGATTCAAACATCAAATAAGCAAATCATCAACCCACCAGAAATGAAAACTAATAATTAAACACTCAGGGATCTCAGCTAAACAGGGAGGTTCTGTACCTTTGCCTAATATAAAAAGTCTAAATCATTATTTTCTTCTGACTGTAAAATGTTTGTAACACCTGAATGAAAATGAAAGTTAGTTTTTATTTTAGACAAACGCGTTTATTTTTTTAAGGATCAAAGCATTTTCAGCTACAATTTGTTGAAAGGTTGCATCACTCGGCTCATTTCACAGCATAAAGAAAACATACAGTAAACTACAGGTCCCATCAGAATGCCTTTAAACTTAATCTGTCAGGGGCAAAGTGAATGAACAGATCAGCACTTTGCTCCCTGTCTTGACTTTCTGAATGTCGTGTCAGCAGAGCCTCACCAACTGTGTCAGGGATTACACGCTGCGAGCCACTGCGCAGCGCCGCAAATTCTTCTCCGGCACTGTTGGACCTCCTTTATATTAGACTTTAAATACCTCCTTCCATCTCATTTGACCTCCCTGCCATGGCTCCCCATGAGAGACAGAGGTATTATTTTTGGCCTCTGGGCCCAATGCTTGACATACTAATTATATAACAGCAATGCAAGCTCGCTTTTTGCTGCTCCATTTCTTTTCTGTGCCATAGTTTACTGTTACAGTGCTTCTTCGTCAGCACACAGCCCTGCAGCACACCATGTGAGTTCTTGGAGCCGGTTGTAAGAGTAGTATCTGCCTATATGTTCTCCAGCATAACATTTTTTTTATTATTTTGTTATGAATGCTCTGCTCTGTTGATGATGTAAATGTAATTTCTTATCAGAATACTTGTATAAAATGAATATTGATAGCAAAGTTTTGGACACATGCATAACTTCAGATACAAACACCCTAAAGTTTATACAGTGCAACATTGTCAAACCTTATCTTCAAAAAAAATGCACAAACTAATACCTTTGCAAAGGCACGAGATAAACACATGAATCAATGTACAACAAAGTCAAAGGGCTGCAAATGCTTTTTGGTAACAGCCTTGATGCAAAAAGTAGAAAATTGAGCCATTTTCTTCTTTGAAAATGGTGTGATATTTGGTTGCAAATTACAGCACTTTTATCACTTGAGATAAGTGTCCCTGTGTGTCGGAACTAGTGAAAGTTGGTGCAGTGGAATATTTTGGAATATTTTTGCATGCAGGTGGGTCTGTCAACTAGTTATTTCTCAGAATGTGTTTATCCAAAAAAAAAGAAAAACTGTGCCTTCGCATTATGCATATCAGAAGTGTTTGTGACATGTTGGGCGCTCACATTGATGATGAGTTTGGAAGATATTAAGAAGCGTGGGTAAAAAACGATGCAGTAAGCTGTAAATACTGTAAGATTTGCCCATTGAATTATAAGTAGAAGCAATAACAAGTGCCTGAGCCTAATAAGTCATTCAGTTTGTCCCCTTAAAAACACAAAAAACGATATATTCTCTGGACAGTTCTTTTATTTTCTGCCCACCATTTCAGATTTTATTAATTTGTATTTCTGAATAGAACAGAAAAAATGTATTTATATTGTTTTACCTTCCTCAGCTGTTAGATAAAACTCTTGTGATATATATTTTTTTCTGGTTCAGTAGTGGTTTGACACAAGGAGTACTACTACTCCAACCAATGTGTATGACTTCTCTGCATGTGGTGACTCCAGTATAAATTCACTCTTTGGGAAGCTCCCCCAAATTCTTGAACAGATTTTTGTTGATAATCTTCTCCAGGCTGTAGTTACACTTGTTGTTTGTGCACACTTTTGAAAGAAGTAGAAGTTAACCGGTTCAGGGATAACCAAGAACCACAGAGGCTGAAGGTTGCTTTAAATTTGCAGAGGTTTTGTGTTCTATATTGAACAACAGGAGCCTGTATCTGTAAAATTTAAATATCAAAACAAAATAACAAAATCGAGTTTACTAATCCCTCAACATGTTTCATCTGACTGTGAGCAATATTAACATTTAAATCTAATGGAGAACCTGTGAAGGGACTTAAAGATTAGGGTGATGACACGGAGTCTTTCCAATCTAAAAAAACCTGGAACTTATTAGAAAATATACATTATGAGAAAACTGGTTGGAACATGAAAAAACTGGTCATTAATCACAAGATTGACTCGATTGTGACCTTAATAAAGATTTTCCCATCATTATTGATAAGGATTACAGATTCATGTCTCATATCAGTAACAAACTTTGCAGTTAAAGAAATCAAAATGTCCCTGAGGTAAGAATCATTTTGGGATTAAATATAGTTTTTGCATCAGAATAGACCAAAATCTGCAATAATTTTTTTCTTCTTAGCCAAACATTGTGTAATTTATGAAGTTATTTCAGAAAGTTGTACAGCTCTGTTTCCAGTGCATTTACAGCAAGCACTCTGCCTTATGTGTAAATATGGAAGAATGTGTTTTCATTCTACTTTCTTCCTGTCTACGCTTGCATTCATGCTTGTCACTGTAAATTTGAGCTTCATGTATGGTTTATACACACTTGCATGTCACAGAATGTGTTCTCTGAACATGTGTGGGTGTATGAGAATGTGCTGTTAACAAGCAGAGCACGAGCTGACAGAGAACATTATTCAAATCATGCTTTCTTTGTCTGACTGTTAAAAACTGACATTCAGCTGCAACATGAGCCACTGCTGTGAGAAGTGACACACAAACCCCGATTCAGAATCCTGCATGAAGGATTTGGACCTCTGTTTTCTGACTCCGAGAAGCTTTTGTGGGATTTGACTTTGGACTCTTCCGCAGTTTTGTTTTTGTCTTTCCTTTTCAAATATTTTCTTTGGGGTATTGCCAGATTCGAGAGACAGACAATGAAAATATTTTTACTTGGAGCTTCCTGTTGAGAAATGGCCTTCCTCTGTGTAGCCTCTTGCCTCTTCTGGGAGTGCGCTCAAGGACTGTTTGTTGAGCATCTTTACCAACTCTGCGGCGCCCCGTCCCTCTGCTTTCACTCAATAGAGCCACAAGGACAAATTGATCTGGACTGAAGAAAATCTTAAGCTGTATTTCATATCAGCTCCAAGGGGATTATTTGGTGTCTGTGTGATGCCTCCTCGCTGCCGGGTCACTTATTAGGTAACCATTGTTATGATGTGAAAAACTCAGCAACAGTGTATATATTTATTTGCATTTCTTTCTCAGCTAAAATAAGTTCGATGCAGTTTCATCCATTCAGATACGATTTTGCCATCTGCTCGTCCATGCCAGTTCCTACATGTCTGAGCCCATGCTTTACAAGTGATGCCAAAATGGACGGGCAGATGGATAGATGGATTGAGGCTTTGTCTGAGGTAATGCGGGTACAACTCAGGTCCATTGTGAAGGGGGGGAAAAAAAGCTTCAGCCGAAAGACAAAGCTCTCAATTTACTGCTCTGTCTATGTTCCATCCCACAGTTACATTATAGTTATGTGATATGGATCATGATTGAAATGGGCTTTCTCTGGATAGTGTCTGGGCTAAGCCTTAGAGATAATGGTTGGAGGGAGCGTACGCTGTCCGTCAATCACTCCCATTCCTCCACATCGAATGCAGTCAGCTGAGAAAGTTCAAGAAACTCCTTTATGGTTCGTAGATCGCGACTGGCTGTAGCTGCCTTAGGAAAGTATTGACCTGCATGGTGTGTTTCTTCATCTTCATAATGATGTTTGCTCAGTCATGACCTGGAATCCACCAGAATGAGTGAGTGGATCCTTGTGTTGATGTTCTGAGGGATATTTGCTTTAGTTTGCTGTTGGTGGACGATCGCTGGACAGATTGAGGTGAAGAATGTTGATGGATGATGATAAATGAAATGCAGCTGAAGCTGAACTTGGACAGAAGACACTGAAGCAGTCAAGATGTTTGGCAACAGCGTCCCCTGATAGAAACATGACCCAGTGAATGAGCTGAATGAATGATTCAACCATTCATGATCTTTTTTTTTTGTTTGTTTTGTCTTTTTTGCATTATATAATTTTCCAATTTATGCACAGACAACATGGTTTTCTTTGAGGCTGATTCATAAACGATGTGACAAGACCACACATGACCAGCAGACTTCTGTTCAATACCCGTGAAGAATGTTATCTGTTCTTATCTGTTCATAACTGCAATGCAAAGCTGAGGCACTCGGTCAAGGTTGAAGGAACTCCCCCTCGTTCTGCACACAAAGGGGAACAAGCCAAAACAAAAGATCCCGGTTATAAACAGACTGGATGGGGCTGAGTAAGAAACGCTTTTCTGTTTGCTCGTATCCTTTTGAATGAAAAGAACCATGGAAGAGGAAAGAGACCATGGATTTCCATCTCTGCTCAAGCATGAGGACAAATGATTGATTTTTATTAGAAATATGGAGAAAACTTAAAATGAACAAGGATTTTTTTTACTTGATGAGGAGAACATAATGTATCCGTGCCGTTATTGTTTTTTACTGCTTGGCTGTTCAGCCAACATGTCGTAGTGTGCTGTACAGATTTTTAACTACTGTATTTTCCGCACTATAAAACCGCACCTCAAAACCTTCAATTTCCTCAAAAGCCGACAGCGCGCCTTATAATCCGGTGCGCCTTATATATGGATCAATATTGAGCCACAACAGGTCTAGCTGCTACGGTAAGCAGCCGCCGACTTCATTTTCGCCCGTAGAAGAAGAAGCACGCGGTGCATGCTGGGATAGTTGTCAGAACGCTGGTTTGTTAATAAAGTTTGACTGACCTATCTACCTACCGACGGTCTATAATCAGGTCGTCTGCAGGTCATTTAGCACCACGTTCTCCACGAACATGCTGCGCGCGAACGGAGAAGGGTGACCATCGTCCGGCCACGCCCGGCCCAGTCGCGGAAGGCTCTCCTCGCCGACCGGAGTTGGACTGTTTTGTTGACATTCTTTATGTCAACAAAGTGGCTTTAGACATTCATCCTTTACTGCAGCTCCATCTAGTGGATGCATATCGTAACTCCAGCCTCTACTGTAAAGTCTATTCTATGCGCCTTATAATGTGGTGCGCCTTATAGTGCGGAAAATACGGTAGTTACTCCTTTTCTCCAGACGAACCACAGAGCTGAATGAGACGCTGCTGCTTCTCAAGTCCCTGCATGTTTTGAGTTGTAGTTTATACTTGTTTATTATGCTAAACAGAATCTAAAAAAAGAATATCAGTTTAGACAAACAAATATAAAAGTTGTGTTAAACTTTGTTTTCAGTGTGGACTAAGTGGAATAACAGAAGCAAACACAACACCAAACTTTACAAAATGACACAGAGTCCTTCAACTGTAGCATGATAAAATTCACATATGAAATGTATGTCTCATGTTAGCAATGATGCACAATTAAAATGTTGGATTAAATTTTTATTTTCAGGTTAGTTTGTACTTTGTCATCCTTTCCAATTACAAAACCGTTATTTGTCAAACTGTTTCGGTTTAAATGAAAATTTAATTTGCTGTCCACCTCTGTCATGTCAGAGAGGCAAGCTTTGTGTAGATGTTTTATTTAGAAATTAGTAGTTAGAGAAATTTTTCCTGAATTTCTAACCTTACTGAACCCGAACATTGATCTATTAATTATTTTCTAACAGAATAAATTCAGTTTCCATGGTATCCTAAACTTAATTTTGGGTTCTGAAGACTAGAAACTTATTTCAGGGCAATAATCAGGTTTGTCCACAAAGTATTTGAGTTTGTTTTCACACACTCACAGCATCTTGATATTAAATATGCAAACTTTAGAAGAATAGAGTAGATCACTACTCAGACTGTAATATAGTCATTGTGTTCATCAAACACAGGCAACTGATTTTATGTAATTATTTACATTTTCTGTAGCACCATCCCAAGGCTAAAAGTCTTAACTGTTGGTGTCCAGGATGTGTGGGGTCTGCAGAGATGCTAGCTGCCCTTTTCTGGCCCTAGACCAGTACAAGTCCTGGATGTAGGGAGTGTCATCCATCCTGCACGCCTGTCCTTCACAGTCTGGCCCTGTCCCGCTTTGTGGCTGAACTAAACCAAGCAGTGATGATCAAACAAAGGACAAACTAGAAGATGACCAGCTGCCACAGGAAGTGACATATAGGAGGATAACCAATATGTGGGAAACTGAAGTCTGGATGGTTTGAAGTTTCTCAAGAAATTATTAAAGAAAATTAATACATTTTATCACTGCAGTTGTTCTGTTGCTGTTAATTAACCTATGGTTTTGAAATTATAAACGTAACTAATTTCTGAAATTTCTCACCAACCAGTCTCATCATCTGAGCCATAAATATGTCATCACTCCAGTCGCATCGTATTCATCATGTGTGTGTTGACAGGCCAGACTGAACCCTATCTGGTTTTTAATAAAAGGTCAATACAAGAGCAGCGTCTGCCTGACTTTGTACCAAACATGTTTAACTCGAGGATTTCTTGATTTATTGCCTTCTTGTCCTGTCTGGTTGCTTAAATATCTTTTTCTGTGGCCACATTTCTGCCTGGAGGAAGATTCTCAGCAGCTCTCCACCTGCCTCCACCCTCGGATTTCTTCTTTTCCCCACTGTGCTGCTGTTCAACTCATGTCTCACATTCTTTGAGAGTGCAGCTGTTTACACCCAGTGTTTCCCTCTCAGTAGAGTCCTTTCTTTCTAAATGGCTCAATTACTGCCTAAGTGGAACTGGAGAAAATATCAGCAACATAATATAAATTAAAACAGAAAAGTAAACAAATAAAATAAAAGACTTGGCATCACGGTGGATCTTGAGACGATATTGATGTTTATCTGTGAAAAATTGGAAATCCAATATTTTTTCAGTCCTCTTCCTGCTTCTCCTGTCTCTCCCTGATTTTTGTGTTTCTGTTTTAAGAATTTATAAGATGCCACATTTTCTCAACACATTCTTCATTCTAAAAGTGCAGGCGTTACCTGCTGCATGGTGTTACTGCATAGCGTTACCTGCTGCATGGTGTTACCTGCCGCGTGGCGTTACCTGCTGCATGGTGTTACTGCATGGCGTTACCTGCTGCATGGTGTTACTGCATGGCGTTACCTGCTGCATGGTGTTACTGCATGGCGTTACCTGCTGCATGGTGTTACTGCATGGCGTTACCTGCTGCATGGTGTTACTGCATGGCGTTACCTGCTGCATGGTGTTACTGCATGGCGTTACCTGCTGCATGGTGTTACTGCATGGCGTTACCTGCTGCATGGTGTTACTGCATAGCGTTACCTGCTGCATGGTGTTACCTGCCGCGTGGCGTTACCTGCTGCATGGTGTTACTGCATGGCGTTACCTGCTGCATGGTGTTACTGCATGGCGTTACCTGCTGCATGGTGTTACTGCATGGCGTTACCTGCTGCATGGTGTTACTGCATGGCGTTACCTGCTGCATGGTGTTACTGCATGGCGTTACCTGCTGCATGGTGTTACTGCATGGCGTTACCTGCTGCATGGTGTTACTGCATAGCGTTACCTGCTGCATGGTGTTACCTGCCGTGTGGCGTTACCTGCTGCATGGTGTTACTGCATGGCGTTACCTGCTGCATGGTGTTACTGCATGGCGTTACCTGCTGCATGGTGTTACTGCATGGCGTTACCTGCTGCATGGTGTTACTGCATGGCGTTACCTGCTGCATGGTGTTACTGCATGGCGTTACCTGCTGCATGGTGTTACTGCATGGCGTTACCTGCTGCATGGTGTTACTGCATAGCGTTACCTGCTGCATGGTGTTACTGCATGGCGTTACCTGCTGCATGGTGTTACTGCATGGCGTTACTGCATGGCGTTACCTGCTGCATGGTGTTACTGCATGGCGTTACCTGCTGCATGGTGTTACTGCATAGCGTTACCTGCTGCATGGTGTTACCTGCCGCGTGGCGTTACCTGCTGCATGGTGTTACTGCATGGCGTTACCTGCTGCATGGTGTTACTGCATGGCGTTACCTGCTGCATGGTGTTACTGCATGGCGTTACCTGCTGCATGGTGTTACTGCATGGCGTTACCTGCTGCATGGTGTTACTGCATGGCGTTACCTGCTGCATGGTGTTACTGCATGGCGTTACCTGCTGCATGGCGTTACCTGCTGCATGGTGTTACTGCATAGCGTTACCTTTCGCATGGTGTGGCTGTCCCTGCTGGTTCTCTGCACACCTGTGAGCTGTTAGGCTGATTACCTGCCTGCTTACAATAAAGAGGCTCACACTCATTCTGCACCTGATGGAGCGATGAGAAAGCAGCATGGAGAGGTGAGGTTATGGAATCAGAACCTTTAAAAAGTATTCAACCCTCAACCAATACCAATAAGAGGGTGAAATCACCGTCTTATTGGTTTTACAAATCAATCAAAATCAGACAAATTTGGTTTTCTTGACAAAGTAAATTTAGCACAAAAAATTTAATGCGACACTAAAAACTGATTTCTACAAAATAATGACCATTAAATGAAACAAATGGTTTTTTTTGGATAGCCAAATTGTGTTGATCATAATTGATTTGTAAAAGTAATAAAAAAGGGTGAAATAGGTGAAATAGGTTAGACTTCCCAGTGGGCAAGAAAATTGTTTATAACTTGAGATTTTTTTATGCCTGAAAATGATTAAAAAACCTTATGGACAGGAAGGTTATAATTTATGCATGAAAAAGTTACATTTACAGATTAGGTAGTTGGTAATCGACAGATGATTGGCACTTCTAACACATGAATGTTGAGACAGACTATTGCATATCAGGAATTACTGTCTCTCTTTTTATGCTGCCACACCTGATAAATCTCTTACTGCTCACCTCTGAATGTCCTCAGCCCTTTAGAGAGTGCTGCACTGATGACCTCTCTGGCTCATGGCTTGGAAGTAGCCTCCCCAGGCTGCTGCTGTTGCTACCAAAGAATGGAACAAGTGTGTGATGTGCAAAATGCAGTCAGCAATAAACTGGAGCCAATTATTATCTTTGTTTCTCTGCCCCAGGGGCCCCAGTGGGCTCCTCTGGCCCCAGATCTGAAATGGGTGAACGGTGAGAGCGTGCATGTGCTGATGTGCGTGTCTTGGCCAATGAGGGGTTGGTAGTGCACAGAGCAGCAAACATAACGCTGCTCTGGAAAGAAAAAAGAAATAAAGTCAGTCGCTCAACATTGCAGTTACCATAAAAATATCATGAAACGAGGATCTTGCTTCTCTCTTTAAGAGCAGTTTTGCCATCAGGTATTAAAGAGGCCAAAGCAACGAGCACACAGTTGCTATAGAAATGAGCAATAAAGGAGTCTGGGAAAATGAGTATTGTGAGGAGGGGTACAAGCAAGGTTGCTCTCAGGGTCGTGTTTGCCCTAACCCCCATGGCCTTGTTACAATATATATGACCCATTTATGTCTCCATCCACTGTAGCGGCTGACCTTGCTGTTTACGAGGCTGCCGCCACAAAGAAGGCCATCATACAATTGGCTTGATTCATGTGACATGTCTGCTAAACAACAGGCTTGTTACCCTCAACACATCCACCTGTCCAGCTCGTACCAGCTGCTGTAAACGTGCTCAGTGAGATATATTAGCTCTGGGCTGGAAGCGTTATGTTGACAGGTAGATTTAGTTACCTGTTCAGATCAATACAAGCTGCTCCTGCAGCTAACCAACACAGGGCTTAGTATGATGTGTTGGTGACATTTTCCAAAGTGACATAACAGATTTTGTGGATATGAGGTGGCATTATGAAAGTTTCTAATATTTAAGACACATTAAATGGGTAAATTAATGCAATAGGCAGCAACAGATAATTCATCTTTTTTTATAGGATGTGCTTCTTAAAACCGACTAGATCTACTTTTGGGTTGTGAAAAAATAATGTCCTGCAACCAAGTAAGGAAGAGATCAAAGATCAGGAAGAACAAATACAGGAAGCACAGAGTTGAGTTTTGTTATGGCTCATAATGTGAGTTCAGTGCCTGTTTCCTCATCTCCTGCTGAGGCAACGAGGAAACCGTTTACCTCAACCCAGATCAAAGATAGATGCTCTCAACGTGACTGACACTTGAGAAAAAATGAGATTGAAAAAGCACCAAGTATCCTTAGATTTCAAACAGTGTATTGACACAGAGTAAATAATGGAGAAATATCTTATAAAGGATTGTTTCAGACTGATTTCACAGAGTGTATGATAGATAGATAGATAGATAGATAGATAGATAGATAGATAGATAGATAGATAGATAGATAGATAGATAGATAGATAGATTGATTCTTTAAAAATCAGAGTTCATTGTATTCTTATTAGAGAGATGAACACGTGGTTATGCTTTTTATATTCTGTATCAGGTGACATTAGATTGTACTCCTCTGTTTATTTTTCTAAAATTCCACAAAGCAATATTGTCGTTTCACAAATTTAAAAGGATCTCGTATTATTTACTAGAATGGGAGGTGTTCCTAATATAGAAAGCCCCATATTTATAACAGAGTGCAGCGGTACCCTGCAGCACCACTAATAATAATTACAGACTTCAAGAAGAAAAGATTTATAATGAGATTGTTTAATTAGACTCCATTAGTTCTGGGGTGCTACGTAATAAACTGGCAACTGAACAAAAATTCAACCCCTTGAAGTTATGTTTTTAATCTAAGATTTTTATATTTGTCACATTTATCAAACATTGCAAAACCAGTTCAGACATACAAGCGCAGCTTTCACCAAACTGCTGCCAGATCCTGTTAGCTCTCTTTATTGAGATGAAAGAAATTTAAGAGAGAAATTAAGATGAAAGCAGTTTGTTTATATGCTGTAATGTTTGCATCCAAAAAAAATAAATGATGTCATAAAAACCTGCTCATGAAGCTCTTCCCTGCCTTTCAACGGTTCTTTCTACTATCGACTGAACCTGCAGTTTTCATGACTACTCTGTTGTGCAACTGTCACAATGCAGACGCTAAAGTCCGGAGCTTTCAGATCAGTGCCTCTCATCCAGAATATGAGACACAAATAAGTCTTTTTACATGTCAGAGAATAACTAGATAAAAATACTGCCTAAAGCACTCCACACCAAAACAATGCCAGGATAGTCACCAATGTTGTTACACATGGTAAACGTCCGTACTTTTCTTTGTTAATGTAAACAACATTTCAGCTTCTTGTGATCAGTGATAAAACAAGATGCATTGTTGATAATGTAAAGGTGACAGTGTCACTCTTGTTTTGTTTTTCTGAAGTCTAATAAACACCAATAAATATGCAGTAACTGTGTAAGAACCCTGCCTATTCATGGGTTAAGATGAAAGGACTTTTCTGTGGAATGTACCTCCAAATTATCTGTAGAAAAATCACCTTGGATTAGAAGTATCTAATCTGCTACTTGACATAGTTTATGCTGCCATTCACAAATTCAATCCAAGAACGCCATCCAGTTTTCTTTGGCTCTAATTGGCTAAGACCAGAAGAGGGAACATAAGAAAGGCTGTAGATGTTAGCTTCTGCTCTAGCGCTAAGATATAGATTCCACAGGCCGTATCAATGCATATTAATGTATAGCTGGTGTTTGAGCTATCAAAATACACAATTATCAGCATTTTTAGAGGGGGTCTCAAATATTCAAAGATTTCAGTTATTCACAGACAGCTGTGCTTCACAAGCCCTGCAAAAATAACCTAGAAAAGTGGTTGTAGATAGATAGATAGATAGATTTCATCTTCACCAAGTATTTTTTTCCCCTCAGAATTGAATCCTACTGTTTTAATGAAGAAAATGCAACCATACATCAAAGAATCATACTTGTAAGATCAGTTGATTCAACATAATTAACTCCCAGTTTACGCCCTCCTAACCTTGATCCCCCACTCCATCTTTCCCACATCTCCCCCTGAGGTCGCAGCACAGCATGGGTCCCAGCTGCGTGGAAGCAAGCTTGAGTGCATCCTGCTGTTGCCATCACAACCCTTATGAGCCACAGGCATTTCTATAAGGGAGTATGTTGTGTTTACGCTGAGAAAGAGCAATACAGTGACTAAAAGCCACTGAACAAATAGCAGGAGAGATGACGTCTCATTTGGAAATTCAAACATTCGGAGCTGAGAGATGTGATGTTGGAGCTCTGGTGTCATTTTGTATGAATAATTCCTTTTATTTGAGTATGCACTTTCAAAAGCTGGCCCTTTTGATCAATGCAGTGTCAGGCTGTTTGCAGGTGCTGCTGTGTTCGAGTCCTATTAGATTTTAGGTGATGTTTTATTTGAAGAGTTTTGTCCTAAAGTAGTTTAAATAACTGGGGAAACGAACATAAAAAGTTATTCATCATTTTTTTTTTTTTTGTCTAAATCAGGAAAAATATGTTTTATAAAATTGCACAGCTGTCAACTGAAGTCGCACTTCAAACTTTTTTGTAAATTAATTTAGAGTTTTATTTATTTATTTCTCAGTAGTTTTCATTTGAAGACTTGGGTGTAAATATTGAACGGGAAAAAATACCAGTTTTAGATTAAGAAAAGCAAAAACATTGTGAAAAATGTCAGAGCAGATTTAAGAGATGCAAGATTTCTGACTTGACTGTCACAGAATGTCTTATCTGTAAATGTAGTAATCATTTCTAGGACGGGTGATAAGATTTTAAAGTGAATAGTGACCAATTAACACCTGAATTTCAAAACAACAGCAACTGAAAGCTGGTGAGAAACAGGAACTTGAACCAAAGTTCACTAACTTTTTAAGAAGATTGCACCAAATCTTTTATGACATCCTGGGTGTCAGATGTTTCCCCTTCTTAGATTGTTGGTCTTCCTCAACAATCTAAACAATGTTAAGGGAGCTAACTTTGAAATGGGGCACTTATCCAAGCACACATTGTCAGTAGATGTGATTAACTCAATCAATTAATATTAAAGGCTAAGGTTCAAGAAAATACAGAAAAATAATTGGTAAATTGCAATTGGTCATTAAAAATTTCATTTGGTTTAAGTTTGCCAATGTGGCTGAGATCCTCACAGGAAAAATGCAGAAGATAGTCAGGATTGTTGTAGGAAATATGCAAATCAACAGCTTATGCTTTGTTCACCCATAATGTCAAAATGATTTTTATTTTGTCTGAAACTTGATGAAGCCTGAAAAGTCATGGCTCGGCTACCCAGCACGCACCAATGAGCTCAGACCCAAAGTCTGCAGCAGACTCCATTACCTGACCATTTTCTGTGCTTTTGACCCTTTGAATTACTACTGGTTTACCCTCTGCTGACACCAGTTTGTCATGGGAGACTTACCAGCTAATGAAGACCCAAAAACCTGTATGGATGATCAAAACTCTCCACTACCTGCAGCTATGGGGAAGGTAGACTTTACTGGTTTGCCTTTATTATTTCTTCACTAGTTTTATATTCAACCCTGTTTGGGCTTGCAAAATATTTTATAGGGCGAATATAACACATTCAGCCTGTTATTTCAGCTTGTCTGATGGGATTATTAAACATTCACACTATTGTAAATGAACATGTTCACAGGTTTGTTGGATCATAATTTAAAATAAAAGTTAATAACGGAAAGTTTGTCAATAAAAAAATGTTTCTGGTAGCTCTTTGTGAAAGCAAATATTTGTTCACCTTTATGAGTCAAGATGAATCTCACAGCTGGAATAAAGTTCTTCTGAGTTTTTACTGTTTCTGTTTAAAATGTTATTCCTTTATAATTTGTGCAGTCTTGTAAATAGGAGGATATTTGTGGGAGTTCATGGAGTGTTTTAGGTTCAACAACCTAAAACATGTTGAAGGTCCCAGATATTGACTTCACTGTGTGATACAGTTCAGGTCCTTCTTCTATGTGTTCATACCCTGAATATGAACACATATACAGTCACTGGATTGTGACTGTTCTTAAATTTACTTCTAGTGTCTGTATTTGCAAATAAAAAGTTTTGAGTTGGCTCATTTGTTTTTACAATACCTTAGTTTTTGCATTGAATAAAAATTGAACCGTTTTGCCGAGATGAGTGCAATCAAAACAACTTAAAATGAAATTTTTATTCCACATAGCTGAGTCGCTTTCGCCTCTGTTGCTGTCTGTCTCGCTGTATTTTTATCAACAAATTGAGACAAGAAGGGAAACAAGCCTCAATTATCAGATAATGAGCATGTTGATGATAAGTTACTTAGCAATCAGGGCATCCTAATAAGTATTTATTGGTAGCTAATAGGCTGTGGGCTCACCAATATGCAGCCATTAGCAGGTAATTCATAATTAATTAGCTTCACACACTCGTCCAATTAGAAAAATACGAGACCATTAAGGAATAACAGATCGGTCGTTAGTGTCAAATATGCAAATACGTGTTTACTCATTAGGGAGAAAAATCTATCTGAGTCAAAATTAGGGGATGTGGCTGGGAGTTTTTATCCAAGTTGGCAGAATTAATAAAGGAGATGATTTCTATCAAAGTAAAGAAAAACTAGAATAAAAAGAACATTTTAATGACATAATTTGTTTTAAAGATTAAAAATCTGTCTTACTTTAATCTTTAGACAGTTTTGAATTCAGGTCAGAGTTGTTTCTTAATCTGAGGATATTTAGGTTTGCAGGAAAGCTTTTCCTTCAGCAGAAAGGTGCTGCACAGTTTGACACTAAAGTTTAAGCAACACTTACTTGTGGTTTCTCCTTCATTAAACATAAAATAAGACTAAAATACTCTGGGACACAGATAAGAAGAGAAGGCAGGAATGAGAACGTGACAGAACAAGTCAGTCTCAGATATATTTTACATAACTGCACAGTATCATTTTACCTATGTTGTAAATTTGTTCTTATTGTACAATATCTTACTTTCAGCATTTTTTGTCTTTGTGTGAATATGGATGCTCACGTTTACCTTCAGTTGCTGCTGTGTCACCTGAATTTCCCCCAGTCTATTCTAATCTGATCACTGAGGAAGAATGTGGAAAATAATTAATACAGACAACTTGGTGGCAAATCAATACAGTACTATCCTCAACTATCCTGTACTCTCCTGTACGCAAAAAGCAAACGTTTGTTCTAATTATCATCAAGCTTCTAGACCAGGACGGAGGAAGACTGGTCGAGTTTCTGCACAGAAAACCTTCATGCTGTCATCCTGCTGATGGATTGATTATTCATACTTAAATTAGCTTTCTTCACATTAACTTCTCTTGGAAAACACACTGTTTTCTGGATTTTGTCACTTCAGATTTCAGAAGTGTCCTTACTGAAGGACACTGCAGGTGAACTGTGATGGAATTTGAGATTGCTGATCAATTAGTGTTTCAACTTGAATTCAAAACATTTTTTCATCTTTATCAGCTCCTTTTACTGTAGAATGTCCATCCATCCATCCATCCATCCATCCATCCATTTTCTGTACACCCTTGTCCCTCAGTGGGGTCAGGAGGTCCTGGTGCCGATCTCCAGCTAACGTTCCGGGCGAGAGGCGGGTTCACCCTGGACAAGTACTGTAGAACGTGCTTTAGTAAAAACACTGTGTTGTCACTTTCAATTGAAACATGAAACAGGTTGTCTTTTCTTATCTTGCATGATTTGTAGGAGACATTTTTCATTCAGTGTTTCAAATGTTGAAATAAATGTTTGTGTTTTGAGAGATGGAGTCATGGGGCATCAATGTCATTTCAAGAATTTGCAATCACAGTTTTAATGGAAAATCCATGTCTGACAAAAAGAAAGAGTTCTCTCAAAACATGGCTGGAGGGCATCTTTTTCTTCGAGTAAAAACAAATTTTGCATTCAGAGATGAGGACCGTTATCATGGGTTGGAAAGCTAAGTCTGCTTGTTCAGAAGACATCACCTACTCAAGTATAAACCAGGTATTCAAGTAAAACATGAACCACAACACAGTAAAAATGGCAGTTATTTCATTAAAAAACGACAAGGTCTCAAACCATTTATCCAAGCAAGTGTAGTTTATGTTCAGCAGTAACAAAGTTGGCTTCAAAGAAAGGTCAGGGAAATGCTGTGTAAAAGAAGTGACTGCGAAAGTTTTCTTTTCAAGGTGAAAGCGTTTGGTAGAGATGCTATTTTATGACATCAGTTTGTGTTTACAGAGATGAAAGGCAAAAGGACAAAGACAGACTTTCATAGCAGACTGAGTACGAGATGTGAGAGGAGGATGATAGAAGTGGACTGTTTGACTCCACTGTGAACATGATGAATAAAAACGATGGAATGAAAGAGTTAAAGAAATAGAAATAAAGATTGTGAGCAGTGACCTAAGTTGTTCCACAAGCAGAGAGTAACTATGGAGCTACTGTTTTCAAACGCTCATCATTGTTTTTAGCTTTAAAATAATGAATCATTTTCTTTTAGGGTGCAATAACAAACATTAAAGGGGACGTATTATGCAAAATTCCCATTTCGCACGTTTTTGTGCTTCCATTTGGGTTTGAACGGCTTCTAAGAACAGCCCAAGCATTAAAAAAAAAAAAAAAAAAACACCCAGCCAGTTTTTGGCTATAAGTTCATGTTTTTTGGTGTCTGGAAAATGAGTCATTTCAAAAACATCCAGAATGAAATACCACAAATCAGCAGACACTGCCCATCACCTAGCAACCCCAGTGATGCCCAACCCGTTACGAAGCAACCGAAGCAGAGCCCCTCTACATTTCGTCAGCTGGTTTTCCGACTGTCTGCGCTGTACAATGGCTTCTGGAAAAGACAAGTTTTAGTTTTAGACTTAACATCCAGAAACCACTTGCTGCGTTCTTGGTGGTTGTTCAGGAGGCTCCACTTATTCTTTTCAAAGCGGTACAGTTGTATAATTGCATATATTTAAGTTTGAGGATAAAAGTATGATTCTGACCCTATGTGGATAATAATAGTTGTAGAAAACTATAACTGCCAACTTCTGAGTCTATTACTGATTTTTGATTCAGTAAATTTGATCCTGTATATTATGGCAACGCTTCCAGAAACCAGTTCAAAGGAAACTTAAATACCAAAACTGATTCCTGCTAATGATGACTGTAACTATTCCTCAATATGTTATGTTATATTTTTTATGTCAGAGCTTTTCAGCAATGTCTTCTAATACAGCTTTTGAAGAAGATTGCCTCGTATTTTAAAATAAGTTTCTTTTTAGATTTTTCCTCTCAATTTTTTGTACAAGAAATGAGGAGAACTGAAAGATAGAACAAAAGCTTTCTTTTTAAACCGCCGCAAATAAAAACAAAGAATTGTATTCTTTCATCAAAGCGGTATGTAAATGGCGGCACTCTCAGGATATTATTCCTTGAGGACTCACAATAGCAACACAGTTGAGTTGCTGAGGGTTTGCTGTTTATTTCCTTTTTTTCAATAGCGCTGTCTTCATAAAGGCTCTGTCAAGCCAAATGAAAAAAAAATAAAAATGTCCTGCTGTTGGGTCACAGATAAAAAATGTCTTTAATTAAGAAGGTTGTGTGGCCTTTGAGGGAAGTTACTCGGTTTGAGTCGTGGGAGCTTGGAAGTCCTGCCCCATGCACAGAAGAGCATGCATGGTGGTTGGTCGTGCGTATTTATTATGATCTTGGGTGTATTCCTTGGAAGAAGCAAATGGAAGATGTGGAAAGAGGAATGCTGTAAATGTCCCTTGAAATATGGAGCCTCTAAAAGCAGAAGTTTCTCATGAGTAGAAATGTTGCTAACAGAAAGCAGAGCTGGAGTCAAACAATACAGACGAGAAGAACGTCGGCTCTAGGGCAGCAGTCAGATTTTTCTTTTGGAAATGAAATAGAATTATATAAATATAAATGTTGGATATGAAAATGATTTATTATACAGTCATGGGTATGTACCATATTTTCCGCACTATAAAACCGCACCTTAAAACCTTCAATTTCCTCAAAAGCCGACAGCGCGCCTTATAATCCGGTGCGCCTTATATATGGAGCAATATTGAGCCACAACAGGTCTAGCAGCTATGGTAAGCAGCCGCCGACTTCATTTTCGTCCGTAGAAGAAGAAACAGCCGGTGCATGCTGGGATAGTTGTCAGAACGCTGGTTTGTAATCTATTAATAAAGTTTGACTGACCTATCTACCTACCGACGGTCTAGAATCAGGTCGTCTGCAGGTCATTTAGCACCACGTTCTCCACGAACATGCTGTGCGCGAACAGAGAAGGGTGACCATCGTCCGGCCACGCCCCGGCCCAATCGCGGAAGGCTCTCCTCGCCACCGGAGTCTGACTGTTTTGTTGACATTCCCTTTAGCGCAGCTCCATCTAGTGGATGCATAACGTAACTCCAGCCTCTAGTGTACTGTCTATTCTATGCGCCTTGTAATCCGGTACGCCTTATAGTGTGGAAAATACGGTAAATGATTCAGGTTGCAAGAGGCTGGCTGTTTCCTGGAACAGTTGTACAGGCAGTAACCGATGCATCTGACAGTCAGAATGGTGAGAGATGGTCCACAGACACAGAGCAAACCTCATTAACATTTTAAAAATTTGGACTTTGCAGAGCTTGAATGGGGTCACATTGTGAAAAAGCATTGGGTCAGATGCTCCATGAGGGCACCCACAGAAAGTTACTATGAATGTGACGACCTCAATAATAAAAATTGAGAAAATTAAGAATCCTAATTTTTTGTTGTTTTTTTCCTTTGCTTTTATTTATTAAAACTATATTATTATTTTTACTCACTGGTTAGTTCTGGAAAAACAGTGTTGCCTGTCATTTTAAGTAACTGAAACTTTGGAAACTGAGACTTCCTTAAAAAAAAAATAAAATAAAGTCAAGTTTTACAGATTAGAACAATTCTGACCTTTTCACAGAGGTAGTGGTGTTGGCGTCAACTGCTGAGGGCTTGTTTTCTAACTAATACAACGGTGGAAGTGGCATGTCACTTTCCCCTGCCTCCACGTCATTCTAACAGAGCCGCTGTCACCTCTTTCTCTGCCTCTACTTTTGAAGGCGCTACTGAAAGACTGCGTTAATTCCATGTTTAGAAATTTCAATTTCTGACATGCAACCAAGAGCTTCTTCAGCTTTGCTTCTTTGTGTCAAGGACAAACATGACTGAGACCTTGCTAAATGTGCTGGCTCAGATTTCTAGCTTCCTTTTTTGACCTGCTAATTACGTTGCTTAATAACCACCTAATTATTCACACAGGTTGAAAAAATACATGAAACGATTCAAAATCTTCAGGGGTTGCCTTCAATCAAAATTATGAAAAAATAGGATTCAACATTTTAAATAGAAAGTAAAGTGAAGGATGTTCACATTGGAAAATGTCTTTAAATAAATAAATGTACTATTGGAATGAAAGTCACTTTTTCACCTGCGCTGGAATCCTTTTATATCCGCTGCTGGCAGCTGGAGGGTTTCTGTTGGCCTTTCATCCCTTTTGTTGCCAGGGGACACATCAAATTATGATGAATATGTCACTTTGTGTATGAGGCTGATTAACATTTAAGTAACAATTTGAACAAGGCTTCTTTAGAGAGTCAGGAATATATGAAGTGTAATCCAACCTGCATGAGCGTTTCCTCTAGAACAGCTGCAGGTCTTTTTTTCTCCCTTATTTATAGATAAAGAAATATTTATGTGAATTAAAACAGAGCCGTTACGACACATTGAGGCAGTACCACGATAACACTAATGGCTTTGTTTTTAGTAATTTAATCTACAGATTTAATTTACAGCACCTTAATGTAAGAACCTTGTTTTTCTTTCAATTTCAGAAATAATTGGAAGTAAATATTTCATTTGTCAATATGTTTATTAGGTTTGGTCATGCATTTAAATATGTAAAATGATAAGTGAAGAGACACAAAGTGAGATGGAAAGACGGGGTTGGGATGATCTCATCAGGAATGATCTCATCCTCTTTGTGTATGTGGGTGATTCCTGGAGGGAGACGCTGGGAAGGTCAGCCACTGGAGGAGGGGAGTCACCCTCTCCTTTCTTTCCCACAGAAACTTTGCCCCACACACTCGCACACACACACGCTGAGCTTTTGTGTCTGACTTTGATCTGGCACTGTTGCCAACATCAAAAAGTTCTCTGTCACCAGTAGCAATGCTGCACAGCGATGTTAAAGAAAAGGTAAATGTGTGCAGAAAACGCAGCAGGAAATATGAGGTTAGTCTGCTGGTTGAAGCTAAATTATTCATATTGTTTTTGAAAGCAAAGACAAGAAAGATGAGAGAGCAAGAGATAAGTTTGCTCTTTACAGTTTTTATATGCACAGCCCCCTCCACAAAGATGTACAAGACGCCTTGAAATGTATTCATCTTTTTCCACACTAACCCAGTCTGACACTGAAAATCGGAGAAAGATCCGGTCTTTAACTTCAAAAAAACAATATATATGAAAGGGTTGTTTTAAGAAAAACAATGGTTGTGCTATTTTCAATACTTCTTAAAAGCCCCTAAAAATAAATGTAGTTTATTGTGATTTGTTTGTCTTGCAAAGTGGAGCAAATTCTTATAGATTATTTCAGACACAAACTAAAAATCTAAAATGGTTAATTTTGGGTCTGAACCAAAACCTGTCACAACAACAACCTTCTTCTCAGCATTCAAACCCAAATCCTGTGGAAATCTTCAATAATAAGAGACTTTATTATCTTTGCCTAAAACTTGGTAAAGAATAGACAGTTATGTTCAAATTTAAAATTTATTTTTTAAAAGTATAATTTTGTACGTTAATTTAATTTGTTTTCATTCATGAATTGTTATTCAAACATTTCATTTCATTCACAACAAAATGACAATATAATTAGGAGGCAAACTAATTAGTTGTTTTTATTATTATTATTATTGTCCAGGAATATGAGATTTTAAAATGTCTGTTTCTTTTCTTTCCTCCCTTCTTTCCCATTTTGAAGAGCGGCCAAGAGAAATTAGCCATTGTTTCATAGAACGGGAAGAAGACACCATCTTTGGTTCTTTAGATATCCGATAAAGTAATTATTATTTTTTTATATGGGTAAGATTTCCTGTCACTTTTCTCTTATCACTCACATTCTCTGTTGCAGAAATATTTAAAAGGAAACAACATTTTGGTTTCCTGTCTGACAACCTCTTATGGTGTAGGACGCAGGATTTGTAAGAGAATCTGCACAGTTGCAGTACAAAGAACAAACTAATGCACACAGTAATAATCCAATCATATTTAATAATACACAATAAACATAAAAGAAAACAACATTCTTTATGTTCTGAACAGTTAGATTTATATGACAGGGGCTGAAACCACAGAGCAGTCTTTGTCTAAGGCTTCACTTTGAAGTAAAGTGAGTTTTTTTTTTCTTCCATCTTGTCTGTGCTGAATGCTGCGGAGGAAATCAAGGACGTTTCTCAGAACTTCACCTCTTTCCTTTGTAAGCAGCTGAAGCTGACTAATTTCAGTGGAGATAACTCTTTTCAAATGCTAACTCCTGCAAATTACAGTTAAATGCTGTAAAACCTTTCAGTCATTTCAATTAAATGAACTCAGATAGAACAGTGAAGGTTACCGGTATATGATGTGTATAACCTAGAGTGGTGCTGATGTTTGGTGGTTTACCTAGAATCCCTGCACAGATCCATAAATAACTACAAAACCACTATTGAACTCCAAAAGTTGTTCATTAAATGAAGAATCTAATTTTCATGTGTGAAATAAAAAGATGTAGAACAGCATAAGTGATTCCGACACATGGCAGGGTCAAAATGTTAAGCTTATATTCAGTAATTATATGTCCATAATGAGTCTGACAATTAGAGATGCCCAGTAAAGAGGTGGACGTAAAGAAGCAGTTTTCTAACGTTATCTAACAGTGAATAAGTCATCATCTTTGACATTTGAATCAAATGTGTGCATTAAAAATTCTTTACTGACATTCATTAGGGAAATGTGATGAATGTTAATTTGTGTAGAAGTTGATTTTTTTTAAATGTGGCAATTTCTCCTACAGAAAAGTCTAATGAAATCAAAACATGAACTATGTTACAATTATGAGATAATTTATTTTTTGTACATTTTTACCAGAAGTGCCAATAAATCGATGTTCAAAGAAGAACTTTTGAACTAATAGGAGAATGTAGAGTTATATTTAAAATTAGAACATAGTGAGTCAGATTAACAGAACTAAAATCACAACCTCTAAGAAGGTATTAACATATTTTTGTTAAGTTCTGGATTAAACATGCTGAAGTAATATTTTTATCTTAACTGTCATCATTTGTAAGCTGAAATTCTTCACCATTAATGTAATGTAGCATAGTTTCATATAGTGAATTGTCTTACTGAACCAATTTAACGTTTCAAGAATATTTCCATTTGTTGAACATGAATTTATTTAACTCGGTTTAATTGCAATCTGTTGTTTTGATCCTGGGTGTTTGAGGTTTTGGTTCCATTCATGTTTCTGTTTTAATGAGTTACTTGTTGTTGGTTCTTCTTATCTTGTTAATAACAATTCATTCCTTTATTTTAGTTTATTCATTCATTTCAAACGTGAGTCAACAGCATGTTAAGTATTATTGCACCAGCTTCTCAAGCTGAATTTTCTTTTGAGTATTAGACATACTGTTAAAATAAAACTCAATGAATAGGGAAGTTTTCTGCAAATAAACAAAACTGAAACTATGCTGCACAAAAAAAATAAAAACCCTTCAAACAAGGAATCCAGGCTTGTTTGCTGGAGGCAGGAGTCCATGGTATTAGAAATGTAAAGACTTGAGATGCTCCAAAGCCGTTCACAATGGGAAATGCAGTAGACCAGAAGCAAAATTGAAGCAGTGCAATCTGAAGTTTTTAAGTTTGTTATTATCTTGCTATAATAATGGTTAATATTGTGATGATCAGTTGCAATCTGTGTGTCTTTTCTTATTTCCTCTCTTCCTCATCTGCACTTCATACACTTTAACATTGTGGCGACACCATTTGTGTCCAGTATGAACATCTGAGACTCTGCCCAGCTGACTAAAGATTATATTAGCGTGAAAAATACAAGTTCATAAAACTTGGAATATGTTAGTCTCCAAACAGTCCTTTGTGTTATGAGGGTTGCTGTGCACTGACATTGTGATGATGACGTATCGTGCAGTCCGACCATGTAGTGCATTTACCAAGGTAATCAGGTATTTATGTACCCAGGAACCCATGTTTTCATGAATAGTATCTTGTGTGGTTTGTGTTATGTTCCAGGTAGTCATCCGGCCAGGACGGGGTTTGCTCATGAGTAATGTGTTTATTCTCAGGGATATAATAAAACTTTGACTACATTGTGTGGCACCAGAGCTGCAGGAATGAGCATTTTTCTGACAAAATGGTGGAATATAACTTACTGGGAATGATTCGAGGTAAACTTAAGGAACATTGCCTTTACTGTTGGAACAGGAAGCTACTTATCACAGTCTCAGGGCAATATTTAGTCAGCCTGATTTGGAGGTTTGTGTTGAATCACAAATGCTCCTTCAGGTGAGAATTTCTTAACTGCAAAGTATGTGAGATACTGACTTTCTTTTTCCTCCAGGTTACAGCCTTTCGGGACGAAAAAGTTTGTGCAGAGGAGCCAGATTTCCTTTTTAATGACTTCCAGCTCTTTAATCTAAGAAAATTCAGTAAGGATTACCACGACCTGGATGAATGAGAATTGATATGGATGAATGCTTAGAATGAATTTATAAAGTTTAAGCTAAATGTCTGGTCTAATCCATTTTTACATTCTTGGTGACTCTGATATGTTTCTTGGGTCCAGAAGCTGCAAAATGTAAAACAAGGATATTAAATAATGTACAGCGACCAGAACAGCTCAACACATGAGTATAAAACTTTGTATATCACTTTGAAATATTTTGTGAACGTAAAAAATATGTTGGTGTCAAAAGCAACAACTGAATTTTTCAACATGTTTACTATTTGTTTGTGTTGTCTTATAAATATTAGAGTTTCAGATTTATCTGGCTGTTCCCAAAGTCCGAAAGTAACAAAATGGAAAAAAGATCCAGTAGGCAAAATACCACAGGGCGTGTTAACGTAGTGAATTACTTTTACAAAGAATCTTTACACAAAAATAAAGGAAAATATTCAGACACGAGTTTATTATTCAGGCTCAGCTTTAAAATAATTATTCTCATATTTTTATTCCATTGGAGAAATTATTACAGAAATCTGAAAGTAGCAAATCTGGAGAAATGTTCATTTATGGTGCATTTTTAACATAACATGGTTGTTACAGATCAATATACTGAATCTGTTAATCAGAAAAAATATAACTGGCAGATGATTATTAGAATGATTTATGCAATCAAGTTATTGAATGTCTTTTGTCTGTATGACATTTAATTTTTGGTTGAGTTAAATTGTGCAAGATATAAATTACATTTAAAGCCGGAAACTTTTTACAAGAATTCATCACTGCACTTCACAAAAGTTAGTTTTTTCACAACAGTGTATGAACTTTATCTCTAATCTTACTGGTCATCTTCTTACTTTTCCTGATCTCCTATTACCATGACAAAGGCCAATTTTAATTTTGAAAATTAAGCTGAGAATTGTAATTCCTGCTTTTATAGCAATTTGCTAAATTTCTATAGTAAAACATGATGGTGGCAGCATTATGCTTTGGGATTTCTTCAGTTTCTTCTTAATTTGTTTTTTCAAGGTGGATAAAATTGTTAATTTCTAATTTGTCCTAAAGTACTGATTAATTTTCACCCATGTTATCCTAGCAGGTTTGATTGTTGCATATACTTACTTTTTCTCAACATTTACTATCTGCCATGCATCTCAGGTAAACCAGTGAATCTACTTAAAGTAAATAAATACTAATTAAAAAGATAAAAGATTACTAAGAGAAACTGGGGAATATTAAATGCAGTAAAGGGAGTTCCTTAAAAATTGTCTGTTTTTCAGCAGCACCTATAATGGGTGAAATATCATAAGCGCTGACTGGCCTGACCAGAGATCAGAAGCAAAATAAAAGCCCGTAATCAGGTTTTGGTTGATGACGGGACTGACCAGAGGAAACCTCCAAACAGGAGATATTATTATATCTCAAAAATTCTGAGAACTTCTGTGAGGAAAAGAAGGAAATTATGCTAAGATTAGATTTTGTGTGCTGAGAAACTCAAATCAAAGGATGCTTCAATAACAATAGTTTTAGTTCAAGAATGTCCCCATCTTGTGTTTGCAAACAAGGTTATTGCACCTTTTTTATTTACTATATTTCCCCCTCATTGTTTTTTTCTGTACTTGTGAAAGAGCATTGCAGGATACATTCACGCATAAAACCTCCATAAACATCAAACTGAGAAACGTCAGTGAGGAGCAGAGAAAAGTTCCTCCCAGTGGAAAATAGCATTCCTCTTCATATCCTAACACTTGTCTCTGTTTTCTTCAGGCCTCAGGCTGCAGACAAACACATGCACAGCAGTGTGTGAGTGATCAGAATAGGGAATGAGGTCTGTGGCATTGTACACCTGACCTCCTTACAGCTGAGCCTTGTAACAATATCATGGTGCCCCACGCTGTTGTATCGTGTCAAATGACTGGAGTCTTCTACTGCTCCTCTGGGGATGTGGATGACTGATGTATTATTTCATTCTTCCGCAGGCTGAATGTGTTCCTTTTTGTTTTGATTAATGTTGTTGCTTCTGGCTAAAAGACCAAATATTCAACAAGAGCAATTCAATGTTTTGGCAACATATTGTTTAAAGGTTTGGAAAATGGCAAATATCCAAACATTAACTACAGAAGGGGAAAAAACAGGAACCTGTGCATGAGCATGGGAAGAACAAACAGAAATATGATGCTAGAGGTTCATTTATAGAGATAAGTCATTTCACTTTGCAGTATTTAGAACTGAGCCTAACAAATAACATGCATGGTGAACAATGACAGTCTTGTAATTTTCTGTACGCTGAAAAATAGTCTTAATACTATAATTTCTACTACATACAGCATATTGTCAAACATATTCCCTTTTCTGTCTCCAAACACATGTAAACTTCAGAGACAGCTCGAACAGCTTCATCTCTTCCAGGAAGGCTCCCCAGAACTTTAGGAGCGTGTTTACAGGGATTTTTTTAACCATTCTTCCAGAAGTGCGTGTGTGAGGTCTAACTCTGATGTGGGACAAAAATATTAGATTGGTCCTTTTATCATGTTCAGGTCAGGATTCTGGGAAGCCCATACCAAAGTCATACAACCATATCTTTATGAAATGTGCTTGTGTGAGCATGAAATTGGCCAAAATGTCTCCTTAATGCTAAAGATTAAGGAATGAACTGGAACTAGAGGACTGAGCCCATTCTCCTGAGAAACAACACCATGCCATAATGCCCTTTGCACCAAACTTACCCATGAGGCTGCCTAGTCAGGCAAGTGTCGCCCTCCTGGCAGCTGCCAAAACAAGACTCATCCATTGGACTATCAGACAGATACACATGATTTGTAACTCAAAGATAACACATCTCCACTGCTGCAGAGATGTAAGGGTTGGATGCAGCTGCTTGGTCATAGGAATGCATTATTTATGTGAAGATTTCTACAAAATGTTCTTGTCTTATTCTGGAAGTATCCAGGTAAAAAACAGTCCATAGTGCTGCGCTTTGCTTCATCCAGACTGTCTGGACTCTCAACTATTGAGAAACTATTACTGGAGGCGTTGACTCTGCTGAAGTTTAAATTTCACCCAGTCTCTAATGTTTGCCTGTGACGTACATAATGCATGTTCAAAGCATTGCAGTCAGGTATTTCAACTTTCTTTAATACTCTATGACACTATACACAAATAAGAGTCTCATTCCACAGAAAAGTCATTGAATAGGTGAATCCACTGCACATGCTGTTGGATTTCACATTGACTTCAAAGTTTCTGGAGATTTCTGCAGAATTTTCTGACAAGGAAAACAATGTCAGAATGATGCTGGGAAGATGTACTGCCACTGCTCCTGCTTGCTTGTTCACTAACTAAACAGAAGCAGTGTAACATTGCATCGTGTGAGCTGTCAAAGAGACTGCCAGCCAAACGGAGTCGAGAGACTGACAAAGGCGTTGTGTCTAGAACAGCCATTCTTGACACTCCAGTTCCTGCTTCAACACATATATTCATTAAATGCAGTGAAAAACGGTTTTGAAGAGCATTCCTCCCTTTGCATTACCAAAACCATATTCACAAGTCTGGAAAAAAAGAATGCTCCCCTGAATGGCAAATATTAAAATGGTCAAACATACCTAGAGTTTAAAGTCATTATTTTTATTTCTACTCTGGGACGTGCAGAGAAGAATGGACAAAAATGTCACTGGGCAGGGTGGAAAAGACCCGTTGAGACATTCAGCACCAAGTCTGGCTCTATAAATTATTGACTGAACACACACGTAGTCTAACTACTATCTCTACATTTTTGTTTGAAACATTTGGAAAAATGCCTTTTTCTTCCTTTTGACATATTTCCTCCACTTTTTATTGGTCTATTATATAAATCCCCAAAAAACAGCTTGAAATTTCCAGTTGCGGTGTGGCGTGCAAGACAAGGTACAATTTACATAAAATAAATGTAAAACCCAGGGTTGTCAAAGACATCTTTCCTTTCTCACTTGCTTGTCCTTCCACTCTTCAACTTATCATTTTACCATCAGCAAAAGCGAAACACAATCCTTTACATTTCTTAAAGCTACTGACTGAAGTGAGTTTAAATCTGACACAAAGTAGAACAAGTGGATAAATCTCTCCCTTTTCATCTAAAGCCCAGTGAAGAGATGAATCCCCCCAGCTCTCTCTGCAGCCTAAAGTCAAATATATGTTGGGTTAAAATCTCAGATGAAGAAAGCGTAAAGAGACCCTAATTTGAAGTGAAAAAGAGGGGGAGGGTATGTGGACTTCAAGGCTTTCTTAGCTTCCCCATCCACTTTTGTTGGCAGCTAACTGGAGTAATTGGGATGTGGATGAGACAGTGATCAAACGAAACCTTTGCACCTCCATCACTGTTAATGAAAGCTCAACAAGCAAATACAGAACTGCCAAGCCCTTTGTAGTCACACAAGTATATGTGTTTGAATGTGGAAGCACGCCTGTTTGTGAGAGTGTGTACTGCAAGTGTGGTTGCACAGATCCACTGTGATTGCTGTGGTTATTTTTAAGGCAATTATTTTGTTTTTTGGCAGCGTCAGTCAATCCGGCATTATTCAGACTGACTCGGTCTGCATTCAGATAAGTCGTCTAACAGCACAGACACAAAAAGTCAAGATTTCTCACTGTCTGTGTGTTTGCTCAGTTGGCTTATCGCTTTGGAGGCAATGTAACACCTCAGGGGGTTTGAATTCAATTATCAACAAAATTATAGAGAAAAACAAAATTCACAATGTGTTTATTTCACGGAAAAGTAATTATTCTAGACTCTGGGGGATTTAGATAAAGAACAATACTCTGTGCCTTCTAACATTGTTACTGCTGGGGTGTGTCAGTCTGCGTGAGACTCTTGAGAGATGAGAAGTAGATTTGGGAAGAGGGGATAAAAAAACTTTGTTGACAGTGGATTTTCTAGTACGTGTCTGTCATGTATTAATAGTTTCTGCTGTTGAAACTCTTGTTGCATTCTTGACTGAAACATACATAGCATGAAACAAATATCTAGTGTGAAGTGTTCCTGCACACACACATACACTTGTGTGTTTTTAACAGTAAATTTCCATGTTTTGCAGGCTTATATTTCAGATATTTCCACTTTGGGATGGAAGGGTGGATAGAAGATACATACAATATCAATACCAAGAAAACCTTTTCCAAAAATATTATTTATTCTGTACAACTCATCTTAAAAACAAACATTTGTCAGAACAATAATGTAAAAACTAAGAAACTGCTACAATCTTTTTTGCATAGTTGTGAGCACCTGGAAATAGAAATATCTTTTAGAGTGCAAAGTTATAGATTGTTTACTGTTAATGTTTTTCATTCCAGTGTTTCTATGGCTGGTAGATTCAGTAAAGTTAATTTGTATAGCAACTTTTGCAAATATTCACAACATTCTTCACAAAGATATTATAAATATCAAAGCCTGACTTAATTAAAATGTGGATAAAAATATGACAAGCTTGCTTTTCACTGCTCTTTTCTGCAAGGTTTTTTAATGTGTCTTTTTTAATGTGTCACTCGTAATCCTGCGTTAGATGGAAATTTACTATTATGCTTGAGCAGCTGTGTCCATCGAAATTCTCATAAATAATAACCATCCTTTCAAAGAAATAGCTGGGAGCCAAATGCAGCAGCTGAATGACAGAAAAAAGAAGCATTTCTAAAATAAAAAAATCCTTATCATCAGATTATTACCAACAACACAGCAATGTAACCCTAAGTCTAATGAGTGTTAACATAATAGCTGCAGGAAACTGAGCAACTGAGAAACAGTGTCATGTGCTGAGCCCCTGTTTTATTCTAAATGCCATTAACAGGGAAACCAGGTGAAAAGTAAAACCCTACAGCAGAACAACAGGCATAATCTAATAATAAAATACTCCTTAGTTGGTACCTATAGAAGGCTTAATATTTGGTTTCTTTGAACAGCCTCCTTGATCTGACAGCTTAGCTTTTACACAACCTAAATGAAATCACCTCTGAGAACCTCTTGTTTCATACACTGTAGCTTCTCAATTCCAACAGTTGACCTGCATCTCTCCACAATGCAAGTCTGCCAGGCTCCCACAGGGAGGCTAAAGGCAGTAATAACCAGTGTGATGTCTCTGCTGTCACTCAGTGTTTGTTCAAGTGTGTCTGACTTTCTTTCTCTGTGTATTACTTCATATGTTTGTCTCACCATGTTTGATGTTTCACTTAAGTGACAAAGAGAAACACTTCTGTCACGTACAGCCGGGGCATTAACTCTTTCCTGCCTTACTGGGCAGCCATCTGCTCCTCAAACTAACCCCCGGTGGCAACATGTCACAAACTGTCCCTGACACTTCATGAAATCTTTCACAAACTCATGCTATGGACAATACTTGGTGGATTTATTTAAATGTTACAAACAAGTAATTGTTAATGGGTTAGTTTGCATTTGGTAAGCAGACACTGATGTAGGTGGAGCATTTTAGCACACTGTAAAGGCATTTAAATCCAGTTAAATGTAATTTCATTTATACAGAACCAACTGACCACAAAATTTCTTCTAGAGGCAAATGGGTCTGATTCATATTCAGTTCTGATGGAATTACATACAAATACATTCAGTCCAATTATATTAGCCTCAAATATAGGTGATCATAAAATCATGATGGATAACAAGTTAACTAAGAAAGCTCAATTAAACAGCTAGATGGGAGGAGGCAGAAAAAAAGACATGAGACTGGACCTGGAGCACTTTTAATTTAAAAAATTAAAAGTGCATTTTGGTATTTTTGATACCAAAATGCCAAAGAACGGAGGCAGGAGAACATTCTACGTGGAAGAAACACTAAGGACAGTGAATAATTATGTCAGTCGTCTGAAAGCAAAAACAAGATGCATGTAAACGGAAAAGCATTGAGCTATGAGTACTTACTAAGCACTATCAGTGAAACCGTAACTTACAGGACAGAGGCAGAAGTACTTTTATGGGTAAGGTCATTTTATTTATACAGCACATTTTCAGCAGCAAGCCAATTCAAAGTGCTTTGGCAATAAAAATAACAACAGCACACATTGTTAATGACAGCATTAGTTTATTTTGGTATTTTACTGCGTTTTGTATGGCACAGCATTGGCAACATTCTCATACTTGCAGGAGCTGTTTTTTTTTTTTTGTTTGTTTTTTTTACTTGCCATATCCCTACAAATCCTGAAAATTCACATTCAACCTATCCTTTTCACTCTCAGGGTCTAGATGAGCCTTTCTTCCTGCATCAGCTACAGAAATCTCATCAGCAATCAGAAAACTGTAGCTCAATCTTTTCCAGGCAAAATTTAATTTATCCAATATGCAGGTCTGTTTGGGTCGTGTCATCAATTTTCCACACGCGCTACAGTCATTCAGACTCAGTCGCTGTTGAAATTAAAATGTGAGTCTATGGAATAAGGTTTTTTTTATTAGTTTAATCTGCCCTAATATTTAATAAATAAAAGACATAAATTGTGTTTTTTTATCCACTTTGATATATAAAAAAATTTTAATTCACATATTTTTGTTACTAGTTTCTCGATTGTCACTGTATATTGTTTTTATAACTTCATATTTTGTGTTTTCATGATGTAAGGTACTGTAAATTTCCTTGTTGCGGAAATAAACTTGTGACGGAGGAGCCGTCACGAGCTGTGACGTAGTAAAGTCCGACATACAAACAAACATACGCCCAATGTAACGTACTTTTTGGTTTCAGAACAAACTGTTTGTCGTGACTATTCCTGCCTCAGTTGTCATATCCATCATAGCTCGTAATTTTCAGTGTCAAACATTTTCCCGGTTCAGATTTTCAAACAAAGTTATTTCCGGAGGAAATACACTTTCCGGGAGGAAAGTGTGTGATGGCTTAATGACGTCATAAGGACGAGCGTATTAAATGGAGAATTGTATTTTTAGTCACAGGTTTCTCTTTTTCAGTATTATGAATAATTTATTTATTTTGTATGTTTTGATATGGGTTTACTTGAGTTAAATATAATTTAGTTTTTATTTTTGTATTTATTTATTTATTTATTTCGGGTTTTGTCTTACCATGCGCTGAGTCAGAGGCTATAAAAGAGGGCTAACAGGGAGTCAGTCTGAGTTTTTTCTCCCAATAAGTCCCACTGAAGGCGATGGACGGTTGAGCTGCTGCAAAGGTGTTGCTGTTTTATTTTGTCTGTTTGTTAACATACCTGGTTGTCCATTATAAATAGGCTGCAAAGTTTCTTCAGCTTTTTTTCACCTGAAGATGAGCACAGGAAATACCATCTGAAATGAATTATGACATTGTCATTTTTGTCCAAGTCATAACAGAGCCCCATCACAGATAGCCTGATATTCATCATGTTTTAATTGTGGTTTATAAAAAGAATATTCATAAAATATTTAATTGCATCGTGTTTAAGAAACACAATGAAATTAAATTCTACACCCTGATCTCAACGATTTATGTTTTGAGTTTGATCTATTATTACTGCATTGGTAAATAAGATCATTTTTGTGCATCTTTTGAGTTCGTCAACCAGTTTGTTGCACAAAAGAAAAAGAAATCCAACACATACTTTCCTTGTTTTGCTTAATTTTGGTTGATAAAATAAATATTGGTAAACTATTTAACAAACATGATGCTTTTTCTGTCTGCAGCAGCAAAAGTTCTGCAATAATACTCTCTGACCTCAACTACAAACACAGATGAGCCTGACCTGTTATGCCTTCTGGTTCCTCCACCAGCCCAGCTTCAACCTGTGGGCTCTAAGAGAGATGCTATGTTCACTCCATCACATGCTGACAGGAGTGATGGCATCGCGGGGCAGATGCCAAATTTCATCTGTGTTCAATCATGAGCATTTAAAGTACGAGCTGTCTGACTGAAGTCAGGCAAATCAGAAGCAACCATTTAATAATTTTATCCAATTCTGGAGTTATTGTCTTACTCCAAACAAGGACAAGGACACCACAGTGAATTCATGATGTAATATTTAAGAAAGAACTTTACGATGGATGGAGAACTAAAGGAGTCAGTGTGTGGTGTACATGATTTGTACAAGTGTGTGTGTGTATGTGTGTGTGTGGGTGTGTGTGTGTGTGTGTGTGTGTGTGTGTGTGTGTGTGTGTGTGTGTGTGTGTGTGTGTGTGTGTGTGTGTGTGTGTGTGTGTGTGTGTGTGAGAAAGAGAGAGGACTGCCTCCTGGGAGTTTCCCTCACTCAGCAGTAATGAGCTGTGCAGGCAACATTTTGCTTATAGGCCTATAAACAACGCACTTATTAAGATGGAAGTCGCCTCGGGCAACCAAGGCTAATTCGGATATATATGCGAGGATTGAGTGCTTTCGGAGGATGGTGTGTGTGTGTGTGTGTGTGTGTGGGTGTGTGTGTGTGTGTGTGTGTGTGTGTGTGTGTGTGTGTGTGTGTGTGTGTGTGTGGGGGGGGGGGGGTGTGTGTGTGTGTGTGTGTGTGTGTGTGTGTGTGAGAATCTGAAAAGTGGGAGGCTGGATCCAAGTCAATCAGGTTGTACGCCGTTAAAAACCGATGACAGACAGAGCAGTCTGCAGAGCGTTTGCACCCATATTTGGAGTGATGTGTACAGACAGAGTTAGAGATAATGACACGGTGGATGTTTGTGGAGGTAAAGGGGCAACAGAAAGTGAGTTCTGCAGAATAACAACAACAGAAGGAAAGCCACCAAACAAGAGAGACTGACAGAGTCAGACATAACAGGTATGTCAAGGAAGAAGGGGCGCATGCAAACAGAAAGATTTGGACACTGAAACAGAAAAAGAAAGTGGCAAAGCAGTCACAGATGGAGATTAAAATAGAGAGCCGGTGAGTCAGACGTGGAAAGAGGGGCAGAAGGAAAGAGTGAGTCACAAAGATAAAGGGAGGTTGGAGAGAAAAAGTGAAGCATAGAGGGTTTAAACTCAGAGAAGACAGAGACATACGGACAGAAAAGCTAAAGAAAAGAGGCAAACTGTTAGCGTTAGAGGGGGACCTGAAGTGGAAGCTGAGGAGGGCAGAGATGAAAAGAGAATAAAAATCACTTTGTATGGTAAGAATGTTAGATTGAACATCAGAAGCAGTAGGTTTTTTATTTCCAAGTCTTCCTTTTACAGATATCTAAGCTGTTCAACAGATGACACTTTCTAGTCATCAAACATTCTTTGTCTCTTTATAATTTTACTAAAAAGACACTGGTTTCCTTCCAATTTTAAAGTTGTTTTTTTTTTTTTACAAGTTTGAATGTTTATCATCTGAAATATTATGTTCGATCAAATATTGCAATGAAATTGGAATCAGGAATGATTGAACATATTGTCCAGCTCAGCTCTGATCAGTTCATGTTCTGTTTTCTTCACTCTGCACACAAAGGTGTTTTTGTCACTCTTACACTGGATAACAATTAGGATAAATAGATTATGCAATTTGTTTTCCAAACACCTTCCTGGAAATTTTTCTCTTCTTTTGGCACCAACTTAACTGTAGTTCTGCTCTTAAATGCCTGGTTAATCCTCTAATGTCCTGGCCAGATTGCTTTTCTCCCTTTTCCTTGTCACCTTGAGTAAATTAACATCTCCTGGCTCTCCAGGGGATACAGACTTTTTAACTGAATAGCTTATGGATACACTGACATTTGCATATTTTAAACTATGTATTTTGGTGCTGACAATAAACATTTCTAAGGAAGCCAGTTTGGGGTAAAAGCAAAGAGTTGGCTGCATTTAGCCAGACTGCAATTCTGTAATAAAGTGGTTTTCAAATATTTACAAAAGTAGCAAATCACTAAGTAGAGAGAAAGAGATTTTTAAAAAGTCCCACAACCAATTTCACTTTAACTTTTTTCATAAAAAGAAGTCATGAATTGAAAGATCAAAAGGTTTTTCAGTCATCTCAACCCAGATTACTGATAAAACCCAATGATTTCCGCAGTAAATCACCTGCACTTTTGACCATTTGTACCTTATTAAATCTTTCACTTATGCACGGCGCCGTGCAAACCTCTGACTTCAGAGGAAAATGGATGACAGGGAAAGTAGTCACCACTGCTTTTTCTTCTTTCACTGCCATCTGCTTTGGTTTACATTGGGAGTTCCTGAAAATGACTCTGCTGCACATTTGTGAAGAAGGAAAGATAAATGTGATTGAACAAATAACCTTTGTGGCTGATACCTCACCATTATAGTTCATTTGTTTGTCATTACCTTATGAGAAACTGATACCGTTGGTATCATTTTTCTGAGTTTGAGAAGCTGTATTCAATACTGACTTAAAGGTGTGTGCAATGATTTGTGCATGAAAACTCAGGAAAGGTTAAAGAATATTTATTTACAAAGCGATCAGCAGATTCTTCTCTGGAACAGCTTCCAAGCCAAACTCTGCAGGAAATACAAATGAGTAATGAGGAGAGCAGAAGGAAATGCTGAAAATGAAGGTGAGGCTTGAAATAAATAGATTTGTATTTAAATGAGCTCATATTAATGAGCTTACAATATTTTTTGTAAAAATACTGGACTTAGCAAAATTTTCATAATGAAATGACGTTAGACTTACATGGCGCTTTTAGTAGGACACTCAGACACTTGACATGAAATCAGTCATTTCCACTCACGCACACATTTACATGCTAATGATGACAAGCTACGGTGGCTGTAGTTCCTCACCACATGATTGAGGTGGATTCTGGGAGTCGCTACCACAGAGACTTAAAATCCTGCATCTGATACTTAAAAAGAAAACGGGTGTCCTGCACCTGCAGGACTGTATAGTGAAAAAAACCTTATGAAGACAGAGAGGTATTAAGATGTCACAACAGGTTGTCCCTCCATACATGACTAGGTCTCCTCTCACACTTTAGGCTGCTTTACAGAACTTAACCATTGCAGAGATGGAGATTTGTGCATCTACAATCCAGAGAGCGTTAGTCAGAAACAAGTCAGTTAGTTAGGAGAGGCAGAATGTTGGTTGGACAATAATCAAAATCTTGAGACATAAGTGGGTTGCAGAGTCAGAATAAGAGTTGCTCACGTGCAAAGACGAAGAAAGCAAGAGGCGGTTGTCAGGGGAACGTCATGGACATGGCCTGCTTGAAGCCTATGAAGAAATGACAACAAACAATCCCACACTGAGTTAAAGCAGAGAAAGAGTTAATACGGGCTGGAGCACAGGTGAGAACAACGAGCTAATCAGCAGGTAAGGGAGGAGCTGTGAGCACAAAGACCGTGAATCATATCAGGAAGCACAGGTAGCAGGGAAATCATGACATTCTGTTTATTAAGTGGATTTTCCTTCATGTCGTTCCAGTGGTGGAGTCTCCGTCTGGTGCTCAGGTGCGTCTCTACGCCGATGATGTAACACTGATCTGTTAGCTGACATCAAAGGACGTCTGACTGCAGATAAAAAGACCAAAGGAATGTGAGTTCAAGCAGTCAAAGATCTAATTAAGAGGAGTATAAAAGAAGATCAAAACTCAAAAATAAATACATGTGTGCTAAAGAAGCGGACATTAATAAATAATACAACCAAGATCAAAGCTAGCACAAATGAGTATGCATTTAAAAAGTCCTCAGATTCTCCTCAGACCCCACTAGGTTTTGATTTTTGCTTTTTCCCCTCCATCAAGGCAGAGCTCAAGTGGAGTTTATGGTGTCAAGTGTGCATATCTGTGTGTGTCAAATAGGTGAAATGAAATTTCTCTTCTTAAGCACTGAAATGTCACAGGAGATTAATTTTTGTCTGCTGCCTGAGATAGTGAAGCGGTCCTCTGCTGACTTTTGATCATTCAAGGCAATGAAAAGACAGAAGTGTAAATGTGTGTGAGAGAGAGTGAGAGATGGGAAAGGTGATTGCCAGATGTTTTAACAAGATCATTTAACTGTATTAAAAAATCTGTTTTACATTTCTTTTTCTCTGCATGTTTTTTGTTGCGCTGCGACATACGTTTTCCTCCAGATGTTCTGCCAGCAGATGATCGCATTGCTATCAGTGCTCAGAAATATGAAAGTGTTTGTTAACGTTGGTTCTCTCCTTCTTTTTCTGTCATAGCTGTTCGTGTCTTCACACAAACAAATGCAAGCTGATAAACAGGCTCATAAGCGCGTGCGTGTGTAAACAACTGTGCACACGTCAACACAAACACTCTGCTGCAGTTTGCACATTCATGCTTACTTGCATAAACAGAATTTAATATGCAAATACATGCATGCATGCAAATGTACAAGCGGTCACCCCTGTGTACTGTGACATAGACAACACACACTTTGCACATTTGTACAAGGCAGCAGCAATGAAAATGTACGGGCAAACATATGCAGAAAGTAGACCAACTCATACACATGCTGCTGCTGCCATATGCGCTCCTTCAATCCCCCTTTTTTACTCTCCATCACACACACACACACACACACACTCACACAGAGTGAGAAGATAGACATTTACGTGTGAAGTCACCAAGCTTGTTTCCATGGAAACCTGAGAGGCAAGATGCTAATGAAAGACTGTGATTGTGTAACTATGGGAAACATTTACCTGTACACCTGTGTTTGCTAAAACACGCTGCTTAACTCCATGAGAATGTTTTAAAGTTCACCGACTGATTCGGGTTTAGTAAACAAGAAATGCTTTTCATTAGAGGTTCTGTGTTCCTCATCATCAGCAGTTGATCTTCATTTTGCAACAATTAAACACCTAGATTTTATTAAAGCTTTCACAAATCAGCGAAAAACAAATTAACCTCAAATTTCTTATGTTTTCAGTTATGTATTCACATTTTATCACTTGTGTGCAACTGAAGTGGAGAGAAAATTATGCGTGTTTTAAAATTTTTATAAACTTTTGACTGTTTTACCTCTAAATAAAAATCAGATTTCACATCACTCTCGCTTGTTACATTATTAGTATTATTTCCTCGCTGGAAGTGGAACCTTTGCCTGAACCTCAAGTATCTTGGACTCTTCAAGAGCTGTTTTCGAAGAATGCCTGTGTTCATTATCTAATGACCAGTTTCTCTGTCCCTGCTGAGAAAAAGGCTCCTCACCACCACTATGCTTCATCAGTGTTTGCAGGATAATGTATGATCTTTTCCAGCGCATACCATTTATATACATCCCTAAAGGTTAAGACATTGATCTCATCTCTTTTCCCTTCTTGGCTTTTTTGCATTCTTCCATAAAGGCCAGATTTGTGGAGAGCAGAACTAAAACATTTACTTTCAACACAGGACTTTACAGACTAGCTGTAAGTTACAGACACAGAATCTACTGAAGGAAACAGATATATGGCAGCACTCTGTATATCAGATCAAAAGTAACTAAACATTTATTTGCTACTTCATGTTGATTTATGACATCCCAAGTAAATATGTAAATCTAGCTGTTATATGATGAAAGATGAAAAGTGAAAGTTGCATGTATGCTTTACAATGCACTGTAGTTTTTGGACTGTTTTTTTTTTTTTTTTTTCCTGTTACCTCACTTCCTCTTTGTTGCATATCACTCAGCAAATGTACTCAACATTACAATAAAACAAAATTAAATTGACTCAAAAAGTTGTCTTAAAACAATGGTCAAGTTTACTGGACATCATCTGATGTCACATGTGAACATCAGGCATGTTCATGTGGAACCAACCCAAGTGTTACAGGCACATCCTGGAGCGTCCATCCAAAAAGGTGGAGAAGCAGAGACCCTATAGATTTATTACACTGCATGACCGAAGCTTCATGGAGTTTGGTCTGGTCAGATTTTGGATTAGATCAAGCTGAATGATTAAATTGAGAAGTTTTAGGGCACGTGGTGCCAAATGAAAATAAATGTGTTGTGTTGCATCCAGACTGGATCTCTGAGTCTGGAAACCTTCACTTACCAGTTTTGATTGACTGAAAGATGCTCCATCAACTGCCTGCAACAATGTTGTTCACATTTTGCTTCCTGAATAAAATACCCATCACTGTTGTTTCAAGTTACACTAAAATTTAGCTATTCCTTTGAATGCTCAACTTCTTGAGTGTTGAAATTTGTAAAAAAAAATAATAAATAAATAAATAAAAAAAATTGTATCACCCTGTGATTAGAGATGTATGAATATTTTCTAACTCTTGTGTTGATTTTAATTCAAAATGTGTAACTTGGTTTTAAAATCCAGGGAGATTTTAGGAATAACTGCTCATTCCAGTTTGGTTCATCTCCCAATCACTAGCACTTCTCGCCAGACAAACCTGGTTCTCAATGCAACAAATTCTTGAAAATTGACAATTTTCTTGTGTGGGTTGCAGTACTTGAATAAGTCTCTCACAGAAGCTGTGAAATAGTTTTCTCTATTTCTCCAGGTGAGTGAGCATTGGGGGAGATAAGCCTGTCACAGTTTCCCTGCAGACTGAAGCGCAGGGAGCACATCTCAAACAGCAGGACAACTGGCCAGCAGCGATAGCCAGCCAACATCACCGTGAGACGACCGAGGAGCCGCTGGTGTGTGTGTGTGTGTGTGTGTGTGTGTGTGGGGGTGTGTGTGTGTGTGTGTGTGTGTGTGTGTGTGTGTGTGTTGGGGGGGGATGCATCAAAAACTGGGCTTGCTTTCAGAGGATCTAAGCCACTCAGCAGCAGTATCTGTGACTGAGCCGGTCTAATTGTTTTTGCTTCCAAACAAGATTCACTTTGTTTTCAAAGCAGAGAAGAAAATGGATGATTGATGGAAGTGAGCTGTGGGTGATGATGCTTTTGAGGTTTTACTGGAGGGTGGAAGGTTGAAAAATTGCATTAAAAGCCATTTGTATTCACAATCTAAGGACTTGCAATGGCAACATTAAAGCAGACAAAACCAATATGCTAGGCTGAATTATTCTGCTGTTTTATTGAGTTTGGTTGAGAACAAAGTTTCTTCCCCTGTACGGATTTATTCTCTTACACTTGGATGTTTTTAGATGATGAAATAACAGAACCTAATGACCCGAGTAAATGCAAAATGTAGTTTTCAAATCATTTCATTTAACAGAAGAGAAAAGCAATTAACCAACTAACATTGTGTTAAAAAATGTATTTGCCCTTTAACCTGATATGGTTCATCCTTGGTGGCAGAAATTGCCATCCTATGTCTGTAAAAACTGACATGCATAGAGGGAGGAGATCTGGTTAATATGATCCTCTATATGATTGTTTTAATTCAGCCAGACTGGAGGGTTTTCTTCACATGATCAATAGGAATAACACTGAAATACATGATCAATATATTTATCAAAGGGTCTTATCAAAACAGAGAAAGAAAATGCTAATGTTAGCCTAGCATGTCCACAAACTGCTCTAGTGTGTTTGGAGTGAGATATAAAAAAAATTCTATGCTGTAAGCATTTTTATTGATGCGCTTAAAGAAATTTACTAAGTGAAACCATGTTGGAGCAGCGTTAAGGCTGTCATGCTAAAACTGGTGCTTGGGACAAAATAACAGATCAGAGAAACTACAGAGTCATTAGGAAGTGAATTAATGGTGTATAATTACAATGCTGATGTAGAATATGATACTAATGTAATGCAGAGTGTTATTTTCCTGTGCTTTAAAAATGCTTATTCAGGATTAAATGCAGGAGTTGTATTGTATAATCAAATTATATCTGAAACAGCCACTAACTTAAAAGCTTTTTTTTATTATTATTTTAGTTTTCATTAAAGTTCCCACTCTAGCCCAAATACTTAAATCCACTTTTACTATAAAGCCATTATGGGGATTCTGTATTCACATTAAACGGGGATATAAATCTCTATCACGGAGAAAAACTCAGCCATCCTTCTTTCTTACAGACACCCACACACATTTTTCCATTTACTCCCACATCATGCTCACAGTGCCGTTGGGCCTAATAAACATTCTCCGGGTTAATTATGCGTGCTGCCCGTTACATGACCATCTAGGTCAGAACTGACATGTGTAATTTTTCCAGCACTTATGAATTGAAGCCAACAGCTCACCAGAGGCTGGTGGGAAGCAGGTGACTGCTGGACACCAGCCACCTCAGAAGACTACAGGGGGTCAGAAAAGAGAGAGAGATGTTCAATCATTAAATCATAAGGGAAATTTCTCAAAGTCATCTTCTGGAATGCAATTAAGTAAACTCTGGGGTGTCTTATAGTTTTAAAAAGATCTGTGCTTTTATTGAGTAAAAGGGACACGTTTAAAGTTATCCCACAGCTGGTTCAAGCATATCCCAGCTGTGACAGGACCAAATCTGAGCGCTAATATTAATTTCACCATGTCCTTGTACAGTCAAGTATGCAAACAGTAACCTTCCACCCACTTATTAAAAAACCAGTTCTGAATTGAGTAAACACGAGAAAGGTCAGATATGTGAGCATAAATGCATACATGAAATTGTCTTAGCCTCGGGAAATTGCAGCAGAATTTAATGGAGCTGGTTCTGTTCAACATCACTGGCCAAGCTGGAAGCACTGCAGGCTAATGCTAATGTTTTGGTGTGTCAAACTAACACTTCACATCAGTAACTTTGAAAGCAGGTTATAAAGATTTTATAGTAACTAAGCAAAGTTCTGTGATGTTTTATTATTATTTTAAGGAACTATGAAGTAAGTTTTGAGACTGTCAAGAAAACTTTTTTTTTTCATCTGCAATTTTTTTCTTGATGATACGGGAGAGGATTAGAGCCACTGAATTAAAAATAAGAATTCTGACTTTAATCAGAAATGGGGTTCCATAGATTAAAATCAGAATTCTTTTTTTTTCAGTGGCCCTAATCCTCTTCCATATGATGAAGATTATCCTCTATTTTATATCAGAATTGATTCTGGACTAGTGTGTTTTCTGAACTAGATCATATTGACATGGCTAATAGTACATTCATAGAAATTAACAAGTTAATCAGAACAGCACATTAGTTGTAAATTTAGGTGATTTTATGATTAAATAAATTTACAGGCCAAAAGTTTGTATTTTACATTCATAGTTACATTCATATAATAGGTAAAATTTACAGTAAAATAAACTGTGTTTATATAAAAAGTCTTATGTGACAACAGTTTTACTCAGCTTTTTTACTTTTGCTCAGGCTTTTCTTTCTTTCAAAATATTCTCTTCTGGTTTGGTAATAAGTGCATGGCATATGAACAATATGCAAAACTGTCATTATAATCTAACATATCATTTTTGTTCTGTTAGCATTTACTCAGCAATGGTTTGGCATTGACTGAAATACAAGCTTTGACAGCTTAACAAACTTAAATTAAACCACAAGTATGAATTTGTCCCAGACTTACACATGAACACACTCAGAAACAAGCACAAACACTATAGATTCCCCTCTTACTTTCCATGAGCTGCTATGGCAGCAGTTCTCCAGGAATATCTTCATTTATTAAACAGCTCCTGCACCATGTTTTCTGATGCCTTTTATAATCTCAGGGCACATGCGGATCTCCAAAGAACAAAATTAGGTGACTTCTCTCTGTGTTCCTCCGGCTGAGGACTCTTTTCTTTAAGGTTGAGAGTTGCAGAATAGAAAAAGTTAAGTATATGAAAGTGGGTTGTGTGTTTTTGCACCTCCAAAGTAGTGAGGTTTCAGGGAAGGATAAAACAAACTGGAGAATACAGAGATGCAACAGGATGAGATGCTTTACCCAAGCACCGCGCTCAACAATCCTGCAACAAAAGCCAAAATGCGACAGTGTGGAGGAAGTTTTGTTTCGTACAAAAAGTGGCAGAGAAAGTGAAAAAGAGAAGAAAACGATGTTGTGTGTGCATGCGGTACTGACGTTGAGGTTTTTGACTTTAGACACCATTTTTGGTCGATAGAAACCAGAACCTCTTCCAAAGAGGTGCACTGTGGCAGAATTACTGCATATAGCCTATGACAGCGATAACGACTTGGCGCATATTGGGATTATACTGCTGTGTGAAGTCTTTGCGCCCAGCCTATTAAATATGCATGAATGTTTGAAATGAATTTTGGAAGATTTTCACCCCCCTTCTTCCCAACTCCCATTTCCTTTTATTGTCAGACTATATAATCATATTCCTGTCTATTAAAATTCAAATGCATAATTTAAACATATGACAACAACAGACTGAGAAAGCGAAGGTTTGTGTTCAGCAGCTGGCAGCAAGGTTGCTTTTGATGAGCGCCGTATGCTAAATTGACATTGTTGTGGTGGAAGAAAAGAAGTGAAACAAAACATTAAAAGAAAAAGAAGAAAAAAAACAACAATTCACCCCAAAAAAATGTCACCCTGGTGAAATCCGATGGCACCACTTCAAAAGTGTGACACAGAAACATATTGGCGGCTATGAAATATTCAGCAAGGTTACAGCGAGGCTGCAGCAGGTGGAAGCACTCTGCTGTTCAGGCTCCGCTTGTTTTACACGGTTTCATTTAGACCCAATGACTTTATCAGCACAGCTGCTCACAACCAATTTCTCCCAGGGGAGAATGTACAGCAGCGTGCAAAAGTTTTAAACCACCAGTAATTTCTTCAGTATTTGCCATGAAGCAGCCAGACTTCCTGTTCATCTCTCAATGTGCTTTTGATCAATAGTTCTCCAGGCTTCCTGAAGGTCTTTCAAAGTTTTGAAGTATTTTAAATCCATGTTTTTTCTTGTTTTCTTTGTATTCTTATATTGCATAACTTTTTTGTCACGTATTTCTTTTTGTTAATCACACATTGTAAATTTTTTTATATTTTTCTGCTCTGTCCTTGTCTTTTCTGTCTCTTTATAATTGCTTCAGGCAGTCTAATTTGCTTTATTTTAAAAATATGATTCAGTTTTTGAACATAAACTGTTGAAAATCATGAAAATCATACAAAAACACCCAGAACCTGCCACCAAAAGGAATGTCACCATGTATGGTTCTTTATTTATGTTTTAAAAATGGAGCTGCTTTTTACCTACACAATTCATCTTTATTGTATAATTGTACAATGGCAATACAGCACAATTCAATACAAGTTGTATAATAAGAAGATGATGACATTTGATCTTTGTTATAACGCCAGAAGGCTAACTATGATTTCAGAAACCAAGTATTCCCTCCCTGTTTGTTGGTGCTGTTGGGAACCATAGCAGCAGGTGCAGAAAGGAAAGACACTCATGTACAGGTGTAGATGGAATTACACACAAACAGATATGGAGAAAGATCCAGTGCTGGATGCTCTCACACCGAGATTTACCCTCTGAGAGAGCGAGCGCATAAAAGAGAGAAATTCTGTGGGAATGGAGGAGCGCAAGCTTGAAAGGGAATGCAGAAATTGGAGATATAGCTGTGGGTGGAGGGCAAACTAACTTTGAACATTCATTGCTGTGAAGTTATTATCCGTCCTCTCCAGAGGTCACAGCCAGGGCTGGTGGGAAGGCTTCTCAAACAGAGGAAAAACCTCTCACGTACTGAGCTCAGAGGGCATAAAATGAGCTTTTTCTTATTCCCCAGACTTAAAAATAAAAAAGTCTTTAAATATATAGATGAATAGATATGTGCATGCTGGCTGAATCTGTGAATATAGGGCCAGAGTTTTAATAAACTGTAATTGTGATGCCAAAACTGCACTACTATGAGGATAACTCACTAACCAAATTACCCTCACACAGGATTAAGACCCGACCACGAGAATAAAGTCAACCAGGACTTGGAGGATCTTCGGGCCTTCTGGGCCCATTCTGTGTGATAGAGAGTGGAAATTCCCCAGAGTGTTTTCAGCACAAAGTTTCACCGGGAGGCCGCATCAGGGTTTTTATCCATTTACAAGATGTTATTTATACGCTGGCAGATTTATACTTAAGGTAATCTTTACATTTTACTGACATCCTTCTTCTGACTGGAACTAAGAGAGATCTGATTATAACATGGTGTTAGTTTTCCAAATTAATGTCAAAACCTGTTAGTAAAAAAAATAAAAATGAAGCTCCTTATTTTGAAATGACATTTTTGTGTGGATTTGAGGTTTGAAATGAAACATGCTGCTTGGTGCCACAGCTGGTGGGTCGTTTTTGAACTGCAGACATTGATTACTGCTCTTGTTTTCTCAATAGCCATCATCAGGGTGAACCTTAAATCCAATTTTTATTGTTTTTGAAGCCGCCTCCATGATACCTGCGTTTTGAGGCAGTCTGCACTGATCTGTCTGAACCAAGTATGTTTGCTGGCAGAAAATATGTTTTGAAAAATTTTACATCTGAAAATCCAGAATGTCCACCAGAAATATGAATTATTGAAACCAATAAATGTATTTTGAATACATAAATCAAACTGACTGAATTTATTTAGCATATTTCTAGTCATACTGACTATTCAAAGCATTTCACACCACATTCGCTCTCACAAACACACACATTTATAAACCCAGTATAAAAACTGATAGGTGACTTGAGGGTAAGTGCCTTGCCCCAGGGTACATCATCCTTATAGGAGTAAACTGTAATCAAGCCTTCCACCTCATCTATATGTATATCTGTCCTCTGAAGCAGTTTAATGACTTCCAGGACAACATGAGCCTCAGTAATAACATGCTGTTGAATTTGTCCCTTTTGAAAACTAATCTAACATCCAAATGTGTTTTCCTTGGCCCACTGAAAGCCATTTAGGCACCTTAGGCTAATTAATTTTCTCTCTGAAAATTCTACCAATGAAATTATGTTTAATTTAAACACGTTTTCTAAATATAACCGACTAAAAACAAATGTGTAAATGGTAAAACCAGAACGTAGCCATAAAATTAGGTTTTATTTATTTTATTGTTTGTTTTATTATATTATTATTTTCTTTGACCCGCTTGGAAATTATAGAATATAATGTTGATATAAGCAACACATTTTTTGCATTTACTTCACCAAGTTAGGCTTTCTCATGAACTGTTTTAAATAAGACATGAGTAATACATTTCTTACATTTCTCCAGGATTTCTGAAGGTCTTTCAGTGTTTTTCTTTCAACTTTTGCTTCTTTTCAACTCGTTTTCTGTGCAGTTCTTGTACTTGGCCTTTGGAGCATATTATTAAGGGTGAACAATATGAAGAAATGTTGGGTGCAAGAAGAACAAAGTGTTTCTCAATTCAGAAATCGTAAAAATTTCTTCTGTAGGAGATTTTTAACTGCAGCTACATTAACAAAGTTTACTTATGAGAAATCTAAAGTTGGATGAAATATTGTTAAAAGCCCCTGTAAAATATTCCGCTATCTCCTCAAAGCAAAATATAAGTATGTGAAGATTGATTCAGATGTTTTGCGTCGTATGTGTAACTAATGTTCTGACTCACATAGATGTGAATGAATGTAATGTCCTTGTAAGCCAAGCTTTGTAACCATGTGAAATTACATGGCTGAAAAAAAACCGTTTTCTTCGTTTGTAAAGGTGGATGAATGTGTAGAAAAACATTTCTGAGTTTATGGAAAAGTCCTGATTGGACAGTAACACCTCAGCCAGAATGGAGGTTGTCCCATTGCTGAACTGCTTTAAAATGAACAGGATTCCCTAAAATGAAAGATCTGAAAAGCTGGGTGAGCATCATGAAAATGGATTGAAGTCAGTTCCACTGATTATTGGGAATGGCAGATATATATATTTTTTTGCCATTTTTTCTTTCAAAATTGATGCTCATTTGACTTCTGCTTTCTTTCTAGACATGTCTGTCCCATTTTCTATCAGAAACAAGATTTTTGAAATTATAATCTGCCAAGGCTGATGTTTGGCACTAGTCAAACATCAGAACTGATATAAAAGTAAACTCTTGCAAAATTAACAACTTGAATTTTTCTGCAGCAAAATTAAAACTACAGAATATTAATAATATGTTTTGGAATCAACTTGGTTGAGCACTACTTTCTCCATCCTAACACATACTTTTACTCCTGCAGTACTTTATAAGAGGAACTCTAAACACATTGCAATAACCTCTGCTCTGATTGGTCCCTATCAGTTGTTACTGTCTAATTATAAGAACATATATTCCACCTAAACAGCAAGTTTTCTGTTTATACCTTGAGCTCCATGTGCAAACAGGGCAGAACACTTTAATACATGGATACCTGCTCTTTATCTGGATTTCTGACTGCATGAGATGCTTCAATGTTAAGTGGAATGATGGATAGATTAATTTTACACATGCATAAACCCTTCTTTCAGACTATTTTTGTCAAGGTTACAAAGCTTCATTTGAAGCACAGTATAAACTCTGTGCATGGAAATCTGTAAATAAGATTTGAAACTCTACCCAGCTTGAAAAACAAGCTACTCATGAGACCTTTTCTTCTTCTTAAGAGGGTTTTTTCTGTTGTTGTTTTATATATGTTGTTGCATAGGAGTTTGAATCAATCCCAATTCAAAACCAGCACGATGTCAGCAGACAAGCCCACTGTGGGGCTTTTAAGAGCCAACAAAAAGCTCAATAATGAAGCTAAAACACTCGACCAAGAGAATTCACAGCCAGAACTGTTTTAAACCCAGTGGCGTCACTTGCCATTGATTTTTGTTTCTGTGCAGACACTCTGTGTGGCGTGCGTATGCTCAGGTGGCTGCATTGTGTTTGTGTTTGATGTGCTGCTTTTTAATTTTTGCTTTGCCACAGTCCAAATAAAGTCCACAGCAGCCTCAGGCTGTGTGTCCAGGGAGTCTTCTGACTCTGTGGAACGCAGGCAAACGGCTGTCTGTAAAATCCATTCAGATTAGCATCAGAAGGCTACAGACTTAGCTGGCAGATTTGTAGGTTTAAAGTGAGAAAAGTAAAGTGAGGGTGCTTTCAGAAAATAACGCCATCAACGGATTTATTTAGAACCAAAAATGAGACATAATGGGCTGAGGAGCAAAAATCTTGAATTTAATCAATATTTGTTTGAGCCATGCTTAATCTTCAAAGCAATAAATCCTCCAGGTACTTTTACTCAGGGCTTCTCCAGGTAGTTGGCAGGTGGTTTTGTATGTGCTTCTGTTAATTTAAGTCTCCTCATTGCGCTCTGCTTCTCTGTTTTTCCCCAGATGGACTCCATGTTATTGAGATCCGTCCTCTGTGGAGGTAAGGCCATCTGTTGGAGCAACGCACTCTTCTTGTTGACTTCTTCTACTTTAGTTGAATGTTTGGTATACGTCTTACTTGCAATTTGTCACAATCTGTGACTTATCTGTCACCTTTGTGTTTACGTTGCAAAGCAGCACTAATGAAGGTGTGAACCTTGAATCTACACAGCAAAAACACAAAATCTTACCATTAGAAACGAAAGATTGTGAATAAATACTTTTTTTATGAATATTAATGAGAATCCTATTAGTTGATTTTTCTGGCTTGTTTTCCTACAGTAAAGTTATTACTGAGTTTGTTTTTATTTATGAAAGGACAACAACTTGTAATAAAAGCGATAAACTGAGAGACGTGCAGCTGAGTTGGAGCATTCCTTCCTACACACTCTTAGGGTCTTTGTTTGTGGTCTTCACACATTTAACACCAAATGTTTCAATAAGTTTCACCTCACTCAGTAAGTTTCAAATTCACATTTCTGCAAGATCAAACGACATACCCCCCGCTAATTCCTCTTCAGATCTGAGAGGGATCTGCAAATTAGGCATGAGGTTTTGAAGTAAACGCTGTTTTGCCACCACGTTTCATTTATTTTCAGCTCCAACACTCTAATTGGCCCCAGAGGTGAGGAGGAAAGTGGATGCGATGCTAGTATGGACTACGGCCAGCTATTCACCTAATGCACGCACTTATAGAAAAGTCTGTGAGGACTTCTGACATTTCAATGCAGGAATTCCTTATCAGATGTCAAAAGTCCAAGGAAATCTCAGACAAGACTGAAAGCCATTAACAATCACCAATCGGTTTTAATTAGTGAGATTTTGACTCTTCTATAATAAAATGTGTCTGAACACTGAGTCTCATCTTCTGAACATAAAAAGCTCCTTCCATTTATCCAGGTACATCAGGTTAAATCTAATGCCATTATTCCATCTGTGAAGCTGCATAACAGCAACACTTACTCTGAGGGAAGACATGAAATAGTATCATGTTTCCATGCTTGTTAAAAAGTCAGAAAGAGCTTTCTGGATAAATATCCAAGATTTGTTTAATGAACTGAAAGCTTCCCTGACATTTTCTGGGAAAGCCATATAATCCCTAAATAACTCTAAATAATACTGGTGTAATATTTAATATTGGTATGTGGGGTATACTTTGAAAAAAAGGCTACATTTTTTTCTCTGTGGAATGTTTTACACTAATAACATATTCTTTAAAATAAATTCAGTATTTTGTGAAACCTTTCCTCTACTTATGAAAACCTACTTTCAGTTTTCCGACCTCAGAGGTAGTTGGGTTTTCCTGTACCAAACAGATAATAGCCCTCTTTGGTTTAAGGAATGCATAATGCTACGACTCTGGTGGGACTTGAACCCACAACCTTTGAATTACCTCATTCTGTCTAGAAGTCCAATGCGCTATCCATTGCGCCACAGAGCCTTTTTATAAGGCTGCAAAGAAAATACTCAAACATTGTTGTGTTTACCTTCCTATAAGCTATGTATCCATGCATAGAATTGTGCATTACTTTGAGTTTTCAGAAATCCACTGAAATCCATTTCAGTTACTGTTTCTAATTTAGGCAAGATGTTGAAAAAATTCAGTTTACATCAGTAAAAGCCTCTGTACTTTGATGATTGTTTTTAATATTGCTGTTATACTTGAAACAAACATACTGAGCTGTGGCCTTTGAGCAAAGTGGACTAACCTGTCATGTCATTTTTATCCATAAATCCTGCCTGATTGTAAACATGGAGGCAGTTGTTGCTGGGGAAAGAAACACAGACTCGTAGCAAACTGCTGATGGATGGCGAAGCAGTAAAAGACGAAAGGAGGCGGAAGAGCTGGGGGTTTTGTTTTCTATTTGACACTGATGGATCGCCCGGGCCTGGATGAACCCACGTCTGGACAGTCCAGACGTTTATAAAATCCTGAGGATTACAGAGAGGGAAGGAGCAGATGAACCACAGCACAGCCATCCACTTACATCCAAGCCAATATCTTACACACGGTCTCAGCAATTTGATTTTTGCATTATCTATGTCTACTTGCATTTGGTTTGAAGACTGTTTTTGGTTGTTTCAGTTGTTTGCCGACTTAATCCTGTTTCCTTCAGCTTTACAAAAATCTAATTTATAGCTTGACCAGCATCTATTTAATGCTCTATTTAAATAATGGCTTCAAAAGCAGCAGGTGTGCAATATTTGGTCAGCCTAAAAGAGGCCTACATAATCCTTCTGCCTAACTTCAAGTCACCATGAAATGAAAAATGACTTTGTAAAATTGTTTGTTAATTTTCCACCCCCACAATTTTATCCTTCGTATTCAAAACCTGCAAAATATGAACACTACTTTCCTCTTTCTAATGCAATTTTTTTCATAGTGCCAGTTTTGACTTTTTCATTAATTCATTCCAACATAAGCCAAGACTCAAAACCTAAGTATTAACATTCAATCCACGTCATGCTTTATCATAGTTTCTTTTCATGTAATACATTTTTTTTATATCTTTTATTAACCTGCTCCACACTCTTTTGTGCTATCTCTTTTCTTTCTTTTGATAACAAACATGCAGTAACTCTGTGAAGTTGAAGTCGGAGGAGTCTGCTGCTCTGTCAAAAAGCCTCTTGCCTCCTCGCCAAGGCCTCCTATTCATGCTGCTGGAAAGTCTCCCACATGCTGTCAGTGGAAACACAAGGGATGACCGTGGGTGCCTCAAAAGATATTCACAGAAAAAAATGAAAGCCAGTCACTGCAGTCGCTGTCGCAGTTGTGCTCAGTACAGGCAGGCTGATTTTTGCAGAAAGAGCACATAAGGGAAATGACTAGTGTTTCTATTCCAGTCCCCCAGGATCTCATGGTGGTTCTACGGTTTACATCCTTTTTATGACATCCCTTTATGATATCCAGTAAGACTGCTTTCCTTGCTTTTTCCCATCTGAAAGTGCAGACACATGCTGTAATAATGGGGTTCGTGTTTTGATATGCCATGAAACTGCCTTAGCAGCCCCCCACTGAGAGATTATTAAGTGGAAAGGGTTTGGGATAATTACCAAAAGGCACAAATCTTTGGGTCCTGATAATTGTTCAGGTTGTCTGTTTACAACAAACATACCCTGAGTGAAAAAATTATTATTATTATTATTATTAATAGTAGCATTAGTAGTTGTATTTTGGGTTATAGTCACTGTCATGCAAAGAACTATGACTCATAAATTTATTTCTTATAGTGCTTTGCTAAAGCAGATTATTCTTCATGAACTGTTTTATCATCAGGCAATTTGGGTAGGGATCATCTCTGAACATCAGTTCTCCATTGGATTTAGGCCTGGACTTTGACTATGCCATTCTAATACATAAATATACTTTGTTCTAATGTATTCCAGTGTAGTTCAGGTTGTATGTATAGTCAGTGGGCTGCTGGAAGGTTGGTCTCGATTCATCTTCCCATCAACTGTGATTAGCTTCCTTGTTTCTTCTGTAGCTTCACATCCCCACAGCATGATGCTGCCACCCACATCTTACATCAGGGATGGTGCATTCAGGACAATGTGAAATCTTAGTTTTGTATTTGTCTTTATCACACCCAGCGATCAAAAAGCTCCACTTAGTCAAAAGAAAACAAAATTATTTTATCATGATAATATTAAAAGCACTTGAATATAAAGTTGAATTGAGATGATCAATCAAAAATAATAATTATAATGTTTCTCATATTAAAACGTAGTTTACATTTGCACTCTAACTCCAATTCGTCACATAGTTCATCATGAAATTAAAGACTGATATGAAAAAGGTGAAAATTTCTCACAATAAAAAATAAAAGGGACTGCACATTGGTAGTACTTTCCTTGCAATAAGAAGGTTCCCATCCCAGTTTGGGGTCTTTCTGCATGGAGTTTGCATATTCTCACTGTGTAGTCTTATGTTCTCTCCGGGTACTCTGTCTTCCTCTTACAATACAAACACACGATATGATCGCTCTAAATTGCCCTAAGGTGTTAATGCGTGTGCATCTGTCCGTTGTTCTTCAAGGATAAGTGTCTGTTGAAAGTGGATGGATGGATGGATGGAAAGAAATAAAATCATAGGAAATGTTAGGAAAAACTCAGATTTTCATTCAAAAAGTTAAAGACAAAGAACGAATGTTTTATATTATATTTAATTCAGTAAATACGATTATAAGTAAACAATAGAAAAATGGTGGAAGTTTACTTGCATATTGCTACGTTTGGTAGTAAAATATAACGGCCAAAATGAGAAATGTCCTAAAAGTATTAGCCACCAAAATATGTTCACATGGCGTCACCTCGTGGAAGTAAATTGTAATTGCATTTTATTTTTCCATATGATTAATGTAAATGAGGAAACGTCGCGTCTTTTTATTCCCATGTGTTGTTAAAACAGTGTTCCAAATTTAGCGTATTAAAAGCGTAGTAAATTCTCCAAATGCTCTGCTATTTTAAGTCAAGTCATCGTTTGGTAAGCTTAGAGATCTAACGTTACTCAACCAATCATATAGTTTCTTCTTCACAAGCTGACCAATCAAAAATGAGGACGTTGAAACGTCATTTGCCCTCTCACGCGTGTGAAAAATTGTGCAACATCTAGCAGTAGAGCACCATTACGGCTGGATCGGTTAAAGTGGATGGCAGATGGTTTAGAAATCTGCGATTAGCGCCGGCGTGGCGGCCATCTTTGCATGCAAGGTTGAACCAGCATGTCAGCTACACAACACAGCATGAGAGGACACAGACCGGGGATGTTAAGTCTAAATACAGTGAATTTGTTCAGAATATGGTAGAAATGTGTGGATTGTAGCTTGACACAGACAGAAAATAGTTTATTTTTGCAACTGGTATAAAAATAATGTTTCGGCTTACGAAGACTGTGCTCCAGAGACTTCATGTTCGGTGAGTTGGTGAATAACTGCACTCTTGGTACAAAGCAAAGATGTATTTAATGTTTGTTTAAGGTTGTAAATCCATGTCATTCATTATTGACTTACCTGTGCTATTTACAATTATGTGAAAACACACCCGTTTGCATAATGAAATTAAATGCTTTGCTTTAGTTTTGTATTTTTTGTTAGACTTTGTTTAGCCAGTTCAACCTCAGAGATTAACCTCATTTGTATATTAATTTAATCTGCAATAGACACAATGTGTTTAAAAAGGTCAAATAGCTTCAGGGATGAAATTAAGCATGTTTAACTGCGACACAACATCCTGTGAATGTGACCACCTTTTTGACATCAATAAATTACAGCACACATTGTTGTAGTGGCGGCGTCAGGCCTCTTTGACAAAATACAAGCAGGATCTAATTCTAAAATAATATACATATATTAACCTAAATGAGAGGAAATCATAAAATAAATAGTTCAAATATTTGTATCAACATGTGATCATTGAAAAGAGGGGGATCAATGGAAGGTCATGTGACCTGGGTTTAACCTGATTTTGCTGTCATTGATTCTGTTTGTCGCTGAGGTGTTATTTTAGACACACAAAAAAACATTTAAGTTCAACTTAACCACATTAAATGACTTCAAATCTGAGGAGTAGATAGAGTTGTCATTATATTGCCATTTTAAATTGTACAAGTGTTGTAGCATATTTGGTGGACATGTCAATTCTGTAACATAATTATGTTCTTTTTAAAATAGAGTTGTCTCTTAATTATGAAGTTTCAAAGAAAATAGGAAATATATGCATGCACAGTTTCTTGCCAAATTCTCTGGAGTCCTGATTGAGCAAGAATGTGCCTGATCCTCCAGGTTGAACGGACGACACCAAGCATGGAGGCTGAGGAGCTCATCAGCTAGGGAACAGGCTGTGGAGTACCAGCCGGGGCAGAAAATCCACGGCTTCACTGTCAGAGAGGTAGAAGCAGCTTTCGCCTGGCTGATGCAGTAATTGATCATCTGACTGTTTTGTTTCTTCTCTGAAAAGTTGGATGTTTTAGAATTTTTTTCTCCCTCAGTATAAAATCTCAAATGACATGATTAAATCAGTAAACTTTTACTGCCTTATAATCACTGTGGATCTCAGTAAGACAACACTATTCTAAATATGCTACGTTCTTGTGCTTCCTGTGGTGTGTTAACTGTCTTGTATCAGGACATTTTTAGTTTTTATGTCAGTAACCTTGAAGTTAAACTTGGTGCTTCTTATCCCGAACGTCCTCAGGTTGCGGCCATTCCTGATCTTTGTCTCACAGCTGTGAAGTTAACCCACGATCAAACTGGAGCTCAGTACCTGCATGCAGCCCGGGATGACTCAAACAACCTCTTCAGGTCGGTTAGCTCTTAGTTCTAAACTGGTGGCAACTTCTGCTTAATCTGTGGAGTTTTTAACAGCATTACAGCTGCGTCTTATTTGTAAATAGAATCAGAAATGGTTTCCTGGTTTCATAGTTTTTCTTATTTGCTCTTGCTGTTGTTCAGTGTCCAGTTTAGGACGACCCCGAGGGACAGCACAGGGGTCCCCCACATCCTGGAGCACACGGTGCTGTGTGGATCTGAAAAGTACCCCTGCAGAGATCCCTTCTTCAAGATGCTCAACCGCTCGCTGTCCACCTTCATGAATGCCTTCACAGGTTCGCTGTTATTTGGTTGTAAATATATTGAGACGCCTGTGCTGAGATTGTGTTTATTAATCCTCGCTTTATGTTTCTGTGTGAACAGCCAGTGACTACACGATGTATCCATTCTCCACCCAAAATGGGAAAGACTTCCAGAACCTTCTTTCAGTTTATCTGGATGCAGTTTTCTTCCCTTGTTTACGAGAACAAGATTTCTGGTGAGATTCAGCTGCACTCTTCATATTGACCATGAGCAACTAGAGAAAATTAATTCTGCTTATCTTCTGATGTTAAGTTAAATTAAGGTGTTGTAAATTCATAAATTACATTTTTTAAATGAACATATACTTTTGACATGCAGACGGTGGTACTCTGTTTTAAAAAGGGGTTTAAGATCTTGCTTTAAGTTGTATACTCTTAATAAACATTACAGATGTAATAGTAAATTGTTGCTCTTGCAGATTTTGTTTTATCTTGTTCTTTACTTGCCTGGCTAGTTTTTTATTGGAGCTAACAAAAATCACATGCTATCGCTAGGTCAGACCATAATCAGTTAATAATTCAAGTGATTAGTAGACACTCATTTTCTTCTGTTGAATAAAAACAAAACTGAAGAAACAATCACTAGTTGGCACACAGCTTCAGTCATTACAGATAGAAACTAAAGATCAGGCCTGAAATCTGGGTCTAGTGATGAACTGAGACCTTCAGAGTCACATAGAGACGGTCACAAAGTCAGCCTTCTATCACCTGATAAACATTTCCAGGATTAACGCTCTAATGTCCCAGCAAGATGTAGAAAGTCAGCCATGCATTTATATTTTTATTAAATTACTGAAAATCAAGACTAAAAACCCATTTGTTTTGATTCACCTTTGGTAGATAATTACTGGAACATCACTAAATATAATCTGGGTTCCAACATTTCATTACTTTCCTTTATGTATGCTGCTGCAATGTTTTGGATTTTTATGTTTTATTGTGTTGAATTAACTTGCTGTGCAAATAAGTTTGCCTTGCCATGTTTTCTAAAAGTAGTTTTTTTCTCTTTGCATATCTAACTGGAGTGTTTATGGTTACTCTGTTCAGGCAGGAAGGCTGGAGGCTGGAGAATGAAGATCCGACCAATCCCAGCTCCCCGCTGGTGTTTAAGGGAGTTGTGTTCAACGAGATGAAAGGAGCCTTTGTAAGTCACCATCACGTGCATTTCAGCGTGCACACAATTACTGTTGCATTTTTAGTTTATTTAAACACACAGTTCTGGTGCTTTTAGTTCACCATAAAACTACAATGTTTCATCTTAGCTTCGTCTTTTCGTTGATCTCATTTCAAAATGGGAGGAGCTTGGTAGGAGATGAGGTGTGGGGAGGTTTCCAGGTTTCAAACCACAACAGTTTACTAAATATGCTCCACCAAACTTCCAAAAGCATCATTTAGCTGAGTTTTTCTTCTTCTTCTTTTTACCAGTTCTTCCAGGCACTGTTGCACTTGAATATTTCTTAGTAACTTTACTTGGTTTAGATTTTTCATTAGCATTGATTAATGGAATATTATGTTTTATACAATATCCATTTTTACTAAGAGTTATGAACACAGCAACAAAACCAACAGATCAAATAGTGAGTGGTTTCGTTTTTAGAGGCATGATGTGAAACAGTGATATGAGGAATTGTAAAATGTAATATTATTCTTATTACTTAGGAATAATGTGCCTAATCTTGATGTATAACATCATTTTAACATTTCCTCTGTAGTTATTAATATTTTTAATCTTAAATCTTGAGTATTTAGATCAGGACTTCTTCTCCTTTGTTCAAATTTATTTGCAGGATTACGTTCAACCTTATGACAAATGAGACCGCTGATCTTTTTTTCCGTGTGCTTTTCCAGTCAGACAGTGAGCGTTTATACGCGCAGCACCTTCAAAACAAGCTGTACCCTGACCACACCTACTCTGTGGTGTCGGGCGGAGAACCGCTGGCCATTCCAGACCTGACCTGGGAACAGCTTAAGCAGTTTCACGCCACACACTACCATCCCAGTAACGCCCGGTAAGGAAGCACGACGTGCCCAACACTGCTGCACAGGAATGGAAACTGGGAGTTAAAGAATATCCTTCATTCTCTTAAATGTTCAGGTTCTTCACTTATGGAGATTTGCCTTTGGAAAACCATCTGCAGCAAATCCAAGAAGAGGCTCTTTGCAAGTTTGATCGCATCAATGCAAGGACAGAAGTCCCATCTCAGCCTCACTGGAGCAGTCCAGTAAGAACATACACGCTGTTTTCATAAAATCATAAACTTTAGCAATGGCTCTGATATTTCTGTGGATTTTCACTGTTTTTGTCCAGAGAGAAGACCATGTGACTTGCAGCCCTGATGCTTTGGCTCCAGATCCAACTAAACAGAACACCCTCTGTATGAGTTACCTGCTGGGAGAGTAAGATCCGACTTTAATCGATAGTCTTGGAAAATTAAAGTCCAGCTGTGTGATTTCAGCCTGACTTGTTTCTGTTTCTCTTCTTAGCATCACAGACTCCTTCGAAGGATTCACTCTCAGCCTGCTGTCTTCACTCATGGTGTCTGGACCAAACTCGCCCTTCTACCAATCCCTCATCGATCCCAAGATAGGAAGTGACTTCTCCTCCGTTGTTGGGTTTGTACATGAACTTTGCTTGGAAGAATAGTTGACCATGCAAATGTTGCATCTTAGAGGTTTTGTGAAAAACTGTTTTTTTTGTCCCACAGATATGATGGAAGCACCAAAGAGGCGTCCTTCAGCATCGGCCTGCAGGGGATGGCTGAGCACGACACAGAAAGGGTCAAACAAATCATCAACCAAACTATCGACGATATCATAGAGTGAGTCCCAGTACTTTGACTTCTTCTTTTAACCAGGTGAATCATGTTTCATCATTTGCATATTGTAGTTTGCAGCAAAGTTACAAAGGATTAAAAGTATCTCCTGGTGTCAGTCAGCATTAAATATGCAGTGGAATCATAATGGACGTCGTGAATGAATGGAGGACATGAGGGACATGGTGGTCAGGGAAGCTGACAGCAGAACTACAGCAGGATTTTAAACCAGAGCTGGTTGGTCTAAAGCACTAATCTATGTTGTCTTTACTATGTTTTCTTACCTCTATGGAGGCTGTTATGGTCTGATGACACTAAACTACAATGAAGTAGCAAAAAACATGTTTCAAAAGGAGCAATAAGGACGAACAAGTTTGGATTTAGATGTCAGACTTTTCCAGATCTGGATAAGTATGAACAGAAAATAAAAATAATTCAATGTCTAGACTTTACTCTTTGTCACATTATCTAAATGTTTTCCTTCAGTGCATCCTTTCTACCTACTTTGTATTCAGGGAAATGATGTTTCCTTCCATCTTTCTGTCTATCAATGTTTTTGCCAAGGAGGATGAAATTCTGAATAGTTTGTCCAAAAATAGTTTGTCAGTTTTGATTCAAAGCATTCAGATATTTCATAGCTGAAGATAAAGAATGTTGAATCATTACTCGGCACTAGTCTTAAACAAAAACCACAAACAACCAAATAATCACTTTGTTTGAAGACAGTCCAGCTTTAGAAAGTCTGAGCCAGAGAACAGAACCAAACCTGACAGGTAATCTGAGGTGTGACCTGCGGAGCGCCGTGGGGAAGACGTCCTCACAGTGTTGGGTCAAAACGCGAGAACATGTCAGAGCTGATGGACTCAAAGCAAAACGAATGGAAGAGCTAAAGGTCAATGAAGATGTGTTGTTCTTTTTGTTTAACTGAACAGGGTAAATGTTACATTATCAAGTTATTTAAGAACAGTAACCTGACTTTACGCCTCCTTGTTCTGGGTTTTGTGGCAGGAAGGGCTTTGCGGATGAGAGAATCGAATCTCTCCTTCATAAGATCGAGATCCAGATGAAGCATCAGTCCACAAACTTCGGCCTGGCTCTGGCCTCTGTGAGTTCACCGTTTGACCTTCGGCTTATTTCAGGAATCCAGGGACTCAGCACTCAGACATAAACGCGTTTTGGGTTGTTTGTTTGTGTTTCCTGTGTTTAAAATCTGGAATTTATTTTCTATGAATTGTATATTTCTACACAAATCAATAATTTAAACATGTTGCCACCGATTTCCCTGGAAACCGTTTTATTTACACTAAATATCCTGTTATGGGTGTTTGCTTCTAACCCATCATCGCTAAAGTATCTGTGATTAGAGGTTTGCATTCCCAGTGATTTATTCGAGGGCTTTTAGGTGTCATAAAGTAAAAGCCATGCAGAAAACCTTGCTTGCAGAATTAGGGCTGTTTCAGTTTGACCTTCGGTTTTTTTCTGTCGGGGACGTCTTCCTTCATTATGGGCTTTTTTCTCTGCATGTTTCTGATAGTATATAGCTCCATCCTGGAACCACGATGGAGATCCTGTAGAGCTGCTCCGAATCAGCGACAGCGTTGCAAAGTTCAGACAGGCTCTGAAAGAAAACCCTCACTTCCTCCAGGACAAAGTCAGATACTACTTTAAGGTAAACAAATGAATTTATCCCTAATTTAGGAAAAAAAAAAAGGTAAATCAACAGTGCTTGGCATATATTAATATAGTGTTTATGGACATAAAACACATCAGATTTTAATTCCATGGTAATTTCTGCCTTGAATGGATATTTGTGCAGGAGAACACGCATCGTTTGACGCTGAGGATGAGTCCTGACGAGGCGTTCCTGGAAAAACAAGCCAAGGCTGAAGAGGAGAAACTTCAGGAAAAGATCTCAGTTCTGACCGACAGCGACAGAAAAGAGATTTATCAGAAAGGTAACAGCTTCACTTCAGCTGCTCTCTGTAGAGCCTGGTTATGTATAGTTGTTATATTTTATTTTTATTGTTGGAAAGGTTAGTTTAGAATTTTATAATCTTTTCCATTTTGTAAAACGTGGACTGGTTTCTTCCCAGTTGGATGCAGATCTTTGATCTCCATATGTAAGACTAAGTGATATAAAACCTTTTTATTTCTGTTGCAATAAGCTTCCAAAATTTGATTTAACATAGTTTTAATATTATTTCCTTTTCTTTTTCTTTGTTAATCTTGTCCTATTGAGAATGCTGTGTTTTAGTCCTTTTTTCATGTTTTTTTTCTTATCATTTTAAAGTATTGATCACCAGGCCATTTTGAATTATGTTATATTTTTATTTATTGTTGTGTTGATGTAAAGTTTCCCTGTCGGATAATAAAGTGGACTCTCCTCACTGTAACCAGATCTACCTAACGGTATAAATAAAGCTGATTGATTGATTGCTCAGTATCCTTCAGGTATGAGGCTAAACTAGGAGATTCAATCATGTATTTCTGAGTCGAGTATTGAGTTGCATGTTTTCTTGTTGAAAAGGTCTGGAGTTGCTGGCAGCTCAGAGTAAAACTCAGGATGCCTCATGTCTCCCTGCTCTCAGAGTGTCCGACATCCAGCCAACGATACCCTTCACTGCCGTTCAGCTGAGCACTGCAGGTACAGCCGTTCACTCCTTGTCTCATCTAATCGTAACGAAACGAGCCGGTTTGTTTCTGACGCGGTGTGTTCTCCTGGCTGAAGGTCATGTCCCGGTTCAGTACTGTGAGCAGCCCACAAACGGTTTGGTGTACTTCAGAGCCATGTGCAGTCTGAACACTCTGCCAGAGGACCTGAGGGTTTACGTGCCGCTCTTCTGCAGCATCATCACCAAGTGAGTTCCACCAAGTGGGCTTAGAGATAAATGCCACTGGAAAGACATTTAATGTCAAATGTTTCTTCCTCTTCTTCAGAAACATTGACTGTTATTCTTGCAGTTGGATTAATTCACTCAAGAAGTGTTTCTAAAGGAACATTCATACAGTTCTTCTTAAAAAATACTTTTTGTAACAATATTCTTAAATCCTTACTGAATATTATGAACACAGTTGATTTAACTGAATAATTGTTTTAGTTTACTGGATGTTTTAACTTAAATTTGCTTTGAAAAGTAACAATTGCAAGCTGCAGCAGCGGATTAAAAGTTGTGTTGTTGTGGGCAGAATGGGCTGTGGAGATCTGGATTACAGGCAGCAGGCCCAGCAGATGGAGAGGAGGACAGGAGGAATGTCTGTCTCGACGCAGGTCATCCCTGACTGCACCCAGATGGACACGTTTGAGCAGGTCAGCCAAAAACACATTTATCCTTTTGTCTTCTTCTGCTTGTTGCTGAGGGATAAACCTGAACTCTGCAGGGAATTATCAGCTTATTGTTGCTGTTTCTGCCGTCTCTTTCAGGGGGTTCTCCTGTTCTCCTTCTGCCTGGATAGAAACCTTCCTCACATGTTTAAACTATGGAGCGACATTTTCAACAGGTTCATAAAACTCCAGGATGCAAATGCACTTTCTGTCAATCTTCTCTTGTTTGACCATTTTTCTTATCAGAAGTGATTAGACTTATTTAGTTTTAATTGATTGGTTTCTTGCTATGGATTGAACCTTTAAGCTTTGTTTTCCATGTTCTACAATGGTGAGATAAGGAAGCTGTACCTCTTCTAATCCAGTCTAAAACCAGTTTTTGACGAAACATGTTATGGCCAGATGACAGAAATAGAATAGTTTTTCCATAATGAAGTATATGTGGATGATTATTACTTTGCATGACATGACAAAAGCCTGGTGGTTCTCTTTCAGCCCTCATTTTGACAGCGAAGAACGCCTTCGCGTTCTGGTTATGATGGCGGCGCAGGAGTTAGCAAACGGGATCTCTGACTCTGGTCACATGTACGCCATGACCAGAGCGGGCCGACACCTGACCCCAGCCGGGGAGCTCCAGGAGACCTTTGGTGGGATGGAACAGGTAATCCTGACTTTGGGCAGCGTTGACTGAAAGACGGAGCAGGTTGTTGTCTGTAGTCGTCGTTTTGTGGTAGCGTCACTCTGCTGTGGTTTACTGATCAGGTTTTATGTTTTTATTTGAACATTAGGTGAAGTTTTTGAAGAGAATAGCAGAGATGCCAGATCTTAGCCAAGTCATCTGGGTTTTACCCAGGATCAAAAAACACCTTCTGAACCCCGAGAACATGAGGTGGGATTATTGCTACATGTTCTTGTCACTTAACAATAAAGTTTAGTTCAATCTGAGAAGTTTATCTGTTTTTTTCTTTCTGTGGTTGCATCTTATCACATTTGTGATTTAGAGTTTAGCTGCAGAATGCTTACCTTTTCATTTCCTGCTTCCTTCATATTCTAACAGGTGTGCAATCAATGCAACGCCACAGATAATCTCTGACTCAGCAAAAGAGTTGGAGAGTTTTATTAAAGACGTTGCTGAAAACAGAAAAGAGCGCAAACTAATCAGAGCAAATATTATTAAGGTAAGATATTCCTGACAGATTGAAGCGATGCCCTGCTTGGAAAATGTATTTATCATGTATTTTTGTTTCTTTGCTACAGAAACCACTCGACCCTCTGGATGATTCAGGCCCAACTAGAAAACTAATAACAGTGAGTCCAATATAATCAATGAGTTTGGATGTATAGAAAAATGTTTTCTAGTCGTTGCATCTGTTATCCCAACAGTGAGAAATCTGAATTACATGCAGGATTCAACACTCATGTCTATATTAACTGAAGTTTAAGCTGATATTTTTTTTTATGCTTCTACAGGAGCCACATTTCCAGCCATGTCAAATGAAAACGTTCTTCCAGATGCCCTTCCCTGTTAACTTTGTCAGTGAGAGTATTCGTACCGTCCCTTTCTGCCACCAGGATTATGCCAGGTACAGAAAAGTCCACTGATAAGTGATTGCATCTTTGTTGTAACTTTTATTTTAGCTTACTTAATGGAACAACAGGATGTACTCTGCATGTCAAAGTGATCGCGTTACCGTGACTATGTCCCGTTTGACATTTTTAAGCCGCATTTCTTCATTGTTTATCCTTCCTCTCCACTTGCTGCCATCTTCCACATGGGTCAGTTTGTGCATCTTGGCAAGAATGATGACAGCTAAATTCCTCCACGGGGAAATTCGGGAGAAGGGCGGAGCCTACGGAGGCGGAGCCAAAATGGGAGGAAGCGGCGTTTTTTCCTTTTACTCTTACAGGTGGGCAGCACTTCACACATTCCTTCAGCCTTACTTCATTTTGCAGTAGAAAATGACAATTATTACAATATAAGAATGTAAAAATCATTCTTTGATCATATTAGGTCCTTAAATTTTGAAGGAAAAAAAATTCTGGTAGATAAATTCAACCTCTTTGTGCTTTCAGGAGCATGTCAGCGTATTAAAACCCTTAGATATTATCATTTTAATTATGATGATTGTGTCTCAAAGCTAATGAAAACCCAAAATTCAGTGTAATAAAAATGTGAACATTACTATTATGCTCAGTTTAAAAAAATACCCCTGAACATTCCTGCATCCCAACTCAGATGATGAGTGGATAACTCAGCTGAGCTGTTTGATTTCTTTTTTCCTAAATTAAAACTTTGCAACCATTCAAGGCCTTTTGTTGAGCCTCTCTTCTGTGTCTAAGGGATCCGAACTCGGTGCAGACGTTATCTGCATTTCGAAGAGGCGTCGACTGGGCCAAGTCAGGCCAGTTCTCTCAGCAGGACATCGATGAAGCCAAGCTTTCCGTTTTCTCCGCTGTAGATTCACCCGTGGCTCCTTCAGATAAAGGTGATGATGCAACACTTTTGTCACAGAATCTATTTGTAACATTTTAGATGCTTTTTTTATGGGGTGGAATAACTTTTCCTGGATTTTATTTTCCCTTAACTTCATTTTCTATATGGCACCCACATTTTGCTCTTTATTTATTAACTTGTAGTTTGAACAAACTGATTTGATGTTTTCTGATCCCGTCTCTGTGGAGCAGGAACGAGTCGCTTCCGCAGTGGAGTCACAGATGAGATGAAGCAGAGTTACAGAGAACAGCTCTTTGCTGTGCATCATAAAGGCCTGGTGGAAGTGGCTGAGAGGTAAAACAGCTCAGCATGAATGATTGTTTCATGTCTCCACTGTTGAAATCTGAGTTAGCCTTTGGGAAACTCTTGCACACGAAGCGGAAATCAGCTGATTGTGTTGCTGCAGGTACCTCAGCGTGGGTCAGAGCACGTGTGGAGTCGCCATCCTGGGTCCAGAGAACGACGCAATCAAGAAAGATCCAACGTGGATATTAAAATAATGTTTTTTCATAACTGGACACAAAGCTTGAATGGACTGAAAACCAAACACAAATGTACATTTTTTTGTTGTTTTTTTCTTGCTGGTGAGAGACAGAAACTCACAACATGAAGACGACTAAAGCTGATGGCTGTCGGTTTGAACGGGCAGCAGAAACCGTTTTATATTCCATCATGTACATAAGACTGATGGAAAACATTTGTAACACATTGAATACAAAACTAGATCTGAGTTGTTTTGTGAAAGTAGAATCACTAAACAAACTTTGTCATTAAATCATTAAGTTTAGTGGGATTTCTTGTCAAAAAGTGACTTTTTTTTCATAAATTCTTGCAACACAGGCTTTAGTTTACCAAGACTAACTGAAAAAATGAAGTCCTGTTGGGTTCAGGACTACAAATACAGCTCATTACATTAGAATATAAAGATAAAATTATAGCGAAACTCGTGTCATTACAGAGTGGTCTACTTCAAGCATCATCATTTGGATGACTATGGTGCAGAACTAATAAAAACTCAAAACCAATGCAGACCAGTGTGAATAGAAAGCTGGATAATTACCTTTTTAAAGAAATCTACTCTGAACAAGAACATGAATTTCTAAAGGGCTAAAGATCAAATTCCTACCACCTGCCGCTTCTGTGATACTGAAGAAATTAAAAGTGGAAGATTATTTAAAAGTTGTTACAGTATCGTCTGGTAAAGATATACCATAATGAACTTTTCTCTCAGGTTTGGAATCCTAAAAATGAACTAAAAGGTTATTAAAATGGTCAGACAGCACAAGGTTATGGGGGAGTGGATGTTTCTTCAGACTCAAAGCCGAATGTCAGCTCAAGGTCGAGAGCATGGCGACAGGATTGGGAAGGACTGGATTCTTTAAGAAAAAGCCAATTGAGGCTAAAATAACATTAAGCGCTAAATTTACACTATTACTTTTGGTGTTAAAATGAATACCCCACTTTAATGACCAATATTTAACACTAAATCATACAACAAATCTGAGATTTGATATAAAATTTGAAAGCACAATACAGATCAGAGGATGAGTAAAACTAAGGGTCAGATCCTCAGAAGAACTGTAACTTTTATTAACTTTCTAATCTGGTTTCCTGACTAATAACTCTACAAAAAAACATGTTTTAATCCGCATTCCCATTATTTACCAAATGAGCAAAACATTCAGCATTTCCACACCATAAAAGCTTTATTCACTCTGTAACAGGACACACGTCACGTTAACACTACCAAAGGGCTGTTCCACACATCCTCCAAATACTTGCTTTGCCACAGCAACAGGCTGCATGAATAACCACTAAAAGGTGCGAACACAGAAAGCCCAGGATGGATACAAGCAGCTAAGGCAACAACACGACACACACGTACAGTTAGCTTCCGACCGTACACACACCTGCTCACTGAAGCCTTCAGGGTTACAGCATTTTCCAGTCGACGTGTGGACATTCGAGAGCGCGCTCATCCCCCAGACATTGATTCCCTTTTTAAAAGCAGCCTTAGGGTGGTAACATTGACTGTGTAGCTCAAAGTGCAGGTGAAGGTGATAAAAGCCAAATTTACTCAAAGATTTTCATCCCCGGCTGAGATGTGTTCACACAAAACAATAATTAGACATGGCTACATTTGGGGCACTGAAACCTAAATACAGTACATCATGAGTAGTGCATATATTTATGTAGAATAACTTTGGCTATCTAAGCTTTGTTAGATGTTAGCTTGCTTAAAATAAATACTCTTCCCAAATGACCCTCCGCAAATTTTACCTAAAAAATTGAACATTCCTTCTGAAAAGTGCCATACTGATACAATAAATCCTTTTATAAATTTTACCTTTATCCTTTATAATCTGTCCTTATATATATGCAGGAATCAATCAGTGTGAGCAGCTGCCACTGAAATGTGAAGCAGGTTTCCTGTGGGAGTAAAGCCGTCGTCTGGCAGCGGTTCAGATGGCGGCCGAGGCGTCGTTCTCTTTGGGCCGTACCCGGGTCACGTGTTCCAGCTGGCCGGCGTCGGACACGTCGTAACTCGTCTTGTACTTGGCCAGGATTTTCATCAGGGGACGGAGCTTGAGCCACCACTGCTCCTTCGGGATCCGGTGGCTAAAAAACCAAAAAACAAAAGAAGAAACTGAATGTGAGGATTTTTTTTAACCTGAGACAAAACTAACTTGCAAAAAAAAAATTAAGACCCTTTCTTACATTAAAATTGACGATGCTGATATACAGTTTTCAAAATGTTCTACAAAGAAAAGCCCCTTAACCTAAAATCAACTATTCATCCTCCATAACAAAATACTTTATCTTGCACTGCACTTCCAGCTTTACGCCTCAAACTTTGTCAGATTGGAGGGAAAGAGTCTAGCAAAACTCTGAGACCTTCACAAACCAAATAAAAAAACAAATCGGGTGATAAATTATTGAAGGTTTCAGGGGTTTGAATACTTTGGCCAGGTCTCACCTTCAGCACATTACTGGAAGGACATGCAGAGCAGCTGTGGGGCTAAATATGGGACACCAACTCCTTTTGTTCAGTGTATGGAAGCAGTGATGGAGCTGCAGCATTCCCCAACACACACAGTCAGCCAGCAGTAAAGATCACACAGAGCACTGAGTATCCTGGAGGAATGCTACTTAAATAAATTCAGTTTTTGCTCTGTAGTGAATGTTGTAGCAGTGGCTCCTCTGAACACTCAATGATACCAAACAGGAACACCAGGAATCCAACCAGCTTAACCTGTTTGGAGCATTTTGACCCATTGTGGATTAGGGTCAAAATCAATACATTGATTAATAGAAGAGATGTTTAACAGGAAGATATTCTCCTGCAATCTAAATGACACTAAAATCAGGCTTTATAGTCGACTTTATGTGCATATCAACAACCACATTCCAAGATATGTCTTGCATAGTTTCGTGCTGGATGTAATAGTTCTGTTTTAATCCTAAACATATTTTCCTTTTAAAGTAGATGTAGGTCTTTGGACAGCGTGACTGGAAGGGTAAAAATAGAATCTCCATCTTACACAAAGTCGGTCTCTTCCCTGAGCTGAGCTACAGGTTGGAAGACCATGGCCCTTCGGCGCATCCCCAGCAGGCAGGCGGTGTCCTCTGAGTTGGTGAACACTCTCCCTGCATGGAAGCAAAATGCAAACAGCCAAGACATAACACAGTGAAAATCTCCCAAAAAGCATTAATATGTAATGAATCCTTCTCAGTGTTAAGCACATAAGCAGGTAGCGTGACACACCTTCCTTGTATGACTCCTTGAGCGTCTGTGTGATCCACTGAATGGCTTTAGCTGCAACCTTGGTGCCAAAGTTTCTGTCGAAGGGAGACGGAGCACCGCCCTGTTAAAGGGAAGATTAGATTTTATATTTAAAATACTATGAATACTTTAAAAGATATACTTCAATTGACCATTAAAAAAATCAACATTCAAGGGATAATTAAACCATTAGACCAGAGTTTATGAGTCGGACCTGCTGCATGTGACCCAGGATGTTCTTCCTGCAGTCGAACACGCCTCGGCCTTCTTCAGAGTACAGCTGGTAGATGAAGTCAGTGGTGAAGTTTTCGTTGCAGTTCTCATTTCTAAAATAAGCAACAGAGGCAAAAATGAAAACAGGGAAAAGACGACATACTTGACGTGAAGAAGATGCCCCACATTACGATATATTCAGGTATATGATTTAAGAAGAGTGCAGGCATGAAGGCAAATCTGTGGCTCAACATCCTTTTTAAGGTCAAAGTGGCTGAAAAATCTGTTTTGCTTTCTGCTTGTTACAACACAGATAACTACAGATGTTAGGAAATATTTCTGCACACCAAAGACACAGACAGCTATGGCTTTCACATTGCTATCAAAGCAATGCAAGTTAAACCTACAGCTCACAAACTAAACACTAAAACAGGAAGCACTACCTGAGCAGATAGCCTTACTAATTATTCAGTTAATATCAGCTAAAAAGCAGCCACAGTCCAAGAAAAAAACTTTTGAAAAACATTTCAGGGTAACACTGTTTGAAGGGGGGTGAATAAGACTGTCATGACACTGTCATAAACATGACATAACACATGTCATGAACATGAATAAGCCTTCATGAATATTTATGACTGTTGTCATAAAGCGTCATTCGGTAAATTATGACACTTTTAATACAAAGTTGACATTATTCAAAATGTCTTTGTTATGACAGCTTGACATTAACCAAGAAATCATCACTGTTTAAACTTTACCTTTAATAACATAAAGTTACCTGATTTTTAAAGTGCAATCAGTAAAACTTTTATAACAAATTTATATCAGTAATGATTTCCTGGTTAATGTCAAGTTGTCATAACAAAGACATTTTGAATAATGTCAACTTTGTATTAAAAGTGTCATAATTTACCGAATGACGCTTTATGACAACAGTCATAAATATTCATGAAGGCTTATTCATGTTCATGACAGGTGTTATGACATGTTTATGACAGTGTCATGACAGTCTTATTCACCCCCTTCAAATAAAGTGTTACCCATTTCAGAAAACTGTTGATTAGATGGGATTAGATGTGGTTTAAAACTTTTTCCACATAATATATCAATAGAATTTGTTCTTGTATTAAACCAGATCAGTTCATCCTGTTTTTAGGTTCATTAAACTGCAGTGTATTGTGTTTTACTCTCCATCCATTGCAGTTCTGTTTTTGGTGTGCTGTGGTAAATTATTATGCAGGTGCACCATTCAGCACAGCCTCACAATGTCACCTACGCTCTGTTCAAAATATTACATTTGTCCTATTTCCACCGAGCTTCATCCTGCTGGGAGCATTTTAAACACTGCAGTGGACTAAAATAACCGCAACACACAACATCACAGGAAGCCTGAAGGGTCACTTTGAGGTTTAAAAGGCTGGAAAATCACATAACAGAGTTTTCAACAATGGAAACGTTTTCATGGCAGTTTAACATTTTCATTCGTTAGACTTTTGTGTGTTGACTAAAGCTAGACCGACACCAGCAAATTGAAAACGTAATAATCTTTCGCAAAAAGAATTAAACTCACCGGAGCACCAAGCCTCTCTGGATGCTCGTCTTCATTTTCTGCGTCAGATGCTCGACGTTGGCCTGGAAACAGAGGGAAGACTTAACGGGAACCTGAGGGAAGGACGCCTGCTGCCTCCAACCTGGACAAGCAGCTGCAACTCTGAGACTCCTCAGTGTCTGTGTGCTTTCTCCACACCACACAGAGGCGCAGTGCAACACAAGCACCACCAGAGGGCACCACCAGCACTTTTTTAGCAACTGAACGCATAAGGAGAGATAATGTTTATTTAATGTTTGTTCAAGAGTCCATTAAGGTTCTTCTGTGAGATTTTAATCACTTCTCCACATGAAAGAATTTTCTAAAGTTTAAATATTTCCCAAAAATCAGTACATGGTTTTAGTATTTAAAGTTTAACATGTATGGACTTTGTCAAATTGTAAAAAATATACCTAATGCTTATCTCACTTTATTGAAATCATTCATAGGCCATTGTTATTGTAGTTTTGCACAGCACATTGTTTACGAGTGGTTGTTTTAAATGTGAAGTGAATGGCATGTTCAGATCTTGCTCTGCATGCCATTCCTCCTGCACGTCCTCTTCTCCTCCACATCGCTGTGTTTGTTGTTGCTGCTGTATATGCTAGTCTATTTTAGACAATGTTTCAAATTTTACTCCATTTATTCTTTATCATCACCGTTCTGTTGTCTGCTACATATAAAGTCAATATGATTAAAAGCAGTTTTCTTATCTGCTTATAACAGAGTGTATTTATCATCTAAACAAAATCTTAAATGAGAAAAACTCTTAACTTCTCATGGAAACTTTAATTTTTAATAAATGCCTCAAACCTTCCACTACCCCTCAGTAAAACATTAGAAACGATTTGAAAACAAAAAAGTACAATTTATTAACATTCTTATCAGTACAGTTAAAGAAAACAAACATCCAGTTTTTGGGACAATGTAACAGTAACAGCAAACACTGACAGTCCTGCCGTCTCTAATCCTCTAAAGAGATCTGGCTGCTATGGAATGAATGATGCAGCTCAGAGGTTATTTATAAAGTCCCTTGTATGCATATCTTTAATCTGGCTCACGTGCAAATTCCTGACACAACCTGACTGCAGCAGAAGCAAGATGCATGTGAACTAAAGTCTGATGTACCAAGTTATCATAAAGCATCTGTGCGAGTTACTCAGCAGGTTCATAATTGTTATGCTGTATTAAAATGTATTTGAATCTGACCTGCAGGTCACGGATGTCAAACGGCTCCTCGTAGATGTAGACGGTGTCGGCTCCTGCAGCCAGACCGCCCACCGTGGCCAAGTAGCCGCAGTAGCCCCCCATCGTCTCAATGATGAAGACCCGCCGCTTGGTGCCGCTGGCAGACTGCTTGATGCGATCGCATGTCTGATTCACACAGAAGTTACGTTGTTTAAAAAAAATCTAAACATTTCCGTCTCTGTTGGGGCATGCTGCTGCAGAGAACACATTTCAAAAGCAGAGCTGAGACAAGTCAAGCTGGATCCTGTCAGATACTACACAACATATGATGGAATTATGTACTGATGATCCGTTTGGAATCAGAAAACCTTCAAACTGGAGGATAAAATAATAAATGGCATAATTATGACAGATGAAAATATGACAAAACAGCAGCAGCTCTGCTTTAGAGGATAAAATCCCTGCAGGGTATCAATGTCACAAAGATACACAGGCTGACTCCTCATATGGTGCTGCAGTGATGTTAAAATCATGAGCTTTATATTCAAGTGTTTGCATAAAAATTAGACACTAAAGCTTCACTACTTAAAGCGGCAAATATATTCTTTAATTTCCTGACAGAAAATAATCTGTATCAATTAGAAATAAGAAATAAAAGAAATAATCAAGCCTAAATGGTAAATAATCCCAGTCAGCCTTGTTATGTTGAAGCACTGGAACATGTTATTCTTCTAAGTGGAGTCAGTCTTTAACCTCTGAAGGTGTAGAAACATTCAAAGTCAAGCTGTGCATCTCACTGGACGAGTGAAATCAACCAAATCAGAATTCAATTTATCTCCATAACTTCAATGGAAACGTCCTTTTGGCAAAATTCAATCCATCAAAACATGCAGATTGCATAAGCAACACACTAATATGTAAACTACGCAGTAAACAACTTATGAAGACACTCAGTTAAACATGCAGGCAGCGTACTCACAAGCTTCTGTTTGTCCTTTGATATCTGAAGTGGTGCTGAGGGGCTCAGCAGACATGTTACCAGATTCATTTGGGATTTTTCTTATTGCCTTGAACCTGTAGGTATTTTTAAGTTGGTTGTACAAGAAGGCCTCAATAATTTTTATTTAAGTTCTAATAGATACCCCAAAATATGCAACAATGAAGCATTTGCCTGATTTTCCCGATCTAGACTTTCAGACGTAGTTTAGATAACAATGATCAAACTTCCTTTGCAACTATATTTTCATTGGCTCACCAATAAGTGAGAACGTTTAAGTTTATGATTTTAAATCTGTACATGGTTATTCTGGGGCATTACAACCCTTAAAACCATCAAACTCTATCCTTAAAACAACAAGCAGTTACTGTTACGTTCTTTACAGAGGATCTGATGTCATCTTCCAGTAAAAATTCAGCTCATTAATATACTGTCTTCTCATTCGTTTTTCTGGACTCATCACTCATTGGTTGTGTTTCTGTTTTTGGGCCTTACCTCCACAATGGCGTTGAGCGACGTGTCGGCTCCCAGACTGTGGTCAGTGCCCGGCACATTGTTACTAATGGTGGCAGGCAGAATGCACATGGGAATGCAAAACTCCTTGTAGTTGGCCCGGGCCTCGCACAGCTCCAGCAGGGACTCAAAGGCCTGATGGTGGTGGCCCGTAATATGCAGTTAGACCACTAGGGGGGGAACTTACAGCTCTACGTGTCTTTACCAACTGATTATGGTGCCCTGGGCTCCCTCATCCTGTATCCTTCTTTTCTATCGAAATGTGTTGGGTTTCAACTCAACTCTGTTTTGTCTACAAAACATGCCGTGCTAAAAGCAGTTTCATGTTTTATACTAGCTAGAAAATGAAGGATACATGAACGGGGCAGCCGCTTTACTTTAACTGGAGCCGTGAACATTCAGCTCTGTAATGGGTGGGCTGCTTAGCTGGCTCTCTCCAGGACATCAGGGATGGGGCTTTGGCTTCTCATTGGCTGAGAGGGGACAGAGCAGGGCGCAGGGTGAGGTCATCGCAGTGACAAGTCACGGTGTTGACACACACAGATAAAGGCCGAGGTGGGACTGCAGAGGACCTGCCTCCATTTATGTCCATCCAGCAATGAGTCTTGAAACAGAAAGTCAGCAGGCTTGACTTTAACGAGCCTTTCAGAGGAAATTTACAGTCTGTGTCGTTTGGAAGGGAAATAAGTCGGAGCGCTGGCAACTTCCTGAGTGTTTATCAGCACACAAAAAGCAAACTGCACTGGCACAACACACCAAGACCACAACGACCGAGGTGCAGACATGCAACACGTCACTGCATGCTCTGACTTACCTCTGCAGACCAACTCACCTCCAACAACCAACAGCAGAGACATGTTTCCAGCTCATCAGCTCCATTTAGGGAGAATTAAACTCATCAGGTGTGTTGAGAGAACTACAGACTGTGTGACGTCTATTTTTTATTCATATCTGCTGTACTATATGTATCCATCACTGTTATTTAATTACTTTTTCTATGTGAGAGCAGGTGTATTTTGATTTTTCCTACAAGGTCAGCCAAGGTTAAGCAGCTAAAGGCTAAAGGTCAAGCTTAAAAGACCTTAAAAGAAGAACCTGTGATAGCTGAAGAAGATTCAACATCAGCTCACAAACTACCAATGAAATGGATTGACGTGAGCTTCATTTGGACTGAATTGGATTGTGTATGCTGGGAAAATGGACCAAAAATGGACACATTTTTAGGTCCAAAAATGTGTTTTTTTTACACTGAATCAAATACCAGCAACCCCATAACTGACTGACTCACTCCAGGAGTTAATTAAACCTAAATCTGGTATCTGACTTAAGCCCAGTTCTACTGCTTCGCTTGTTTGACAACTCCCTGTTAATTTGATATATTTCATCACTTTATTGTCTAAATACACTGATCTAACTTTGTAAAATTAACTCAATATGTCTCAAAGAAAGCCATATCATTCAGTTGCATGAGTTTTCTCCAATACTAGATCTCTATTAATAATAAGAAGAAGACTTCAATTGTCACTTCCTGTTTGTTGATTCTTGGAAGCGAGCTGGAAGTCAGAAGAGTCTCAAACTCTGATCGACTGGACGGCGTTTGACTGACACATCCACAGACACTCGCATGCGCTCAAAGTCAGCCACACTTACGTCAGTAATGGCATTCAGGGCTGTGTCTGAGCCAATGCTGAGATCTGAACCAGGTATGTTATTGGAGACTGTGGCTGGGATCATAACCATGGGCACGCAGAACTCGGGGTGTTTGTCCCGTGCCGAGGAGAGTTCCAGTAATCCAACGTATGCCTGCAGCGTGGAGAGCCAGCATCTTATTGGTTGGGATCAGGAGATGAATGGTGGAGAAGTGAGGCGTAATGCTGAGATATTAACATAGCAGAATGAGAACCAGGATATAGAAAAGCTTTTAGGTAAGAAAAAGTCCAGGAAGAAGCTGCAACAGCAATAAGATCCAAAGCTTAGCTGTTTGGTTTAACATTCAATTCTTCTCCTTTGGTTACAAAAGTCTGTACAGTTTAAAAGAAGGGAACGCTAAGAAAGATTTTAATAACTTTTCCAAACATGCTGTAACCTTTTGATCTGACCTGTGATGTGAAAATTGAGTGGGGAGACAAAACTCATGATGAATGTGGTTTGTCTCCCAACAGGGAGGGAGGGAGTATGATGTGGGACGGGGGGCTGCTGATGGGAGAGATGTGGTGGGAAAATTACAGGCATTCTTGGGAAAAACAAAGTTCAGCAGACAAGCGCAGTGGAGGGAGAAGCCAAAGGGAGAGAGCCGAGCCAGTCACTGCAGGCACCAGACATGCACAGGAAGCTGATGTTGCTTGTTGCACAAAAAAGATACAAAGATGAAAAAATTTAGCTTTTCTTTTATCGGCAAAGCTGCACTGATCTGTCAGGGACACCTGGAAACAGTTTAGGGCTGTTGTAAACGAATATTTTAGTAATCGAGTAATCTATCGATTATTCTTACGATTAATCGAGTAATCGGATAAAAAAAATTATAAAATGAAATATTGGTAAATCTGGCATAATACCGGTTACTATCAGATATCAATATCAGTCCAATTTTTCATATTTGAGCATCCCTAACAGTTGCTTTTTTGTAGTTTAGAAAACTAACCTGTAACAATAATAGCTCACTTTCTAAGTTAACCTGAAGAAAAGTTATAGAAAAATCTGAAATTATATTGAATTTAATAACAAAGAGGCAGGCTCACAAATATGCTTATAAAAAATGTCTACAATCCAGCTCTTAGTTTATGTATTCATCTTCAGTGAGTTTAATATATTAATTAAACTCACCTTGCCACCTAACCTGTCACGCTTTGGGTTTGAAAATACGGGAAATGCCGCCTGGAGTGGGAGGAGAGGGCGAATGAACGAACATGGGGTGGAGGGGAGGAAATAGACCAGCGGACTGACGAACCGTTAGACCGGGGGACGAACACGGGGGTAAGCAATACGGGATATTTACGACACCTTCACTGGTCACACTCAGAAACTCATCTACCAGCCATGTACGATGCGCTCCGCCACCCGTTTCTTCAGACCGGGATATGAAATTTATTGTGCGGTTCGTCGGTAAAGCTACATTTACACGGTAAGCATCAGCTACTCAGCCGCCCGCCCTGTTCAGGCTATTCGCTCACCTCAGCGCTCTTCCCGCCGTTCGCTTTCAACCAGCAGCCCCGGAGGAGAAATGCTGCCGTACTCCAGGCATTCCCCCAGTCATTTTAAGGATGCTTATAGGTTCCCCAAAAAACGATAAAAAGTCGGGCATTATCATCAATCAATAAAATCCCCACGGGCCAATCTTGAAGATTGGACTTTATGCCGCTGAGACTTAGCTTTTGTCAACAACTCAGAGGCGGAAGTGAGAGCTCCGCGCAACGCAAATGAAGTCCCGGCCGGAACACGGTGCGCTAACTAATAAAACATAAATTAATGAAGCTTCGAGGCAGGTAAATTTTCCTCGAGGAATTTTAGTAATCGAGGTACTCGAATCATTCGAGGAATCGTTTCAGCCCTAAAACAGTTTATCCATTATTTAATGGAATCAATAAATAACTGTGATTATTGGAGCAATAAGTTGGCACTGCAGCCAGTGCTGTGCACAACAGGTGTTGCAGCTTTGCCAATAAATAATATACATACAGTACTGTGCAAAAGTTTTAAACCAAACCTAATTTCTTTAGAAGTTGCTTCCAGGGCACCAGATTTCTGAAAATGACTTCATGTCATTTCAATACTTTGCACAGTCCTGTGTTAAAAGTAAAGCCTGAAACAATTCATTATATATCAATTGGTGTTATGTTTAAAAAGTTAAGAAGTCAAGACATGTTTTTTACTAGCTGAGATGTTAAATAGAGACAGCTAGTGAGAGCAAACAACTCAAAGAGACTTGAAAATAAAGAACAGGTCATCAGTGGATCTGAACAGTGTACAAACACCGTTTAAAATGCCAGGCTTTCGAAATCAGCTTAATGTGACACATATCACATTACAGAAATAAATAAAGTAAAATAAAAACAAACAAATCTGTTGAAATGCCTGTCAGTTTAGCAGGGATGTGTACACTTTAAGATCCACTGTAAAACACAGGACAGCAGCAGTGGAAACAGCTTACAATGAATAAAATGAGCAAAATCAATAACTGAACAATCATAACAGAGCATAAAACAACAGAATGAAATTCTAAAAGCTTAGCAATACTTTTATATTTAAAAATATTAAAATAAAAACTGAAGTTTTAATAGAAAATATAACTTTGTCTAATAAGTAAAAAAGCAACATACCTCAAATCCTCCTATAACAAGTAAAGCAGTGATGTTATGGATCCTCATCTGCTCAGCAATTTCATCCAGATGTTTTGCTGGAAGAGTTCTTAACGGGGAACAGAGACAATCTGCTTTATTTAGGACTTTGTTTTATAGGAAATAAGACGTCACTCATTCCCAACTATAAAATGATCAAAGATGCAGCAAAAGAAACTGAAAGGGATAAATAAAATATTATCAAATCATTTTGTTTGCTATGTCTTCTTCATACTGAAGATGTTACAAACTACGTGTTTGGATGTTTTTGTTCTCACCGTTTTGTCCCCAGCAGAGATCCTCCCTGGCCGGTCCAGCCTCCAACATCTCCCCATTTGATCTCCTTGATCTGAGAACAATAAAACAAAAAGCTGCTGAGGTTCTTCTACACGACTGCAGGGGAAATACAGAGAGAAATTCCTGTTCCATGATTACATCTTGATTCCCTGCTAACAGACAGACGACGTGTTGAAGCTGTTCATGAGGTGTGCTGTATTAACAAAGATATTTGCTGTTTCAAAGCAACAAACTCAAGTGATACATATTTATTTAGATTTGTTATGTGACAGAAAGGATAAATATTAGTAAGCTAAAGCAACATTTACCAATACGATTATGAAAAGATTAATGTTTTATTGCTATTTTTATATTGCAAAGCAAAGAGAGTGGCTCATTTTTTCCCCTTTACTCTTTTCATATTGCATGAGTGCAAGCAGAGTTTTACCAAACAAGCTGCTCTTCCCTGCAGTCTGTGTCCTATTTAGAGGAGCTTTTACTCGGGGATCACTGCTTCACGTCTCAATCATGTCTAATCTTCCTCTGTGACCACTCACCTCGGAGAGTAATCGCTTCCCACAGGTCAGCACGGCTCTGCTGGAACATCCAAACACACGTATGTGTGTATCCGTGTGTGTATCCGTGTGTGTGTACAAGCGAGTGTGTGCCTGCCCTTAGCAGAGCATGCTGCAGACCGGTTCTTTGCATGAATGGAATCGCTGCTGGGGAAGGTTCTGTAATTGGCTTACAGTAAGCAGAACTGTTTACAGGACGCTGCTGCTGTTGTCACTGTGGTCATATGGCTGAGAGGAGGCGGTCAGTGACGGGGCATTCATGTCCTGCATCTGGGCTCAGCCGAGTCCGTTTACCAGGACGCCTGGCAAGGCTGCATGCAGACTGAATTTTAAAGCTCTCATATCAAGCAGGATACTAAAATTAACTACTGTCTTGTTTCTTTTTATGACACAAGGTAACTTTTATTCAGTTGTAATAAAGAACTTATTGCCTGCATGCTATGAGCGGTAAACTAACCTTATCACATCTGCCTTTCATTTCAGCACTCTGGGTATTCCATAGAAAATGATCATTACATCACCTTACAATGCCGTTAACATCATATAAGCAGTTTAACCATCCAGGCTGTCACAGACTTTTGGAGACATAAAAACATTCAAAGTAATGAGCATGAAAGTCTTCACATGTGATGCAAATGTTGGAGCAAAGAATCAATAATAATTGAATGTAGATGTAACACTTACTGTTAGATTAGCTGATCTAACAACCAACTACAGTATCAGAGGGTAGGGAATTATTTTTATCATCCTTAAAAATGATCAGATTCAAACTATTAAATGAATGATGCCACAGAAAAGTAACATATCCACTCATGGTGTTAAATAAGCACCACTGATCCCAGCAGGCAGGAAAGAGCAGGAGAACATCAAAGTGTATTCAAACACATTCTTGATTTTTCTCCTGTTTTCTCACATTTAGACCCAGTGCGACTCATCTAGATATGCCGATACTTTCTCAAAACCTGAGTGTAGTCTGTCTGCAGAACTGTCAAAAGTTTTACCTGTGGCGTAAACAACTGCACCGTCACCGTACGCCTGAAGCTGATTATAGGAAACTCATCTATAAACAGCAATTAAACTGAAAAGAACAGAAGCTAAAAACTGTTCCATGTGGAAGTTTCAAATGTGGGAGAAAAAGATTTAATATTATCAGTTATAACGCATGATTTGTTTTCCAGATGTAATTCAAGTCATGAGAATGATTTCTTAGTCAAATTATATTTTCAGAAAAAAAAATGCTTTCTTCCATTCTGAAAGTAACTCATGTATTTCCTTAAACAAGTGGTGGTTTGATGATTTTTAACAGAAGGAAGGCTCTGTTAAAAGCCTTTGTTGTAATAGTTTTATCTCTTATGAAAATAGAGAAAGCTTATTCTAGCTAACCTTCAGTTACTCTGAAACAATGTGCTGCAGTAGTTTGGAGGAGGCTGGAAGTCAGTTTTAATGTGAACAAACTGTAGTTTTATGACCAAAGAACAGTTTGAGGATTCATATTTTGCTCAGCGGTTTGTCTATTAATAAAATACTGATGCATCCTTTGAGTTTGGCAGCCTATTTATGTCTGTACAATTTTTATACTTAATTGGACAAAGAAAAAAGTTGTATATTTTTTTATTATTTTGTTTGTTTGTGGTGACTCACCTGTCCTTTGTAGAAGCCCTCAAAGCCGTCGTTGACAGCAAACATTTTGTGGCCTTCTGTGATTCCCACCCTGACGGCAGAACGCACGGCGGCATTCATACCGGCGGCCGGCGCGCCGACGTTCATCACCGCCACGTTAAAGGAGCTCTGAGGATAATGGAGGGCAGATTCTTCACACAAAGACACGTAACCCTGAAAGGTGCTGAATATGCAGGAGATGAAGCAGAATCCGGCTACTCTGCATATGCTAAGGCCATATGCTCTAACACCAAGCATTGCCATATCTTTTAGTCACACCTAATGCGTGAATTTCACATTTAGTGCTTGAACATAGCATATGTAAACCTCAGCATTAAAAGTGTTTGAGGAAATGAAATAGTTCTTGCAATGAGAACCTTGCATGCAAGAAGCCACATGCTTCTAGAAATGCAGAGAAGCAGCAACTTTTGTTTTCTCATGATAACCACAGAAAACATCAGCAGCCATCAGCTTTAAGAATCTGCTGAGCACTAAGGACCAACAAGACGTTCAACATGTCAGAACCTCAAAAAGAAAACATTTCAAAACTTCTGCTCATAAAGAAACCAAAACTTCAATTTGACTGAAAATTGTCTAATAAGTAACTCCTGAGTGTGAAATAAAACTTTCTCAAAAACTGTCAAATTTCTGACTCTGATATTAACATTGGAACATTAAAGTGACTTAGAAAAAAGTCATATTTTCAGAATCATTTTACATTTTCATCTGAAATTTTTAAGGTACATTATCAAATTCATATAGATAAGTGTTGTCAGTCGTCCCTTTAATTCAGCTTAAGCTAAGCTCAGAAAAACAAATGTATGTTATGCACTTAAAAACTCTAACATAATTTTGAGTTATGCGTAATGTTGCCAGCATCTTTCTCTCCAGACTCAATGCTTATTTTTTTATACTTATGTGAGGCATAGGAGTCATTACCTGTGTGTCTATGCGTCATAATCAATGCAATTCTACAACAAAGCAGAGCCATGAACAGATAAGAAAAGATGGACAGAGCAACTGGTGGGGAGCACTGACCCTTTTGTGGCACTCTGTTACCATGACAAAATGAAACTATTAATTTAAAGGGATTTATTTGAAATGGTAATTAGAAGCCGACAGCTTGATAAGGAGCTAATTTGCCTAAAACTAATGGTGCAAACTACACCTGCAGAAGCTGCAGAAGCTGACCCATCACATACATGAGATTGCTCTTCATCCCCTGCCTCCTTCTCTTCCTCTCCCTCAAGTCAGTCACAGAAAAACAGAGACTCTGTTAGTGTCACAAAAAGACCGCAGCACCCAGGATGCACCTGACCAGGCGGTACCTTATGCTAACGTACAAATCTCAGAGCAGCTGTTGGAAAAGATGCATCGAAGAAATTAAAAGAATGGATTTCTGGTTTGTTTGTATTCTTCATGTTTTTTGTGGTGTTTGTTTGCAGTGGCTCTTACATTTTGGAGATCAGAGCGAGCAGTTTGAGAAGCAAGCAGTCTGTAGGTGCTCAGATTATTTTCAAAGCTCCTGCACATTGAAAACAGAGTTAAACTTTTTAGATAACACAGATGATTGCTTTACAATTTCTTAGCAGATGGCTTATTTGCACATTTCATGAGTTTTGTCTCTGTCCTACCTGCCACGCAGTCTGACCGCCTCATCAAATTTCTTCTCATCCATGGCCTTCTGCACCTCTTGAGTCTGATGGTAAAACAGAACAGCTGCTTTACTGAAAAACAAAAGCATTCAGCATGTAGCTGGTCTTCTTTTTGAGCACGTCTGCTGGTAACTACTGATACATGGTGAGTAAAAGCACCTGGGGTTAGTTTCAGAAAATAACTTTCACCATACCTCTGGTCAACACGAACAAACCGCCTTACCATCTGAACACACTCCATAAGCGGTAGTCGAACAGCCTGGTTGCCAACTAGAGACACCACACAGGCAGGCGTGTCTGTGGACGCCTCCAGTAACGCCAACACTGCCTCCACGCCCATCCGACTGGCCTGGGGAGTCATTTCAGCAGGGGTTTACCAATCCATCTCCATGAAAGTGAAACAAATGGAATTGTAATTGATTCATGATGATTTACCAAAATCCTGTCAAAGGCAGATGGAGTCCCACCTCTCTGCACGTGGCCCAGGATGGTGACCCTGGTGTCAAAACCCAGGTGGCTCACTACCAGCTTTGACAGACATCATATATTAACAGAAGTAATGGAATTGCTTTTAAAATGAATATATCCTGCTATAATGTCTATAGATGTATATTATAATATAAACATTAACTCAAGGTTCCCATTGAAACAATAGTGCCTCCTATTAGCTTGGTATTTGGAAGACTTTATCGCTTCTTGAAATGAAACAGACTTAAAAAAAACAGGTAGGACAAATCACACAAAAGTAACAGAGGAGAAATCATGCAAAACATCTCCTGTCATGTTGGTGTGTGCCAAATAACGGACATGCAAGGTCAACTTTCCAGAACAAAAATAGGGCTGAAACAAAAAATGATGCGAGAACGGAACAAAAAAAAAGGAAAATTAAATTGAGCATTTTTTATTTTTTAGAAATGACCACATGTGAAGCATAAAAGGCGATAAGTGTTTCCGTCGTGAGGAAACCAACACCGTGAAGAGAAGAAAAAACTCATGCTTATGGGGGAGGACTGGAGCATCCACCAGACGACGAAGCTTCGCGACCATACTTACGTCCTTGATATAATCAGGGGTTATTGCCTTGTTGTGGCAATCAATGGCACCCTCAGCTACAATAATAATGTTCAGCCTTTTCTTATCAGCACGGTTCTAGAGAAATATAAAAAGCACAAGTATTTGAAAACATGACAGAAAACGTTTTGCAGTGCCACAAGCTGGATCGAACGGTGGAGGATGATCTCAGAACAAAACGGGAGGAAACTTCGACTTGTTGCCTGTTGACATCTGTACTTTGCCACATTCCTGTCAGCATGGCAAGAATCTCAACCAAACTGAAATTATTTATGAAAACTTCTCGAGAACCATCCATTTCCACTTAGTGTTCCAGCTGTTGGTTCTCCTCTGCATCAGTCTGAGACTGAGCTTTACTCACTTTCTTCACTAAATCAGAGGTAATGTGTTGTCCTTGTCTGTCAGAGGCTCCTTCAGCAACTATGATAATATTCAACCTGGAACCTCGAGATCGACTCTAGACAACAGCAAAAGCACAATGAAGTACGTTGGACAGTAACGACAGCACAATGCCTGGAACTCTGTGTTCAAACCGCACAGTTTTCATTTACAAGTGCTTTGGTTGGGGTTAAAAAGGTTGTGCATTTATTCCTATGACAACAGATGTTACAGTGAAAAATTATTGATTAAAAATATTTCATGATATCTTCTTGAAACTATGCTGTCTCAGAGTTGACCTGCTTTTTCAATTCTAGCCAAGGTTGGATTTAATTGCTCCCTTGTCTATGTTTAGTGCAGCGACTGATTCCTGAAATGAAAATATATTCTCAAAAATGATTTTGATCCGATTACAACTGTCTTCGTAAAGTGACTAATATTCTACCTAAAACTGGACTGAATAATGTGAACTCTAATGCGACTAGCTCAAGTTGATATGAAATGTATTAGACATGTTTATAAACAACTAAATCCTCTGTATTTTCATTATGATGGTTAATTTTGTTCATAAAATATTTTTTTACATATTGTGGGACTTTTGTTTGACAGTCTGTGCTCCAGACCACAGAAACAGGAGCTTAGCAATATTTTAGTTTTTCATGGGCAGCTTGGACTTTGAGTTGTTGTCCATTTTTCTTTGGAGTTTATGGCTTCATAAGCACAACTGCCATTGATTTGCTTTAGCTATCCTTCATTATTTGACACAGATATCGATGTGACTGCCAAGACCGAACACCTGTTTGAATCACTGACCAGTGGGTGATGTACTGTTTGCATTAAAGTGACTAAAATACTCTGTGGTACAGTCAAGAACATCTTAATGACCTGTAATATACTGTATATTCACAGGTTGTGGGTTTGAATCTCACTATAGCAGCAGTTTTACTGAGCTTTCTAAGACATGAGGACATTCTTAATGATAGGACAGAGGACTGACTTCTTATTCCAAACAATGATCTCACACAGCCTTCATTTAGCTCACATTCCTCAGGGAACTATAAAGCTTGAATTTATTATCATTATTGTTTGTTTATTAGCCTTGACGCCTGTGAGATCTTGTAAAATCTAAACTCCCTCACTCAGACAGATTTTCCAAAATTCTCATCTTGACGTCTGGAATGATTTTTCCATGATATCACACAACAGAGCAGAATGCTTTAGGCGTTACCTTTAAATACATCTGCAAGTTCACCTCATTGTTCTTTAAAAGCTATGAATTAACCAGAATCCTACGAAACCAGGACTTCATCATATTGGCTCTCTTAGTGTATGTAAACGTTTAACTTTAAGGAAGTTCTGTTTTTTATAAACACTATGTAAATAGTTTCAACTGTGAATGTGTTACAGACCACAAAATGACCGACTGAACTGATTGCGTTTGAGAAAGACATCATCTTATAATTTCATCAGTAAACTATTATGATTAACAGAACAATGCCATTCATGGTCCTAGAGCTGACTGACTGTGTGCCCCAAGAGTGGTGATGAAGAAGACTTCTATGCATTTGTAATGAAAACATCTTCTAAGATGATTGGCCTCTTTACAGATGAAGCACACAGGTTACCTCAGACAGTTTCTGACACATGTTGTCTTCCCAGCCGTCTTCAGGAGGCATCTCTGGAATGAAAACCCAATCTGCTCCACATGCGAGGGCACTGACTAAAGCAAGGTATCTAAACACACACATAGACATCCATACTATTTTGATGTAAATTGGACTTTGGCCTGAAATGCATTTATTAAAAACATAGGCAGCCAAATTGGCACCATAACATCATATGTCTTAGAACAACCTTTATAAAGAAAAAGATAAGCTTCCAAAACTTGCAACATGTTTTTAAGAATTTGCATTTTGTATCTTTTTCAGTAATGTGATGCATCTTTAATTAATTTACCCGCAGTGTCGACCCATGACTTCCAGCACAAATGTCCTCTGGTGACTGGAAAACAAAGAAAAGAAACGGTTCTATCAGTTTAAGGAGTTACTCATATCTTCTGGTCTTTTTGCAACCATACTCACCTCTGAGCCGTAGTCATGATAGCATCCACCACCTCAATGATCCGATGCAAGGCTGAGTCGGTGCCGATGGTCATGTCGGTGCCACAAAAGTCATTGTCGATAGAGCCAACCATCCCGACAATGTGAAGCTGAGAATGACTTCTGGCTGCCTCTTCATCTATGAGCCCTGCACAAAATGAAAGAACAAAGAGTTACAGTACGTAAAGCTGAAACACAGAAATTCAGACTTTAAGGTGAACAATCACCTTGCTCTATGAGTTCATTCAAAAGGCCGCTCCACTCTTCTCTGAACAGGTTGGCTCCGGTCAAGCTGCCGTCTCCACCGATCACACACAGGTAGGTGATGCCCCGCTGAACCAGGTTGTGAGCGGCTTTTAGTCTGCCCTCATGGGAGCGAAACTCTTTACACCTGGCACTGCCAATGACAGTGCCACCCTAGAGACAGAGGATAGCAATTACTCTAAATATGATTCAATAGTTGTGACACATTTATGACACTGAAACATTAAGTTTCTGGACAACTGTGATTCTTTGCATTTGCAGAGTTTGGCAACGTCTAGTATGCATTTCTTTAGGATGTGAAACGTTTTGCAATATATGGGATGTTTACAATTATTAATTAATTAATGGGTTTGAGTCCCACCAGAGTCACTGCTTGCTTTTTTTTGTATAAATGCTTTTTACATTTATAAAAAAGGAAAGTCATTCAAAATTAGACAACTTATGTTGAAGATGCACAGTAGGAAACTCAACTAACAAAGAAAAAAATTGGAGACTCAGGAGAAAAGGCTCTGTGGTGCAACGGATAGCGCATTGGACTTCTAGATGGTTGAGGAGGTTATTCAAAGGTTGTGGGTTCGAGTCCCACCAGAGTCAGTCATTGCTCTATTTTTTTATAAATGCTTTTTGCATTTATAAAAAAGGAAAGTAATTCTATATTAAACGAATCAAGGTAAAAATTCACAATAGTATTCAACTACCAAAGAGGTTGTACGTAGCTGAAAATCTCTTGGTGGAAAAACTGTGCTTTACATGTTTAAGGTTTTTCTGAATACCAGCAAACACATAGATAAAGGCTCTGTGGCGCAACGGATAGCGCATTGGACTTCTAGATGGTTGAGGTTATTCAAAGGTTGTGGGTTCGAGTCCCACCAGAGTCAAATTTTATCAGAAGGAAAGATATCCTCCTTTAAATCCTTAATAGTGAAGATAAACGACAGGAAAGTCAACTCCCAAAGAAACTACGCAGAGCCAAAAGCCTCTTGGTGGAAGAATACTAAGTATTTCCAATATTTAAAAAGTATCCACTAACCGGATGATACTCCTTAAAGACACAAATATGTTATTAAAATCTACTCTGTTGCATTTCCCTCATATTCTGTCAAATTACAATTGTTTGACCATTTACAAGCAGCTATGAAAAGTCAAACTTTACATATTATTTGAAGAATTTCAGATATCTGCTGGTGTGACTGGATAAGTCATGTTTTTCTATTTCAAAGACTTGAAAAGCAAAAGTCAGTTGCGATTTTAGATCCAGATGTTTACAGGAAAAATAAACTTTGTATGATCAGAGACTTACTAAAAAAACATTTATTACAGTATTTAAGCAAGATTATTTCAGAAATATTTGCCTAATAGGCAATTTAAACATTTAATTAAGACTAACAATTTCTGTGTGCATTTTGGAAATATTTAATTGTATTTATTCATCTACTGCTGGATGTTCACTGGAAGATTTTAGAATATAAAATTCACACAAAATTCCCGGTATGAAGTTATAGTTCAGACACACAATGTGAAGCTTTCAAAGACTTTTCCTCCAGATAATAAGGTCCACAACCTCAACCTGCTTTTTCATGCAAATAACATTTATACCACAGTTCATGGCACTTGAGAGCACCATGATTTACAGCAGAATAAGGGGACATGAAGAGCGTGTAGCAGAAACTTAAGCAGCAGGTTGTGCTGACCACTTGCAGAACGCTGGAGACACTTTCCCACGTCGCCTCTTTGATGTAGTCTCCACCGTCTACCATCCCCTGGTACCCCTGAGGTGAAAAACCAACAACAAGGCAAGAAATCAGTCACTTCTTATTTCAAAAATCCACATTTGAAAGCAATAAGCAGCAGTAAGAATTTAAAGATTAAAAACTGCTTTAAAACAGTCAGACAACTGGATTATTGTTAATTCAGTTTTCCTGTAGTAATCTGCTTCCACACAAATACCTGCAGTTTAATGTATGCTTTATGTTTCACGCGGTTAACCCAGACTAACCGGACAGTTTAGCTGAAGTTAAGTAAATGCTGCACAAAAGCAATTTCATTCTTCCCCTGGAACCATCATTGTTTTAAAGGTTATACAACATAATACACGTAAACACACTTTGAAAATGGCTGGATATAAATACATGAATCCGAATCATTTTTATACAGGAAGGAATCTAATATTGTCTGTAATTAATTGTGATAAAAAAGTAATTCATGTATTGTCAACTGCTCTGTCATCAAATTTAACACATTAGAAGATGGAGCTGAATAACATGCAAGCTTCATAAAACATAATGTATATATGCAAAGGCTGTCAGGCTGACTGTGGGTTATAAACATATGCAAATCATATAGAGGGATCAGATGCCTTTCAGGTGACCCTGTAGCCAAAAAATAGATATTTAAAAACACCACTTAAAGATAGAAGTTTAAGAGTTTTTCATTCAAAGGAGGGAAAATATTATTTAGTTATTTGTTTCAACGGAATAAACATCTGAATTTAGGAACGTAACAACAAACCACTTCTAAAATCTAAGATCTACTTTAATAAAATGTTTTACGTTTTATTCATTTGTTGTTGCTTGTGCCATTTAAATCATCATATTTATGAGCCTGATGTGAAATATTAACTGTAAATTTTTAGTTTTAATTACTTACATTAATGTTCCCCAGTACAGCTCAGTTATATGTGAATTATTTTATATCACGTTTTAGTGTATAAAAACTAAAATAAAAGCGAATTAGTGCTCAGGAATAAAATGTAATGTTACGTTTAAAATGTTTTCAGGCCAGACTGGAGAAGTCAGCTTGACTCATGCTGGTCCCTGATTCCCAGTGATAGTCCAGTACAGAGGAGCTGTCAGCACAGATTTAGTGTGTAGCTGAGAGTGGCAGATACTGCAGACTCTCCATCGTCATGTCTGGACTCTGAGTCATTCTCACCTCGTGAATGAAGTAGACTTTGGCTCCCACATAAATCCCCATTCGGACCACAGCCCGGACGGCTCCATTCATGCCTGGGAACACAGAGAAAATCAGAGGCTTTTCAAGCATTTTCAGAAAGTTGATTATTGCTACAGACATAAAATTGGTGCTATATGATAAACAGTAAGCTCATCTGTCACAAATGAGTCACGTCTCATGCTTATTTTTCCCAAAACAACCAAGAGAGACTGTATCCGAAAGGTACTTAACTTATTGACTTGTTTATATTCAAGAGCTAAAAGTTCTTAAATAGCACTTTGGTTAAAACACACTGCATAAATAAAGTCCCATAACTCCATAACTCTAAGAGCTTCACACCTCTGAATCTATTTTTACAACATTCTACAACCACAAGCCTCAGTGAGGTTTTCTCACACTGACACACGACCAGGAAGTCCAGATCTACAGATGCACGGCTGACAGATTTTCCACCTGAGCTGTGCATCTCTGCAGCTCCTCCAGCGTTACCATGTGCTCTTTGGCTCCTTCCCTGATTAACTCTTTCCATGACTTGTCAAGTTTAGGTTTGTAGATCTCCTTTTGTATTCTACTTTTTCCACATGCTGGATTGAACAGTAACCTGTGAGCTGTTTCAAGCTTAGAAGATTATTTTAAAAGCTGATCTCTAACTTAATTTTTAATCTATTTAGTGTTTTTCTCAGTTTTAATGGGATGATTTATTTGTTCCCCACAACTATGTGTTAATTATTTTGATCTACCTAATAAAATCTCTGGTATACACTCAGTTGTATTGTGACAAAATGTGAAAAAGCTGAAGGCACTGCATGAAAAACTGCCAAAAAAGGAAAAGTTTAATGAATTTCAGCTACAACATTTTAAATTAACTTTTACAGATTTTCATAATGTCAATCCTGTCACCATAATGACCATGTAGTGTAAATCTGACACCTTCATGGCCTCGGTTACCTATCTACCGACTGACCTCAGTGTCCTGCTCTTTAAATAAGCTGAAACCAGCAGCATAAACAGGGAGGGGCAAGATGAAGGCTGGAGGAAAGGAGGTCAAAACGGAGTGAAGCTGAGACAGAGAGCGAGCCGGAGAGCCGGAGAGCCCAGAGGACGCTGTGCCAAGTCAGAAAAAAGCCTGTCAGAGCACTTAGTGCAATTAGACATGAGGCAGGCTTTAAATCTCAGAGTAAGTCTGGGACCACAGAGCTGCTGCTGATTTACATTAACAGGTTGATCAGAACCTGTTAATGTTCTGGTCGTTTTCTGAGGTAAATGTGGATTAAAGGCAGGATTTTAGGTTTTCATTGTTCCTCAGACTCAGAGACGAAGGTGACGAGTCTTGCAATCCAAAGGTTGTGGCTTTGATTCCAGCTTTCTCTTGCCACATATAGATTTGTGTTAAAAGCAACTCAGGCTTTTAGCCCTGAGTTTCCTACCAATCTGCGCATTGGTATCTGTTGGGTGAATGTGTGTCTGGTGCAAACAGTTTTTGTTGGTCATTATGACTGGAAAGGTGCAACATAAACTGTTTTGCAAAGATTAAAAAGCATTTTTTAATGGAGTTGTACAATTTACAGTGTTTAATTTAAGGGTGTTTATTCAGTGAGGAAAAGTAAGATGTTGAAAATCATCATTATTCTCAAGGCCCTATGCTCTGTAGTCCAGTGGAGTATTTCCTGTGCTGCTGCTAAATGTTGCTGTGATCCTTTGACCCTGCAGTATTCTGTGGTGAAGTGACTGCAGGGCATGTTGTTCATACACAATGCTCAGCTGCACAGAGCATTCCCCATAGAACCCTATGACATTTATCTCAGTGCACAAGAACAGACTTCCTGCAGCCAAACATATATTTCCTGGTGGCCTGAATGTTTGTTTTTGACTTGTAACACATAATGCAATTATTCATAACAAAAACCTATTTATTTTTTTTACTTCTTGGTTTAAATTATGTTCTCTGCCTATATTCTAAGTATCTATGTGACCCCTGTTGGTGTTTCTTGGTTTGAGTTTTCTGCATTGTCTTGTCTCGATAGCTTTTCTTCCTGTTTCATTTTGTGAAGCATATTCCTCGAATAACCTCTGACCTTTGACACCTGGTCATTGTTTGCTAACTGTCACACACGTCTTGTTAATCCATCACTTCCTGTATGCTCATACCCGGCTTCCTTTGGTTCACCATCAGGTCTACGTCCGTGCCATGTTTTTCATCCTACTGCCTTTTCAGTTTTAGTTTATTTGAAAAAGCAAAATTGTTGCAGTTTTTTGCGTAGAGTCACTTGCATTTATTATTTTGCATTTTATTTGGGTTTGGTTCCTACAGGGTTACTGATTGTGAAGTTCTTGTTTTTTCGTTTAAATATTTTTCAATGTAAAAAATTTATATTGGAAATACAAAAGGCAAGAATATAGCTACAAGAAGACTTCTGGCTTAAATATGATTGAAAAGCTGTGAGGGTATATTAACAGGTTACTCATTAATAATTTTAGTCAGCAAACAGGTTTTATTTTCTCTGTCTTATTTTACTTTCTTTATCTTTTCATCAAACCGCTGTATGTGAACTCTTCAGGGGTATTTGTTCTAAGTACATCTGCAAAGTTCATCACAATATTTTACATAACCAGTGATATAAAAACAAACATGGTGAATAAAACACCTGGTTCAAGTTTTCAAGAAAGTGCTCTAAAGGATGGGAGTACTTTGGTTAAGCTGAGGATGAGCAGAGATTTAAAGATTTTGGGAAGAACAGCAACACAAAATAAACACATGATGAGGTGAAGCGAAAAAAGAAAAAGAAACACCTACAGTTTGTTTTCAGAGAAGCCAGGCAGGTTTTCTGTTCGATACGTTTTTCTCTGAATGTAATATTTATATTAACCTTTTAGCGGTTTATAACTCATTAACCTGTATGAAGAAGTTGTGCAGCTGACCAAATTAAATTTGACCTCCTCCTGCTTTAATCTGATTTAATTTTGTGTGGATAATACTACTACTACTAATAATAATATCTAAATTAGTTACATTCAACACTTTGTGCTCAAACCTAATAAATGAAATTATAAACACAAGTCATTTGTAAGTTATGTAAAAACGATGTATTCTCCAGTATAATGAGAAAAAAGGTTCAATAGAAACTGATTCTTTTTCTACTGGAGTTTTTTTATTTCCAGCCAGGCTCATGGTGACGTTCTGGATACTTTGGTATTCAGTTGATTTGTAAACACAACACACACCGGCTCTCACAGCCCATCCCTTCTCTGGCTCTGGTCCGCACCATGTGTGGGATGTGACTACTCATCGCATGGTGGCCTCATTCTTTACTCTGCCCAAAAGCATCATCACAAGAGCTCATTCACTAAACTTGGCAGAGAGAAGAGGGTCCCAAGCCGAATCCCACAGCACTAGAATTAATCAGTGTGCGTAATTTCACCGTTACCTCAGTCACTGACACAGAAACGTGTGGATGCTGTTTTACATGCAATCTGAAATTTGCTAAAGCAAGATGAGCAGTTTGAGACCATCAATTTTAAAATTATTGAAATCAAAACAAACTATATGTGAAAAGAAGCTGCACAATGTTTTACAGTGAATTATGTTAATAAAAGCAGAGCAGCAGCAGCAGGAAATCCCAGCTTCCTGCCAGTTGAATGACGACAGACCAGTTCATCAGTTTAAACCAGGTCCAGTTACTTTCCATTAAGGACGACCAGCAAATAAACAACTTTAGTTGACCAACATGCAGTCTGCAGCATTGAAGCACAAAAACAACCAGAAGGCACCTTAAAGAAGCAGTGACTGATTAAAAATGTGAAACAGTGGATGGAGAGAACAGTTATCACATAATCTTGCATTTTAACTAGTTTCCAAATGTCACAGATTAGTTTAATTCCAGCATGTTAGGGATTAGCCACCAATTATTTCTTTTATGTACAACAGGAACAATACAACCACCTTCAGAAGTTCCCTACTTAGAAAATGGAGTCACTTGTTTGTGATTTAATGTCAGTTTAAATGCACAGTCTGATTTTTGCAGAATCTCTATAAATTAAAGTGTAAAAAATAAAAATCAAGCACATCATAGCATAACTTTTCAGTTAGATTTGGTTTAAATCTTTAAGTTAAAGATACACTGAATGTTACACTTTAGTTGGTCAATGTCAGTTTAGTCCATTTGATTCCATCCAGGTTGTAAATAATGTTCCACCATGCACAGGGCGGCTGTGTGTTCAGGCATTTAGCTGCATACTAATCAGGACTGAGTGCTGATTGGTAACCAGGAGTCGATGCAAACATCTCAAATGTGTTTGAATTTGACAGCAAACCTAAAGAGTTTTAGAGAAATCAATACCACAAATAGATAAAAATGAGCAGGAAAGTCGTAGGTTTATCTATCTGCAGTGAGTGTGTGTTTTTGTGTGTTTTTGTGAGACAGATGGAAAATCTAACAAATCGTGAAAATGCAGTGAGGTTATCACCTCCCATCATCAGTCATCAACACGTCCTGGTGAAAACCTGACACACCTGAAGCTGACTGAGCCGTGACACAGCGGATACAGCAGCTGCTGTAAACTCAGCCACAAAACCAGACTTCAAACCACAAGATGCAGAGCGTTTTAAAAGAATACATGATTAACATGTTTATTTAACTACAATTATTCAGATACATCAGAAGTAACCCTTCTCAAGGCTTTTTGAGGCATTTTATGAAGATGTATATAAAATATATTAATTTTCTTTTTTTATTTGATATAGATTCAAATCAGATTCACAATTGAATACAGGTCACATGATCATGTTTTGATCTAAATTGTTTAATTCTCTGGTCATTTGTTTTAACTAAGCTGCTGGAAAGTAAACTTCCTCTTCAGTTTCAAGTCTTTTGAAGCTTATAAGTTTTCAGATGGCACAAAAAAAAACGGACTTTGTGAGTCTATTTCTCTATCCACATGCTTCAGAAGCCCTGTGTGACTTCTTTAACCTTGGTTTACGTAACTGCAAGTCCTAAGATCTTTTTTTCTATTTATTTAATCTTATTTTCACCAGGATAAAAACCCACAGAGAATAATAAGGGAGTCCAGGCCAAACAGCATCCCTTACATCTTAATGATGTCTGCCCCGAAGCATACAGTGTCCCATGATATTTGATTTAGATGGATTATAATCATGCAGAAAGCTTGTGCATGGAGGGCTTTTATACAGTAACATCTAGACTACAAACACTACCTCTCCAGTAGTATTTGCTCAGGGCTTCAGATGCACACAGACATCAGTGCTTCCAGATGAGCTCAATGAGTCTGACTGCATCACTTTCACACTGGCTGCCCAGTTTTAAAGGTGCAGTTATAATTAAATCTCAGCTGCTGCCACAAGGAGCCTGTCCTAAATACAAAGACTGTCCAGGATGCACAGCAGGGGCTCTGACAACTGAGAAAGAGCATATCCCTCCACTCTCACAGCAGCCTATAGGCACACAGTGTTGTGTAACAGCCAACAATAGCACTGGTTTAACTGGTGCATGTATGTGTCCTACATGGCAAAGTACAACACGTTCTATGCATGTGGAGAGCCGATCAGTAATCACACTCTAATGAGGTTAAAGGTGCATTCTGTGCAGGCTGCAGGGATGCAGTTAGAGCATTGACTACATAAAAATCATCCAAAAGTTGAATTTTAATGGCAATCATTATTATACTGCTTTAAAAGCAACTTTTTTAGGTATTATTAACGTTATTTTTGCTCTACAAATTCAGAATTCAGTCTCTCCATCACACCATCATCTCTGTAATACTCGCGGCTCCTCACGTAGCCTGTTTGACCTTCAGTGACAGTAGACGTTAAGTCACTGAAGGTCACCGGAAGTAGATTCCAAACCCTTTCTAAATAAATAGGCAACCTCTAACAGCGACACTGAGCTGTTTTAATCTGAAAAGCTGCGCCGGATGTAGATTGTTTAATTCACATAAATTGATGTTGGTTCAGTCGTGACTCAGCTTCCGTGATGCGGGAGGAATTATTTCTGAGGCAAAAAAAAAACAAAACAGCTGACAGGAAGTTCAAACCACAACATTTTACAGCTGGTAAATGAAATGAGGGGCACTTTGAAAATTTTTATATCCATAAGAAATATATATGACTAATACATATTCTAAGTACATAACCCAAAAAATCTACATAAAAATCTTCAGAAGTAAGTTGGAGTGCAGTTAAATCCTGTCATGTGGGGTTGCGTTACTGGAACTGGAACTGCTGCACCGACTTGTGGAAATAGCAGATAATTAAGGCTCTGACATGCCGATCAGGTTCGGTGGTAACACCAAGCCCCCTGGGGGATGCGCGCGCGGGCCTGCGCCATCTGTGCATACACGCATGGCGCAGGTGACGTTGCATATTTAGAACACCTCGCATTAAAGAGCTACGACGTAATCAGTCACCTGTTGACACTGAACCCGCTTCTGCATGTATGCACGAGCCTTGAGTCACGCGGTGTTTCTGCTGTCTGCCAGAAACACCTCCAGCGCGTTTATTAAAACTTGTAGCATTTCCCTCTGCAAAGAATGCTGCAGCATCCCCGCAGAAAGCAGAGACACCGGGGGGCGAGCGCAGACTGTTGCGTAACAGTCCGGAGGACTCAGGAGCACACACTTAAATCCCTAGCAGAAAAAATATTTGATATGTAAAATATGAAAATTTATTAGGAGGAACTTCTTTCTCCTTCCCTTGTCGTGACGCGCTGATATCGAAGCACACGCTGTTCCTGCTGCCCGGCAATGCGCAATTTGGGAAGCTTAGCCAGATACATCCTTTATCGGACAAATGCCTGTCTGGAGTGTTTCTCAAATTAAAAATAAACAACTGATAGACTAAAATCAACATAAATTACGGAGAAATTATTAAGCTCTTATACTTTAATGTTTCCAGTCGGTTTAGACAGAAAGTGCCCTGATAGGCTGCTTTAGGAGCGGGTTAGATTCAGCTCTCTGATCCCGCGCTGATCCTGACTCCAGCTCCCTCTTACAGTCCAACTTGACTCTGTTACCTTGAGCATCTCCGCCGCTGGTCAGCACGGCGATGCATTTCCCAGCTCCAGAAAGATTCTCAAAAAATTTCCGGGTGTCCTGCCGCTTCGGTCCCGTCGCTCCGGCCATCTCTCGGTCTGCCCGGGGTCTCTGCGCGGCTGTCGGTGAAGTTTAGCTGAACTCCTCAGAAAGCCCACCGGAGGGTAGCACTGGGGGTATCTGTGGCAGAAGAGAGGGAGGCAGTTGAAGGGCCGCAGCGGGTACCGCCCCCCTCCTCCTCCACCTCCTCTCCAAAGATCCTACAACAGGACAGATTACTGCCTCCTTTCCTTACAAGGATGAGGATTTTCCACCGCATCTCTGTGGAAAAGTAAGAGATGGAGGGAAAAACAGCAATATATTATTTAAAAAACATTTAAAAATGTTTTCTTGTCTTAGTTTTAAACCGCAATTTTGTTCCTTTGCGTTTTAAAAACAGACGATTTAAGTAACTTTCCTGTAATTATGCGCTTCTTGCGGGTTTCCCCCGTTTCATCAGGATAATCCTTCATGTAAATTTCAAGTGGCTCAAACAGGATTCAGAACCACAATCAGCTGAAACAAGATCACAGACTGAAGAAGTGGCTGGTTTTGTTTGCTAAAATATTCTGCTTATCTGTCATCTCCACTGTCACTGCCTGTCTTATTTTTGTGGGGGGGTTTCTACATTGATATATTCTTTGAAAATGTTTCTATTTTATTCATGCAATCTTGAGACATGAATAAAACGTGTCTCCAGATGAGACACGTTTTATTGTGGTTTTGTTTTGTTCTCATACTTTTGCTGTATGTTGAAGTTGAGGGATTTAATTTTCCTTCTCAAAGATTGACCGAACATTTGTTTTCTTTGCTATCTATTTCTAATTTTTAAAAAGGTTATGTTACTATGAAAGCTTCTGTGTTACTGATCTCTTTTAAAATTCTAGACCAGGGGTCTCAAACTCAATTTACCTGGGGGCCGCTGGAGGCAGAGTCTGGGTGAGGCTGGGCCACATAAAGGATTCCACAAAAAACATTTAAGAAATATCCTCAAATGTCATCAACATTTAATTATTTCTCCAATACATGAACTGCAGGCTTTGGCTTTGAAAAAGACATGATGAGGGTGTGACAAAATTTAGGGTGCATTCACACTGCAGCCTGAAGTGACCCAATTCCGATTTTTTGTCAAATCGGATTTTTTTTTTCTTTTTTTTTTTTTTTTTTGGGCCGTTCACACTGCCTCAGATATGCGACCTGTATGTGTTCTGCAGTCTGAACGGGCAAATGACCTGAAAGTGTCCCGCATGCGCAGTAGAGGGCGCAATAGCGTCAGCGTTCTCAGTAGAAGTGCTCAGTGTTTGCGGAAGTAAACATGGAGGCTAACGGTGTAGCTTAGCTTACATATTTGAAGTTGTTGTCCAACCGGTGCAGCTTATTAACAACTTAATTCTCATTATAGTCCGTCATAGTTGTTTTTCTTCCCACTTGCGCATATCAGGACGCATAATTTGCTGAGTATCAGTAATGTTCAGTTCGGATGAATGCGGCCTGGACGTTATTTGAATCGGATACGTATCGGATATGGGTCGCATTCTAAAAGAATCCGACCTGCGCTGTTCACACCACCATGAAAAGATCAGATACATTACGTCAAAAAAAAAAAAATCTGAATTTGGTCACTTTAATCTGCAGTGTGAACGCACCCTAAGCTCATTCCACTTGGCGTCGCTCTTGTTCTACGTTTCATAGAAGTCTTTAGCCAGCTAGCAACGTATGGAGAACGTCTCGACGCGTGACGTCATTACCGCTTCTACGTGTCACAACAGCGCGGGGGACGGGTTGTAGTCGCCTTTCTCTGCGTTTGATCGTGGCATTTGTTAATGGTAGAAAGTACCGGAATCTGTTCTACACGTTTTGGAAACTCAAGTTTAATCTGTGCCCACAGAGGGCGCTGTTTTTCTGACTTCAAGTTGAACTTCCCATACAATTTTTGTGATTTTGTTAGTTACTCTCGCAGTTTAAAAAGCCATATGGCAACCAGCTACGACAAATGCATTCATCTCCAAACCCCTGCAAGAGACTAACCCTAACCTAACCCACAAAATGACATAGCTTTACAAAGAGGTAGGGCATAGATATATCACTTAAGCTTTACATGCTCCAAGATTAAAAAGTTATCAATATGACACCATTTCTGAAATTAATTCATTAAGTTGAAGAACATTATTTTAATGACCTTTAAAAAAACAGTACCATCTGCTTTGCAAATTGTTAAATGTCTCAAGGAGACCATGTGTGGCAGAGCAAAACTTTCTTGCTTTTATAAATTATGTGTTTAAGATGTCCTGAATTTACTATATTTTGTTTTTCAGCAATGATAAAAATAGAAGTTTTGGTGTTCATAATCACAGTTCCACTTTTAAATTTCTTAAACCAGTAAAAGTAATTGTAAATGTGGCAATTAAAACATCTGATTATTTATGACAAATACCAAAAGAGATAAAAACATGAAAAGAAACATAAATATTTAAAATATATCAGTGTTAATTCCTCACATACATGAGTTACATAACTGCTGAAATATAATATTTTGCTACCACCCTTCTGCTAATTTGAATTTAATTTCTGATTTCAGTTGTGGAAAAAGGAAGCAGAGTGGTAGGTCTTCATTTTTTTTATCTGCCTTTGGTTGTCACGATCTGGCATACAGAGCAAAGCCAAAGTTGGAAAGCCTCTGACGCAGGTGTCCACCTGACTGGCGGCTGAACGCACCAATCAGGGCTGCCGTCTCTTCCCGGACGGGGAGGGGAGGAAATTCCATCCCATTACAACTTCATAGCCAGGAAGTCATTCACTATCAGCCTCAACTCACAACTTTCATCACAATCCAAACACTGGAAGCACAAGGGACACGGAGAGCTGACACAGTGACTGGATATCTGGATGCAGTGATGTAACTGCTGCAAAAGGAGCTGATTGCAGACACAATAGTCTCAGATATACTGCTCAATACTTGCCATATTCAGTGACCTTGAACATGTCTGGTTCAGTATTACAATGTCAGACTGAAATGATCACGTTGGCTTTGTGTGTGAGAGGCGTTGTGGCGGCAGCTATGACTGCCGGTACAGCGTGTCCCCTCACACCTGTGGCACCAAATCAACCAGTTTCTTCATTTTTTTTACACAAGACACAATGGAAACATGGGAGCTTTGGATTCAAAGGGCCACGCTGAGGGCACTGGGTATTTGGCTGGTTTCAAAATTCTGCTTGCAGCACAAGAAGATGTCTTGTGATATAACTGCCTCTCCTCACTTCTTCAATTTTCATTCCAAGATCCAAAATGAGGAACTGCTTAAGTTATTTACCTCTAGAATTTGGGTGTCAAGTCTTTATATTTTCAACAACTTCAGTGACGCACATTTAAAACAAAAATTCAAAATCGTTTTGAGCCTATACTCTGACCTTTCCCAGACACTGATATTTTTGGAAATTACAAACTTTGGGATCTCAGTGAAAATCAGAAACAAGTTTCTTTAAACACAGAGTTTAAGTTTGGTTTGATCAGAGGGAAAATTAATTAAATAGCTGAAATTGGAAAGTTTCTTAGTTGAAACACTCCGGTTTTGAACACAGAAATGCAAATAAAAACATTTTGAAATAGAATAGTGTGTTAATGTTATTCTTGATATAACACCAAGCAGTGAAAAAATAAAAATAAAAACATTTTCACTTTCTGTCACAACATGGATTTGAACACAAGTAGAACGGCGCCACCTGCTGGTGGAAAATGGAAATTGCCTTCTAGTTTTGAGAAAATTAATTTATGCTGGCAATGAAACTCAGGGGCAAATCAGGTCAATAAAAATAGTTTATTTACAGTGGCATCAATCAGAAATCAACAAGCAGCATTGGCAGAAGCAACATCAGAGTCAACAGTTTGCATAAAGTTGGTGAACAACTGTTGGGTAAAAACTCACTAAATAAACAGTTTGAACTGGACTGTGCAGCTGCTGAGACGTTTCAGGTCAGCTCCACAGCAGAGACAATACTTCAAATAAGATTTTTAAAAATACCAAATTTGAACCTCAACACTCTCTGGTTGACTTAATATTTAGATTTACAGCATTTAATATTTTACAGTGGCCTTGGTCAAAAGGAGTTTGCAGCAGATTGTGGTGCCTAACAAAAAAAAAAAAAAAAAAACAAACACTGGAAATCTGCTTCATTTGCTTTACTATGCTTTTAGTAATGTAGACCATGATCCTGAGACTACTTTAAAGGAGAGGAATATTTTAATCAAATCTAACAAAATGTACTTATCAGAAAATCAGAAAAAGAAAAATAGCACATTTCTGACTATTTAGTTCTTTGCAAACAGCCTGAATTTTGGTTTGATTTCCTTGAAGTGAATCTACAGATGTTTTTATTTTCATGACTAAATAAATCTCCTGCAAATCAACAGGAATATAAAATCAGCTTGGCAGTTTAATGGCTGTGTGAGGAAGAGCCAGATGATATCTGCGGAGCGGTCAAAATCATCTAAGCATAGCAAGTGCTTGAACTGATGGAGATATTTTAGCTGCTTCAAATATGTTTTTGTAATTGGCTTCGGCTGTTTATTCCAAATTTAGTATTTTTTCCCCCCTAGCAATGAATACAGATTTGGAAAAAAAAAAGTAAAATTCAATATATTCTCACTCTTCTCAATTTTTAAAACATCCTTTAAAGTTTAAAGTTTTAGTTTTGAAAAAATACATAAAATTTGTTGGTATAAGTAGGAAAACCCTGATGCTATGGATTCTAAAATCAAGTCAAGTACATTTAATTAGAATCACCACATAACTCATTGAATATCTGACAATAATATTACCATAATTCATGGCCCACTGTAGTTTAATTAGCTTAAATAGCCAGATTTAATAAAATCAATTACCTTTTAAAAACAAAATCCTTTACTAATCAGGGAGTATTTCAGTACATGCAAATAATGTGATGAGAAACGGTTGGATGTGCTAATATAACAAATCTTAAGAGGTTTATCACAGCTTGTAAAGTCTCATTTTTTGTGAGGAAACCTAACATTCCTGCTTTTAAACTGCATAAAGTGGAGCATCACCAAGTCAGCAGAGTCCGACACACCAGGTACTCTTTAAAACCTTACAACTAAACACCTAACAAAACAAAAAAATCAAAAAGCTAAGGCATTACTCTATGCATATTTACATGAAATACAGTTGTACGCAATCGATAACAATATACAAAATTATCCAGTATGTATTCTTGTCTCAGTTTAAATCAAGATAAACAGTTTACCTTCATATAAGACATCTGGAAAAAATGTACACGAGTGTTCATCTTCACCGTGATCTCACTGAGTGCTTCAGACATTCAGAACATTTCTATGGCCTAGGTTTAATCTCTGAGGTTTTTCATGTTATCATGAGGGTAAAGAACAAAGTAATAGTTGCCGCACCAACAGGGAGACAAAACTAAATTCCAACTTTCTTTACAGTGTTCCAGTTTTCATTTCCCAGTTTTCCTCATGCTACAGAATGTTAAGCAGGGAATTCAAGAAAAACATGTTGAATTTAAACAGTTTCCTTCACAATTAAAAGCTTATTAAGAAAAAGCACCTAATGAAAAGCACCGAAACTAGCTGAGCTATTCCCGAAACATTCCTGACTTTCAGTTTGAATTGTAAAGGCTCTTAGTCAAATAGTTTGAGGGAAAAGTAAAATAAGTAAATAAAGCTTAAGTAAATGCTGAATCTTTAACGATGTATTTTCATTGAACAAGCATCTAAAGTAAGTATAAACAAAAAGATAAAATGACAAAATACAAAAGCATGTTTAAATTTGCTTTTAGAGTTAGATTATTCTAAACTAGAAAAGTCACTACGGAGGAGTTTTGTTGTTTATTGTGGGTAAAGGAGATCTAACTGCAAGTATAATTAAATTAAAGCAAAAATATAACATAGTTATAAAATTGTTAACATTGTTGTCATGCCCTCCAGTGGCAGTTGAACACTACAGATTTCAGATTCAATTTAAGATTAAAAGTTCAAAAGGATAGGATGTGTCACATCATCTACTTTGGCATATTTAAAATTGCTTTTTATGCAGCCCAACTAGCTGATTATGTGGAACATCAAGTCCCATCAGATCTTTGAAGGATGAATGTTGCTTTTGGTTTGAATAGTGTGGAAGTTATGTTACTTTTATCACAGTCTGTGTGATTTTTCTGTATTTAGCGATAATCGGGGAATAAAAGCTTTCAGACAGTTGTAAGCTGAATTTATGACAAACTACATATGGCATTCAGTTTCACTTTCAGTTTCAAACATGCAACATCTGCAAGCTAATGAATCTTCATCAGCACAGACAAAGCATTTGCATAGTATTACATGAGATAAGACATGTTATCAATGTCGTGTTCCATTATTTGAGTAGCAATGAATATCATGATAGTGACGTGTATGTATGAAATAAACCCAATGTGAGAGCTAACAATGCAGAGTTTTGACAAATCAAAAAAATATATATAAATAAATCAGTATTTGAGATTATCTGTGTGAAAACTGTTAAATGCATAGAAAAGCAATGATGGAGCATTATTTATCTAAAACAGTGTTCCTCAGCTGCTGCTCTCTTCCACATGCAGGACACACTGTACTGGGGCAGAAACAAAAATATCTACAACATATAAAAGCTGTTCCTCACTGACGAACTGAACACAAAATTTTAAAAAAGTGTGGAGTTTTGTTGGTTGCACATGCATTTAAGTCACAATGACAGAAAAACAATTACTATGCGTGAGCAAATTTGGTCAAAACGCAACAAGTCAGAATAAAACACAAGTTGTGACATTTTTCACCGCTACATGCTAACAATTAGCATCTGAACAGTGCTATTTAGCTAAAGGCTAGCACTGCCCATTACAGAACAACTGAGGCTTTTGTCTTTTGTTTGTTTCAAACTTCATAATAATACATCCACCAGGAAGTTTGTTTGAATAGAAAGAGACAGTGTGCTTAGTTTAACCTATGGCATATTTCTACTCTCTGTCGATCATCTATGAAAGTCCAAACTGCTGCTTCATGATACCACTTAAGGAAAAGGGGTGATACAGATCTATGTACACTATTTATACACGTAATCAATCAATCGATTGATTGATTTTGATTGATTGATTGATATTTATACACATTCACCTTTATTTGAAAAGTCATTAAATAGGGGACACATGTCCTATGTACTACAGCAGTTCAAATATATATTATTTTTAAAATTAACATCAACGAGTACCATTTCAAAAGATCTTAAAGATATAATTGATTTTCTTCCATACAAATAATCTAAAACATCTTTAAAACTATAAATAACTGTAAAATCTTTCATATAGTTTTCCTTTTACGTTCAGTCGGGCTCTAAAATAGAACCAGGAGTTTAAAAAAAAATCAAAAGATTCATGTCATACATCTCTACAGTGTGAAATTGTGACAGTTTGAGTTTCACACACATACACACCAACACACACATAGTAGTCAAGCAGAAACATTTCACCTCAGACTAAAGGATCAAACCTGGGAAACTGGACCACCTCCTTACAGCAAACAGCCACTGTGAGCAGCTCGTCTATAGAGGCTTTTACCATGTGTGTCATTAAACTGACTACCTAAAAGCTTTTGTATGTAAAGTTTATGTGCTGGTTTTACAGCAGCAATTCATGAGCCAAAATATTCAGCAAGAAAATGTACATATATGTTTTAAAAGATGCCAAAATCCACATTCTGGAGACAAAAAGCTCCTTTTTGTGCTGATTCAGCCCAAAAAGGCCATTGGATGTTTTCGTTTATTGGTTGAATAAGTGCCAGTGAAATCCTTCTTCATCATAAAGTTAGGTGGTATCTGTTCAGTTGTGTGTTCAGTTCAGTTAATTACAATGGAAAAATGGAAGCTAAATGGAATATTTTAACCCAGAGATAAAGACTAAAATGTGTTCCTGAAGACAGAATCAGAAATATAATGACTGTCCTACAGGTGTGTTTGCTGCCAGAGTGGTTCAGATGACAGTTTTCATGGTATTTCAAACTGTTTGATTTGATGAACAACTGGAACTAGGCCAGTCTGAGTGAAGTTCAGAAGTTTTTCTTCCATCCTCGGTCCTCTGAAATGAATGTAAGTATTTCCTCTAAAACCTTCACACTTCTCTGTGAGTTCAGAGTGTCTGTATTAGCTGGGGTCCGAGTGTCATACCGTGTCCCAACTGAGGCCGTGGTCAGCAAAAGTTCTACAAAAAACACAGTGAAGAAAGATTACTGAATAATTAGAAATGCTACATTTTGTAAATATTTATTGAACTTTTTTTAAATAGCATATAGCTAAGTAAAGGGAAAGATTACAAAGGACAATGTTCTTACTGCAAGATGACAATTTGTACCAAACAATATTGGTTCTTTTTCATTTATATTGGAAATAATAAAAGGGAGACTTTGAGGGTCACTTATGCAAAAGAGCTCTTTTACTTGGTACTACTTCTGTGTGTATTTTTTAAGATTAAGAAAAGAATGGAAAATAATACTCACAGAATTGACATTGTTCTCTTGGGTCAACATATCGATTCCTCCAAACTGTTCCAGCATCAGGCTGCTGTCGCCCACCTGCACCAACAGTGACATAGACAAGCCCACTTACATCTCCTCAGTTACTTATATGTAAAAAACAACAACACAGGGTTCATACACAAGACTGGATAGATTTTACGCCCAACAAACTGCTGAAACGTCGAAGCTTTTTAAATGTGAAGCAGTGATTTTGTCACCTGTTCGTTCATGGAGCCCATCTGTCCCGCCACTGAACTCATGTTGCTGCTGCTGGCCATGGTGACTCCCAGGTTCATGTTGCTGCTGCTGTACATTCCACTGGATTGAGTCGAGTACTGAGACTGGGACTGCTGGGAGTACACGCTGAGAGAAGAGCAGAAAAGTGATGCAGGGCTTTAAGAAAGCCTGGCTGTGATGTCGTTGACCTGGAGAAGCTGCTGCTACCTGTTGCTGGTGGAAATGTTTGCAGGCTGCGACCATCCGTTTAGGTCGGCACTCGTCTGGTAGCTTGGCGGTCCGCCCTGGTTTGCCGCCTGGGCTTGGGTTTGCGTTTGGCCCTGGTTCTGCTGCAGCATGGGGCTCTGACCCTGCCCCATCCTGGGGGACAGCAGAGGGCTCTGTGGCGTGCCAGCCCCACATGGAAAGCATGACGCCGGGTCCTGGTGTTGTTGCTGACTCATACCTGCAAAAACAGAAAACATAAGATGCAGGTGAGCTCAAGTTCAACATATAAACAACATATAAAAAGAAGTTTTCAGTTCATGATTTGTAGAAATTATATTAATTGGAATATCTGAGCAAAATACACAAAAGATTGTGACTGATTTAAATCACTAGCATCCAAAGAGCAAATATGTGATAAAGTCACATTTTTTTTATATATAAAATGCTTTACGTCATAAAAACTTCATACAATCATCAATTATGAAAGAAGCAATAAACATTACATGTTGTCAAATATCATCAAAATCACGAAGCAAAGGCACAGCATATATATTGATCAATGTTTCACTTACTACTAATCAAAGACAAATCTAATCAGGTGGGTTTTTAATTCAGATTTTAAAGAACTCAATGTTTCGGCTGTTTTGAAGTTTTCTGGAGGTTTGCTCAGGAAGGACTTTAGGACTGCTGTGATGAGCTCTATCGTCCAGGTTTTAGTCAGAACGCCAGCAGCAGCGTTCTGGATCAGCTGCAGCTAGAGGATGATTATTTTTATTTTAGGCAGACCTGTAAGGACACTCTTGAAGTAATCAATGTGACTAAAGAAAATTCATTTTTTTATGCCTGGAAATGTTCTTCTGGTGATAAAACACTGGTTTTATGTGACTCTGAAGGTTAAGGTCAGAGTTCGTCACCCAGATTTCAGCTTGATCTTTAGTTTCTATCTGTAGTAACTGAAGCTGTTTGACTCTAGATCAGGGGTGGGCAGTTCCAGGACTGGAGGGCCGGTCTCCTGCAACGTTTAGATGCATCTCTACTTAAATAATGAGGTCGTTAGCAGAAGTCTGGAGAACTTGACTGCACTGAGGACGTGATTCAGCTGTTGGATTCAAGTGTGTTGGACCAGAGAGACGTCTAAGAGTTGCAGGACACCGGCCCTCCAGGACCAGGATTGCCCACCCCTGATCTAGATCACCACCACCAACTGTAACATTATCCTCCATAAAGCACATAATTAATCCAATACCTGAATTGCTGAACTGGAAGGCACTGTGCTGTGACGGTGGGCTCATTACGCCGCTGTATTGCCCGCCTACATTTCCCATCATGCCCTGGCTTGCCAGGAGATGACTCGGGGAGAGAGAGGAGGAGAAGGGGCTGGAGGAGCCAGGATGAGGAGGAGGAGGAGGAGGAGATGACAGTCCTGTACCGTAACCAGAGGCCGGGTAGGGGAACCGCTGCATGCTGCCCTGCGGCACCCGGGGGTTGACACCCCCCATGGGCATCGGCGAGGGAGCAGCGCCCCCGCTGGGCATGTTGGGCGGCAGGTTGATGCCCTGAGTCCGCATCATCATGGCACGCTGCTGATGCGCGTGGTGCTGCTGCCGCTGACGCAAGTGGTTGCTGAGGTACTCGCGCTGACGCTGCGCCAGCATGTGGGCGTTGACAGGTCCCTGATGGAGCAAACACAGCCGGGTCATTTCTGGCATCACCACAAAACAGGAAGAGGAAACAGTCTGCTAGGAAGCACTGCACAGGAAGTTCACCGCAAAAACACTAAATCTTACCGAGTATTTTTGGTCTAGTGCAAATATCTCAGTATATTTGAAATAAAACAAACTTATAGGTAACATATTTTTTTTGCATTGCTGTTAAAAAAAATGTGGCTGAAGGCTGACATTCTTTTTACAAATAAAAATCTGAAAAGTGTGGTTTGTATTTGTATTCAGCCCAATCAATGTTTCGTAAAACATGTGATAACAACTGGAAGGTTGGAGGAAAGGGGCATTTGTGAACATTAGTTTTTAAGTCTCGTCACAGATTATTTGTTGGATTTAGGTTTAGATTTTGACTGGAAAACTCTAACAGATGCATTTTCCTTGATCTAAACCATTTCACTGGATCATCAATGCTCATGGCTGCACCATGACAAAATGTGGAAATGTTTAAGATGTAAGAACTGTAGGGAAATAAAAGTCACAGGGGAGAAGATGGTTAAGGTTTATGTATGCAAGCAGCTGACCTGGGTCGATACATTAGATCTTAGAGGTAGATTCATATTTCCAACTCCACCCATCTGGTTCATCACTGGCTGACGGTTCTACAGAAGACACAAAAACCCAAAGCTTTAACAGAACCAAGACTTCATCAGACGGCTCTGTGTGAAGGCCACAAACTGTCTACCATAGCTAGTAAAGTTTAACAGAAATCTCAGTCATAGACCTCAAATGATGAAAAGACATGAAGCCCATTAAATGTTGAAAGACATTAAAATCATACAGGAAGATTTTTCCACTTGACCAAAAGCTAAAGGGGGATTTTTGTTTTGACTAGAAACAGGTTGTCAAAATTCTGCTCATGATTATCATCTTGCAATTTGAGTAACAATTATTTCAGTCACAACGATCAATAAATTAATTTAATATGCTCCAAATGTATCTGTATATTTTTCTTTGTCTATTAAAATAATAATAACAAAGTTAGTGATACTGTCTTTTGTCATATTCATGCCAAAGGTGTCGGAAAGTGCTTTTCCTCAACTTTCCACCAGATGGCAGCTTGTCCCAACATCACATATTACAGCAGTGAAGAGTCTTTCGTCAAATACTTTGGTTTGCACGTTTAACAGTAATAAAAAGGCCAGATTGTGAATAATAAGTATCTATGGAGTTTGTGTTGGAGTTTGCTTATTGCAAAGTGTCCCAGGGACACTATGCTGATTAAACAGGAAAGGTGAAACATTTTTGGGTTTTTTTTCTGTTTGCTGCAGTTTAAACCCAGTGAACCCCAACCTGTTTGCTTCGGTGAGTCTTCTTCACTTAGAAAAATGGCTGCAGTTTCAGAATGACGTTGAACATTCTGACATGGTTTCAGATTAAATGGCAACGAAGAAGATAAGCACTGGATTAAAAAGAGACAGACTGAATTTTTAAAACGGTATTTAGAGAATAGAAGCAATAAATTAAATGACTAACTGCAGTAAAACAGACAAACCTTCCCTTTTGAAATATTGATAAGAACAAAATGGCTTTAAAAAACATAAAAGGACATTCTGAGCCACATCTTATGTGACTCAGATTAATCATATTACACCACTTATCAGATCATTTTGTGCCACGTTCACTTCTTCTTGACCTTTCAGATTTGCTTATTTAACCACTAGTTAACATCATGTGTGATTCCAGAGGGTGATTATGTTTTTTTTGTAATAACCAATCAAAATTAGTAAAGTCCCAGCAACAGTTTCTGCATATTAAGTTATGCACCTTTGTATACCAGATTGTGTTCAGCATGGAACCACAGTGAGGTCCAGCATAACAGTGTTCAGCACTGTTTTTCCTAATTGTACCAAATGTCGGGTCATATAAGCAACCACATTACAGTGGTTGCAATAATTTAAATTAATTACATCTAAACTGTAATTAAAATGTTAACATTTAAATAGCACCCCCATCCACTATTTTTTTTATGTTTGTCTTTACTTGCATATTGTAGAAAACATATTTATAGATATTCACATAATATCTGCAGCATTCAATTTTAATCTAAAGTAACAGCAGTGTTAATATTTAGCAGGAATACTAGGATGCTTAAGATGACCTCGTAGTTAAACATTAAAAACTACAATGTTTTCCTGCCATGTAGACATTTTTTAAATTAGTCAAATCCATATATTACAAATTTTACTTAATTTAAAGCTGAAATATAGAAAATTTGCTTTTACACATATAATTTAAAAACAAATGTTTTAAATGCCAAAGCAGAAATATTTTGTACTAACCTGCACATATTAATAAAAAAAAAAAAAAAAATACTGGCTGCTTTTATCAGAAGCTTCAAAACTAAACAGAGGTGATGAAGGTGGCGCCTACCAGCTGGGCCTGGAGTCTGTGCTGCAGCTGGAGCCTCAGGTTGTTGGGCTGCGGCGGCACCATTGGATTGGGACCAGCAGGTCTCATGCCAGGGGCCCGGGGCCCTGGGGCGCCGGGCATTCTCATCATGGGCGGGTAGCCTGCCGGGGCCATCCTTTGGGGCCCCATGTGGCCCCCCATGGATGGGGCAGGGTACAAGCCGTCAGGGGGCATGCCGCCATAACCGGGCTGCCCTCCATACTGCTGACCATAGAGGGGAGGCTTCAGGCCGGAGGGAGAGTCCGACGGACCCAGGTACTGGTCCTGCTCTGAAAGAGGACCCTGCAGAGGGAGATGGAGGTTTTTGTTTTTGTTATACAACACCTGGAAAAAGTACCAACATAGTTTGAGCTTTTCAATGTTTTGTGGCAACAAAGATCAATTTTATTAGGACTTTACAGACAAACACAAACTGATGTGAAACTGTGAAGCAGATGAAAAAGTTTAGACAGAAACCTTTTAGACTACTTTGAAAATGTAATTGATCTTATTGTACTGTTTGATTACTAAGATCAGTTGGAATGTATGCATGTTTGAAATTAAATTATGTTTTGTAAAGTGCTTTGAGATGATATTTACTGCGAATTATGAATAAAACTCAATTGGATTGAAAAATGATGCATAATTTGAATTCAAATCCACAGTTATAAAAAAAATTGTCATATTGTTGTTAATAGTTAAAAAAAAATGAAACTATTAGAAAACCACCAGTCTCTCCCTGTCCACTTCTCAGTTATGCACCGCTGTGTTTTGTTCTGTCACATTGAAAATCCAATAAAAATGCTAAACAAAAACACTGAAATTCATGATTGTAATGATTAAAAACAAAGAGTTAAGGTGTATTTGTATGGAAGTACAGTACCCAAAGTTTGTTTATTTTAATGAAGAATGTCATCAATTCAAAAACATTTCATTTTATTGTTGGTTTATTCTCAAAACCTCAATATGGGTGAAGTTTATTTGTCAGGAACAATACATATAAAAAATAATACATGCTAAATAATGCAGGTCCAGAAATGCATTCAGGATTTCTGGTGCTGTCTCTTTAAGGCAAACTGGACCAAGCTCACCTGTCCAGCCAGAGTGGGTATTCCCAGCATCTTATCTATCTCTTCCAGACCCTCATAGTCCTTCAGCACCGAACACAGCTGGTTCAGCAGAGCACCTTCATCCGTCTGCCCTTCAGATCCAGAACCACAGCAACCAATCCCGTCCTCCGGAGGGACGCCGTACGGTGGCCTGCAAGGTAACTTCTCATCAGACTAAACTAAATCAAAACTCGTTCTTCCTTTATGCTTTAGGCTGGACTGAATGTCAAACCTGCTTTGGTTTCCATAGTGATCCATCATCATCATTCGGTCTGGCCACGGAGCCGTCTGATTGGGCGGAGCCTGCTGCTGGTGGTAGGGCGGAGCTGCCATGTCCAACTCTAAGGTGGCAAACGAAGGAAAAATGTCAACGTCTGCACAAAATGGATGCCAGTTTGGGAGCGTCTGACTGGTTGATTCTTCCCACCGTTGCCCATCATCTGCATGCTGACCAAAGCTCTGGAGACATTTGGACCACTGCTTCTTGTGGGGAGTGCAGAATTCATGTTGGGTACCATTCGACTCACTCCATGGGCCATCATGGGTCCTGCACTGCCCCCTGTTGGAGCATGGGGGCCCCAGCCCTGCTGCATGGAGCCTCGAAGGCCTGCCGAAAGAAAGAAAGAACATTCCTCTGATGTCATTTCATTTTTCATAATTAAGAGATACATTTTCCACTTTCCCAAAGCTCTGGGGAAGACAAAGTGCTTAGAAATTCACTGACTGTTCAGTCTGACCTGTGTTGGTTACTGCTGCCTGGTTCATGCTGGTGTGGGTTCCCATCATGCTTTGCTGCTGCAAGGAATATGGCCCAATGTTTCTGTGCTGAGGAGGGAAAGGCCTGGTGGGGCTGGAGCCCATACTGCTGTCCAGAGACATGCTCCGGCCTGGAGGGGCCCCCTGACCGGCCTGGCCCGGCCTGACACCATTAAAGCTCGCTGCAATGACAACATGTTTTCATTCCTATTAAAATGTTGGTAGGAGTGATTAGATTTAATCCATCTGATTTATTTTAAAGACCTGGACATACTGAAACATCCCTTTGAGGACGTACCTGCGGCTCCGATGGGAGGGAAGGCTCTGTGCTGGCTGGGGGAGCTGCTGCTGCTGCCGGTGTCGTTCATCTGCAGGATGTCAGTGATGATGGTGTGTTTGTCCACAGAGGAGCCAGCTGGCACGGCTGATGAAGAGGATGAAGAGGATGGAGGCTGACTGGGGAACAGCTGCTGCTGGCTGCTGTTTTGCAGGTCCTCCAGCAGGTCCTCCAGCTCAGATGCCTGGAAGTAGCCGCAATTATAAAAGCAATTTATTATAGAGATTTATTTCCATGACATCCTCTCATACTCAAGACATTAATGAAAATCCTGCTAAGCAAATTTTGAGATCAATCAAAACTGATTTGCACAATTAAACTGCAGAACATTGCCTTTTATCAGAGAAATTCACATTTCCACTGAATCCTTTACAAGAAAAGTTCGGTTTTAATAAGATTTTAAACTAAAACTACTTCATCTGATCCTTAAAGGAGAAAATCTTAATATTCTAAAAGATTTTCTTGTTTTGAAAAAGGTATTGATGTAACAAATGGGCATCCTGAATTTAAAATGCCTCTCCTTTAAAACATGTTTGGTTTAAGTTCGGATTGTTTTAATCTACATCATTTTATCACATTTCATTTTGCTTTATTTAATTTCATTTTACTTTAGTCTAGGTTTTTTACTTTTTTACATTTTTCTTTATTTTCTTTAACTTTATTTAAATGCATTAAAATACATTTATTTTCTAAAATGTTTTTTTTTCTTCTCCAAACTGATTTTAAGCAAAGAATCATAAGTCAAGTCTGATGACAACTTTGACAGAAACGGAAATCCCACTCAACCCTCACCAGTAACACATCGTAACCCAACTCTTTATACACACACACACACACACACACACACACACACACACACACACACACACACACACACACACACACACACACACACACACACACACACAGAGTGGACAGATATGGTTTCCTAGGGCTGTTTGGCTGATGAATAGAGTGGAGAGCTAAAAATAAGCTTGCAGCACTAATGAGGTCATGTGTGATGTACAGTAGGACGCACAGAGGTTTGGGAAGCTTTACATGTGAGGACAGCAAAATATTTAGAGGTTATATTTGAAATCATTGGCATAATGGTCGACAAAAGCATTGCATCTGCATCAATGCAATGAGACACAACATATCATGAGACAATATGATAAACACCTCCTCTTCCTTTTGAACTACACCTCCTATTCAATTTTTTAAATTTGATATTTTTCTTGTCAAAATCCAGCAAATCATGACAGTGGTTGAAGTAAATTAGTGTTCAGATGTGGATATTGTAAATGCAGTTGATACAGATCAAAGATTGATTAGTTCTAATTCTTATAAAACTTAACTGCATGTCAGCTCCCAATCTTTTTTGTTTAAAAAACAATAGTTCAAGAAATTGAAATCTTTAGGAAGAATAAATGATTTTGCTTTCTGCATTTTTCTTATAATTTCAATAACTTAACTGATGTTTCTCTATCTTTTAAAAACTGCATGATATTAAACTATCCAAATTGACATTTTAATATTTTTGGTAAGCTGGTAAGTCACAATCACAACAGATTTAATAACCACTTAACAAAAACCCCCTTCATGGAAAAGGCTTTCTTTTGTGGAGTTTGGGTAAAACTCTCTTCTTCTCTGGCTCCAACTTCCCCTTCGCCGGACGCACCACTGGTCGGGTGGTCAGATCCTTTGTTTGGAAACTGAACCTCTGCCATCTGCCTTTCACTCATTGAACTGTCTTAATGTTTGCCAATCCACATGCTCTTTCCAAACAAGACAAAAAGTGCAAACTCAATGAACTTTGCTTTACATGACATCATGTAAAGCAAAGTTTTAGTTTCTGTAAATTTACTCCAGACTCCTGTCAGCTGCAAGTAAGACTTTTACTAGTCAGAATCACTTTAAACAACCTGACTTTTAAGGACAAGGCAGGGCTGTGGATCTGGGCCGGTGTTTGCACAGGACCCGGCCTCTTTAATATTCTAGAGTGGCCAAATGAGCGGCCATCTAGTTTGAAGATGTTAACCCAATCAAAGTCCAAGCCTCAACTTAATAGGAGCCTAACTTAAATGTTTGTCCACAGGTTTCAATAAACTACAAAGGTCTGTTAACTGGAGTAAAACCATTTCCTACTGAACCAAAGACCATAACCATAACCCTACCACTGAAAAAGACGGTTTAACTGATGCAAGGTGTTTGCTAAGTTTGTCACATGTTGTTTCTACATCTTCTTTCTTTGTTTCAGTAAAATAAAAGGACAGTGTAATAATTTATGTACATTTCTCACTTTAATTCCTGAGTATTGAGGCAATGATGAAGATGTGGAAGTTCTTTTTTCTTGTTTTTTTGCCAAGTTTCATCAAAATTACGAAAGTCAATCTAAATGAAAGCTCTACCCAGACAAGTTAAGAGGTAGACACCGTGTAGAATTAGATTTTTCCTCTCTAGATAAACTGCCTGAATTCTTACCTGTTCAGCCAAATTAAAACCTTCATCCTGCTTCTCCGTCTTAATGCAGGTCAGCTTGAGTCCGTCGTTTGGTTCCATTTTGATGGCTTTGTCGAGGATGCCATTATCATCCCTATCCAGAAGATAGCGCAGCAATGCATTGTCTTTCTTTCCCTGGCTCCCCGGCTCCTGTTTGGTGCAGAGTTCACTAAGAGCAGCCATGCTGTCCCCTGAGGCGGACTCTGGACCAATAGGATCTTTTCCCGTAGCCTCCGCCGTTAGCTTGGCCAGCTCCACAGGTGAGGTGCTGTTCTGCAGCAGCCGGTGGAGAATTTTGTGTTTCTCCTTTAATGAGGTGGTTTGGTTGTTATGTCCGGCGCCTCCACACAGCTGGTCCTTACAGCTCTGGTCATCTCCTATGGGACCTGGTGGTGAGGAAGGATCAGAGGGTTCTAACTTAGTGGTGAGGAGCTGCAGCAACTTGGTGTGGCCTTTGGTGGTCAGATGGTGGTTTGCAGCATCGGCAAGATCAGCAAGGTTTCCGTTACCGCCCAGAGTGTCAGGATCAACATCTTTCCCATCAGCCTGTGAACCGTCATGGGATGACAAAAACTCTTCCTGCTCTTCAAAAGTTCCAAACAAGTCAGTCTCTAAGCTGAGACTGCTCTTGCTAATTTGGCTACCAGGTTTGTTGCTGTGAAGATTACTCTGAAGAGCGGCTGGTTTTCTGTCAGGTGACTCTGGATGCTGTCCGTCAGCGAGCCCTGGGGAAATCCTGGCGCCCTGGCTGAGAGCCTGCAGCGCGCTGAGGGAGTTAAAACTTTGGTTGTTTCCTGTGGTGCTGCACACGGATGGAGGTGAATGCAAACCAGCTGCAGGGGAGAAAGATCCAGGCGTATGTTGGAGGAGATGAGGGCTACTGCAGTTGCTGCTACTTGCGGCAGCGCTGGGACTCTGGCGATGACGAGGAGACAACATGGCACTCTGGACCCCTGAGCTGACGCTTGGACTTCCTTGGCCAGAAGGGCTGCCCAGCTTCAGAGCGTGGCCGTTTCCCTGAGGTGTGATGGCCCTTCCTGGAACAGACCCAAAACCACGTCCAGGGGTGGAGGAGGCTCCGGTGGAGTGATGGCTGTTGCCGGCGACGCTGGCATCAGGTGAGGGGAAGGACCCGCTCATACTTGTTGGGGTCACTGACTTGGCCGAGTCCTGACCACTGGGAATGTCTGTAGCCATGCCCCCCAGGTTTTCCCTGGAAGAAAAGTTGAGAAATGGTTTGTACCATTTGAGTTCAAAGGAACTTTTTTCTTTTGACTTTTTAATGTGCACAGTATTCCCAGATATGATTTTCAGTGGGTGTTTGATGCAGGACTGCAGTGGCTGACGGTTTTACTACCAGGTTTGTGTGTGAAAGGAGAGTAAAAGTCAGGAAAAGGGGGGGTTACCTCTGCAGGATGTGCAGCGACATATAGAGCTGCGGTTCATTGGTGCCTGGAGAACGGACCAGTTTGCTCTTTGTGTGAGCAGAAACTATGGTGCCATCTGCCAGGGAGAATCTGTACAATGGGCTGAGGGCATGGCCGTTCTTTAATACTGCATACAGACAGAGAAAAAAACAGGGTGTCGATTAAAGAAACCTGCTGTGATATTTGATCTTTTTGGATCTGAGAGATCCAAAAACTCAAAATGTAATGTAAATTTAGTGAGGAGACATTATGCCAACCTTCTTGCTGGTGTTTCTTGGCAAAGGAAATCTCCCCGTCACTCTGCAGGTGGAACTTCTGGATGCAGCGCCGGACCAGGTCTTCCCAGCCGGGCTTCATAGATGCCCGAAGCACACTGGTGTCCAGAGAGGTGATCTTACCTGAACAGGTTAACACAACAAATTGGTTTCTAGAATTTTACAGATAAAAAATAAGCCTTTAGCCTAACCTTGCCTATGAACACAGAGCATGTTCGTTTTGAGTGCCAAATGTAAATATGTAGACTAATATTATGTTATGGAAATTGACTCACACAGTGCAAAACGTCACAGTATTTTAACAGCCCAGTGCGTCAGCCATGCCGTACCTTGAAGGTCCTGTCGTGTTGTGAAGCTCTCGTACGCCGGCATCACAGGCCTCTCTTTGACAGGAACTCTTCTCGCCACACAGATGAGACACGACTGGAAATCTGTATTGTTGAGGAAAAACTGTCAGTAATTCCATAACTATATATGGCAAAGGCTACATCACAACACACAGCAACACTGATCTCATCCAGGCTTGGGTTTTCCTGCTCGGCTGTGTGTGGCCGTCTCTGTTGGATAGAATTATTTTACCTCTGAGCCCTTTATAATTTTAGTATTTTCACAAATTAGAAAACCTCGCCAGCTGTCTGTCCAGAGCTCTACATTATTTGCATTAATAAAAGTTAAAAACGCGTCTGACCTAATAATCAACAGCCATCATTAACGTCCTCGTATCTACAGTCCTGTAAACAAATATCGACTCGTTATTTTTTTACATTTTACTTCTGAAGGTTTCTACTCATCTTTGTAAGTGGGTTAATCAATAGCTTTCCAATTATTCTCAGAATGCTGTTTTCCACCAGTGTTGTAAGAAGAGTTCAGGGGCAGAGGAGAGAGATGCATGATCCTAACAGGGAGTTCATGTTCAGAAACCTTCCACTTGGTCTGAATTAACAAGATTCATTACTGACAAATAAATCAAAATCTATCTGGTCGTACTAACAAGTCAACCAACAGAGTGATGCAACTTCAAGTCAGCCTGCAAACCTCTGCCTGTCCACCAGATATCCTCATCGTGTCAGGGGAGAGATTGGCAAAATATCTGGCTGTCAGACGTCTAAAATTAGAGTGGCAGACACATTCTTCTCCCCCGTGTTCATGTGTGTGTGACTGGATTAGATGGGAAGCTGACAAAGTGCCACACACTAATTAGTCTCTCCCAGTAGATGGGAGGGGAGGCAGAGAGAAGTGGTGACGGAAGGAGGACAGGACACAGGAGACTGGGAGGGCAGCACTGGGACGAGTGATGGGAAAGTGACAGAAAGTCAAGGCTCAGACGAAGAGATGAGGAAAAGCAGCAGAAAATGATTTCTTGAGCAGTGGAAATGTGTAAAGAAAATTCACAAACATAACAAGATGGTTTTCGAAAGGCAGACCAAATCCAGGTAAAAAAGAAAAACCAAAGCAATTTTCGGCTAATTAGCAGAACAAACAAGAATGAGAAGAAAAAACATTTAAAGTACAAAATAGACAAAATTAAAGACAAGGTTAGAAAAACAAGCATACCTTCCCCCTCTTCCTTGATAGACTTTGGTTCAGAGACGGCGAAACACTGCATGGTCTCGTATTTCTGCTGCGCTGCGTCCTGCTGATCGACGGCCTGGTGCGCTTCGCCGTCGGCGTGAGGGTTGACCAGCATACGACAGTTAAAGGTGTGACTGTTCCTGTTGGAGGAGTCGGTGCTGCGATGACTGACTGCATGACAAAGACACAAAAAAACAGGAAAATGTAATAAACATAATTATTTAGGATGTAAAGTTTGTTATGAATCTACTGTCCAATACAACACAGTTGACAAGTTTAAAGAAATCAGAAACACTAAAATGACACTAAAACATATTACTTTAGAAGAATTTAGAGATTTTTACAAAATATGTTCACAGAAGAAAAGTTAACTTACACACTTGAAAAGCTTTTGAAAAACTCCAAAATGAAGTAAATACACTATATTGTGGCAAATTTACCAATTTCCTCACCCAGACTCTTAGGCAAAAGGTTCTTGATGAACTCTGCATGGTCTCCAACATGCAGCACACTGTAGACGCTGGTGTTCATCAGCTCCTCCTGCTGGTAGCGCAAATACTGGCTGACGTTCTCCGACACAAACACGATGTTTCCCTCCATGTTCACAACAAAGAAGAAGCCGTCCAGGGCCTGAGGGCAGAAGAGATGGGCAAAAGTGACGGGCATGATGGTAAAATGTAAAAAAAAGGATAAATGACAAAGAGAAAGAAAAAAGATAATTAAAAAGATCTGGGGAAGTTTAGGAGTGGAAGTAATAAGGAAATTAATTAATTGCAAATACAGTTTATTTGGTTTTATTAAGAGAAAAGAAGAAACATTGATGATAAGAAGCTTAGCTCAAAATATATTGTAAAACATTAATGGCTTCATAATGAAACTCAACATTTTGTTGGTAATAAACAGCTTCCACTGTATTTTAAAAATAAATGTGCCAGAAACATTACCTGAGTTACACAACTTTATTCTGTGCAGAATATTAAGTAGCAAAGGAAAAGCTGGTATAGAAAATGGATGGATGAATATATTTCTATAACATTGTGAAAATTAATAAGTTCAAAGGAGGAAACACCTTTGCTGCATTTCATTCTGTTTTACATAACTCAATCTATGCAAGCATTCATTTGCACTGCTGCTGAAAAAACATAAATTGAAATGTTGACTGCATGTTAATGTTTATCTTCCAGACCCCAAGCAGACACCTTTGCCAACGGTGGTGCTTCTGAATACTACATATATAGTTAGTCTGTGTGTATGGGGTCAGGCTCCGCCCCTTCCTTTCTAATCTGGCTTTTCCCAAAGGTATTTATACCTCGCTGGGTCCCATGGTAAACGTCATCTCTCACTCGTGCACGGACATACTTAGGCTCCACTGTCAGTCAGCAGAGCTCTTATCTCCACTAGTCACGTGTAGAGCAACACTAGATCCAGTCAGAAAGGTGTTCTAGGCTGAGCGTCTCCCTCAGGATGGAGTTTGTCCCGTTTGTTCAGGAGCATGGCTACACGTTGATGCATTCAGAGTGGATTAGATCTGTGGAGAACTGCTGCTCAGAGTAGGCAGAGTAACTTCACCTTTTGATATGAAAGTAAAAACTGAATAACTGGATTACATTTCCAAATAGCATATTGATTTCCTGAGCTACATTACATTCAAAAGACACAGTAATAGAGCCATTTAAATATAAGATCTTACACATTATGCGTATATCTGGGTATTTTTCTGTACTTACATTTTGTTTTCATGTAATAAATAATTATTTATCTGTGCTGTGTCTTTTTGTACAGCTAAGGTTAGGAAAGGGGACTTAGACACATGCAGCTGATCTAATAATTATTATGAAATCTAAGGAAGTTACTGGACTATTTCAAGAATGGCTCACATCTGCAGCAGCCTGTCTTTTTCTAGGAAAATCAAGTTGGTTTTTAACTCTACACTCTAATAAAGACTTTTTTATTATTATTTTATTAAAGATAAGGATGGCCTTCAGGGAAGTATGTAGGGCAGAGAGAGGGACATGCCTATCTCCTGAGGGGCGGCCCGACAGGCTGAACTGGCCCAGTGAAGACGCACATAATGTGGTGTCTTCGAGATAAAGGCTGGGCAGCCGAGACTAGTTCAGAGTTGACTGAAACATTACACTATTGCTTTTCTCTGCCCACATAGAGCATTTCCTCCAGCAGTAAAGAGACTGCTGTGTTTTTGTTTACTAGTGTTCCCATAGCAACATGTCTGGCACTAGAGCTTCCTATTAGCTCATTTTCAATCAAGATGGCAGTGCAGCGCGTCTACTGTGAAATATGTTAATCCTGTGATGAGTAACCGATTTAAAAGTTGATCTGGTAATGGCAGAGGAGGAGCCAGCCATGGAGGCTGGTTACCATGGAGACTGATCGCAGATTGCTGCACAGGTATTACTGCTGGCCAAGGAGTCACACCAGGTTCCTACGCAAACCTTCCAGGAAGTATCATCACTTTCAAGAAAGAATGAGAATTTTTGTTTGATTTTCTAACACCAGAAGAAAGACTCGAGAAATTACAGGTTTCATTAAAGCAACTTTTAAGGCTATTCCTGTTTAGATTTTTTTTTTATTATTTACCCTAACAATAAGATCAAAGTTTGTGTTATAAGTCTGCAGGATTGAAAACCCGTTGGTGTAACATGCTTGATCCCACGTGAGCATCTTCCACATTAGATTGCACTCACATTCAAGGTAGGACACATTCACAAAATATTGAGAGAAGGGTTTTAAAAAACATAGACAGTTGGACCTACCTCCAGCATCATTGGCCCGAGAGTGTCTTTATCGATGACGGCCTGCCCAGTGGAGGAGACGTCTGCCTTCTGCACCTCCTCTGCATTAGCCACCAGAGTCTTTTCTGAGATGAGCAACATAAAAGCAGGTGGTTCAAAAGGGGATCAGGGGATTTTTGTCATGTTTTTATCTCTCGTCACCTTTAAGTTAAGATAATAGAGCCTGTCAGTGAGAAAAGAATGTTATAAATGCTTGAATAATTAATGCTGTGGTCAAAGGGACATGTCAAATCTGAAGACACAGATCAAAATAAATAATTTTGTATGTTAAATGTCTCCTTGTAGGAAAAGCAGTTTGTTATGGTAAAGCTTTTGCCGTAGGTCGTCTGTTTAAGCAGACAATGCTGACAGTGTTGTTTTTATCTTGATGAAGCCGTCACCCACGCACCCACTTTGTGTTTTCATACACAGGGCATGAAGACCTTCCACATGTTGCATTCTTTGGAAAGCCGTTCTCTTCTGGTAAAGTTAACCTCACGGTTATACCTCAACTCTAAAACAAAGAGTGGAAATCAGTGAGAGGACATGGAGATTTGAGTGGCTGGCATGGTTTTCACAGCACGGCTCACTGCACAATTTTCCTGTACATTTTTGCACCAACTTTTTCCCTTTCCTTCATGGCCGTACCACCGGACTGTTAAGCCTCCCATGGCCCCATTCGGCCACATAGCTGACATTCCTTTTGTGGGACTGGAGCTGTGGAGTCATCAGCCTTTAAAACTCTGTCACTGCAGAGCCTGGAATGGCACTACAGTGCAAGCAGGAGGGAATTCAAGGCATTGCCAAAGTTTATTTAATCCATAAAATTTGTTATTACAATTTATTTCACCAGACTTGATTTTATGTTTGAGTTTCCTATTTTTTTTCCTCAAAAAGAACAAAAGAATCATCTCTAGTGAATAAATTAAAACAAATCCTCTGTGAACTTCTCGACAGCTGACATATTTCAGGATTGCCCATAAACAACTTAACAGTTTGGTGCCGCATATCTTCCTTATTACCCAGTGCACAACTCATTAGCTCAAATTAACTTCATTCAGCAGCACTTCCAGCACACGAGCCAAGCAGCAGTTTTCATTTACACAACTCATAAAAGCAAGGGATATTCAGCTTTCAGATGAGCCGAAACCACACTGTAACCTTTACAGGTGAACTTAATGTGACCTTCCTTATACTTTTGAATCCACATGTCCAACAGTTCAATGTTCAAGTACTTCCTGCACAACTTGCTGTTCTCCAACAAGAAGCTTAACGACTAAATACATGAATCAAACACTACATTTTCTTTTTCAGTCAGAATTGGTATTTAAATGGCAACCAGACTGCTGACATTTTGATATCATTAGACCAAGATGACATCTAACAACTGATCCACAGTACCTCACCATTGCCAGGTTTCAAAGAGGATGCTCTCAGACGGAAGCAGCCGCTGAGCTTAGAGTGTCATCAGAAGATTGCAACAGAGACAAAGAGACACATAAAGAATCATAGAAACGAATAGAAACGTCCAGTTCAATGACACTTAACTCCCAGGAAATTTCAGGGAGGTGAGAGGCACCCAGGAGTCACGCCAGACCTGCAGGGCACCTGACCACAGCGCAGTCCGTTAGTCTCAGTGCTGTTCTATGATGTGCACCAGCCACCGCTGTCACCAAATGAGCCTTTGGTGTCAGTAGTTTTACTGTGTGGACAGGTGTGTTTAGTGAAAACAGAACTGCCCTTCATTTTGTGAATGCTTTAGTGAAAAGTCGATACTACCTGAATAACAATCCATTGTCATTGCACCCTTGTATGAACAACCCAGACCTAATCTCATCTTTATGGACGACAATGCATCATTAGGGAACAGCAGCTGTAAACTGTTGAACCTGTAACAAAGTGATCTGCATTTTCTTCAGACCTGGATCCCATAGAAAAGGCCTCAGACCAGCTGAGTCATCAAGAAGAGGTTTGTAACTGTACCCCAGACCCTCAATGACCCGAGGACCGCCCCTCATGAAGAGTGGGACGCCTCAGCAGACAATAAGTCGACTTGTGAACAGCATGAGACGTCGTTGTCAAGCAGCTCCTCAAGGCCACATGGTAGTGAGACATTGAGACTTTTTGTTTTGGCACAACCCACTGTTGTTGGCTTTTGTTCCAATACATTGTGTGACTGAGGGGACTCATCATTGTATGCTTCTACTTAAATACCCTACTTTCATCGTGTCATTGTATTGAAGTTTGCAAGTTTTCCATTAATTTTACCCAAAAGCCAAAACTCCCTAACTTTTAATGAGTTATGTCATTTGGATAATGGTTATGAATAAACAGATTGGCCATGAACTTTGATGATTTTGTGTCAATCTGTCCTAATAATATTGCTTCTTTTCTCTCTCTCTGGTGGTGAAACTTCAATCAGTGCGGCTCTATCTGACATTTCAGGTACAAAGTATTTACACCCAACAAGCTAAATATTAGGAATTGCACCATAACATTTGTGTAGCATTTGTATCCTACACCAATACATGCATTTATTCCTTTGCAATCTGAGAGTGCGGTTAACCTAAAGATTAGTGTAAAAACTAAACTGGAAACTGATTTGAGCACAGGATGAACATTTTTCCAGTGGTATTTTCTTCATTCCCTATTCCTTTTTACTGTTCTTAAAAAAACCTGCTCATCAGTTAAATGTTCCTCAACAATAGTGTGTTTTTCTGCTGTTGACCTCACAGCTGTGTGACTTGAGCATTATCCCCGTGCTTATTCAGCTGTTGTTTTCAGATGCAAACAGTGCAATGACACATGGACACCAACTGGGTGACTGCAGGCACAAAAGGAGGAGATGAGCAAGCGAGAGATGAACAGATGAAAGGAAAGATGACAGGACGCGCGTTCAAGTCCGAAGTTTCTACACTCACAACAGGCATGAATGTCGTATGTGTATAAATATACATTTTGAGTTATTATGGAGTCTTTTCAAGAACATAAAAATGAATAGAATAATTTAAAACAAAATAACTTCCACACAGTAAAGATGAATCCAATCATTTAATAACTGGTGATGAAGTTCAGGTGCAGCTAGTAGTTTCTCTGTTTCCCTATAATGTAATTTTTTGGCAACTGTCACTGGACTGAACAGACTCTAGAATAACGACAAAATCCAAGTCCAGAAATGATTTTAATGATTTTATGTCTGAGTTTCTCAAAGTCTGGGGAAACTTTCCCTCCTCAGGGGAAAAATACTTGAAAGAAATTTCTAATTCTTACAACACTAGATCTCATCTGTCAAACTTGGTGGTGGCAGCATCATGCTTCAGAGATGTTTTCAACCCAAAATAAATGCAGTTATGTATAATGTTAAGTAAATATCAATGAAATCACCCAAATTGCTTTCACATTCATGTCCATATTTTTTGTATTCAAACTTGGAGCTGTGGGTTAAAAAGAACAAGATTAGAAAATAAAAGAAAAATCTAACCAGGTAAAAGTGCAGATATTAAAAAGAAAGGATGCCTCCTTTCTTTTTAATATCTGATGTGTTCTCCATTGCAACAGAAAGAAAGAAAGCAAAAATGAAAAAACTGAAGGGAGAAAATGTGTTTAATGAGTAGAATAACCAAGACAAAAGAAAAAAAGACCAAGAAAAAGAACTGGAGCCAAACAGGAAGAGGAATCAAGTAAAGAGAAAGAGAGAAGATTGCAGACAAAATTTGAAAACAGAACAGACAGGAGGAAGAACGAAAATAATGAGAAATCCATTAAGTGATTGCAAATATTAAAATGATGGTTTGTAAAATTGTGACATTTATGCAAAGAGGATTAAATAAGAGGCAGAAGAGTGTAAAAAGGTGAGAACATTGTGAAGAAATAGTAAAGCTTAAGAGAAAGTGAGGGACAGATCGGAGGAGCAGATCCTCCTGCTTCTCTCTGCAGGCTCATTTCATGTTGGTCACTCTTATATAAGCGCTCCAGCAGAGGCTGTCTCACCATTACAGTCCTTTCACAGTCTGTGGGCTCCCACTGTGAAGGGGATTGTTTTCTATTTACTTTTTAAATTTAAGGAGTCTACGTTGGCTCTTGAGATTTCAGTTTTATAAACATCAGTTCTGAGCTCTTCTAGTACCCACAGCTATCACACTCTCTTCTAGCAGATGTTCCCCTTTCATGGCGGGAAACACTGAAAGGCCCACTTAGTGATAAATAAATGGTTATCTGAGAAAATAAGCTGCTTGTGACACTCTAATGGAAAAACAAATTAAATTGCTTATGCAGCCGTTCAATTTCTTTATTCAGGACATCTGAAACTGGAAAGTCCAGAAACTACCATAACAAAAACCCCATTAATGAGCTGGGAAAAGTGGCACCTGTTCTCAAAACTGCCTTAAAATTAGTTAGCGCTAATGGCTAACAGTAGCATCCAATCAGCCCAAACTCAGTGCTGATCATATAAAATGCTGTTCTGAGGATTTTCCCCAACAGTTAAACATGTTGCCTTCAGGAACAGCTGAAAATTTCTAAACCTCAACATTGATCGTTTTTTAACTAGCAAAATATGATGTGAACTGCCTTGTTGCTGAAACGTGCAATAAAAATAAACTTTAAGCGGTTAAACTGGTGTATGATCTTGTCTATCCAGGCATCGGCTATGTTTGCTTATGCTACTTTATTCACTGAAAAACATCCAAACCAATATCTAGTAAATTCTATACTTTTTAAATTTTAGACAATGTTAATCAAAATAAATTCAGAAATAGAAAACTATTCTTTGTATACTGCTGCCCAAGGAAAAATAAAATCATATTAATAATTTTCTTGATTTCTCCGCTCTGAATAGGTAGAAAGCAGTGATTTTTGTGAAGCAATGTTCTCCTATTTAATCTAGCAGGGCTGAGGATCCAACACCAAATCCTTCAAAAAAAGGAAGAAGCGACACAAAAGCTCACCCTGCTCCTTGATCTGCCTGATCTGCTTCACCGTCTCTTTGAGGATGGCACATTTGTCGGGCTTGACGTTGAGGTCGTCGATGTCGTTGATGTTGGCAAAGATCAGCTCTGCCAGCTCCTCGATGTATTTGTTCTCCTGCTCCCTGTTGCGCCTCTCGGTGCTTCGCTTCGGGCTGCAGGACAGCAGGGAATGACGCCAGAAACATGAATCAAACTCAACTGGAGAAAAAAGAACTAAGTGGTGGAAATTGTGAAGACAAACATCACTGTACAAAGCTGGACATTACATCTGAAAAGCTTTTGTCTTTGTGCACTGACCAGCTTTTTTGTGAGACAAAGACCTGCCTGGTGACCCTGAATTAACTTTGTGACCTATCAGTGACCTGACATTAATGAGAAATATGACCTCTGTGCAAAGAACTGAGCATCATTATGACAACTTGTGTCATTACATAAACTATTGTCTGTAAAAATGAACCACAACTGTTTACTTCCTGAACCACCATTAACAGCAATCCTTCATTTATAACAAATGTGAAATACCTTTAAAGTGCTTTACATTTTGTAAGATAGTAATCTTTATGCATTTGTTCCTGTTCATTGGTCTTCATGGTGCTGTTTTTACTCTAATAGCATCTAAGAACCTTTTGTTTCCGTTTTTATACTGAGATTAAATTAGCTGTAAGAGAGAAAATGGGGTTGAAATGTAAAACTAATTTTCAGAATTTCATTTAAGAAAAGATACAAATTATGTACCAAATTTCTTCTACTTAATTACTTTAAAATCTTAATATAAATGGACATTTTTTGTGTGTTTTTTTGTTTTTTGCTGGTAACATAATAAAATGTAAAACAGGTCAAGGTGTACAAAGGCATTGTGTCTGTACTTCGCCTAGGAGAAAAGAGTTCAGATTTAAAACTAATGTCCAAATCCTTATTAGCTTTTCAGAGTTTGGTTTGTTCTCAGTTCTAGTTCATAACTTGAGAAAAGATGTCTCCCTTTTAAATCCTCAAGTAAAAAACCCCAAAGAATTAAAAAGGGAAGGATAAGAGACAAAAAGCACACTGTGAAAATGAAGGTACTGCTACATCTAAAAATGTTCTATCATTATTATTATTATTATTATTTCTTTTTTTCTTGAAGGAAGGTCTTTCACCTGGGTCCCAGGAGGTCTGACTGACAGTCTTTCCTCTTCACAGATTCCCCTTTGGGGGGCTCAGGAGTGTCCCCCCCACCACTACTCATCTTCAGCAGTTATCAGCACCTAAACCAAAGGAAGACAGGAAAGCAGACACTTAGTGACAACACACCAAATTACACAGACAGAGCAAACCTTTGATTCTCTTTGACGCTTAAAGAGAATCAAAGAGTCACTTTTTCTTTGATTCTCCAGCAGCAGCAGAAATCAGGCTAATAAATCTAAACTTTGCTGTTTTTGTTTTATGTCTGACAAAAATACCCACAAACTGCAGAAATCTGTAGGTTGGTAAATACATTTTCAGAGTACTTTATCTGGTCAGGACTCCTTTCCAGGTCAGAGACCAGGGCTGTTTAAACAAGCCCTATCTGGACATGCCCATGACATATGACAGCAGCAGACTAATTAACTCCCAAGTTCAAACATCCATGTTTTACTTCCTTTATTAATAGTAATGTTTGCCTCATTACAATGTATACTCGTCTCTGAGTGTTTGAAGTTTCCAGTCATACAGGTAAGAAGAGTTAAGATCGGATCCCTACAAATAAAAAAGATGATGGTAAAGTTGAAAATTAAAAAAAAAAAGTTTCAGTCAGCACAATAAATCACAATATTTAAAAAAAGGTAAATTTTAATCTCCCAGTGATGTAAACAACCCGCAGAGTGCATTATCAAACACAGATTATGAGTCACAAAAAACAATGTACCACTGTAATGAGCCTGAAGGCAATATGTGGGCAGCCCAGTGGGAATACAGTGGGTGTCAGTAATTACTTCAGATAGAAATAGCTAATTCACGTAGGCACTCTCACTGTTCCCTCATTCACTTTAACATGTCAGACTCCAGTATGAATGACGGTTGGGATGTTTGGGGAATATTCCTGTAATCTCAATCAAAAATAGAGACAAAACATAACTTAGGTCACACTGAAATAAAGCTTTCATGGAGCAAGAAAGACGCACCATATGGCCGTATCATGCTGCTAGACTTGCCCCATATGGTTCAGTAAAAGGGACACAATTTAGTCATGTGAAATGCCAGGATAAGCTTTTTTCTGGCCTGAGCTGCCGATACAGTGTAGTCACAAAGCTTCTGGTGGAGGAATAACAATCAAAATCAGCTTTATTTGCCAAATTTCTGCACCCAAAATGAAAAAAAAAGAAACTTAAATTTAAAAAAAGGGAAATAAATATATATTTTTTGTAAATATGTACGCATGCAATTCACACGTTGTGATCTGGAACTTCAGTAAAGGGGTATTTTTAAGTTTTAAGTTTCTGGGGTACTTTTATCAGCTCTGATTCAAAATCTAAAATGGATAGACCAATCAAACCTGGACTAAATCATGGGCTTGTGATTTAGTATGAATTAGATCTTGAGCTGCAGTAACAATATGAAGCAAGGCCCAGTGTTCATGATGCAAACAATTAATCTTGCTTTATCAATTTGTTTTTCTACATTTTCTAGCAAATTTTCTATTCTAGCTGATCTTTCTACCTCTGCCCTCTACCTCTGTTTGAGTTACTTCATAGGCCTGCACAACGTACACTAAGTTGTAAAAATATTTTCTATAACATGCCTTTAGTTGAACATGTGCTATAGATAAAGTTTGCAAAGCAACTTTTATTATTAAACCCACATTTTAGTTTTTATTACGTTCCAAAATAAAAATACACATTTCATTCCATCCTTTAAATGAACTTCTGAATACAACAACATGGTTGGTTGTGCAGGTTTGTTGTCTGAAATATATTTTAATTTACCATCTGCTTCCAGCTTGTTTCCAATATCCAGCTTCACATCATCCCCTGAGAACCAGTGAAGGAAATGACACCAAACCTCAGAAGAAGACACATAACTTCCTTCTATACAAAATGTAAACAAAACTGTAAAGCGTCTCTCTTTTGTTTTTGCAAGAGACCAGAATTCACCTTTTTGATCCACAGCAGAGTTTGATTACCGCTGTACACCTCCAAATGAGCAGAACTGGTGAAACACACCTTAAAACCAAAGGCATGGCAACAAACATAATACCACATTCAGGACCTTAATAAAGAACAAGTTCTGATGCATTCAGTGAGCAATAAGAGCCAATTTACTATTTTCCAACCAACCTGATGGCTAAAAGTAGAGATAAAGTGTTTCCAGTAAAGCTCAACGTGTGCCCAGACTCTAATTTCCCGCCATCAGTGTTTCTCTGGGCTTGCCTACAACTGGCATCTGCAAGGAGAATAAAATCTCAATTTTGTTCCTTTCAGTTCAAAAATATTAGAAAGGATCCGTTTTATTCTGCAAGAGTGCATCTAAGACAATCATTTTCACACAATCAGACAATGATGAAGAAGTCCAATAATTAAACGCAGGGGGGAGGTGGTGTTTATAGGGACAGTGGGCCTTTAAGGCCCTTCAACAGGCTGGGACACATCACCTGACAGTTACATAAGAGCTGGTCAGTGGGACTGATACTGCGCAGATGAAGGCAGAAGAGAGGGATAAGCAAAGGGGAAAACAACAGGGAGAGAGAGAGAAAGGAGATTAGCAAGAAAGAATCACAGTAAGACAGAGAAGAGGAGGCAGAAATATTTTAAAACTGTATCAAGGGAAATATAAGAACGGACGAGCCGTCAGTTTTTATGTGTCGTTAGGAAAAATCTTTCCGACACAGAAATTATGTTGACAAGAACAAATGCTGTTCAATGATACAGGCGGGGGTAAAGAGAGTGACAGCAGGAAGAAAACGGGAGGTGGGTCATTTGTTGCTCTAAATAATCAGGCCTGAAGGCAGAGGAAAGTATGGCCTAATTACACCATACGGGATGAGAGGACGGGAGGAAACGGCAGATAGAATGATACTGACAACACAAATGAAAAACGTTAAGACAACTAGTGCAGAAAGTATGCTAGTTAATATCATCAACGCTTCTTTTCATGACTGAACTTTCATGCTAACATCATGGTTTCAGCATCGAAAATCATATCTCCGTACACAGCGAGTGCCAATTTGGTAAAGCATTGTAACATCCATCATCTGATTGCCTGAAGGCAACTACTTGATAAGAGAAAAATTGAAACATTGTGCAGAGAAAATACCCGGAAAACACAGCATGAGATTTTCGGGGATTCCCTGACTTGGTCCGGGCAGCACGCCCTCCCAAAGCTGAGCATTCATTCAGCGACAAGACGCAGGCAACTTTTCAGACAACAAGGCTTTCCGTCTGAGCTTCAGGATATACAGAAGACAACACACACCCATTAGGAAGACACACACACCTTTATTTCTCTGTCTGAATTAAATCAGACCAAACTTCTCTGGTTTAAGGTCAGCTGGAATCAGCAGGATTATCCCCGTTTGCTAAATGCCACAATAATTAGAGAAAGAATATGTCAGAGATTTATTCATGTCTACAAAATGTCATTTTTACATTTACTGAATCTCGCAATTCAATTCAATTTTGTAAACAGCCATGGTGGCATACAGTATTTTAACAGTGTATTCATTCACATTTTTGAGCAGTAAAATAAAACCATAGAATAATACCACTTCTGCTCAACAAAGAGTGCAAAAGCTAAAAGATAATAGTACCATATTAAAATTGCAGTGAAGTATATTTAAACACAAATCATTCTCATTTTCTTCTGGAAACTGAGTTAATTCACATTCATCATTTTTAAGCATATTTTAACAATTTTGGCACTCTGACCCACACTTCACCACTTACTAGCCATTTTCCAACAGCTAATAAACTCAAAAAGATGACGAGTATAAATGAATACGTCACATTTTAGTGGAAATTTCCTCGACTGCATTGAAACTCTGCCGAACTTTAAACGTACCCAGCGCCACAGCGACGCTTTCACAGCAGACTCTCAGGAGATGACGCCAGAATGAACCAGTTATATTTTAATTATGATCATACTGAGAGGAAACAGGTGACCTTAAGAGGTAATATCACACAACGTTGAAGTCCTCACGTTTCATGGCTGCACCTCATGCAACAGTCCCACATGATGGTGTCAGAAATCAATACAAAAAGGCTCCTTTAAACTTCCAATCAATCACAAAGAAGCTCCACACACAGACACAAAGTCTGAGCACTCACGACTGACATCGCTTGGATGTTCACGTCAATATCTGTCTGCATCACAATACACAGACACATGCGCAAAGGTACACATATGGCACGTAAACATGTGCATTATAAATTAACACTAATGCAGGCTGCAACAAAAGCCTTCATCCAGCTCTGCCCAATGCTAATGCAATCAGAGGAGCTGAGAGCTTTGCAAAGCGAAGCCATTTAAAAACAATTTGAGCTGGAGAGAAGGGACAGGGCCAGAGGGTCAATGCTGCCATTAAGAAATTAAAGCTGAGGATTGATCACCGCTTGCTTAAGTGGCTCTCGTCTCCAATAGAAACCAAGCATGTGTTTGGGTTCTGCAAATCTAAAGTCAAGAAGGCAAAACTGTTCCTCACAAAGCAAAGTAATACTTCTGTGAAAGACATATACAAAACTTCTTTAATCTCTACAAATTTTGTGAATGAACTCATACGAAAGTGTCAGGATTGTGGTTCTGAAAGTGTTAGCAGTCATTTATTACCAAACCGTCGTTCTGGTTTTCAAAGAACAAACCCCTGTGGTTTCTCTGCGCTGCTGTGCTGCAGCGGACAGAGAGCAGGTAGGTGTCAGATTACACTCAGATGGAGGTCAGGCTTGGGGAAGAGGCAGAGACACAGAGCTGCTCTTGATTTTAGCTTCATTTACAAAGACGAAAAAACAGCAAAACACGAGTGAAGGTTCTACAAAATGCATCAATAAGTAACAGCCCCTTCATTTGCGACTGAGCTAATGGTTGGGAAGATGAGGCAACAGCCGCCCTTGTGAAAGACCTAAGACTCTCAAAATGATAGTTGTCATAGGAGTACAATACATTACGGGCTGTTATTAAGGTAATGAGTCATCCCCAGGCCTTAGCTTGCACACTAATTGAGGTTTTGAGCTTGTAACAAAAAAGTGGACCATGATGTCTTATGTAATGACAGAGAGCAGAAAATTAAAGCTGATAGTGGGATAACGGAGAGCCTCTCTATGCCTAATGTGATAACACCTTGACTGAGTAAATGTCAGAGCTTTTATCCCCAGAAATGAATTGAGTCAATCAGTTTAGTCGCAGCTTCACTCCCTTTAGGTCTGTGTGTTTGTTGGGATGAATTGCTTCCGAGAAACTTTTTGAAAGAAGCGCCTCCATTAATTAGTTGGAATGAAATGAACCTCACATCAGCAGAGCCATTGTGCATTTTATTCTTCCTAATGTTTCTATCAGCATTTTGTTTTCAGATCCTCTCTCACTTATTAGCTCCTCTGTTCAAAGATCAGATCTCAGTGACTGAAGAAATAAAGAAGATACAATCTTTTATTATTTCATTTTGAAGAAAATTCACAGATTTATTTTATTAAAAATTATTATCAAACTATTTAAAACAACAATAAGAATCCATAAAACTGAAGCATTTTTTTTAAATGTACCATTTTTTTAAATAGATCTACTTAGCAAATTAGATCAGTCTGTAGACTGTAAAGTTCAATTCACTTCCTTTTAGGTATAAATATGACAATATGGCATAAAGGTCAATTTCTCCCAGGGAGTGTTCAGGTTAATCTTAATGGCAGGTAGAAAAAGATCTACTCTCTTAAAACTAATCTACAAAATCTACAAACAAGAACATGACCTACTTGTGTCTCACCACAGTGACCAAGATGGAAAAAAAGCCTCTACTGACCAATGTTAAAGCACTGCAGCAAAGCGTGGCATCAGGAAGTCTCCAAGTCTTCAGGAAAACATTCTGATGCTGTATGCCAACTGTTTGCTTGTGAGTTATACCAGGAAAAAAAAAATTTCCTACCATCCTCATCATAAACATGCGGGGTTTCAGCTAAACCAGAGTGGGAGCTAATGTGGTCAGGAGTCCCTCAGGGGACGGTCTTCTCACCGTTCCTTTTCACTCTGTACACATTGGATTTCTGGTGAAACTCAGTCTCATGCCACCAGTAGAAACACTGAGATGAATCTGCAGTGGTTGGGTTTACCAGGGATGGACTGGATTGAGATGAGTTGATTCTACTTCCTGAAGTGGCTTCGATCCTTTCGTGTATGAAACAAAGTATCGTTGATCTTCTACCAGCCTTCGGTAGAGAATGGATCAACAAACTGATTCACAAAGCTGGAAAAATCCTTGGTCCAGGAAGTCTCTGAACAATCTGGTCTCCATCATAAAGAATCCATCCCACCTATTACACGACTCTCTGGAGCAGCAGCAGAGCTCTTTTTCTAACACACTGTGCAGCTCCGCTGTCACAAAGAACAGTTCAGGAAATTATTTTTCCTCATTCTCAAAAACTCATATGTGTGACAGAGGTGGTCACACCTCTTCATTGTGAATTGAAACCACCACGTTAATTTCGGCAGTACTCCTACTCCCTAAATGACTCCCTCCATGGCTCACTAGCACTGACGTAGGACATTCTTTCTTACGGTTTATTCAATGTCACATGCTCTTCTTATTTTTTTTTTTCTTTAATTATGTAAAGCACCTTGAAATGCCTTGCTGCTGAAATGTCCTATACAAATAAAATTTGATTGATTGATTGATTGATTGATTGATTGATTGATTGATTGATTGATTGATTGATTCAGCCTCCAGTTCCATCCGTCCATCCGTCCATCTGTCTGTCTTTCTCCACAGTTGAAGAATGCTGTAAATCTTTTCTTTTGATGAGATTTTCACAGTAAAGTTTTTATAGCTTCTAAAATCAAATATTTTAGCCACAACATAAAGTTTTATTTCTCCATCTGAATAATTATACTGGATAGAATTATGTGCTTTTCACACATTCAACTAAAAGTGAATATTTTTATCAGAAAGCACCCGTCCCAAGCCTAACGACAGACCGTGGTGTAAAACAAGGTTTACTGTGAAAAAGCAAACATTGTTTTTCTTAAGTGTTGTGGAGAATCAGTGATAGTGCTTCTCCTTTAAATGTCCTGGTAAACATGATGGAGTGCATGGCAACATGTTCTCATTCAAATATCTGGATATTTTTAATAAAAATCCAGTGGTCTCTGCTGGAAAACTGAAAATGGGTCAGCATGGCCATGAGTCGACAGGATAATGATTCAAAAATAGGTATAAATTATATCGACAACCTGTGGGGTGAGATGAGAAAAGAGATTAAAGAGACAATCCAGAGATAATGTGCAAAGTAATGGTCAAAGATCTCCCTGTCTGTACACCAACTTAGAGAGGTGTAGCGGTGTTGGTCTGTCAAAAGGGGACGGTTACCAAAGTAAAGCAATCCAACTATTCTAAGATTATTCTGGGCTATTGTTTTCATACTCAACATTTTATACATAGTTCCAAAGAAGATTTTTATCCCATCTCTTGCATAAAAAAGGGTCTTTGACATTTAAGTTCCCCTGGTATGTTATAATTTGGATCTCACCTCATCCTCTGCTGCTAAATAAAATAACCAAAGGGAAACTTAGCTTATGTATAAACAATTCACAATAACCAACAATTTTAAAAACCATAAAAAAATGTGTCCCCAATAAACAGATGCATCACCAACTTAAGTAAGGAATCATTTCATCACAAAGCACCAATTAGGATCAATTAAGGACTTAAAGACTTTGACACCAGTGGATTAGACATCTGTAAACTGGAGGAGGGACCCCTCCTGTTTGTTTCCCAGCTTCTGTTAAGGCAGAAGAGCAAAAACCAACAAACTCTCTGATGACACACAAGTGCACAGTAAAGTTGGCCTAATATCCTGCAGAGGCTGTATTATGACCATGCCATGATGAAGGACCTGTGATGAAAGCTGGGTTAGTCGTTTTGTCTATGCATACATCTACATGCAGCAGTAAATCAAATCTGTTTCCGTACATCTCAGGTGTTTGGTGTGGTGATGCTATGCTGAGGCGTTGCCTTAATGGCTGGTGGCTTGTTGCCCTTTCAAGGCAGCACTGGAGAAAGAGTTCGACTGCTGCTTCCTTTGACAACCCCGAGGCTCATGGGAGTTGACTCAGCAAATAATCACAAAGCAAATAAGACCTCCAAAGAAATGTTTGGCTGAGCTAGCAAATTTTTAAAGAGGTCCCAGTTAGACCACTACGTGTCCTGTAAAAAGATCTAATTAACTTTAGCATTATTTAAAGTAAAAGTAACATTCACCTAGTGGGTTTCTACCAATCAGGATTGACACAGATGGCCAGTCGAGTAGCAGCAATCACAGTTTTGAAGTTGGAAGTGTTTGAATTTGAGTAAATTACAAAATAAAGCTGTTGACCCGACACTAAAAAAGGCACTACCACTTAAACAGGAATACAGTTACAAGACCAAGTGACAATGAAGAGCTATGGGACACGTTGGAAAGGTTTAGTAATTAAGTTTGACAATTGGACCAAGACTCTGTCTCAGTTAAGTTTATTAGTTTGGCTACCTAAGCTGTATGTGTTAACCAAATCTCATTAATCATGCTGCAGGACAAAGAGGAATTAACTGGTATTAACACAAAACGCACTGCAGCTAAAACTCTCTTTGCATATTAAGACATCCAGTATAATTTAATCTGAAATCCATCTGAAGCTAAAGAAGAAGAAAAATTTCATGCTCAAAGTCAAAATCTAGACAACTTTTATAATTTGTTCAACACTATTGTTAATCAGGCTGTCTTACCGAAACCTAATAAAAACCAACCAGTTTTACAAATCGGGTTGAACATCCAACATTGCGGTCGCAAACGAACAAAGGACTTGATAAGACTGAACCCCTCACCCACAAAAACCCACAACTTATGATTAGGTTTCCAAAGACTTCTGGCACCAGTGTGCTGGAAAGAAAAGTAAATGCCTGCCTGTGTGCTGAGAAGTGAGTCCACTTAAAATCCATCTGTACAAATTGACCCACTTCAACAATCGGACCAACCGCACCGTATTCTTTTTTGTAGCAAACAACACTAATTGGTATTTGTGTAGCAGCGTAATCTGGTGTCACCGGGGCGCGGCTGGAAGTCTCAGCCATTGTTACTTTTCTATCTTTAATCTACGTCAACAGAAATCAATTAAAATGTTGTTTTCATTTCTAAATTAAGAAAAAATGAATAAACTCATTATAAGAATTACTTCATAGAAAAGAGAGGAAAGAGAGGAAGGTTAAGAGTAAATCATTTAGGAACTAAACTGTTTGATTTAAAAGTGATTTTATGCAACAACAAGAAAGCTAATCACGAATGGAGACTAAATGAAATAACACCTTTAACACAAACAGTTGTGTGTGGATGGTTGCAGTAGATAATAGTCACTCTGCATGAGCAGCCTCATGTAATACTAGAGCCTGATCGATTATAGGCCAGAATCAATAACATTGAACATGCCCGGATGCTAACTCAACTGACACATGTGTGCAGGCACATCAAGACAATCACAAAAATAAGAAATTGCAAATAAATATAAATAAAAAACCCTTAAGGAAGCACTACATGCTATGGCGGTAAGGGAGGAAATGAAACCAAGTTGAATCTTGGTGTCCATAGTTAGCTTCTTCAGAAAAGTTGAATACATGCATGAGAAATCACTCTCAGGAAATCAGAGTGAAACTTGTAGAGTTAGCGGGAAGAAGGGAGGGAAGCTTTGCTTATTGCCAGAAACGCTCGCTGTCTTCTGTCCCATGTGTAATAACTGCAGGATTGCACTGCAAACACAGATACACTGGTCTCAATGTGCACACACATGCTCCTGAGCAGGATTTCTTCATCTTCAGCTCACGTTTCACAGTTATTTCATAACACAAGGCTGGTAGCCTTGTGTTATGTTTTTATTTCTAAAAATGCATTGTGACACAATAAAGACCTTTTCCGTTCGGTATGCGACATACATGTAGAAAACAACCTCAACCACTCTGGCTCATCAGATAAACACTAAAATAAGCTCAAATGTGCATTGGGATACATTGATAACTTGGAAGAATGGAAGAGTAAATCACATGGTGTAAAAAGGGAGATATGGCAGCAGTTCTACGTTGTCCTATTGACCAGTCGGTCAAAGTCCAGCTACAGCTCACTGATTGACTGAAATGCAGCAGGAGCTGCAGGTTGTCAGTGAGAAAATTAACATACAGTCACAGCTGAGTGACTTCTTGACACTCAGACTTTTTATCCTGCTCAGATAAGAATGCAAAGAGCAACACTGCTCATCACTTCTGGGATAAATATTCAGCTGTCTTTCATCTGTGACCAGGTCACTTTTCAGTCTTTCTGTTTAGTTTCTTTTGTGTGACATTTGAATCTCTCAGTCACAAGCTTTGATTTGATTGATTTCCGGTGGTTTTGTAATAATAAATCAAAAAGGATGATCTTCCTGCACCTAACAGTAACTACAGGTGTTCCACAGGGATCTATTCTAACCCCCATTTTATGTTCAATTGATGTTTTCTTACTCCGAGAACATTTTATGTTCTCTTGTTATGATTAAGTGTGAAATCTGTGGTCAAATAAAGACAAAACACAGTTGAGACAGCATTATTTGTACATTTAAACTCTAGCACTGATAAATGATGTGCTTCTTTTTTACAATCATTTAATGCACAGAGAAAATGATGTTACACAAAAATGCCTTCTCATGTGGTTCCTTCAAAAGCTACAATTCAATGCTCATATTTCTAACAAAGGTAGATTACTAGATGTCTAACTAGTATTACCAGACCTTACTAGGTGTTTTATAAGTAGTTTCTCATTGCCAATAATTTTATTTCTCTGCTTTTAGTCCTTGTCCACATTTAGAAATTCATTCCTACTGTAAAAGAAACAAGATTCACCACATCCTGCTACATCACGCATTGCAGCGTCAGTGTTATGAATTCTTCAGTGAATCTTCCGTGGCTGTTTAATATGACTGCAAGTCTAGCGGAAAATAATTTCCATTTGTATTTAAGGCAGTAAAATTATCAGTGGCTGTTTTGTTGTGGTCATTCTACCAATCTGAATATGTTTGCATAAAACATATTCAGATTATACATAACACATTTTGTATAAATTTCAAATATGCAAAATTCATGTGGGAGCTTTAAATTTAAATATTGTACTGGTTTTCTCTGATGTCTGACCTGCCAATTTAGACATAATTTTTTTTTTTTTTTCTAAGATCTACTAACAAATTATACACATAACACTAAGGAATTGCGTGCAGGTTAATTTAATTAAATGTCTTTTTTGAAGATTTTTTGGCATTATTGGCCTTTATTGAACAGTAAATAGACAGGAAGGTTGTGGAGCGAGAGGAGGAAGACATGCAGCAACTGAGCCAAGACTGGGAACCAAAACAGAACAACCACATCAAGGACTGCAGTCTCTAGACAGCAAACTGAGCACCAAAGCAAAGCAATTTTAAAATAATTTTTAAGTTATGATTAAAATGTATCCCTCTGTTTGACTTCCAAAAGACAACATTCACAAGCATATATTTATGAATGTTTCAGGTCAGCTCTTCTTACTTTTATCCAAGAATAACACACTGCATATTGGACTTTGAAAGACAACACATCTCATTTAACCTCAGCTTAAGCAAAGACACTGAAAGTCAGGCTTGTTAAGCCTAAAAATTACATTCAGAGATCAGTAAACGTCTTTATCTAGACCTCTTTTGACACTTCAACCACAGTTCACATTGTTTGGACTGGAGATGGGACATCTTTAGTAAAAGTGGGCATTTTTCGATTTCATAAACCAGAAAAAAAGAATCCGATTTTTCAACATTTTACCTGCCGAACACTAGCCACAAATTTCTAGGAAAACTAGCTACATTTAGGCATCTAAATGCAGTTAAGATGACTCGTTGAAGTTCAAACAAGTTCAAACTGTGCCTTGAATGGAGAAGAAATTGCATTTATCATGGATGTTGCCAAGAGACGGCGTTTCATAAAAGGCTGAGATTTTTCTTCACAACCTTCTCCTGGGTCCAAAGAGAATTATGAGAATAGAGAAAATACTGGTTCAAGACTGGTTCACGTTTTATAGAAAGGCAACAGTTGCTCAGATAGCCTCCTCTGAGCAACTGTCTCTTAAGGCACAACATATCAAACTTTGGACTGGCTACAGCAGCAGGTGACCACACCATGTGTCAGCTCAAAGTAGGAATCTGAGGATGTTCATGCAGAGTCACCAAAATTGGACAATTACAGATTGAAAAGATGCTGCCTGGCCTGATCAGTCTTGTATTTAGTTGTGAATTTCAGATGAACGATTCAAATTTTACATAAGCAACAGATTTAACCCGCCTCAAACCAAGGCTTTAAGGTGACGCTTGTAATTGTGTTAAATATATTTCCCTGACCCCTTAGAACCAACTGAGTATTGTTTAACAGCCACAACCAGCCTGATAATTATTTGGACATGTCAAACAATAAATAAATAAAACAAAATATGTGGCAGCCTGGCCAAGCTGCTGTTTAGATTGTGTGGTGCCGTGTCAAATGCAACTTACATCATCAAAAAGCAAGACTGACACACAATGGAGTGATAAAAGCTATAAGTAAGGGAAATATAAGAACTTATAACCTTTTATTTTTTAGACTAGGTACAAACAAAATTATTAGTACATCTCTACATTTTAAACTAAACTACAAACCTGTAATAAAAACCTGCCTCAAGACTCAATCCTGGGATTTTACCTGTAAAGTCTGGGAACCTGCTTTTTAATGAAAACAGTTGTTTTTCTGGACGTGAAGCAAACTGAGCAAACAGTCGGCTGGTTAGACCTGAGGTGACAGGGCAGCTTCAGGCCTGCTGACTCCACAATCTGTGAGCCACCAGTCCATCATAACCACTCCCCTTCGCAACACACACACACACACGCACACACACACGCACACACTGTGTCACAACCCACAACAACAATACATGACAGCTCAAAGTCCAGGACTGAGTAAGACAACCACGCCAACTGGGTGAATTGAATTCATCCCCATTTGGTAATAATGAAACATAAAGACAACATGGTGACTAACAAATCACACAGTTTAAGATAAGTGAAAGTTTCTTAGTGCTCTAAAAGTATTTTGTTTGATATAAAAACGGAGAGATTTGGAAATGCAATAAATCTATGAACAATAAGGATCCGAAACTGAATATTTATCATATGAACATTCTCAGAGGTAAATAATTAGCTTATAATTTGCTCTTCCAATATTTAACTTGTATACAAGAACAGAAAACTACCAAATAGATTCATAAAGTTGAACCACTTCAACTTCCCGGACTGTGCCTTTAAATCTGCTGTCATATATATCCTTATAGTAACTCACCTCTGCCAACAACTGAAGCAGTCCATAACAAGTCGCGAGCCGGCTGAAAATCTCATGCCAACCGGGCCAGCGAGCTGGTTTTCACACGGTCCACACAGTAAACACACACACGCATGCACACACACGCGCCACTGTCATCTGCACGTTGTGTATTCCCCCCTCTCTTCTCTGTGAGATTACCCGTGTGTGTGTCATCTGCATCTAATGACAGCTGACTAACTACATGCCACAAATCCTCTCTGCTCCCTGTCCCCTCCCCCTGCCTCTCTCTCTCTCTCTCTCTCTCTCTCTCTCTACCGCACAGACACACACGCAAACTTCTCCCTGTCTCCTCCCACCACACACACACACACACACATACACACTCCTCCCTCCTATTAGCTGATGTCCAGAAAAAAAACCTGTCTCCCTTATCTCTCACTGCCTTTCTAGGTACAAAAGGATTTGCATGACCTGTTGTTCTTTTGTTTTGGTGTATCGTACTGTGGATGGTTTTCATTTTACAATGCAATTGTCCAAGACCTACTTTTTTGTAAAACTACCTTTAACTAGTGGCAGCAAATACCAAAGCCGGTGAAAGCAGAAGAACACACACTTGATTTGCATCCGCCACCTTCATAATAAACCTCATCGCTGCATTGATAACAAGTTCTAGCCTAAGTGACAGGGCAGAACACAAAAGAGACGAGCGGCAGAGAAAGAAACAGTGATGAAGGTAATTCAGCGAACAACTGCAGCTTCCCACATAAACAGGACTACACACACACACACACACACACACACTCACACAAATACTGTCAGCCTAACTGCCTCCCTCACATCTTTCTCAGCTTTCACTTTCTATGTTGTCATGTCAGGGTGTTCCTGTTTGCTTCAGTAGCTTGTTGCGCGTTCCGGAAATTTCTACTCTTGAAGCTTGGCTCTATAAACTCTAGTATGAGCTCCAGTGTGAGTACTCATAAGTTAGTCTCCCCATTCAGGAAATCATGTTGTACACTTGAGATAACGCATTTATGGCCACCCACCGCTGAGCTCTGTTAGGCTGCTCAAATGAAATGTAATGAAGAGACTAGAAATAATTTGCAGAAACTAGCAGTTGAGAAAGGAAGTGTACCGAGAAATGGGCTGGAGAGCAGGTGAAGGCCTAGATTTTAAACTCAGATCCACCACCATATCAGCTAGTGCTCTATATCTAAGTGTTAAGATGAACTAAAGTTCTGGTCGGTGACCAAATTAAAACTCAAATTTCTTTTTTAGAAAGGAAACAGTGTGTCAAAAGATCCTGCTAACTATAATACTCTTCAGTGTGGAAGTTGTAATAGAGTGAAGATGTTTGAGAGTCTCACAAAACATGATGTTATATCTAAATTATTTATGTATGATTTTAAAATATGGGTAACAAATGAGACACAACGCAAGTAAGAAAAAAACAGGCAGAAAACAAAAGCACACCAACCTCTAACACAAAGCATCCTGGTAAGCATCCACTTTGGAAGATTAGTCTGTCCTCTCTGTAACAAACAGCAAAACATCGGGTTTAATATAAAGGTCCAGAGTTTAGCATGTAAATATGGAGATTAAATTACACCTAGGAGGATTCAAGTGGCTTCAGAAGACAAGTTTTTGAACTGGCTTTTATTTTGGGGTTTCAGAGAAAAAGAGGCTGGATAAAAACACAATTCAAACCTTGATACATTGACATTTGTAGTCGTAATGCGACAAAATACGACTGAACGAAAGGAAGGTAATACTTTGGAAGGTTAATGTTTTGTAACAATAAATAATATTTCTTTAGTGACATTATTTTTATTTCAGTTGTTAATGACTGCAAATCATTAAATATTTTCCATAACAATATACGGTAACTCTTAAAGGGGCTTGTCCTGCTGTTTAGTCAAAGTTTGGCCACATAGACACCGATACTAAAGCAACCACTCCATCTGAGAACACAACCTGTTTTACTAACAACACCCAGGTGGCATTCACCACAAGGCCAACCGGTGGGTCAGAACCCGTCAGGCAGCAGCAGGTGGACCCAGACAACACCAGCAGGACGTTTTACCCGTTTTGACGAATCAGACGCAAGGTGGTAAAATAAACACCTTTGAAACAGTAAATGCGTACTTTTCTTGAATAAGTAAAATCAAATGTTTCCAAATATCCCTAGAAGAATCTCAGAATTAAAAAGGTGTTTAACTGCTTTGTGATCCATTGACCACGCCTGGGATCACGTATGTGACTCGGCGCTTCATAAATACTATGCTGAGCTTTCATAATGAAATAGTTGGGCTGAATATCACCTGAATCATCCCCCACTGGTAATTCTGGAAATCTCACGCCAGCCAGCAGCAACAACAAAACCTGGAGCTTTTCCCAGATAATGACAGCAGAGGACGAGCCCGAGTGCTTTCAGGCATTTTTCACACCGCGAGCTTGACCTGGACCAGTGTGGTGCTGGTCCAGATTCACAGAGTTCCCACTGGCTATGGGGTTCACATTGATGATGAAAAAAAGACGTCTCCTTTTTATTTGAACAGCTGATGCTGAAGGAAAACCTGCTTGAATCTGACTTTAATCGGCACACTTTTGCTGTACTGTTTTCAAGAAACACAAAGCTGTGTTGTGACTGATGAGTCGGGGATCGGGTGTCACGTTGCAGTTCCCGTAACAAAAACAGCAGAGAGCCTATACCTGCTCGCCAGGCGCTGGTAGCACCGCGCTGCTCTGCCTCACCTTGGAAAAGCTGGATGAACCTCACCTTTTCAGGAAATATTACAAGCTTCTCTGATGAATCACTTCCTGTCCTCAACCTCATTTAAACAAACGGAGTGATTACAAATAAACAGGTCCAGTGTATTTGCATTTAGCACCCATTACTCTGATACCCTGAAGTAAAATCCAGTGCAATCTTTAGAAGTCCCCTAGTCTATAAAAGGAATCCTCATCTAATCTCAGTATAAATCTTAAACAAAGAAGAAAAAAAAATCTGTGAAAATTCTGTGAAGTCCTGAGAGATTTTTAGAGGACATTAGAGAACAAACAGCATGAAGACTATGGACAGCAGTAGACAGGTCAGGGAGAAAAGCTGACCTGCCTGCAATTGCACAAATTGGAATTCTGAAAATAAATTTGCTTAATGGAAACACAGGAATTTTTGTGCTAGGATGAGATGGTTTTTCAGGCGTATTGACATTAGTGTATTCCGCAAAGTTGCAATGGAAACTGTTGGAAATAATCAGAGCCAGTGTTGGAGGAAATCCCATTTGGTCATAATTGGACCACAGCAAACATGAGGAAGAAGGTGCTCTGCTCAGATAAGAGAGAAACTTAAGATAAAGTTTCATGTGACAGAAAACTAAAACTGTGCAACATCCCAGTGGTAAAACTTGGTGGTAGGGATGCTTTTCCTATGAAATACATGACAACAATGAAAAAAATCTTGAGTCTACAAAAGACTTAAAATATACACAGAGGTTCAAAGAGCCAATTAATGTCCAGACTTAAATTTCACTAAGAATTTGTGTCAAGGTTTATGTGCTACTGTATACGTTAAATCCCAATAAAATACATTGGTGTTTTAGTTTATAACACAACAAAATGTAAACCAGTTCAAGGGGTATGAAAGCTTTTGCAGCATTGTGTTTGGCTTAAAAATTGAACAGTTAAGTTTTTTTAATCTAATTCATGCAGCTCATCTTAACCAAGTCTTATCACCTCTTAGTGCTCAGTCTAATATTTGGGCCAGTGTGAAAGAGGGGGAGGGGTTAGTGTAACTGAAAAACACCAAATGAAAATGTAGCAAAAAGAAGAAGTTGTTTTTTTTGGTTGGCGTCCAAAGTCAAAGCGTCTGCTGCCGCCTCCTCCCTCCCAGCGCGTGCACATCTCAGGGCAGATACATGTGGGACTGCGGCCTTCGCAGTCATCCTGGAGAACGCAAACCGCTGAAACTTCAGCATGCACCTGCCACTGCTGGGAGGGTTGCATGTTTTCAGAGCTCGTCAGTTAGTGTGTGTGCATCAGTGTGTGTCCGTGTAGGAGGGACGGACAGCTGATCTCTTCCCAACTGCTGTGCAAACTTCACAAATTGCACACACAAGCACAAATGTCGTTCCTGTATGCACAATGACACAAGGACTCAGTGTGCTTCAGATTGATGATTAATTTCAGGAAGAAGTTTGTGTTGACCATTGCAAACAGACAAAGGTGGATAAAAAATAAACAAATAAATGGGATGACCTGTTAAAAAGACTTGTTTTATAATTAATGCGCTACTATAACTCACTGAAACATGCAGAAAAAAAAGTAATTTAATTGAATTTGATTAGACATTAGGACGAGGCCAGAACATCGCTTAGTCTTCTTCAACATTTCAAAGCAATAGGAAGTGTGATCTTATTTGTTTCCTTCTTGCATAAATTTCTCTTTCATTTCTGCAAGGAAGAAGGTTGTGTTTACATCTTGTGAAACATTTCTGTCTTTACTTGGACATAAAGTATGGATCATTATCCAGCAGAATAAAACAGATAACCTGTTGTTTATTTTCCAGGAACATTCTGCCATTTTATACCAGAATCGAGTAACTCTGTTACCTGCATTTGTAATAAAATGCTGTGTATATCAAAGCCAATTAATTGTTTTTTTTTACTTCTCATCATAGGCATACCCAATGCCTTTAAATTGGATTCTGTTCCTACTCCTATTCTTTCTGACACTCCCCCTTCACAGGTCATCATACCAACGCTTCTACATGCTGTCCACTAATGCCGCTAATCGTTCTAAGGAGCACTGCAGTTTGCATGATAAGCTCCACCACGTGTTTTCCATCTACTGCTGCCACTAGTCTAGAGGAGCTGGAGACTGATGCACAAAGGCGGAGCTTTGGGTAAACGGGCGGAGCATTGCATGTTGCAGTTGTTAAGGCACCCCCAATGGCTGCAGCGGCAGATTCAAGGATTCCTCAAACATGCATGACTGAGTCAAAGCAAAACTGGGTATATTTTGGATAAGGTGATAGCATTACAACAAGTTTTAAAACTCAAGTCAATTTTCCAAAATTCCTCTCCTTTAAAGAGATTATCAGGGATATTAACAGTTGTACCACCTTTAACTTTGTCAAAAAATTATTTATTAAGATGGAATTGATTCCCTCCTGAATAAATTGATTAAAGCTGAATGTTTAACTTTTCTACATTTTTAAGTGTGGTATAATGTTGTTGCATCTTTATTGGTGACGGCAGTAAATGTTCCTGTGTCTGTACCATCTCTGGCACAGACACTAAACATCCCCATGTTTCAACCCAAGGCAAAGTTCATCCTGCACAGACAAAGCCACAGGTATATGCTGCAGGATGCTGTGGAGCGTTTGACTGTTAATTATTTGCATACTCGACACTGTGGTAAGAAAACTCTACGGCGCAGGCACACGTGTTGATGGGAGAGCACAGGGGAGCAGTGGAGAGTCAACGAGGGCCACGCAGAGAGACGGCCTACTTCCTGGCTGTGATTAATTTCTGTTACCAAGCAGCTCTATGGTAACACAGACATCAGTAGCTGCGTGAGCTGTTTTACAGTGCAACCACACATCAGACACGTATCAGTCGTGGTCAGAGTTACATTCATGAAAAATGCACAACACGGTGAGGTGCTAATATATTCTTGCACCTTTTTTAAAAAACTTTGTCACATTATAACCACAACATTCAGTAGATTTTATTATTTATATGTGATTCACTAATACAAAGTAGTGAAAAGTTGAAATGTCATCCTGAACCTTTTTTGCAGAACCATCTTACTACAGTTACAGCTGCAAGTCATCTACCAGCTTTACACAGAGACTTTTTTTCTGTCCATTCTTTTTTGCAGCATAGTTCATAATCTGTCAGATTAGGTGGTGAGTGCCTCAGATTCTCTGGGCTTTAACTAAGCCATTCTAACACATGAATATGCTTTAATCTAAACACTTCCATTGTGACATTAAGTATATTTTACTTTTATCAGATCACTGTGTGAACTCTATGCGTCACTTTAGTCAGGATAAAAGTCAAAAAATAAATTGAAGCCATTTATTTGGAATAGTTTATACTGGATCAGTTTTAAAAATCACAATATAATCCCCATCAGAGTTTTTCTTGTTTCGTCTCTTCTTTGCTAATTGTTTCTCAGTGCTAATGTAGTATAGATGAGTCTCTTTTGCTGTGAGACCCATTTCATTTTTACAATTGTTCTGTTTCCTGAAATGCCTCGCAGCACGTGCCCTCCAGCAACAACTGAAAACAATAAACCAAGCTGCGACACATTCTACGAGTCTTTGACATCATCTGGGGACAGGAAAGTTCTGTGCTGACTCATTCATGTGAATAAAAAACAAACAAACAAAAACAAAACTTTCATCTTTAAAAAGAGTCAAGTTTAAAAAAAAAGAAAAGCTCACAGCATTACAATCTGGCTTGAATGAATTTTGCCCATTGTGTGGATAACCCATCTCACTGGGGAACATCTGAATGAGCTCTGGCCAGCGGCACTGTTTGCTCTGCAAAAGCTTGTTATGCCATTAGCTTGTAACATCCAACTGCAGGCCTGTGCAGTCACTCGCTCCCTCTACCTCAGCTCTGCTGTCATAGTGCTGGAGAATTACAGCCGCCGTCAGATCCAGCTAACCAAATTAGCACTTGTTATGCAACCTGCTGCACTTGGCTCCCTGGTCTGGAGCGTAATCCTGCACAGCTCTCGGTATGGTGGTCTGCACGTAGAAGGCTCCTGCAGACTGTACACGCAGAACTGTTCATGTTCCATAAGCAAAGCAACTTTGCTGCCTTTCCTAAAGATTTTTTGTATTTAATGAGAAAGTCAGAGTTTCAACAAATAAATGTTGGAATATGAGAAATGATTGGAAGAAGAAAAAATACTGAGGGGGAGATATTGGCTCATTTACACTGATTCATTGTGTTCAATAGGTAGTACAATTTTTACATTGTAAAAATACATAGAAAATCCAACAATGCAGCCAGATTCAAATTTGCACAAAAAAACATTTTCTTCCTGTTCACACATGCCATTAGAATCCTTATGGGTGGACTTTTAATGCCATAGTTTATCCAAAAAAGTCCATGTGCCTGCTAGAATTTAGAAATAAAACCCTTAAGTACCCTTATAGTGGCTCTTTCTAAACTTTGCTGAGAGAATGTTGCTGTGATTGTGGCATTGGGGTTAAACAGGAGGCTCTGAAAGGAGCCGTGGCACGGCTCTGGGAGTGAGTGAGTCTGTGCATGTGCCTGTGATGGTTAATTAGAGCACTTGGTCCCAGGAGGATCAGACATGGAAGACGACTGTCTCTGCTACGTGACAGAAAGCCAGGGGCAGCATGCGGTTGATTAGTTAGTGGCAGCAAGAAAGGCTAGACGTAAACAAACATAGATTAGCAGACAAGCTGACACACGCCCATGGTACATTTAAATAAATGTAAAAATGAACCGGACGTGTGGAACTTCATGGACAAACTGGACCTGGAAACACACACACATGCTGAAGTTATCTCTTTTGTGTGGTAAAGATGCATTTACATGAGTGTTGGTTGATTAGGACTTCAGCAATTGGATTGAGATGTTGCTCTGTGAAGTAAAGAGGATAAGAAACAGAATTAAAGTAGTTTGTAGGAAAAGAGCGAACGTGAAATTCTGTTAAACTTGCAGATAATTTGCAGTGGCAGTGGCTACAGACGTCCCACAATCACAAGGTTGTTGATTACACTGTGGTTTGCCCAGCGCCATAATCAAAGTGTCCTTGGGCGAAGCACTGCTTCCAAACTATCCCTAAAAGGTCAATATGTAAAATACAATAGATTTGGTTGTCTATGCTGTCTATGCTATAAATGCATCAACAATCCTGGAAAAAAAGGAGGTAAAAATGAAGTTAAATTGATGGTGGCCAAAATGGTGAACTTCAACATGTCTAGTTATTTACAATAAGGCTGTTTTTTTATTGTTTGTACGTTTTGTTTTATGTGGTAACATTGTTATTAACAGAGTCCAACACATGGCAGAAGGGTGGTTTGTGGTTCACCATACACTGAAAAGCTTTATAACAAAAAAAAGAAAAACAACTCCTAACTGCGGTTTTAGAAGAAGTAAAGTTATCACAAAGTGGAAACTAAAGCTAAACGTGAGCTATAACTACAGCAAATGGATATCCCTAAAACCACTGAGATGTTAGATACACATAAATGCAACTTCTGTACTGCAGTGTAAACTTCACTGGTAAGACTTGATGTAAACAGCCCATAGTTGGTTTTTGTTGGAAAAAACGTGGCATGTCACGTAGCGTGTCACGTTGCATGTCGTAGCATGTCATGTAGCATGTCACGTAGCATGTCACGTAGTGTGTCACGTTGCATGTCGTAGCATGTCATGTAGCATGTCACGTAGCATGTCATGTAGTGTGTCACGTTGCATGTCGTAGCATGTCATGTAGCATGTCACGTAGCATGTCACGTAGTGTGTCACGTTGCATGTCGTAGCATGTCATGTAGCATGTCACGTAGCATGTCACGTAGCGTTTCACGTTGCATGTCGTAGCATATCATGTAGCATGTCACGTAGCATGTCACGTAGCGTGTCACGTAGCGTGTCACGTTGCATGTCGTAGCATGTCATGTAGCATGTCACGTAGCATGTCACGTAGCGTTTCACGTTGCATGTCGTAGCATATCATGTAGCATGTCACGTAGCATGTCACGTAGCGTGTCACGTAGCGTGTCACGTTGCATGTCGTAGCATGTCATGTAGCATGTCACGTAGCGTGTCACGTAGCGTGTCACATAGCATGTCACGTACCATGTCACGTACCATGTCACGTAGCGTGTCACGTAGCATGTCACGTAGCATGTCACATAGCATGTCACATAGCATGTCACGTACCATGTCACGTACCATGTCACGTTGCATGTCGTAGCATGTCACATAGCATGTCACGTTGCATGTCGTAGCATGTCACGTAGCGTGTCACATAGCATGTCACGTACCATGTCACGTAGCATATTACGTAGCGTGTCACGTAGCATGTCACATAGCATGTCACATAGCATGTCACATAGCATGTCACGTACCATGTCACGTACCATGTCACGTTGCATGTCGTAGCATGTCACATAGCATGTCACGTTGCATGTCGTAGCATGTCACGTAGCGTGTCACATAGCATGTCACATACCATGTCACGTTGTATGTCGTAGTATGTCACATACCATGTCACGTTGTATGTCGTAGCATGTCACATAGCATGTCGTAGAATGTCACTTAACATGTCACGTAGCATGTCACGTTGCATGTCACGTTGCATGTCACGTTGCATGTCGTAGCATGTCACGTTGCATGTCACATAGCATGTCACATAGCATGTCACATAGCATGTCACGCAGCATGTCACATAGCATGTCACGCAGCATGTCACATAGCATGTCACATAGCATGTCACGCAGCATGTCACATAGCATGTCACATAACATGTCACGTAGCATGTCACGCAGCATGTCACATAGCATCGCACCTAGCTGCATTTCCAGGCTGCATTGTCTTCCAATATTTTGTTATAACCACAAACTTCATGTGATAGACCAAAACAAAGTATCTTTAATTTTCAGCCTTTTCACAAATAAAAATCTGAAAAGTGTGGTGTGCCTTTCTCTGGAACTCCAAGTAAACGTCTTTAATGCTGAAATTGTGTCCATTCATCTTTGCAAAATAGCTTGAATTTAGCTCAATCGATTTTCCCATAAGCTCTTGACTCTCCTGTTCCTGCTGAACAAAAACACCCCAACGCCATGATGCTGCCACCACCATGCATCACCATTGGGATGAGACCCTGTCTTATCCCCAGTAGGCATGTAGTTGTGCTATACTTTCTCCAATGTTAAAATGATGAACTGAACAGGGCTCAGTGAGACATTAGCCATATTGTTTTATAGCTTCACTGTCTCCCATGATGCTGTTTGTACTGGCAGCCAGTCCTCAGCCCTTCCTCCTCCTCCTCCTCTGTCTGTCATTGGTCAGGACGTCACTTGATCTCTCACGTGGTTCAGTCAATTCAAGCCACTAAGGATCCCTCCCTGGGCAAACTGCCAACCTGAAGTTAAGATCTTGATCTGGCGTATATTCCTTCACTCTTCCAGCAGGACTACAGGTTGGTTTTAGAATAGACAAACATTTTTCTAAACCACATGCTTCAAGGGTGAAATTACTACCCTGGTAGTGAACGTAAGGTTAATTATACCAAAGGCATTTGGAAAACACAATTATGTCACATCCAGGTGGATCCCTGAACAACAATAAACTGTGGAAGACTTTTTTTTTCATGTTGTGGAACAGTCAAAGTTCACACTTGCTCCAAATTCCTAACAAGGAAAATAAGCATCTGAAGAATCAGGTATCCTCCAAGGCAGGAGGCTAGACGCCAAGAGGCTCTGGAAACCTGCTATACATGTTGTAATCCATTACAAAGTTCACCTTTGGGTGCGGGGAAGAGCAAACAGGCCTTAAAAAGAGTCTAAAAAACTAAATCAAGAGTCCAGCCCTCAAAGATAACACAACCAGACGAGCCAGAGGAGTCAGATGGCACCTGTCACGTAGGCAAACTGACAGGTTTCTTACATGAACATACCAGCGCAACAGCAAACACAGGCACATTCTTATTCCTCCGCTGCGCTGACAGAGCGAAACTGCAGAGTTAAACAATAAGTCAGGACCTGCACTTAATTTCTAGTGTGTAATAACCCGAATAACACGTTTGGCTGGTGACACGATCCTCATCAGATGCCATGATTCAAGAATGCGTTCAAGCACAATGTGATATATGGGATTCTGAGAGGAAGAATGTCACTGGGAAAATACGGGAAAATACTTTCTGCGGTGCAAATGATTTATGTTTTGGTATGTCAATTGCCTTCGAAGAGCTTTAACCAGCCACCACAAAGAATGCAAAACATGCAGTCATATATCAATAAAAAAATGTGTTTTTTAGACATGACATCCGTGTTGGATTGTGAATTCTGAACAGAGTGCATGGGACTTCTCAGCAACACCAGAAGACCTGTGCAGAAACCTGTCACCTCCTGTTAAAAGAGGATGAAGTCTTTATTGGTTGTATTAAAATAAACATAATGGGTCAGCAGTCCAGAGATTCCTTCAACATCTGCACAGCGTTTTATTGATTTACATAAATTATTGAAAAGAAAATTACATATAAAGTAAAATAACAAAAACGCTGGCACTTCATTGTATTTCATATTAATGCTTTCTAGCAACTTCCTAACAAATCTCTATAGGAGTCACTTTCTTGTTTAGAGAAACACCGGAAATGTACTTTCAAAATAAGTGCATATTAAGTGATAATATTAAGATGCTTGTTGCATAAAAAAGTACAAGTATTTATGAAAATTATCCTTAAAAATGCTGAATTTGTTAAAGAGCATTTAAGCTAAATTTAAGTCTGGACTTTGACTAAGCCTCTCCAAAATCTTCAGTTAGTTTTATTTTACTTTATTTATGTACTTTATTACTTTGAGCTATGCAGATGTGAACCTGCTGGTGACCTTTGGAGAATTGTTCGCTAGGGCTAAGCAAGACAAATTTATGTCTAGACTTTTTCTTTCAAGATATCCTGGTATAGACAGCAGAATTTATGGTTTTATAAATTATATACAGGCCCTGGAGAAGCAAATAGGACGCAGACTACCGCCATATTTGCTATGATGTTGTTTTTACAAATTTAGTTTTAATTCTATGCCCAAAAAGTTCCACTTTTTATACTTGTCACGCTGCCAAATGTTTTTCCAGAAGTCGTGAAAATCAACATGGTTTTTGGCAAATGTGTAAAACTTGCCTCAACCTTAACACCATACTGAATCTATGATTTTTTTTTTGCCAAGAGGAAGAGGAGAGATCCCAGACAAAACCAGGGCTGATCATCTGTGGCACTGTTGTGCCAAGTCTCACAGATGCAGCTATTCATGCAAGAAGAGCCTCAATAGATCAATGTCTGAATAATATGTCTATAATAAATTAAATTAATTAATTGAATCTAATTACTGATAAAAAAAAATAAATGAATAAATAAATTTCTGGTCACGCCAAACTAAGTGAAACCATAAAAATAACTCAATTTCAGGAATCAGAACTATTTCGCGTTTTATTTTGAAACCTTAAACCGGAAGTCGTGACTTATGTTGATTTGAATTGACGGTTGAGATGTTTGAGGAAGTCCTAGATAAACGAACCTGTCACGGAATAACTTGAGATGTCAAGTGTAAACATGAGTGCCTTCATCTCAGTCATATTTCATCCATGTTGAACTCAAACAAGTTACATTTGTTAGAGATTAAATCCAACTTGAAATAATTAAACGAAAAGAGCGACGCTTATAAATAAAACCCAGCAGCTGCCGCTTCTCTCGGTCAGAAACGTTATTTCCCGAAGGCTGTTTTTATTCCCATGTTAAATCTTTATTATCCCACCATAAATGTCATATCCTTACTGTCGCGCCATAGACAGCACAAAATAAATTCAGCCTAAAGTAGGTTAACCTTGATGTTAACTGACAGACACTTTGCACAAGCCCCTCCACCACTGTTGGTGCTGGAAATTACCGAGGGGGTGGGACTGGAGGAGCAGAGGGGGGGTCGAGCAGAGACTTACCTGGGAGTTGAGGTGCCATGGGCGGCTGTAGAGCGGGGACTTCGTCGGTGCTGTGAGGGTCAGCGGGACGGAGCGGCAGGAGCGTCCAGAGCCGGAGCCGCCATGTTCATCTGGCTCAGAGGCTCCTCGGCTGTTTATCTTTACTAGTAGACCCCCTCCTCCTCCTCCTCCTCCTCTTCCTCCTGGCTGCTACACCTCCACCTCCTCTCTTCTCGTAACGCCACCAACTCAGCTCCTCACCGCTTCTTCGCATCTAAAGTTTAAAACTGAACCTGAGAAAGCAAGTCTCTGTGGCTGTAAATGAATAAGCTACTCGCTGCGGGGGGAAAAAACGGATGAGAACATTTGCTGTTTTGAATATTATGTCATTTACATTGGCTTACAAAAGTTTTAATATATATTCTAATTCTGAACGTTGGAGATAACATAAAACAACCCATTTAAGAGCATTTCCTGAAAACCAAAGTCAAAGCTAAAATCAGTCTTCAGGGAACGTTTTAAGGATTATATTATAATTCCTTTATGACTGATATAACCTTACAAGAGACCTTTAAGGACATTCCCTCAAGTTTCCTGAAGTTCAAACTGGGGGATTACAACAAATCTTCTAAATAATACAGTAAATAATATTCAGAACGTTATACTGAATATCCAGTTAAGCATGAGGGTGGGGGTGGACCAACGTTTTGCCACAATCCCAAAGTTGAAAGTACTTGGGGGCCATTTTGCTTTTCCAACATAAAATAATTTTGTTGGAAAATGTTTTATATCTGCTAATTTTAATTGAACAAAGTGGCATTTCCTTTATCTTAATAAGAGGCAGACAGTTTCCTAAATTTTGGGGCATATTTGGTCTAAAATATTTTAGTCAATTTTTAGCAACAAAAATGAGAACTTTCTTCACAAACCCTTCAGGGACCTTCTAGGAACAACTCCTGCAGATTCTGGAACTGTTATAAAGCAACCTACTTACAGGGAACCTATAGGGAATGCTTCTTCAAATCCCTTAAAAGTCACACTAAGAAGCTGCAACAGTACCGAGGTGTTTATCTGCCATAGTTGGGAAATAAATACAGGAGCATCATATTGTTAAATCAAGAAAGTTTATTGTTATAACTAAGTTGCAGCCAAACTTAAGGAAAACATCACTTAGGAAAGGTACCCAGAAGGTCACACCATGTATGTGACAACCTACATCTTTGTAAGCTTTGAGAAACATTTAATTAAGATTTGTCTAAAGTCAAACTGAAAGTGGAAACCAACCTACCCTATAATTGTTGCAACCAACTTACAAGCTTTTAAGGAACCTCTCAACTTCCCTAAAAGTCACTCTGAAAAGTGGCAGTCAACCTTCAGGAAAACAAAACACTTTGAATGTGATAACTGACACTGAACGTCGCTTTAAGGTCAAACAATCTTCAGGGAACATTCACTCAGTTTCCTTCAAGACAATCAAACTTAAGGAAACTTTTAGGAAACCGTTGTTGGAGGAAGGTACCCTAAAGGTTCAGATGTATGTTGGAACAGTCCTGCATGTTTTCTAAAGGTCAAGCTGTGAAGGATGAACAAACATTTTGCAGACATTTAAGGACCATTCTATGATCTTCAAAGCCAACACCAATATTGTTGCAACCAAATTTCAGAAAAAGTTCCCTGGAGGTCCCTACAAATTCAAACTACGGTACATATGTTAAAGGTAGTTTCGAGAGCATTCCTTTAAGGTTCCCAGAAGGTCAAGTTACGATTGGTATAACTGATCTTGTATATATGCTCATGGAAAAGTTCTTAAAGATCTAATCTTGACAAGAACATTTTAGTAAATGTGGCCTGAAGTTTCTTCAAAGATCTTGTGGCAGAAGTTGCATTTACCTCTCTTGAAATCTTCACAGAATATTGTTGGAAAGTTTCCAAAATAGAGTAATTATCAGAAAACCATTAGGAGATGTCATGTTTTAATCTTCAATTAGCTTTCAGGGAACCTCCCAACAAGTTCCCTGAAAGTGGGACTGTGAAAGTTGGAACCAACCAACCATTAAATTCTGTAACCTGGTATCCAAATGCAGCATATTGACTTTTTTTTTCTTCTCATCGACCTTTCTGTGTTCTCCATGTTTCTGTCATTAAAGTCTTTCATAATGACATTTGCTAACTGTAAGTAAAATTACCAGTCAAATACTAAAGCGGTTTGTGTTCAAAACAGCAGCACTGACACAAAGAAAGTCCCATGTAGTCAGACTGCATCAGCACCGTGAGTCAATATAGAAACAGATGAGATCCAGAGTTCAAGAGGTCACCCAGCAGAACCAATGAGGGAACTCTATAGTGGTTCTTCATAATGATTTAGTTGGAATCATGTTCAGCTGTTCACATTCCAAATGTCATATTTTATTAAAATTAAATTAAACATTAGTTTAACAATGAAAAATAGAACAACTCACATAACATATGCATAAAAGACAGACAATAAGTCTCAATGTGAATCTTATTTATTTACAACCTCATCAAGAAAAATAGAACCTTTTTACTTCATATTACTGGATTCTTATTTTACTTTTTCATAACAATTGACAGATCAGGTTACTGAACAGATGCTGCCACCTAGTGATAACCTGGATCCGTGTTCACCTATTTTCATACAGACGTCACATTACAGTCCAAGAACAAATGTTAAGGGGACAAAATCTACCAAGTTAAGGAGAGAAATTGGTAATTTAAAAAATGATAACCACAGTTATAAAACAAAATCCACCTGTATGAAGGCATAAAGATAAATGATAAGCAGTTAAGAGTAAATCAAATTTTCGGTTGGGCAGAAAAACTGTAGAAAATATGTATGATAAACCTAATTTTTAAGAAGCAGAAGAATTCAAACAGACAGGAGCTCACTCTGTAGGAGATGTCTAAGCCAAGGCTGTAAATGACCTTTTGATTCATTTTAAATCTGTGATGCAAGCAACAACATGGTCCATACAAGACATTTACCCCTTTAAAAAACATGTAAAGCAACATGTTTAAAAAAAACATGCAATACTTTCCATTCTCAGGCTTTCAGCAACACCCATCACTGTGTAATGTGATCACTAGGTTTCAAAAAGGATTCCCAGATGTCGTCTGGATGGATTTTCATCACTCAGGTTGAACGTTGCATTTATATTATTTCATCTAAGTTTGGCTGGACATCAAAGATTACTTCTCCACTTGCTGCTCGTAGAAGAGTGATCCACTGGGGGAGAAGCATGTTTGCATTAGACCAGAATGAGAACTGAAGTGGTTTATGGATTGTTGCATTAGCTATTGCAGCAGAGGAAGTGATAAAATACCTAAAGTGATCTTGCCTTCCTTCTCCAGTTTCGTGAGGTGATGAACCAGGTTGACATTAGCTGCTTGGTGCAGGTTTTCAGGGGTGTCCTGGAGAAAAACAGGCACAAAGGTTAAATGTAAGGTTAAATGGCCATGACGGTTTGGCCATTCATGTTCGGAAAACCTTCACCAACAATACAGACAAATTCATCAGAAAATATTTCCAACTTTGTAAAATACAGACAGTGTGAAAATTAAAAGGAGGATACTGTGTGCTTTTAATAAATAATGCACATTAACTTGAAAGCCTTTTCTGAATTGAGTCTGAAAGTCTGTTTATCAAAGTTAATAATACATACATGGTAGGAATATGATACCTGTAATAAGCTGAAATATTCAGGGAGGAGTAGGTCATTTTCATTTTAAAGTTTGTCATAAAAACAATTGGATCACTTACACTTTTTTGCTTTTAAATATTTCTGTACATACTGTGGTTCTGCAAACCTGTGGTGTTTTTAATAGACAAATCTAACTTAGAAAAGCAGACTATGTGTGTTTATTTATGGTTAGTGTAGAACCACTCACACCTGTGTGATTCAAGAGCTTAAAATAAAAAGCTTCAAAGAGACCGAGTATTCTTCCTGACCTTATAGACGAGTTTTACAAGCTCCATTGAAGAAAAAGGCTTTCCTGCTCCATCCTGAACAGCTTTCAGGATCTGTTGTTCTCTTTGGTCTCGGTGGGTGATGTAGTGTTTGATCATGGCGCCAGCATCCTGCACCACAGGTCCGTGTCCTGCATAGGAACACCAGGAAAACAGCGCTATCTACACTGTCACCACGCAGCAGTGTAGTGAAAAACGTGGTGTTCTTGGCTCTCAGCATTTTAGTGTAGACATGTTCCATGTTATTGTTTACATCTGGAGGTTTCAGGCATGCACACAGCGCTGGGGGGCAAAAAGACTTTTTCTTTTACTTGCCATCTATAGCCGCACACCGAGGTCGAACAATTTCGTTAACTAAATGAAGCCTGGAGATGTGGGTATTATTAATGTAGTGCAGTGTGCCACAACAAAGGGAAAACATCTGAAAGGTTGTTGAAGAACAACTGAAAACCACTCATATTATTTTTTCCTTGCTCTCTGTGTCGGCTATGATACACACAGACCCCAAACCTGACCTGCTTCTCTCTCCCTTGCTATATTTTTGATTAAAACTTCTTCCTGATCTTGTTATCTATTTGTTGTTATGTTGACAATTAGTAGAAAAACACTTTTACATAGCACGCATACATTTAAGATTTAACACGTTATGTTGACAACTTGACAGCTAAAACCAATACTTGTCATCGTCGGTGAGCAGCTTTTTGCCCTCCAGCAGGGAGATGGGGGGGCGGGCTCTAGCATCTGCGACATCACACTGCAACGTGTCCAAAGAATAACTTTCTGGGGTAATGTGTACAAACATGTTGCCAAAGCTAATTTTGTACTCACCGGGGTAAATGAGGTCAGCCTGTGTGTCCAGCAGGATCTTCAGAGACTTCATGTAGTCGTAGAGATCCTCGAACACGGCCGTGCCCTCGCCCAGGATGCAGTCTCCGGAGAAGATGGCCTGCTCCTCCTCCAGCAGCAGGGCCATGTGGTCGTCAGTGTGGCCTGGGGTGAAAAGCACTCTGAAATGTGGAAATTTGGCTCAGATATAACTGACCTCCCATTCAAACATGTTTCACCTTAGAAGTTGTAACTTATTTTTTAGTTTACTCAATATGCTAATTCCCAGTGGAAGATGTGAACTGACTTGAGAGTGGCTCCTTCAGTCTGGATAACATCTCCGTCTTTTAGGTAAGAATACGACTTGCTTCCAGCCATTTCTGTGACCCGGGTGGCACGTGGGAGTTTGCTGACCCGAACGTCAGATCCTGCAGGATAGAAAAGCTGTTTGCATTCATTTCATCCCCTTCAGTAAGCAATCATGCAGGAATACGCACTGATTAAAAACAGAATCAAACAGCCCAGCCCTGTTTGAACCCACAGAAACAAACCAAACCAGTTATATCTCTGCAGATGTCTTCCACTCCGCCGGTGTGGTCGTGATGCCAGTGAGTGACGATGATCTCCTGGATGCTGGTGCTGAACTGTCCCAAAGCATTTTTCAGGTTGCTGATGTATTCAGGAATAGCAGGTTCTCCAGTGTCGATAAGCACACGTCTGAAACCAAAGTCAGAAAGAAATTCAATGTTTTTTTGTTTAATTGAAGTTCAAGGAGCTTAAGATCAGCAAATAACTGTCAGTGAATAGTGACATACCAAAATGTTACAGGCCATCTCAAGATATTGCGTACATAAAAGAAACAGTTAATGCAAAATTATCTTCAAGGATTGCTTAGAATTTTGCTCCATTCATCCTCCCATCATTTCTGACCAGTTTGCCCACACAATGATGCTGCCGTTTAACTGTGGGGATGCTGGTTAACCATGATGGTTAGTTTTCTATTAGAAAGCATTTTGAATGTAGGCAAACAGTTTTCTCGGCTGCTTTTATGAAGAACTATTTCCCTAGAAAACGACTTCTGCAGGAATTTTAATGCCCTGGATGTGATTTAGGAGTATCGTAGGGGGAAAAAAGCCGACACAATCAACAGAGACTTACAATTCATAATGCACTCGTTCTCACATTTTCTATATTTTTGAGCAAGTATTGCTTAAATTTAGGATTTTTTCCCTGCTGAATTTGGTTGACAAGGTTTGAAAGTAGCATAAAATACGAACAGTAGGTGTTCCTCAGAGTTCATAACGGTTATTTCTAAATAAAACAACGATAAAGGATCAAAAACATGAATTGACGTGTTGACAGCAGTCACCTTTGCCCGGTTCCGACCAGGTAGGTGTTGGTTCCCTGGAGAGTCATCGGACCCGGGTTGCAGCCTAAAACCCGAACAACTCTGGCAGAAAGCTGCTCTATCCGAGGAATAATGGCGGTCATCGCTACAACGATTTGTCTACAGCAAAAAATATCATTAAAGAGGTAAAAGTTCAAAATAGAAACCTTAAAGCGTCGTAAAACAGGAAACGCACGTGTTTACTTCCGGTGAATGTGCCCACTTCAAAATAAAAGGTTTGGTTTGAATATACTTCTAAAATAATGTTTTTTTAACAAAAATAAATATTGCTAAAATAATAAGCTATGATTTAGAATTAAATTTGATTTTTTATAAAGAAAAGTATATGCTCTAAAATAAATATATATATATGGAAATATGAAGTTAGCAAGGTCCACTTTGTGTGGGGTTTTACGTGTCCAAATATGAAAAGTTTTAATTGTATTTTTAAAGTTATCCCTTTTTAATTTAATCTTTTTTAATTAAATGTTTCCAATATTATCTATTTTGCATGAACAATTATTATCTATCTTATTTTGAAACCTTTACAGAAAATAAGCAACAGGTTTTGGAACGTTGTGCTCTAAAAGCAAGCCTAATTTAAAAATGTAAAATGATTTAAACTCACTGATCTAATCGTTTGTGCTCAATTTCTTGTTATGGCATTTTTATCAAACCACTTTTTAAAAAGTTAGGTTAAGTTTAACTGTGGAACTTCCGGTCCTCGCTGCTGCAGTATTAACTATATACCTTTGAGTCGTTTTTAATACTAATTGACAATTATAAAAATCTCGTTCTGCATTGTGCAATTGTTATTTCCGTTTGGAATTTTTTTCTTCCGTGAATTTTGCATGATTATGTTCTTGCAGGCAGCTGTTCCTGGACGGAGATGTGAAGGCTTTACATTCAGCACAGCAAAAAAAAAAAAAAAAAAAACACTAGGTGGAGCCATTGGTCAGTTTATACAATTTGTTTGCCTCTGTAGATTGTTTTAGTGTGATCAAGATGTTTTTTAATGACACATCAGTTTAAAGCAGATGTTTTGTAACTGTCACACATTTAAAATAGCGCGACACTACACGACATAAATAGATTCTGAATGAGTTTAACAACGATAACGTTTCCATTTAGACAGATATTGGAATTTGGGCTGGCTGAACTTTTGTTCAGCTTTACCTCAGAGACGATTAGTAATCACCCACTGATCTGGATGTTTCTCCTCTCCACACCCTGGTAAGCTGCTGCCACAAGGTCTCTGCTCCTGTCCAATCTAAAATTGGTGAATGATTAACAGTCCTGGGCTTTAGTCTGTATCTCAGAACATAAACACTGAAAAATATGTTTTTTGTCAGTTAACAACTCTTAGACGTGGTTTGAAGAGAGGTTTAGTCTCTGGAAATATGCTAAAAGCAAAAGCTTATGCATTAACAATTAAATATTTCTGCTAATGTTGGCGAATCATATCAGTCTGTTTGAATGCAAACTCTGTAAAACACTGTGATATTCATCTTGAGTGACAGGGCTTCATTTTTATGTTTGCAAACAAAAAATGCAGAACTCCTGCAGTGGAGGACTGAAATAAAATACTGAGGATATTCAACCAGTGAGAAATATTTAGCATCCTCCCACCATGAAGCTCTATGTTTAGTTCAGGTCCCGTCCAAAAAGTACTGCCTCCCTAGCAGGGCTGATTTCAAGACAGATATCTGACCAGCTTGTCTGATTTAGTTTTGTTTCCAGCAGTGAAAATGCAGTGGCAGAAAAACCAGAGCAGAAAATTACTCTGGTTCCTCAACAGATTTTTGCATTTGAAACAGACCTAAAGTCATTTCTTGATTCTGCTTTCTATGCTATCTATAGATATTGTATAAACATTGATATATAAAGGTACTAAGCAGCAAAGGAGTTAAAGTACAAGTGTCTTCCCCCATCATTTTACCTCTGCCATGCTTTAGAAAGGGAGCTCATTTGAAATAGAACCTGTTGGTTGTAATGTTCAGGTTTTTCTCCACCACAGCAGACAGGAGCAGGGCCTGCGTAACAGCAAATGAAACTCCTCTCCATTTATCAGTGTTGTGTTTTGCTCTGCCATCACTTTCAAAAAAAGACACTAAAGTCGTTTAACTCTTCTGCTTGAGGCAAAGTCTGGCCTCCTGCCTGGAAGGAGCAGTCCACCTTTTCTGGTAAAGGAACAGCCTTAGACCTCAGCTCTGCACATATTCTGCAAGAACAGGGAAATTTGTCCTTTTATTTGAGTTTCTCTGGCCAGCACATTTTATACTTTACAAGAAACCCAAAAGCCAAACTCCTGGGAAGTCATCACAGGGCCCTTCATACTGCTGCATGAATCAGAGTACTAACCTCACCCACTTCAAATTTCTGACTAATGGCACAGTGGTTGTCAGAGCCCACAGCAGAGAAAGGTTCAGCCAGGACGATGTGTCAAGAACAAACTGCAAGAACAGAATGGTGTCATTTTTCTTGCCGCCCTGTGAGAGAGAACATATTTCTCTCATCTGGTGGAGAATGTTTGAACCTGTGGAGGAACTGACACACTCAACACGCTGTAGGTCATAACTTGAGGAAACCTCGGAACTGTATCACTAAAAAGAGGAACAAAGACAGTCACTCAAAGGTTCCCACTTATCCTCACCTGTGCCTCGACAACCTGCACATAACCACCACTAAAAGGATCCAGGAGAAGTGGCCCTAATGGAGTCTGCACTGCTTTGAATGTCTTTGACTAACATGCAAGATTGTCCACCAGATGCTTTTAAAGAAAATAATGGAACTGCTGAAGCTTTTATTCTGCAGAATTGAGAGAACTCATCCAGTGCTCACCTTTTAGATACATACAAACTAATTTGAGTAGTTAGAAACCATCCTAAGCATTACTGACTGCTCTTTAGTTTAATTATCTGCCATATTATATGTGGGAGTCATAAGATGCTATGATTACACTCCTGCGGTGAGCAGACTTCCTCCTGGGTGCTCACGGTATTGAGGAAATCATGTTGTTCTAATGTGCTAACTGCTTTGAACATCATCCAATGATCCCTGAGTGAGAACAGATAATGAACAGCAGATCCTGCTCTGTCTGCTGGACTGCTGATAGTCAGAGCAACAGCAACCCTTTGGAGAGCTTTGGGAGTGTTGCACTGCACTGTTCAGTTTAAATACATGGTTTTGTGAGATCGGCGTTAGAATGGCAGACTGAACTGCAGCCACACTGAAATCCCCTCTGCCATCTTCCCCTGTCTGTTCACACCTTCAGAGGTTCAGCCAATAAAGGCAATTAGGACAGAAGCCTGTGCAGCACCAGAAGACTTTCTGCAAAAGCAAAGGAAGAAGGGGGGCAGTGTGGACATTGATTTGTGTAATTCTTAAGTTTATTCTGCAGAGCAGTCTGCTGGAAGCTGATGCTGAAACCTCTTCACAGCGGGAGCTGTCATGGGAGGCATTAGTGCACAAGCTTGAGGTAATCAAACAATCTGGTAACACAAGCTGCATTTCCTGTGTGCAAATCTTTGTTGATATTCTGCCCATATAAACAAACCACACAATTTTGTGTTTAAATCAGAAATGAAATTAAAATCACATGTGAATAAGTTTGTTAATGCAATAAGTCATTAAAAATCATCTTGTGTGTCTGTAAGAATATCCTGCTGATTATTGATGAGCAAATATCTGAATCAGATGTGATGAAGCAGGAAAATGTCATAAAGTTGAACTAACAGATGAGCTGTTCTTAAGACTTCATTCAGTTCTGTTAAAGGTAAAAGTTCAAGAACTTCTGCACAGACTGTTTATTTCGTTTAAACTTCTCTGCTGATCTGCTTTGTGACATTCTGATCACTTTCAGTCTGATTGCATAATGGAACATTTTTCGTACTCCTGTTCTTCCATGTTTAGTTTTTTTTTGTTCTTGTTTGTGTTTATCTTGAGTCAAGCAAGACAATTCTTTAAGTTCAGAATTTTTTAAAAAGTTCTGACCCCAAATATTTGCGACAAACACACAGATTTACTTACAGGTTACTTTCCTGAACTAAAAAAAAGTAAATGGAGACGTTTAAGCAATGTAATGCCATTAAATGGTCTCAGCTGTTTAAAATATCTGGATGTTTTAGGCTGATCTGTTTTTAAATGCTAACATTTTTTGTTGTTCAGTTTGTTTTTTAAGTATCATTGTATTGGAGAACTCAAACAACTCAAGTGTAAGTTGCAGAAAAAAACACATGAAACACTTTTTTTTTTACTTTGTTTTTCAATTGACTGCAAGAAACAAATTATTTGCAACTAATGGGACTAAAACTTTAACAGGTGTATAAATTCAAGAAAAACCTAAACTCCTGACCTTAAAGCATTTGTGTTTATTGATCAACTCTGATATACTGGCATTGCTGTGCAGTGTCGATCCAGCCTGTAAAGCTTTAAATGAGGTTAGAAAAAATGGAAGACTTGTTTAAACCTATCATTAGCTACACAATTGCTTTCTGGTTTGTGTTAATTGTCTGCCAGAGATAACTTGTGGATCGCCTTTAATTTTCTGCAGCACCTCCATATGATCCAGGATGAGACTCCATCACCCACAATTGTTGTTTTCTGTCCAGGTGTTAAAAGTGCTGTGAGATATATTGTTCAAACATCCATGCAAATTGAGTTAATTGTATTTGATTTGATGGGAGCTGGGTAAATTAGGTAGTGTTATATGCTGGCTTTTAACTCCTAGTTGCTTTTTAAATGTAAGCATGTAATTGATTTGCACTCCCTGTAATTTCCTGTTTAAGTTAGCAGTGCATCCCTTCCCATTACTGCTCCCATAATACAGAATTTACTCAAACTGCCAATAGAATTACTAGACACTCTTCATTCAAGTTGCCACCTAGTTTATAAGCAGAAACACAATGGATGATCTTTTCCAACAGGCTTTACATTATGTTGAAGCCATTAGAGCCTCTCTAGAGTGCATGACCAGTAATCCTACATGCATTACACCACCAGATCAATGCAATCAAATGAAGCTATAAAGTGGGTCGAGCTGCAGCTGTAAAAACCTTATGGAGGGGAGAATCCACACATCCTCCTTAGTGCCTCATGTGATATTTGCCTTCAATAAATCGTGACCCATAAAGAGCGGTGTAACAGCAGGAGGCATTCAGCCCTGTATAATATTTACAGGTAGAATAAGTGGAGGAGAAAGCAGAGAGACAGTATTTCCCTAAATGAAATAGATCCTGGCATCTGGGAATCCAGTGCCCCCTCCCTCTCCTGCTCCCCCCCACCCAACTCTTTGTAATTACACGACATAATGGTGGTGCAGTCGGCCCATAATCTCCCATTATAATCAGTTTCGGCTGCCTCCACTCGCTCTCCACCATGGCTTCTAATTCAATATAAATGTAAATGACTGGAGGGCGGGAGAAGGGGCTCGGGAAGAGTATAGAGTGTGAAAGTGGGAGTCTAATTTCTCAGTAAACCTGCATCCCTGCTTCTGAGCGTCTGTGTTTGTAGCTCTGCTGACCTCACCCTGCCAGAGGACGGCTGCAAAGACCAAAAATTACAAACATGTCCAATGATCTGAAGGAATGCGCCATTCCTGGTCAAAAACAACCAACCAGAGCAAGGAGGAGTGTCCTAGTGCTGTCAATCACACTCGTCTACATGCTGCTCAATGTGCTAAATGCAACTTGTGATCGGTGGCCATGCTAACTAGCTTTAGCATTTTTGGCAGGCTCTGCAAACTGTGAGGGAGAGAGTGTGAGCAGCACATACACAAGCATGATTGCCAGCGGTGAGACCCCCCCCACCCCACCCAGCTCTGATTGCTTGTTTCTGGTGTATTCCTGCAGTTAGTTCTGGGAGCACTGGGAAAAGGCAGAGGAGAGCTTTTTAATTTTTTTTCACAGACTGTCTCATACATAGCAAATATGTAAAACACTTTTTTCTTTTCTTTTTTTTCACAATAGTCACATGCTGCATCTGAGGAACTTCTCTAACACCTTTTCTTTTGATTAAAGGAAAATGAAGAGTGGTTTTTGAACATTTTCACCAAATTAACACAATCATTCTCTTCTTCCTAGGCTCGTCTGAGAAAAAAAGAAATGGATATTACAATGTTCCATCATTAAAAATGACAAAAACATTCTTTATTTTCAATGTGATTCTTCAATTCTGAGAAACTGAATTTGTCATTTTTTTAATCTGAAGTCAACATGCGACCACAAACATGAAACACTAGTATGTCTTGTGCTTGTCACAAGCACTAACATTTTCCTGTCGCCCAATAAATGGACTGTCCTGTGTGACACCAATATCTCCATTGTAACCCTGGTATTGTCCTGGACCCTAAAGACTTGCGACTTTAGGGTCCAGAACAGGTCGGCTGTATGATCTGCTTTTGCAATAGAAACAAACAAAGTAACATACTGGACTGCACCAACCTATGTTGACCCACTCTGAGGAAACGAGTAACTAGACACCTTTAGTTTCAGGACCGGGGAGTTTCGCTTTGGATATCGACTCTGATGCTTTCCGCCAAGCAGTGGCTTTCTTGAAAAGCAAAGGTCTTGAAGTAAGTTTGCATTAAGCTGTCTGACTTCGGCTCTCTTAGTGGTGGACCCATGAGGAGTCATGGACCTGAAGTATTCCTTTCTGAACGGTCAGAATGAGCTGCTGAAGCTCCAGCTTCAGGTCAACATCTGAGGACTTTAGGTCTGTTCTGCATGACTGCACCTGTCTGACCAATGTGCCTGCTTTTAACTCTTTGCTGAGATGGTGGAAGTCTAAGATAAACTAAGCCACATGTGTCAAACTCAAGGCCCGCGGGCCACATGTGGTTTGCCATGTCATTTTATGTGGCCCGCCCAGCATTTTATAGGCTGATGATTGACTTAAAATAGGTTTTGAGCACGAATTGACTACAAACTACATCTCCCACAATGCATTCTGATTGTTACCAGCCAACATTACGGCTTCTCGCCACTAGAGAGCAGCAGAGTCACCTCAAGCTGCTTATTGATTTTACCAGCGAATAAAACTGAGACATCGGCAGGTCGCGCTAGACTTTTTTTGTTAACCGTTATCTTGACCGACAACATAAAAAAACAAAAACACAAGCCGGTCATGTACTATTTTTATCCGTGAAATCACAATCATATTAACATCGGCTATTTAGTCGCATTTTATGCGGTTTAGTTAATATTCACCGTGAATCCAGATCCCATCACAGATTAAGCAGATAAATGCATCTACATTTTCTCGTAGTGACAAAAACCACTGACTGGCCCCAATAACATAATAAATTAAGTGACTTCACTTAAATTAGCATCACCCGCTGGGGTCTGAACGCACTTCCTCCTGGTTCCCATCTGCAGAAAAATCTGCGCTAATTCATCAGTCAGTTGGATCTGTCTGATCCAAATGGATTAACACAACGTTGATTTCTCTGATCTGTAATGGAGACTTGAATTCAACCAAAGGTTTGTAATGTGCTTCCTAACCATTTTTTAAGTATTAGACAAGACTCTGTCTTTGCTAATGACATCTTCAATACATTTTTTGATCCCAGGCTTACTTTATGGACTGAACAGAACTGTAAATTTTATTGTAGGAACCATTTTTATTTGTAAGTATTGATTTTATTTTTGAACCATTTTTAAGTGTTGATTTTATTTTTGTAAAGTGTTGATGTTATTTTTGAACCCTTATTTACTTAGAAGTGTTGATTTTATTTTTGAACCATTTTTAAGTATTGATTTTATTTTTGAACCCTTATTTATTTTTGAAGTGTTGATTTTATTTTGAAGTGTTGATTGTCTGAAAGACCTTACACATGAATTGCCCCATACGGGGTTTGAACCGACGACCTCGGCATTGACCTCAGTATTACCAGCACGGTGCTCTAACCTGTTGAGCTAACTCACCTACCTTACAAGTTGTTGAGTTTCCATGGATTTAAGAAGAACTTACATGATTTTACCACAATGTAGATTTGATAAAAGTGCTTATATTCTAATGTTTTTCAAAACAACATACATAATATTTTATATTCCAGAGATTTTGTAGTTTGAAGTGTTGATATTATTTTTGAACCATCTTTAATTCTCAAGCGTTGATTGTATTTCAGATATTTTTTATTTTAATGTGTTAATTTTATTTTTGAACCATTTTTTATTTGTAAGTATTGATTTTATTTTATAGGCATTTAGCCAAGTCTCTGTAGAACCATTTGTCTCTGCTAATGACATCTTCAATACAATTTTTTGATCCCAGGCTTAGTTTATGGACTGTAATGTGAAATTAGGCACAAGTATAAGTTTGTTCACCAAGTTACTGTGCTCTCTGAGAGGATCTGTAAGTATCTGACATTGCTCCATGCCCATCGTTGACATTAGTCTCTAACAAAATGTGGATCATCTACCAGGAACAGTGAAAACAGCATGAGTTTCTGTAGTGTAGTGGTTATCATGTTTGCTTTACACACAAAAGGTCTCTGGTTCGAAACCAGACAGAAACAGATTTTGCACATTCTATTCATCACAGGTGTTTACTAAAGGTCAACAAGGCTCTGTGGTGTCATGGTCTGTACTCTGAATCCAGGCATCTCAGTGCAAACCTCAGTTGACATTTTCATGCGTTGCATCTCACATCATCAACTTTGGAACCTCAAACTGAAACAAAGCAGAGAAGTTCAGTTCCTGTAGTGTAGTGGTTATCATGTTTGCTTTACACACAAAAGGTCTCTGGTTCGAAACCAGACAGAAACAGATTTTGCACATTCTATTCATCACAGGTGTTTACTAAAGGTCAACAAGGCTCTGTGGTGTCATGGTCTGTACTCTGAATCCAGGCATCTGAGTGCAAGTCTCAGTTGACATTTTCATGCGTTGCATCTCACATCATCAACTTTGGAACCTCAAACTGAAACAAAGCAGAGAAGTTCAGTTCCTGTAGTGTAGTGGTTATCATGTTTGCTTTACATGCAAAAGGTCTCTGGTTCAAAACCAGACAGAAATGGTTTTTGTAGGTTATGCATCTCTTGGGGTGCAGTGAGACAAGAAGAGCCTTCCTCTTTGGTGATGGTTCATTTGCCAATTGACTTCAATGTAGGCTTCTTTGAAATCGAAGCTACTTTACTTCAATTACCAATTGGCAGTTCTATGGCGTAATGCACGTGTGTCAAACTCAAGGCCATCTTTGCGTAAAGTCTATAATGTCTGCACATGTGACTTGTTTTTATCATTTGTTTTCTTACCTTTAAACACTGATTTAAATATTGTAATTTTTAAACTGAGCAGTAATTTTACATCCATGGAAACTCAAATGTAATATTTAAAACTTCAATGCATAAAAACAATTATTTAACAATATGAGGTGTTTAATTTATTTTTAACATTGTATTTTTATACATTTATGCTAGAGGTGCCCAAGTCTAGTTTTCCAGAGCTACCATCTGCAGCTTTAGATGGTTCCTTCTCTAACACACCTGGACCATTGACTCATTATAAGCCTCTACAGAACTGAATGAGGGAAGTCAACCTTTTGTCTGGGGTGTTTTAGCAGGGATGCTCTCCTGATTTGTACCGTCAATGTGGCCCGTTGAGGGGGGCCAATATGCTGAAGTGGCCCTCGGTGAAATTGAGTTTGACACCCCTGAACTAAGCCATCGATAACCTGTAGTTGATAGATTCTGATGTCAGCAAAATAAAGAATCCACATCCTGTCCAGGGAGTTTGGGGAAAATCCAAACTCAAGACATGCTGCCACCATGAAGCAAATCTTCATTTATCTTGACGTTAACTGCTGGATCATCTGCAAAAATGAATTCCCTCAGCAACTTCAGTGGAATAGCAGATGTTGCCTGTAGTCTGGAAATACTGAAGAATGTGAAAAGCTTTGTTTTAATTCCTGACATTTGTATCTTTGCTCTCTGGCTGACTGCTCACAACAGCAATTAAAATGAATGTGGTGCCACAGCAACAAGGAACTATGAGCTTAGATTTGCTTCAGTCAACTTGTATGTTTCTAGTTTAATGGTTTCGGATGCATCCACAGACATGTTCACAGACAGCAGTGTATTTCTGCAGTTTTTATGCACTGTGAGTGGACTTGTGACTCAGACTGCTTGACTTAACCACCTTTTTCTATTTCATCCTGTCATCTTCTATGTGAGTAATGTCAAACAGTGAGTGAGAATGGTCCGGTAACATCTTTACTTAAGGTTCGTTTGTAAATAAAAACAAACAAAACATGATGAAATGTATATCCAAAAATTAGGGATTTTAATTCTAAAACAAAATTGAATTAAATTTTAATCTTGCATCAACATAATGTAAAGCTTGAAATGGCTGCAGCCAAAGAGAGCAATAACTTACAGCTAAGCAAGAAAAAATGCCTATAAGGAACGTCACTTAGCACTTTTTTAATCTTCATCTTTAATTTATATATCATTTTGGAATAAAGGCCTTCGTCTGTCAGAAGATGATATCGAGTTAATATAAAATTCATCTAATATAGAAGACCACTCCGAACACTGCGCCCACCTTCCATACCTGCAGATTCTCATCTCGGCTTCAGTGAGAAATGAGGCAATATGTTACAAAACTGTACTGCAATTCATAATTCAAAATGCTTTGTAATTAATTTTCTCCTCCACGACCAAATTAAAAAAGTAGTTATGCCAAGCAAGGAGATGGAGAGAGAAGCAGGGAAACATCGATTCAGAGGACGAGAAGGAGGAGATGAGAGAAAGCAGAGCAGGAATGACGAGTCATGAATGTAGAGCTGTGATTAGGTTTCACTAAATTAACTTAAGGTTAACTTTGACAGAGTGCAACACAGACAAATGGTGCTAAGATTAAGTGTGTGAATTTGTACAGTTCATTTAGATTTTAAAGAGCTTTGAAGCTTCAACCTTTAGGTTGCCTTAATGTGCCTGCTTGCTTCAGCTGCAGTTTATCTGGACGATTATGTCAAACTTTGTTTCATGTTTCAGTTGGATGCTGGTGTTTCAGCCTCTCCCACTTTCTGATCAGCTTGATCAGTTATTGCTGCTATGCATTCTGGCAAAAAAGACAATATTACAGTAAAGCCATCCACAGGTTGAACAGCTGTAGGCTGGGATGGGAATAAAATAACTTGCAGGTTTCCAGCAATAAGACTGATGCAATTCTGACAGAGACTCAGACACTTGTTAAGGACAGTGGAGTCACCGTCTGACACTGTCTGAAATGAAAACTCCCCAACTAGGAAGAAACTGTCAGCCCACAGTGGGAAGCTTCAGATTAATCTGAGGGGTGATGGAGGAGTCTGAAGCAGAGTGAGAGGAGTGAAAGATAGTCTACCTCTCAGCCACAAACAGGTCAAATCTCCATAACATCACACAAACATCCGCTAAGAAACTCTTGTTTGGACTTTACTTCAGGAGAAAGTTTCACTGTTTAGTGGATTTAGACAGAAAGGAAAAGGAAGCAGCAGCAGGTGGAATCCTGGATTCCCCTTGAATATCATATTTAAACTACTTCAGGATCAGAGACCCTGTTTTATCTGGTAAAACTAAAACAAGGGCAAAAGTTAAGATTTTACAAGACTTGCAAATAGTTTAAAATGCAAAGATTTGTTGGACATCATAAAAAGGAACAATAAAAATATCAAAATGTCCAGCATATCAACTTTTCCAACTTTAATTCATTCAGATATTTACAGTCTGTGATCTCCAGTAATGCATTTGTTAAATAAAAAAAAGTTTGAAGCCGCCTTAATGAGTCTCTCTAAATAAGTAATTAGATCAAGATTCCAGCTGACATGACCTGCAATCAGCCAGAGTCACGTTTGGACTTCAGCATGTTTAATATTTAAACCTTTTCTCTCACCTGGTTGATGCATCTGAATTGCAAATCGGCCTGATTACTGATGGCTGCTGAGCCTTTTCAAAGAGATCAGCTGTTCTGCTGAGGGACGTTTCAGAGGAGAGAGGAGAAATGGCACAACTCACAGAGTAATGAAAGCCTGAATGAGCCAGAATAACAGCACTGAAGGAATCCCAGTAAGTTTCTGGCATACATAGATGAACCACTTTATTTGTGTACAACAATCTTGAATTTATCAGTAATGCAAATATTCAGCGTTATCCACATCCAACCCCCAATCTTTGTTTCCATTATTTAATGAAACAAAAATGAGCACACAGGTGTGCATTCCTTAAATGTTGAGTATAAAATCAATGTGACAAGCTGGACTGGGAACGCTGGAGAACCACCACTGACTCCAAGGCATCACTGGGAGCACTGGTATTCTCAGTGGCTGGAGGGAACAACCGGCTGCGACAGCTAAAATCCACAAATACTTCAGACCCGCAGTAAAAACGCTTCAAACTATATATCCTAATAGATAGTTTGAAGCTGCTTAAAGGTTGTTTTTTCAGTAGGGTCTTTTTTTTCATCTAATTTGTTGACATTAATTCTTTATCTAGGCAGCATTTGTTAATGAGATTAAATGAGGTACCATTTAACAGCATACTGTACAGACTGATGCATGAACAGGACATTTTATTGGGGTTCGTTCACAGGAACCAACTCGTCCCCTTCGTCCTGTAATCTTCTGATTATTTTTTCCCATGCTGAGAAATGAAGCTCCAAACTGCAACCAACACCCTGTGGACGCGTTTCCAGACAGCGTTTAATCACCTGCTTTATTAGTGCTCTGTGTTAAACAGTGGATATGATATGGGAGTGTTAGTGCTTGGTAAAACTTGTGTGTGCGCGTGTGTGTGTGTGTGAAAGCTGTGGGCGTCCCAATCATCCCGTGTTGGATGTGTGTGTTTCGGGACTTGCACTGATTGAGACCCCTGACAGCTTTTGACACCATGATTTCCTGTTTGTGTTTGTACTTTCCCTGTGTTGTGAGCCCAGCAGAGCCCAGCAGAGCCGTGTGAAGCAGCACACCCACTCTACTCTTGTTGCAGCACCGAGGCTCGTGATTGGGCACCTCGAATTTGATTCACATTGCCCTTATTGGCCAGTACACAAAGAGGGGGCAGTTTGTTGCAGTTGCTAAGATCCTGTTGCTAGGTTCTGGCTGTTGCTAGGAGACTTGTGATGCATTATGGATGGATGGCTGCTTCCCTCATGGAGGAGCGATTCTGAGCCCCCATCGTTGTCCCTTTCTTACTCTGTCATTATTTTCTTCTTCCTGCTTTTCCATCTTTCTGTTTTTGTTTTTTCTCAAACACCACATGTAAATCAGACTGATCTGCATATAGTTGCAGTTTCATGGCTCTAGGCAATGTTTTTAAAAACAGGAGCCGTTTCGGTATGTAGACACATTCACAGAGGCTTCTCCTGTACATTTATATTCTGTTTTAAAGGAAGTTTCTTCCTCTCCTCATTAAGGAGACAGCCCAGCAGCTCAGCCTGCGTCTCCTCGTCTCACACTGACCTGTCGTAAATTCCTCCTAAATTACAGATGTTTGGCACCAGACGTCTGCAGCCTCTCCTGGATGCTTTAGCCAGCTTTGCACTGAGGAGAAAAGCAATGCATGACCCTGGTGCTGACTTGAAAGGCAACAAATTTTCAGTCTCTCAGATGCCAGAGACACATGCTTGATTTGATGTTTTAAACCATAGTCTGGTTTAAAACATGGAGATTCAGGGTTTTGGATTCACAGAACTACTGCAGAGAAAATGATTCTGTTATGTTAAAATATCTAAAAATATTAATTTAATTCAAATATATTGCAACATACAAGTAACAATGGATCATTATGATGAAATTTGAACCATCAAAATTACATGATAAAAGGAAAATCTAATTGAAATATTCTTACCAATTTGAGCTGCCTGGCAGTGTGAAGCCTTAAAGGTGGGGCATTTTCTGTTTGGGTCCTTTGAGTTATATTTAATTTGGTTAGCAAGGTAAAAATAATACATTTACAATCTAATTAAAGTGACCTCAGTACTGAATCAGTTTAATTTAACACATTTAAAAAGAAAAGCAAAATCATGTGAAAAAAATCTCGTTCGGTTGCATCTTTCTTTATAAACTCTAGATCTGATTTTAATGTGTAACTACTGCTAGGTTTAGGGTCAAAACCTTCAAAATAGATTTTCTTCAGGCACCTGATCTCATACATTCATCATCATATGTAATGTTCAAGATATTCAAGGTCTCATTCATAATACAGACAACATGTAACTGTTTATATTTCCTCTGAAGGCTGAATGACCCAATAGACTCTATAAATGAATCTGGTTTCTAAGAAGATGGATGTACATTCCTCCTCATTTAACCATTTAACCTTGATGCAGATGTAATATTTTACCTTCTGTTCATGTTCTAATAATCTAAAGTGTCTTTTGTGAGCTGAGAGTTATTTACTTCTGCAACACTTTTCACTTAGCAGCTTTTTCCCATGTAGTTCTGTAAAACTTTCAGTAACTGATTTCTAATTTCTTTTCTTTCTTTTTTTTTGAGAACTTTGTGCCACTGAAGTAAAAAATTAAACATTTATTCGGCTTAATTTAAAAAAAATAAACTTTTTTTTGTAGATATAGGTACTGTAGATAATCCATCTGAACTGCTTTTATAAATTAGTTGACTTTTTGTTTTCATTTAAAATTTGCTGAAGTCATTAAAATAGTTTTCTGCTCGGTTTAGGCAGCCAAGATTTCATAATATGCTTTAGGTGTTAAAATATAATTGGTCTCAATTGTTTTTCTGGTGAATCATCTGAAAAAACTCTCAGTAAATGACCAGAACTTTCTAAATGTGAAATGAACCTTGCACACTTATTGTGGTTAGTGCCGTCACAGTTGCTAGGTTACAGGACATACGCCGAAGTCCGGGCCGGAATAAATCTGGACGCTAGACGTCTGATTTCATGGCTGCTCATTTCTGGTCTTTCACTCGGCCTGCTTAGCCCGGGCGTTTGGAGCGAGGCTACCCTGAGTTTAAACTACTTTAAGAAAAATAGGTTTGTGTCGCATCACATTTACACTTCAGAAAGGAAAATTATGGATTTCTGAATGAAGGTTTAAAAATGCACAAGAAACCTGAGTCTGCCAGAAACAAATTGCTTCAGTCTTGAACATAGTTTAGTTGTGTCAAACTGAGTAGATCTTGATTAGGAAGTGTCCATTTCCACACATTTTTCCTTTTGATTTACGTGCTGTTGATTCAGAGTAAATTTACTGTCAACCAAGCTTTTTGTTTCTGTTGGGGAAGAATCTCTTAGAAGACAGTAAAACCCTGTTACTTTCTCAGGTCTCAGCAAAACGTTTCCAGCGCCGGTGGATGAAGGACCGCCGGTGTTTCCTTCTCTCTCTCCTTTCTACCCAGATGGCAGCGAAGCTACTCAGCCTCAGCTCTTATCTTTGAAGACTGCTCAAGTCTGCACATCAGAAATACCTGCTGCTGCTGTCTTATTCCCACAGAAGGCAGGCAGTGTGCATGTCAGTAACACTGAGCCAAGGATGTCTCTGCATCAGTGCCACAGCAGGGGGGCCTGTCAGCTCGTATGTGTGCACAGAATTAGTATTGTGCAATGTGTGTGTACAGCTGATCCGTGACAAGCCGACTGTGACGGGCTCTAATAGCTCTCCAACACATCCGTCTGAACACGCTGCTGCTCGTCGTGTGCGTGTTGCCTCTGTCCGTTTTATCTGTGACTCTGTTATCACCTTTAAGTCTTCTCCTCCTCTGCCAACAGCACCGGAGCGAAACAGATTAAGAGGGAAGTTGGCCAAGTAATGGTATTGATGGGAAGTTCTGCTCCTGGTGCAACTCTCCTCAGATATTTGACAAACATGGAGCGGCCACATTACAGCAGATTAACGCCGGTCAATGATCTGAGGACGGCCAGTCATTGGGATACATTCGTGCATCTTTCAGGAATGGCGGCCTGTCTGTGCGGAATGGTCAGATGTGGAACAACCAAAGTTTTGGTGCAATAATTCTTCCAAAAGCAGAGAAAACAACCTAAACATCGAGAGACGTGAAAAGAGATCTTTAGGAATGAAAAAATGTGACAAAGAGCTCAAGATAAACCTGTAAATGATCCAGTCTTTACCAGCTGCTGTTTGTGAACGACTCAGTCTGTAGAAGCAGCATTAGCAGAAGAACTCAGTCATTTTCTGACTGAACCCAACATGACTTCAGTTCTTTGAGGTCTGCAGACTTCTGTTTCTGCACAGCTGTCTTCAGGCTCAGCCTTGTTTGCTCTATCTAAGTTGTCCCCCGAGTCCAGGGTATAAACCTCCATTTCACTGCTTTGAATATGACTTGCACATTTATTTGCCTTTAAAATCTGAGCGAGACTCATTTTATCTGGGAATGTGTTGCCTTGAAGATGATGAACAGTGGCTGTCCATTATTTTTTTATCAAACAAAAACAAATTGTCATTTTTGCCAGTTGTCAGTACAGGAGTCCACTACACTGAGAGTCTTCTCAATAAAATCTAATTGATTTAAAATTATTATCCCTCCTTTGCCAACTTCACAGCTGTTACAAGTTGTCTGTGGTGATCTGCTGATTCGGTTTCTCCAAATAAGTCCTTTGCTTCATGGCCGACCGTCTCTACTAATGTCTCATAATGACATTATTCCAGAAAGTTCTGACTTCCCTTCAGGTTCAAGTTTGCAAGTCGAAGTTGTTCAGCCATGTAATTAAAGAAAAGATTTTCTGTTGGCAGTCCTTCTGAAGAAGTGACACTTTCTTCCTATTTCTCAAATTGATCTGTTGTAAACTTTATTAACTACTGTAGAGTCTGAGGTCCAACTCTGCAGGACTTCTGAGCATCGCATGTCGTGTTCTGATTTTTGGGTGAAGTTTATGAACACCTGGGAAGACGGGCAGCCATCTTTAATGTTTTTTACTTTTGAATAATTGTTTTTTTTCTATTTTGATAATAGGTTTGTAAATTTCCCTGCAGCCCTGACCAGATGTTGCTCTTGTCTTCCTGCTGGGTTAAGACACGGCTACATTTTCAGATCAGCAAACTGCTACAACTTGTGTATTTCTATAATTTCTCACATTTAGTTAGAACTGGCAGCATATTGTTGCTTCACTGTGCTTCAGACTTTTTATACACCTTTTTTTCATTTTTAGTTTTTCATTAAGTAATGGTAGCAAAATATGTTTATATACTTTATATGCTTGAGGTTGGATTAAAATAATTTCAGAACCTGTAAGAATCAGGTTTTTAATTATCCTGATGTAGGAGGATGTTAATTGTTATTGATCATAAAAAAACTTGCTAATTGCAAGTTTTTTTTGTTTTGTTTGCAGTGCTAAAGCTCAATTATTTCTCATAAATTGTAACTCAGCTAAAATATATTTGTGTAAATTCAGTTGAAAATCTTAATTTTTTCTTTTATTAATCTCGAGAATAGAGAGAATATCTTCTGTCACTTATGTTAACGGAAAGACTCCATGAGTGAAACGTGTGTTTAATCACAGCTCAGTCCGAAGCTCCTGCCTGTCGGTTCGGTCCTGCTCAGCCCTCCCTCCCTCCTCCACTGCAAGAAAGCAATTTTTGCTCACAAACGGTTGAATTCCCCAGGAGGGCCTCTGTTAGCACGCTTACAAACATGAAAATGATGAATGACGGCAGGCAATATTGGGGTCATCAAACGTGCAACACTGACTCAAATAATCAGCTAAATGCCAGACGTGTCCTCGCAGTGGAGGAAGCTGGCAGAGAAGGTCGGACACAGGAGGCTGAGGCCTCAGATCCAATCAGACGAGGTAAAAACGTAGAGGGAACTCTGGGTTTTTGGAAAATAAGTGTTTTCTCTCTTTATTTGAATGATTAGCTTTTGTTTTCACTTAGATGCTACTTACTGTGATGAACAATCACATACTTTGGAGAGGCAACAGAACATGGATGATGGAACAAGCTGAAATGAATACATCACTTTATTCTCATTGGATTTGTATCTTAAAATGTTTGTTTACCTGCCTCAGATTACAAAAATATATATTACAAATCAGATTTTTAGAGCTAAGCCCTATTACAAGTTGTCTATTTATACTCTGGAGCATGTAACAAGTGTATAACTAAGAGTAAAGACGTGCAGTTTAACCCGTGGTATGTGTGCAGGTTAGTGGTTCCTACATTAACCTTCTTTCAAGATAAAAAGCTTTAGGTTTTTCTGGGACAAACCAAACAAGGTTTGACTTTAGCCCAGTTGCTACAAATTGTAGATGCTATATTGTTGTTTTTTTTTAGTATTATTTGTCTCACAGGGATAATGTGTAAACAGATTCTTTTCAAAAAGATGTTTTACAGCTGTTGTCTCTGAGCAGGTCACAATAATAAAATAAATCTGGAGCCGTTCACACCAAACACTTCAGTCCAACAGTTACTTTACCGTACACATACATAATAACCATAGTTAATGTTGACACTGCTGGTTTCCTAATAATTTCTAACACTTTGTGATAAATCATGCAGGCCGGGGCATAATTTCAGGATATCTGGGAGGGTTTTGGGTTCTTTGACGGCTCCGTATGAAAAGGCCGTCTGAGCAAAGTCTGAGCTTCTTTGATGTAACATGCAGTCATCAGGCGACGTGGACCTGCAGGACCTAATAGTCAGAGTAGAGCTGTACCAATCTGCTCCGTGTTATTCAGAACCTTAAAGAGAGCAAATTATCAAAACTTAACATGTTATATTTACAAAGAATCTGACAATGACGATGCCTTACAGGTTTTTCTTAAACCAGTTCATAAAAGGATTTTAATGGTTTTAATCTTGAGGTTTTTGCATGGGACCAAAAAGAAAATACAGCGATTAATGAGAAACGATTAATGAGAAACGATCAGTGGATCCAAGTGAATTAGTGCAGGAAGACGGAGCACATGTCTCTGCTTTGGTCTGGTTGGGATTTCTGATCTTTTCTTTTTTAGCTCCAACCCTGAAAACTCCACTGGACTTTCTGCAGATCCAGTGAATATATGGCTCCCTGTTTGAGCCGTAAAGGAACTTCTTTTCCTTATTACATGTGTAAGGTGATCATCTGCAGGGTGGGTAACACCTTTGGCAGAATAATCATTTTAATGAGGGACCCTGACAAGCCAAGTCCATTTATATGAATCCATCTTTATAGTAAGAGTAAAAATAACTTTGATATAAATTGGAGGCAAACAGCCACATTCAGCTGCATATCTGATCTTCTCTAAATTAGTATGAGATTTGTGTCCTCCGTTAACTGAGCCAAATCAAAGAGAGTTGTGTAAATAAAGCTGACACTTCGTGGTGCACTCCTCCAATTATATCTTTATTCATTCTGTGATGAGTTTGCTTACAGAAGGGAGAAAACAATCCCCTTAATTTATCACAAAGCCTTTTTCATCAGGACAGACACAGTAAGAGCCTCCTGAGCCTGGAAGACGGAGCCTGAATATTTATGTTGAAATGGGATTTAGAGCTGAGGAAATGTTGCTCTGACCAAAAGAAATCAAATTAACTTTTATCTGGTAATTGAGGATGAACAGGTCTGGTGCAACCCTTTGATAAACCTCGACATCCATCTGTCTTTAGAGAAAGTATTTGTCACAAAATTCATGCAACACAAACAGATGTGCAAAATGAAGTTAAACTAATATTAATATGTGAAACAAAACAAAATGGTCACATTCAAAATGTACTAAGAAACATAACATACTTGATTTCATAGGATATGAAAATAATTTCAATCAAAAAATGTCTTAATTTAGTTTAGATTCATTTGTTTTCCAGATCCACTCTGTTGGGACGTGATGACATAATAATAATAATCATTATTATTATTATATGAGCTTCTAGTGTTTGTTGCTGTGGTTTCTCACTTCTGTTTCACTTTCTGCAGCTCTAGAGAAGATAAGTACGAGTTACATCAGACCTAAACTCTGAGCCCTTATCATTTGGAGTGGTGATGCGTTCAGGCACAACTACAGTGTTGGAAAATGATGTCATTGTACAGAAAGGCTAATGATCATCAAAGCAACAGAAAGTAAAACGGCTGATAGATGGATTGATAAAAGATGGTGAATACGAAGCACCAGGGAGGAAAAAGGTCATGATGATTTAACGTTTGAGGATCTTTGCAAGGATCCAAAAAGAGATCTGTGAGGAATGCCACATTTTGATACATTGTGATTAAAAATGTTGATAGACTTCAGACGTTTTAATTGGAAAATTTTAATATATTTTAGTTTGCTCTCTGAATCTCGCACGAGGAGAAATATTTCTGCTTCAGCTTTAGTTGATGCTTTTTACCCTCTACTTTATTAATAAATTACAAAATTAAAGCAATTCTTCAACGTCATACAGGGTTTAAAGCTGAAGATCCCTCAAAGTAAAAAAAACTTCTTTTTGAAGTTAAAAAAACTTTGAGGGTTTCTTAATGAAACCTCATGAAACAACATGAGGTTTCACAAAAATGATGGCTGTTTGTGAAATCTCATGCATGACGTTTACTGAACAGCAAAAGTGCCTCCTGTGGTGTTTGGGGCAAAATGAGCCAATCACAAGCTGCGGTGCAGTTTGCTGCAGGATTCCACTTTGGCCCACACCTAAAGCTAAAGACGCTGTGTGATTTAAAACACAGCTGTTTGTTCACTACTCCATAAAGCAGATGGTTGGAACGCCCACCCAGATGGTGGAAATGACTGTGGATAATTGCCTTCCAAACAGTGTACAGTGGTGGCAAACACACAAATCAGCATCACCACTGACTTTATTCACAGGCTGTTTACGCCAAACTAAACGCTTCTGTTGTGTTAAAGCAACATTTCAACCAGCTGAAGGAAAAAACCCAAACAGCTTCACAGGAAATATCAGTTTAGCTTTAACTTCAACACAATCTGTTTCATTTCATATTCTGAGATATCCAGGTGGTTTTTTTACAGTAGAAAACTATAATTTACTACATTTTATTAGGGAAGTTGAGTTTATCCACTTATGACTCCATATTGATGCTGAGTTACATCATGTTGGTTCAGCTCATTATGGAAACACAGAGCTTTTAATCAGACACAGGAAACATCATAACATCAAGACTTTAGTGTTCAAACTATCATTTTCATGTTTATACAATATTTTATCATGTTATTACAATATACGTATTTATTACATTATAACTAGCATTTCACATATATAAACCATATTGTAATAACATATTTCACAAAGCTTTTATGTTCTACCTTTTACAGTTTATTTTATAGCATCATGATGCTAATGACGGTGCAGATGAGAGGCGGGGTTAGTGGTTCTGCTTGGACTGAGCCATGGAGGCACGGTGCCGTTAATCAGCCGTTTGGACCGTACCATCATAATCATGTGAACATTGAGAAGGAGCCGTGGTTCTGAACTGGAGGAAGAACCGGCTGATCCGATCGAGACGGCAGCGTTTCTCAGTGATCGGTCAGCAGGACGAGGGAAGATCTGACTGAAACCAGTCGACCTGAGCAGCAGGCGGGCGGGTCGCATCAGCAGGGTGTCATCAGACATAAACCTGGGTCCAAACAGGGTTCAGTATCTTGTTAGAGCTTAAAATGTTTCATGTAATGTTGTTTAAACATGAAAAGTATTGTTAAGGTAAAGTTATAATGTTCTTTTGCCTGGGTGGCTCTGCTGTAACCATGGTTACCTCAGGGACAGATTTGACCGACTCCTTTTCCATTTATGGCATCTCGGGTTGTTTTGAAAACAGGATGATAATTTAACAGGCCTGCAGTGAATGTAAGTCAAATATTCTTAGAAAAAAGTAATTTGATGTTAGAGGTTTTTTTTCATGTCCCAGTTATGTGACCGGCAGTGAAATGAAGTTATGTTTCCTTTGTGTCCATGTTGTTTAATTGACATAACTTTGTGCATTTCCATGCACAAAATTATGTTTACTTTGTGCATGGAAGATGAAAAATAAAAACACGGACCATCTCACGTGGTTTCTTGTGCTTTTTTTTATTTACAGCATCAGCAAACAATTTTAGGATGCATTTGAGGGAAAACAGATTCTGCTACTGCATATTTACAAATCATCCATTTATGCTACATATAAGATATGTTGAGAAGCAAAACTAAACCATGTTATAATAAATTCACTCATTTAAAACCCACTATCCTGCCAGTACACCAGTCATTTCTGCTTCAGCTGCGGTACCTTGATATTTGATATAGTCACAAGAACAAAAATATATTTACGTTATTCTCAGTCATATTGAGCACAAATAACCCATAATCAATTGGAATAAGGGCAATTTAAACGTAGGTTTAGAAACTTAGGTGGCTTTTTACCGTCTTCCTACAATATGTTTGTTAAGGCAGACATGAGTGTAACTTCACTGACGAGCCACAACATTGGTTGAACACAAGAAATCAGTTCAGGTTGAAGAAACACAATATTGCTCACACTAGAAATACCACAACAAAATAATCATATCTTAAGACATTTCTAACATTAGAATCGTGTTTAGTTTTCTAAATTATAATCCCAGTGAAATGAAACAAGCTTTAATTGGAGGTTAAATCAGTTGTACCACACTGAGCAACACTGAGTTACTGCAACTCTCTAAGATACTGCATGAAAACATGAGCATGGCACTGAAAATCAGACCAAACATGACAGTTATTGATGCACACTCCCAAAGTCATCAGTTCAGTCTAACATTCAGGTTTGGGAAATAACAAAGAGTCAATTTACTAAATTAAAGTCCAAGACCATTTGACAGAAATCAGTTATTCTGACCATAACCATCACATGCTTTATTTGTACATTTCACAATCCAGAAAAACAAAATCTTAATTTTATAAACGAAGCAAAACTTTTTTTGGATTATGTTGTCAAACCTTGTTACACCCAACTGATACCCATGAGGTTCCTCATGATCAAACACAAAACTGATACATTTAGTCTGAGACATCAGCCAATCAAAATGTGCTAATTTTCTGAGTCACTTTGGAAAATAAGCTGTAGGACAACAGGAGAGTCCAGCTATGTACAGGACGGATTCAGCGCCTTCCGGCCAAAATGTCGAAAAGACAATATTTAAATGGAGAGGAGCACAGAAAGTGGGCTGGGAGACCAAAATGGTGTTTAGACAAGAAAATATGGGAAAATGTGACAAAACTGAAAAAAATCCCATGGACATGGATAAAGACAGAAACTCTAATGAGATGAAGACGGGAAAATCGACAAGGTTAACGGACAGCTGGAGAATTAAAACTCCAAAATAACAACACAAGGACTAACTGGACAAAGATGGAGGGAGGTAACAACAGGAACGATTCTCCAGCAGGAAGCGTCTTCTTTCTACTGAGGAAGAGCCTTCAGGATCACGTTCACCTCTTCAGCCACGGTCGTCAACGCAAATTCAAACTGATCCTGCAGGAGAAACAGGAGAGGAAGTGAAAAATAGCAACGCTGCAGGCGACATGGAGCTCAAGACGTCTGGGACTTCCTGCAGGAATTATCGATCCCGCCTCGACAACGCAACGTTTTCTGATTCCTGACCTAGTTACCGTATTGTTCCGTATTTTGATTTTTTTGGAAGTACTCCATTGTCGTGACTGTGGCCTCTGGAGTTTAACGTCTGAAAGCCTTCTCGGTCATAACTGGACCTGAGGTTGTGAGCGCTGAAGCCCGGGCTCCGGTCCGAACGGTGGAGAGGCGACGACACACTTCGCTCAGGCCGCGGGCTTTAATACGGCCACGATCAATACAGCAGATGTTCTACACACATTCTTGGCTTTCTTTTTAATTATGTTCTCATATCAGCCAGTAATTGTTTTCACAGCAGCCTGGAGTCACTCCGTGTACAATGTGGTGAGGAATGAGTTCATCTTAGGAGAAATTTCCAACACAGAGCAGGCGGGTCATTCACAGGTTGGAAAAAAAAAGAAGCTTTTCACAAACTACTGAGCGTTTATTTCTCAGGTAGCTGATTCTGGTTTGAAGAGACTAGCAATATAAAAGTCTGACTTGACTTTTTAGCAGCTGGTGTAATAAACAGATCTCGACAGTTTTGTTTTGTCACTAGTTTTAATTTCAATGGACTGAATTGAATCTCTGTGTTTGGAACTGATTGTGTAAAAAATTTTACCTTTTTGTCTTGAGAAAAGAAAAAATGTATTTAACAGGAATTTATGCAACCGAACTGCATAAAAATGCCACGATTTTTAGCATGAAAAATGAGATTATGATAAATTTATAAAGATTTTCAATTTTTGTTTGCATTGTGTGTGTGATGTCCAAACAACTGAAAAACTAACCGGCTGGAAACTGGTGGGAAAGTTTAAACCATGGGTCAAAATCCAAGGCTTTGAGTAATTTTCAAGCCAATAGGCTAGAAACACAATATATTTGCAAACATCAGTGTGATCAATTTGATGAACTTTTTCATCAGTATTTCCTCTAAAGTTCACCAACGAGATGGTAAATCATAAATATGATGTTATGTCAGTTTTTCCAAGTTGGCCAAAGACTAACTGTCCTTCATCCAACCAACGTCTTCAATGCATAAACCTATTAATCAAAAAGAACGTCGAACCAAACTGCATTTATTTTGCATGTTTGTTCAGGCTCATTTCATTGTGAAATGGTGTCTATTTGAGTTAGACGATTTATTTTTTCTCACTTTGAGCTTCATCACGTAAACCAAAGCTAAAACCCGGGCACTTCAAGAACTTGTTGAATTTTGTGTCGATTCTTTAAACCTATTAGTTCATGTGTGTGACGATATTTTTCTCAGCAGTCAGGCGAGACATTAGGGAGTTTGGAGGAGAGCAGACGTCCTGGTCTCAGGTGTGCTACCTTGGTCTGGACCATTCCTGGCCTCTGGTCCCGCAGGTGCTCCAGAGTGGCTGCAATATCAATCTCCTTGGCACCTGTCAGACACACAAACAAAAACAGACACATGAAAAATGATGCCGCACTGAGCTGAACGCGCCGGGAAGACGATCCGGCTAAGATCTGTCAAAAAATATGACGTTTACAACAGATTTTTTTCTTAAAGCAAAGAGAAAACGCATTCCAGCTTTTCGCTCAAACCCCCCTTGAGATGTTTTGTTTGGGTGGGGAAAAAATCTGACAAAAGAAGCCGTCAGCAGCCATCCTTGAGGTGCATCATAGTCTGATGATGAGCTGACACAACAGAGCCTTGCCACTCCTTAGTGTCAACGCTCACAGCCCTGTTACAAGAAATAGTCCCGTCTTGAGGGTGTACAAAAAGTTTTAGCCTTCATTGCTTTACAGTCAAAGTTCTTATTCCTAAATTAAATGATACCTGCTGGGTAATTTTCCAGAGGGAAATTTATCTGGTGGTATCATAGTTCAAATCAAATTATATTTTATTGCTTTGTAAACCCAGTTGCTAAAGTAAAACTTGGGTCTTTGGAGTCTGTGGAGCCAATCATCCACTGTTAGTCGAGTCTGAGGAAAATAGTTTTATAGTGTAGGTTTTCTGGGAAGTGAGAAAGAACCAGAATAATCTGAAGAAAAGTTTCCTAATAGCTACTTTTAGTGATGAGTTCTAACAGAAACATGAGTCATTCTGCTAAGAAATGTCGATTGTTGAGGTGCTGTGGTTGATAAAAAACAATAGAGGCTCCACTGGTTTGTTATTACTTAGGTTTTGTCAGGAATGCCAAGATTTTTCTTGTTTATTTCAATGCTAACTTTAAAATGTTAGTATTCAAAATTGTTCTATTGATTTTGTCTAAATTAATTCAGTTTACTTTTGCCATTTCTAATGGTTTAGTTTCTTCCCATCTATTTGAACTTTGTGTTGCTCTTATTTTTCAAGTACACATTTCAAGTATTTTTTTTCTGTTTGCAGTTTAGAAAGTTAAAGTAACCATTGTAACGGTCAGGGACCTCTAGGGGGCGCTCCTCATGGGCTTGTTCTTTCACTTGTTCACATTAGTTGTTTTTTTTACACAGCTGGGAAGCTCAGAGCTTTCCTGTGTTTGTTCGTTTCTGTCCTATAATTGGTCGGTTTGCCGTAATTGTGAGGTAAATACATGTTTTGTACTGACACCATCCATTCAGTAGTTAATAGTTTGTTGTTTTTTCTTTGTGTAACTCTGTTACTCTTGAATCTTTGCTGATCAGAGGGTTGTAGCCACCATTAAAGTAGCAGTACCTCTAACTCAGGCCGTTATTCTCTCACCATTTTTACACCTCACTGTTCCAGTTTAGGATAATCTGCAGAAAAACTCTGCAGCCAGTGAGTCAGAAAAGCTGAGCACAGAAAACTGTTTGACCCCTTTGAGTTTTACTGTGAACAAAACAAAGGAGATGATTGTAGATTTCAGAACAAACAGAAACATGTCAAACACTTTGTCTGTCAGGGGAAAAGAAGCGGAAGAGTAAAAATATCTCTCTTCTCCTTGGCATAATACTGGACCAGAGACGCGACAGAGCAGACGGTACGTCTTCAGAAACCCTGTGTGAAGGAGCATTTGCAGAAAGATGCTGCACAGCTTCTATTAGTCTGTGGTGGAGGGTGATCTGCTCATCATCATCAGAATGATCCAGTAAATTAAAACAGAAAAAAGAAATCTGGTTCTGTTAGACTTTGCTCTTCTTGAGACTAGGATACAAGAACAGTGTCTCCAGTTAGAAGCTTCTTCCTGCCGCTGTAATATTGACTGCTACAGGAGATCCTCACTGTTTACAACAACTCTTTGAAAAAACTTGGTTAACATGGGATTAATAAAGTATCTTTTTAAAACTTTATTTTTTATGGAACATGATTAAAATATTGATGGGGCAAAGAAACCAGACAAAGGAATTCTCACAAAAGTTTTTCTTTAAGCAGATGTTACAATAAAGGTAGAGGACTCAATGAAACGAGAAATAGTTGAACAGAAAAGATGATGTGGGAGCAACAATTAAATTCACAAAGAACATGAGTAGTGAAGAACATTCAATTTGTTTTCTCAGCATCCTCTATCCAACCCCAGATACAAAGAAACACAAGAATTACTTTTTTTTTTGAGACACATAATAACGCTTCTTTTTCTTGCCTGCCTGAGGAGGAACATGAATGGTGGGAGTGCTGTTCATTCAGAGTTTTCTCTTTCTGTTTCACAGGTTTTGTGCTGCAGTCTTTTTTCTTCTCCTTTTCAACACAATGGACTCCTGTCCAGCCAGAAAAGTGGAAACACACAGCTCACAGGTTTGGCTTTTCTCTTTCATTTGGAGGGAAATAATTTAAACGGAAAACTTTCTGATAAGCCTCAAAACGGATCGCATCTCAGGGAAATAAAAGAAAAAAACAAAACAAAAAGCTCTCCTTTTGTACAGCTCCTCTTTGACGGAGTTGAGGGTTGAAAGAGGAACCAAGGAGGGGGTTAGTTTAAAACCTCAGAGGCTTTTTTGAGCTTCTGTAAGACTCCAGATTTTAGGTGGAGGTCAAGGAGTTGGACAAGAAACGAGGGAGAAAGTGATTTTATAAGAAGTGATGTAGAATTTAGGAAATAAAATAAAGCTGGGGTGCTTGAGGAAGCCAAAAGAAAGCTGAAGCTGAGAGCCAGGCAAACTGTTAATCAGCTAAAATAAAAAAAATAAAAAATACGTAACATTTCAAAGGGAATTGAAAGAGAGCTGAAAACCTCCAACCACTTCATGGGCTTTGTAAGAGTCTTAAGAAGAAGAGAAATGTGGCCGGTGGTGGCGGGGGGATGTGAGGGGATAACAGAGAGGGGCGAGGAATGGAGCGAGCCTTTCAGAACCAGAGCAATACCTCCTCATCTCTGATACCTCACCGAAACTCCTCAGAAAATTTACAATTCCCTCTGAGCAGCTGGAGCAATCAGCAGAAAGCAAAGGGCTGTGGGAGCCGGATGAGGGGAAGGGAGGCGAGGGGAACGCATGCAAACAAAAAGGTTCAGGAAGATCAGAGCCAACACAGAGAAGCTTTTTAGAAAGCATTTTCAGAAATGTGCATAAATATAAATCAAATTTACACCAATCATTATCGCTTTGTTTCTGATGTTTACACAACATACAAGAATCTGGCAAAACAACTTTAAGTAACTGATTCCAGAAACTGATCCAGAACAAACGACTTCAAAAACACCCACAGGTTTAACCCACACAAAAATAAATATATATATAATTATATATACTGCTTTTATGGGATGCAATTCTTACGCTAATAATGCATCATGTTAGTGCTTGTTATCTTTTTGGGATGTGCTGATCCAAAACATGATTATCCTAAAGAAACAGTTTTATGTTGCAGCTGCGACCTTGACGCTGCTCTGCATTGTTCTGATTAAACCACAATTACATTAAAACTTTCACTTGTCTTCTCTCTGTAAAGCGATGATTGAAAGAAAAGCATGAATTATGTAAAGCTACACTGCAGCATCAAATCCCAATGTTTAAAATGCTCCAGACTTTGTTCTACTTTCCATCATGCTGTTGATTTATTCACTAATAAATCAAATTCTATCCAGTTTGCTTTGGCAGATTACAACATGCAGGCTCTTTCAGATCCACCAGAGGGCGCTGCCTTACTGACCACACCCATATTTCCCATGTTACTGATGATTAATCCGTTTTCAGTTTGAATTTGTTGCCTTTAGGATCAGACTTAACAGCAGTTTGGTTATTTAAAGTAAAACTAACTGCCCTCCAACTCATCTGGTACAGATACGTCAGTTTGTAAATCCTTAAATTCACATTTCATGCCATCAATCTCCCCAGATCATCCTGTTTAGGATCATTATAAAGAGCCGATGATGAGCCATCTCAGGTTTTCCACTAGATTTTACCATGTTTGTATTTAAAATGTTCTACATTCTGGTTGTAAATTTCTACAAGGCCTGGATTCTGATTGATCCACTCACATCGTCAGAAATGTGATCAAATCAAATCAAAAGCTTGACCTTTGATGTGGATTTATCAGACTAATTCAAAAAGTAAAACAAGCAAAAATAAAAACTACATTTTGAAAACTTGAAGAATAATAAGAGATGAAAGTTTGTCTGAACAAACACAAAGCAGCAACACACATAAGAGGAGGGAAAGTGTGGCAGGATTTTCAAGATAAAATATAAAAAAATGTAAAATGCATGTTTGTTAGCCCCTTTTACTCTGACACCTTTACATAAAATCTAGTGCAACATACTGGCTGTAGAGTCACATATCCTAATAAATACAGTTCACCTGTTTGTAATTTAATGTCAGTATTAAGAATCAACCAATTTTATTTGATGATTTAAGTGCTTTACATCATAAAAACACAAAAAAACAATTAAAACAGTAAATTATTCCAAGAACATAGCAGACAGATCAAAGAGAAAGTTGTGGAGAATTCTTAAAGCGGCGGTAAGTTATAAAACATCTCAATGTTCAATCCATCTAAAGTGACAACAAACCAGCCAATTCATGGCTGCCCAGTCCAACTGAGGCAGGACAAAGAGATTGTTAATCACAGAATGTAACTGGAGGAGCTGCAGCGGGCCACGGCTCAGGTGGACAACCGAAAGCAACAACATAAGTAACAAAAATGCTTTTACAACTGATAATATGTTTCTGCTGTTCGCAGTTTGAGTTTTGTCTTTCTGGACAGACAGAAGTGTGTCCTGAACTGACCCCCGCCCCGGGGCCCGTCCTGTCCCTCCCAGCTCGGCCCCTCGGTCCCCGGGGCCGGGGTGCTGAGGAGCGTGATCACAGTGTGACAGCCTGGGAACCGACTGCTGCCCCTTTGATGTGGAATTAAAGACGCAGGAGCTCGTTCTGCCACAGTGGCAGCGCCACCATGGGACACAAAGGAACACAAAGATCATGCAGCAGCAGCATTGTGAAATCACTGCAGCGCAGACTAAATGTCTCAGATCTACACATGATGAACAACTTACAAGTGGAAGCTAATTCTTTTTAATTTGTTCCTCGCATTGAGAAGACTCAGTCCCGTTTCTAAAACTTGAATCCTTGCCATGACAATACGCTGCACAAACTAACCTTTTGCTATCATTTGTCAACAAGCAAGTTGTAATTTTTTCTGAGTCTGAGGCCAGGAGAAACGTTTCTGCAGCGATTTGTGCTTTGGCTAAACAAAAAGGCCAGATCTTAAAGAGTTATTTAAGATCATTGGACAGTTAAGAAATTGAAAAACATGTTGAAAGTAACTTAAAACTTCACAGAGGGGATAATAATCTTGACCTCAGCTGTAGCTCAGAAACAAAGTCCTGACTTTGTTTTAGCTGTCAGCATGTAACCTCATTGGTAAGATATTATTTCAGTTCTTCAGATTCTCTGTTGTGTTGATTGAATCAAAGACTTTTCATCAGACAACAGTTTTAATAAATAAATGAAGACGTCTGCAGCACTCTTGTCTTGTTAAGTAGCATAAACAGAAAAAACAAACTGACAGAGAGGCAGACCAGATAAAAATCATTTTTGTATACTTGGATACTCCCAATGCTAAAGTTAGCATCTACTTTAAAATCTGATGCAAATCTGGATTGCATAATGTAATCTCTAGTCCAAAAACTGACACACTTAGACTGTGTTTAAGTGTTTTAGTGCAACTTGTGCAACTAGAGTTAAGACATTACTCCAATGTTAAGCACTGTTAGCATAAAAGGAAACAACAAATAACGGCATCACTGGCCTGCAGGGATACACAGTTTGCCACATGCTTCATTAGAAAATGCATAGATGATATGACTGTTACCAAAAAACTCAAGAAACGTGGAAAATCGAAAACCATGGCTGACTGGGGAGGTTTCTTCACTGCTGCAGGCGCTGAATGCTGCTTTTAAATCTTAGGGACGTTGCTGCATATAGATCGGAAAAGCAAAATGTGTCCTGAAGGCAAACAGGCTGTTTGGGCCGAAGCTCAACAACTTCTAAGGATGATTAAAAACTATTAGTGGCTGTGTTAAGGATCCAGCTGCAGGTGTCGGCGACAGCAGCAGGTCAGGGTGAAAGGTCATTTTTACTCCACTCTCTGTTTACCGCCATGACCACATCACAACCTCAACACCAACAAATCCACCAAGTTAGTAGATGGGATTGTTCAGCATTAGAACACACATTTTCTTAGGTTTAAATCACTTTAACTTGTTTACTGATCTTCAAAAGAAAAACATCAACAGACGGCATCAATCAGCATCTTTCTCATACAAATGAATACAATTAATCACCAATGCAGACGCCGTTTGTTTTCTGCTGCTCAAAGGTAACAAGCAACACAACTGAGTGTTTTCATAAAATGTGACATTATGTTTGCCTGCTAATTGCTGTAATTATGTAATTAAATATCATTACTGGAAATGAAATTGCCTGATTTAGTCCGCAGAAGATAGACATGCTGCCATGGTAACGTCTCTCCATGGCAGCAGGAAGGAAGGACATGGAGGCGGCGCTCACCTTTAGCCATCCTGTTGAGGACCATGTCAATCAGGATGTAGGTCCCAGTTCTTCCTGCACCGTCACTGGAGGGCGGAGCAGCAAAGGATGGACAGAAACAGGCATCAGTTACATCAGCGGATCGTTTCGGTTCAGAAAATTCATCAAAACTTCCTTTAGATCACATTAAATCAAAAATCAAAACATTTTATTGAATGAGCAGCTATATTTACAGCAGTAAATAAAATCAAATGAACATTTTAAATAAAAACAAACTACTACCACTACGAGTGTAAAGGTTGGGATTCACAGTGTTCTGCATCAGAATGACGTGAGTTACTTGTGCCATCAGGTCACCGCCTTGTTTTATTTTCTTTCCCAAATTTAAGGATAAAAAACCATCTGGAAATCTTATGCTTGATAAGCGCTGCAGTTGGTTTAATACCTAACCGCATAATCAAGAGGTAAATCAAGTTTAACTGATGCATGCTAGAATAATAAATGTATAGGAAGGAAAGGCTTTAGCATTATTTAGCTAAGGCAGTGTATCATGTAATGCATTACAGGTTTGCAAAAGCTTGATGGGTTACAGAATTAATTATTAAAAAACCTAAAGATGATTAAGTTACTTATTTATTATTATCTAATTCAGTGTCAGCACAAAACAATGCTAACCTATTGGTTAGTTTTTATGCTAGTGCAAAGTCAGCAGTTAGCATTCGAGTTCTGCAGGTCCATTTGATCCACCATCACCTCCTAATATCCACTTTTAGTTGCTAAAATGCCGTCAAAGCACAACAAAGAAATAATTACGTCTCAAATTCATTGTGAAAAGTTACTCTGTAATAAAAAATAGCAAGTCAGAAACCTTAAATAGGATTCAGTTATTCAACATAAAGGGGTGTTTTGCAGGAGTGTCACTGTTTCGTGTTGCTCTATTCTGGTTGGATGTCATCCGACTACAGTCTTAAGCAGACAAATGAGCTCTTTTTTATGACTTTACTATTTTTACTGCAAGTGGATAAATAGCTGCAGATGTGTAGATTTATGTGGTAAAGAGCTTAAAGTCTTTGGGGGAAAGCTGAAATATGAAGAGTATTTCACTTAAACACCAGGCATAAATACATTTTCCTCTGTTCCACATAAGTAACAGACTGGAAACAGAGAGGAAACATTTATTAGACAAAGTAATGTATTTGGAAAGAATATTTTGTACTATGGATTTATTTCAAGCGTCGGAAAGTGATAAATGTATCCTAAAAGTTTGTTTCAGGAGATGTATGGTGTGTGTGTGTGTGTGTGTGTGTGTGTGTGTGTGTGTGTGTGTGTGTGGGGGGGTGTGTGTGTGTGTGTATAGACTTGTTTATGCAAACTATTCAGTACCTTTTCCTATAAATTCACCAACCTTCTGAAGTGCAATATGTCATAGACAGACTAAAACTCGGTTCTGACGAACCGGATCCCCATTTTTAAGGTTTGAAGTCAAAGTTGAACGAGGTGTGAATTAAGTTTAAAGTTTGAGTTACAAATATACCAGGAATGAATGGGCATTGGGTCAGTGTTAGGTGAAAACTTAGAGTTTCTAAAAATGAGTGGAAGTTGATACAAAGTCCTAATATGGATAAAAGTACAAACTTTATGTCTTTGCCCTCAGAATCAGAATATTTCATTTTCACCAGTAAGTCTGCATTAATTGAAAGATAACATGGAAGCCGGTGTGTGTGTGCGTGTGTGTGTGTGTGTGCTTTCATCACAAGGTGATCACTTCGTCTGATATCCAATCATGACAGAACAGAGCCTCAGCTCTGTGAATGAACACGTCAGGATGTCTGCGGCCGTCTATGAATCTATCCACAATGACACTGACAGGAAAAAAGGAGGAAAGAAGGAAAAGTAAAAGACAAGATGGAGACGGACACCAGAAGAAGGATGGAGCAGGAGAGATGCTGTGAGGTTATTGAATTTCGGCATCTGCACTCCTCTGTTCGCTCACTTCTCTTCCTGATTGCCTCACCCTGCTCTCTGTATACATTAGGGCGATAAATGGCACTGCAATGTTGGCTCTGAGAAACCCATTTGGAAATGAAAGTCTCCACACTCAGTCTTTTCTTTGCTCTGCCGTTACACAGGGTCGGTCTGCTCTTAGATTCATCAACGGATTATGGGTCCAATTTCATCCTTTGCCTTGCAACCCAGCCCTGTGTTCTGCATGTTTATGATGCACAGTGGGGTTGTGTTAGGTTGAGCAACGGCAAGGTCGGGCACACGCATTTTTAAAAGGTTTTACGAGTTGTGCAAAAAAAGAAACACTTAACTGGATATTTCAGCTACAAATGGGATTGTTGACCAAGATAATGTCTGGTTTCACCTTGTTTTAGACGAGCCCAGAGAAAATAATTATTAAATAAGAGAATAAACGCAAATGCTTAGCACCGTTAAAAATCTAAACGATTCAGCATGGAATATTTGTTAAAATAATAAGTCAACATTATTGCAGTGAATGAATCCATTCACAATGACAGACAGGAAACAAGGAAGAAGGAAGGAAAAGAAAAAGTGAAAGACAAGATGGAGACGGAGAAGCATGGAGCAACACAGTACATTTCAAACAACCTTGGTACATTTGGTTTTTTTTTTTAGGATTCTCTGATATTTATTAAAGTAAGAATTTAGATGTCACAGATTCTCTTCCTATTCTCTCCTATCAGACATAACACTCCATGACTGCTTTGGCAACAAGGCTAAAGACTCTGTGGCTGAAAAGAAAATATAAACACAGCAACTCTCTTAACAAACTCTCTTAATAAATGCTCCAATACCAAAAACTTGATCCACAAAATGTATAATAGCTATGTAGAACCTGAGATTATTAAAATATCGCTCAACCAAAATCAACCTAAAACAAAATTCTCCACTTAACATCAAAACGTGTTTGTACATTTTTTGTTTTCTCCTTTGCATCAGCTGATAGACATCACTCATGCCTCCGAGGCATCATCACTTATCACAACTGCTGCACAGACTCTCCATTAGATCATCAAGAGATTCAGAGCGAGACGTCCAGTTGCAACACGTTTCCAAGAGCGTCCAGTAAGAATCGAGTTTCTACCAGAGGGAAGCACCATGTGATGATGTTACCGTTGGTGCAGATCGTCCTCAACATTGACAGCAGGGCACACGGTTAGATGAAAACCTTTAGAAAGGCAGCAAAGAAGCCACTTCTATCCAAGAAAAAACACCACAGATGGACAGCAGGAGACTCGTGCAAAGTAATTTTTTTTTATGATGAATCTTCCTACAGATTAAGTTGGAGCTGCTTTGAGTCGTGTGGAGCAGAAAGGCACCACAGTGCAGTCCATTCAAGAGATCTGATCTTTTTCGTTATGCAAATGTTTAAATGGAAACCCCACAGAAAACCTCATTAACACCAATACAGAGACGGGGTCAGCATCACTATCCAGAATATGTGAGAAAGAATAGACCCTGTACATCTGGACTCTTTGCACTAATTAGAAATATTCCCAAACAAATATACCTTCATAAAGTCTGCCAGCAAAGATGGGACCAAGGATTCTTGGTGCCAAATTACAAATTTCTCCATTTATTTTATTAACGGCTACTTGTGGACCCATAAGGAAGAAAAGACCCAGGAACATCAGGAAGATCGTGTTTCTGTAGATGGTTTCTCAATAAAACTCTTTAACGAGCTCAGAGTGTTATTACTGAGTTGGAGCTGTTGGGTGATATTAAACAATAAGTCATTTTGTTCAGGAGTGAAATTAATTCACTTCTGCACCACTTTGTTCTTCCCACAATTTGTAAACATCTAAGCAGTAGTAAATACTTCACATGACTTTAATGTTATGCTAATGCTACGTTAAACTTAGAAACAAGGACCAGGTTCATTTGCCCCTTACATATTTTATTATGAATTCCTGTAAAGGAAACGCCTCAGTGAGTTCAAACAGCCACTTTGTTGCCCGCTTCAAAAATAAGACTATGTTGCTATGGTAACTTGGTGGTGAAAGATCACAGAAGTATTTTATGAAGATGTTATACTTGCCTGCAGTGGACTATGATGGGACATGAGCGACCCCGGTAGCACTTATTAACTTTCCTACGAGACAAAACAAAAACAAAACAGGAAGTCAGTATAAATGCCATTCATACAGAAACAAACTGATTTATTCCCTGATACAATTACAATTAATACACCTGGAATATTTTCAACTTTGGACCACTGACCGAAATTCACCTGATCTTAGTTTGACACTAAAACCGTGTCGACATCTGGCAGTCAGGCGTTATGTTGACAGCGTTTACAGTTTCACCATGTGGCTAAACAAAGATTCTGAATTTAGTTTATTTTAGACTTTTAGCAGAATCATAATGAAAAAGCAAAGCAGTCCTATTTTGGTTTAAAGCAGTCAGTGGATTTGTTAAAACATGGAGCTGCTCTCTGACCCGGAGCCAGAACGGCTGAGCTTGAGCCCAGCTGGAGAGTTTTCTTTTCAAGATGACACCTCAGATTAATTACATTCCACCCAAACAAATTATGTAACAGCAGGCAGTGTGCATGAGAAACATAAAAAATTACACCTCAAACTGGCTGCTTTTAAAACCTCTAAGCAAGAACTTTGTACAGTTATTCATGTACAACTTTTAAACCAAAAACAAGGTATGGTTTCAAAACCTCTTACAATAATTTGGAATAGAGATTAACAATGACAGTTTATCAATTAATCAATTTGTATTTATTCCCAATACAAGAATGGGCCATAGTAAAAAGAGATGAAACACATACAAAAGAGATTACTTTATCCTGCAGCTTTAAAAAAAAAATGTTTACGTGTCTGATTAGCTTTCTCTACATCTTTACAGAAGAAAAAAAAAATAAATAAAAGTTACTGCTTCAAGGTCTCTAGGATTCATTCAAAAGATCAGCTGACTTCATTCAATATCTCAGAGCTTCCAGCGAATTACGAAATAAGATTTCATTTCAAAGTCTGCAAACTATTTCTTTTCCACTTCATCCAAAACTTTTAGTTTGAATTTTACATTGCTGAAAATATTTACAGTAATCGTCTCTTCTCAGGTTCTGCCCAGTGAAACACAGAAACCCAGTGGCTGCTAGAAGTTCTGCAGCCAACATGATAAAAAATGTCTGGAACAAATTCATGCAGGTGGACAAATATCTGGAGAGGTGAAAACTTCAGGGAGCAACTTTATTACCAGATGATAATAAAGTATTTTAAGTGTTGGAATCTTCTCACCAAGGCAGACAAATCATCAGGCAGCAAGAAGACAATCTTAGTTAAATATTAACTACCAACTCTAACATTTCACTATTTGTTTCATTATTTAAAATGAAGCAATTTAATCCCAGGGAAACATTTTGTATTTAACCCAGAAAAAAAACTCACAGACTATTGGTTGTTTGCAGTCAGGGAAAAAGAATCAGGTGAAAGTAAAATACTTATTTTTTTGAGCTTTGCAAAAATTTTTCTTAAAAAAATGTTCAGATACAAGAGAAGCTGAAATTTAACAGGACTTTTAAAAAGAATTGCACAAAAAATATTTATCTGGACTGAGGTCCAAACTGCTTACCTGAACAGTTTTAAACTCTGTTGGTGTGAATCTGTGCTGTTTCAAATTAAGACATCCAAAGTAAAATATTATTTCATGACTTTAGTAATAAATATATTTTTTGATCTCACCACTGTTCAAGATGGTTTGAATACTTTGATCATTTCTGAAACTGATAAAGGAAAAACTTTTAAATTATTATAAACACACAGCAGCGCATTTCTGCTTTTTGTACAAATACAATTTAATGTAGTGTTTTATTATAGCAGATGATCAGTAAAATTAATTACACAGATCCACAAAAAGCAAATAGCAGAATCATTTTGTGGAGTAAAGTGACCACTTTGCCATTGATTGCTTTTTTTTTTTTAACGAGTTTCCATCTGTAGGACCTGATTAACAGTGGTAGCCTATTATTTTGTTTCTCCGAGTTGTCAATTCTAACCAGAAGAAACCTGCAGGAGAAGAAGAATATCAATATGATGCCAATTATTCTTTCTCTGAAACAAACAAGCGGCTAACGGTGTAGGATATCAGCGGCCAAACGGAGTAACGTCAACTTTACACGTGAACTTCAGTTATTTTAGGGCAGGAATAAATGAACAACCACAAAGAAACTCGAGTCAATACGTCTCCCCACCTAACACAAAACCCTACACAGAATCGGCAGAGCTTCCCGAGGAATATCGCTGGTGACGTTACCATGGAAACAGCCAGGAGAGGATCGCCAACGAGCAGGGTGGGCGGCTGAAGGGGTATGGAAGTAGAGAGGGGAGCTAAAATCAAAGGAAATGCCTTCAGAAGCCAGATTAATGGTCAGATAAAGAACATTTACAGACTGACCACCAGATAGGAGGGAATCAAACCGTAACCACTGTGCAAACTGGGAGAAAAGATGAACTAGTTTAGATTGTTGTGGTTTAAATAAAGTGTCTCAGTGAAATTATGTGTTTTTCTTTTCTTTTATTTTGCTTTATTCAGTGATTAAACTGAAGAATCCAGATTTATATTCTGGGCAAATTACTTTCATCATGAAACAAAAGATACAAGCAAAGAGGTTTCTGTTGTTGAATCAACAAACAGAAAAAAATATTAAGATTTTAGAAAACAGGTCATTTTTCTATCTGATTATCTTGAATAACATGATACTGCTGGAGAAATGCAACCTGATTTCAGCCTGCTGTAACATTGAAATGCTGCAGTTTGGTCAGGTTAGGCCACAGTTTAACATTCTGGATGTCGTTGCACACAGAAGAAACTGGACACCATAAAACCAACAGCAGGAATCCAACAGCGACGTTTCAGGTCACGATGTGTTTCACCAAACGGTTCTGGCAGATTGAGTTGAAGAAAGGATTAATTGATCAGACTATTAAAAGAGGATGGATTGTTTTTTCAAAATTATTCCAAAACCCAAAGGACTAAATCCAGTAAAATAAACTGTTGGAACGGTTCAGAATGTAGTTGTCAAATTTTATACCTATTTATATATTTTTGTTGGGTTATTTCACTTTATTACCCTCAATAAACTGTTTTGATTTTGTATGTGTTGATCATTTGGATTATTCTCATCATCAGGTATTAATTTCTTGTCAGAAACCTGAATACACAGATATTTTTCCCAGTTTCTTCAGTTTCATAATTTTAGCAGCAATAAGATGATTTAAAAAGTTCTGAAATTTCCCACACAGTGTGATGATGCAGCGTCCAGGTGAAGAGTTACGACTACATTCATTTTTTATTTCTTAAAGAAAAACTTTCAGAAACAAAACAGAACCATACCAAGTTTATTTCATTCAATGCAACTAGAGTAAAACATTTCTTAAATTACAAAACTATGTTAGAGGAGTCACTTTTTTAATGTCCAGTGCGCCACTGAACAATAATGTGCATCAATACTTTACATTGATAAAAGTTAATAAAAGTTCTCCTGTGTCAGCATTTAATATATGTGACTAAAATAAAAAAACTTTGAGCTGGCAGCAAATATTGTCCTTCTTTTCTCCCAGCCTGCAGCCGACAGAACAGAGAGAAGCCTCATCTTTGTGTTGGACGTATTCTCAGCTCAACGGGTCAGAAGTTTTCAGAAAAGACGAGCAGAAACTCACTGAGGGACGGATGGAGAGGGGAGGGGGAGGAAGACAAAGCAACCGCCAAAGAAAGGGATACATGGTGAGAGAGGAGCGAAGATCGGAGGCAGTCAAGCAAACCAGGAGCAAGCAAAAAGGGAAGAGGTCATTTCAGATCACCGAGCACACCGAGGATAGAGAGGAGGAGGAGGAGGAAGGCGGGGAGGGAGGAAGAGGAGCGGTGCTTGGTTGTAGAGTCACAGTCTCCAATGATCACTTTTGTGACTATGCAACTGGACTCATATTACTAGCTGCAACATCACAAAAATGACACTGGCAACCGCTAGTTAGCTGGTAAAACAGGAAGGGAGGAGCTGGAGAGGATTCTCAGTCAGTCCACTGTGAGTGCATGCTGGCCAAAGCGCACAGACAGGAAAACATCAGCCGTTATCTTCAACACATCAGAGCAGGGAAAAAAACAGGTCAGGTTTTTTTATTATTATTTTGAAATAACCGCAGTAATAAAAAAGAAAAATATCTCCCAGAACGCTTCCTTCATTGCGTCGTGACCCTGCTGCCCTGTGAGTAAAGGCAATATTTCCAAACTGATGGTGTGTGGCGACGCCCACCAGCCCCTTTAGAAACGCTGTGACTCTCGATATCCCACCTAATTGATGTGCAGCGACACCAGGTCAATATATGAAACAGGGCTGGGTCTAAACCCACAGTGAGTGAAAGGAAAGCTCACACCTAACAGGTAATACAGTACAACAGTTTAAAAAGAGGTCAAAGGTCAGCAGGAAGGAAGTCGCACCACAAATAAAAGATCACATGGCTGAATCACCTCAATACATCCAGAAGGAAACATGGATGTCTGAGGACATGAAGATATTTGTCTCTTTGCATCACAGGATTATGAATATGGTGCAAACAAACATTAAAATACTCATTTTTATGGATTAAGATGGAAAAAAATAAAATTTTCCTCTTTTGGATTTTTAAAACTTTTAGTTTTTCCAACTCATTTCATAAGGTCAGTGGTAAAAGTTGCATTCATCAAAAACAGGACGGAGGCCAGAGAGCTGGTGAGTTAGTAAAACACCTGAGTCCCATGCAGAGTGTTGGAAGAGGAGTGAAAAATATTAAAACAAACTTTTATTCATATTTTTAAGCATGCACCATGTTCCTGAAATCTGTTCACAATTTTTTCTAGAAGTCAATTTGTGTAAAGCAATTATCTCAAAGGTTTGGGGGATATTTGTTGACTTATTTCCAATTTCCTGTTAACTGAAGGAGAATCCTGTTGATGAATGGTAGCTGTGTCTGCTGAGTGACTTCACCTCGCTCATCACACAACCCCAAATTCAAAACAAATATGTTTAAGAATAAAGGTGCAATAACCAGGTTAAATAACTGCATATCTTTAAAAGCGGTCATTTTTCTTTTAACCTCCTTTTGATTCTTTTTCAACATTTTGTCTTCTGAAGATCAAACTGGCCATCACTTACAGTGGGTCTCTGGTATTACAGGCAGTCAGACCACACATACATGCAAAAAGCTAAAATCAATAAATGCATGAGAGCCATTCTAAAAACATTAATAAACATCTTAACAGTGTAGACACTAAATAAAAGCTTCATATGCATTAATAGTGGAAACCATTTTAACAGGACAACCAAATATTTTAGACACGCTGTAGGAAATGTGTGATATCAAATGAAATATGCCAAGTTGTAAGTTCATATCACTCGGACGCTACTTCCTGAAGTTAAAATCAGTTTATTTTCGATGTGTGAAAACTGTAAACTCTAGTTGGCACCAAAGATGCAATTTGAAAAAGTTTGTTCTGCAATTTAACTTTGTTTTAATTAGAATTTCCTTTGCACAATCAAAGCAAAGTAAAATAAAAAAAGAGTAAATGAGGACTTCAATTAAAAAGGATTTATTAGACTTATTAGGAATTAAAGTGCAACTTGCAAAAGCTCAAAGCTTCTCAATCCACATTAAAAGGGAAGCGTAAGCACTTCAAATACAATTCAGCCTGAAAGTGTTTATCAGTAGGTAAGCAGAGATAAACATGAAATTGCTTGCTGGTGCCACAGACTCAGGTTGTAATCCAGCATTGTGTGCACTGATGGAAAACATCTAGTTCTTGAGGATGAAAGAGTAATTGCAGCATCAAATGTTCACTCCAAACCCATTTGGTTCCTTCAGCCACTCGATTATTTAGAGACATTTAGAGAAACAAACATGGCTGCGTGTGCGTGGGCTGAAGTGGTACCTGCGGAAGTCGAGGAGGGTCCGGCTGGTCTCCGGGACGTTCTGGTTGAGCCAGGTCAGGAAGTGGAACTGAGTGACGGTGCGCGTCTCGTTGGTCTGCATGTTCTTCAGGTAGAAGCTCCGGACCAGAAAATCATCGCACCAGATGTGTTCAGACACGAGGTTCACCTGTCAGGGTAACGACCAGACAAGCTGTATTAAAAAGAGCCTGCTATGACGGAACAAGACAAACAGCACAGTCAGAAGGAGTGTAGTCTTTGATGAATCTTCCTGTTGAGCGCAGAGTCCCAGAACAGAGGCACTGAGCTCCTTATTGCATACAAAGGAGAGTGGAAAATCATCGAGGCTTTTAAACACGTTTGAAACGGATGTTGCCAACATCACCTGGTCTTTATTTGCATTTGGGGAGAAAAGCAGGAAGTCCTGCAGCAAAAACTCCTTCACCTGCATCGTCTCATGCTGCTGCTAGCTTGATGTTGCAGAATGAAATGATGATCTTATCTGATCTTATCAGGTATAGAAATGCTGATAATGTTCCCTCCACCACAGCAAAGCTAAAACTGGTGATTAGAGGCTGGAAATCTTCCATACATACTGCATATAACATAACTGCATATGCAACTAAATGCAAACTCAAGCTCTGGGGAAGAAGCATCAAACGAAAAGACAGTCAAATAAAGGTCACTAAAATGGTTCTGTTTCATCTGGAAAGCTTTGGATTTGGATGTCATTAATGATTTAAATGATTCATTTTAGATTATTTTCAAGCATAACTTACAGGTAAGAGCTGAAACATTTCAAAGTAGAGCGACCTTTACCTCGTAGATGTGGTACAAGTTGGATCCTTCGTCGGGCCAGTAATGGTAGCACTGCTTCACTCCGTTCTCCACCAGAGGAGTCAGCATGACGATGACCACACAGCCGTTCTCCCACACCATCTGCAAAGAAAACACTTTAATAAAACGCCTTAAACACATTACCCTTCAGATTCAGCTTTGGACAGGACTCTGTTTGATAAACACTCAATTTTTTCTCAAATCTAAATTTCTCAATGTTCCTTAGATGGCTAGCATTTAGCTTAGGGATGCACGATACCGATATCTGAGATTTAGTATCAGCCGATACCGATTTGAATTGATTGTTTTTTTAAATCACAGACATAAATGTACTGAAATACAAATTTATTTGATAACTCCACAACAGTACTACACACTTAAATACACCAACAGCTTTACAAGTTTGGCCAGTTTCACATGTAGAACCAACACAACTAGGGCTGCGTTGATAATTCGACCAGCTGACACTGTTACCACCTCAGTCCCTTTCTTATTATATTTAACAACATTTCAGACAAAAATTTGAATTGAAAGATAAAAATCGACGATTGTCCAGAAAACGCCTAAACACAACCTTCATTTGTTCAGTCAGTGCAGTTAGGAGCATAACAGCCAATGTAAAACTAATAATAAAGAAACTGAAAAGAAAATCAGTCAAACCTGTGAAATGTAAACGGCAATAAACCTTCTTTCAAATGGTTCAGAAAGAGGAATTAGGAATTATACATATAATGTAAAATAAATGCTCGCTCTGAGCACAAAGCATAGAAATAGACTGGATAGATCTGCCCTGATGGATTGCACGCATTGTCACTTATCCATGATCTAGAATTTTTTTTAATATTGGGATTGATACAGATATTAATATCACATTGGTACATCGAGTTATTCGTGTGAAGTGGCAGAGAGCTTCATGTGGAAGATGAACAACGCCTTTCGAAGTCTGCCAACTGGGACACAGATCTCCACTCACCCACTCAGTTGCGTGTTAGTCTGCATTTATTCAGATTGCTATTATTTTGTAAGGACAGAAGAGTCTATTACGTGGGAAGAAGAACGCTCACGCTCTCAGACTTTGGTTAGAAATCGAGCGCTATGAAAAGTAATTACTGTTGCTCTAAAGGCCGCTCTGTCCCCCGACTGGATCATTCGACAGCGAAGCGTTGCCTCCCGCTCGTATTTTTCCTGATGGCGGCCATATTCTCACAGCTGGGCGGGCCGCGCCGCTCAGGAGATCCATTCCTCTCCGATCAGAGATAACAGCCATCCGTTAATGGGAGCTATAAAACAATAGCGCTCTCACATGACTGTGTTAGGCGGCTGCACATGCACTTCATTGGATGGTGATTTAACTGATGTTAATTGTTGTCGGTTCTGAGTTACAGCCCCCCTCCCCACCCCTCCCTCTCTGCTCCCTCCTGCTTTACTGATTAGCCTCGCGGACCCAAAGCCGTGACGTTGCACTTTCTTGAGAAATGGTGTTAATTTGTTTTAGCTGACAGGGTGAGAACTCTCCTGGAGCCGCGCGGACGAGCTCCCTTTATCAAAACCTGAGCTTTGTGAAATACACATTTTATTCAAACCCATATTTTCCGGTGAAAAGTTGGCTGCACCATGAGCGCTTCACGTTGAATTGTTTAAGTCTGGCAGGTTGATCTGCAGCATGATGGATGTGTTGTAATAACATTGGCCAGTTTTGAAGCGTAGAGGTCTGATGAAACCGTAAATGAGGTCAACCGATGAGCAGCAGTGGAAAACCAACAGCAGCTCCAGATGTTTGCACCTGCAGATTCATGCACAGCTGAAGCTTTATTTTCTCACTTGATTTATAGCTTTATGTATATTTTTGCACCTTTTTTAAATGACTCTAAATTTTTATCTTCACCAAATGTAATCATCGATTCTCAGTGTTTTGGTATTTCTGTTAGTTTATTCTTTCTTTGCCAGTAACAGCTTCTCTCGCTCAGCATCATAAGTAACAGCATCCTGTGTTTAACAGTTGTGGTTTCAGATTTAAAATCAGTTCACCTTCACCATTCAGTAAACCTAAAATATGTCAAATGCATATTTTTACATATTCCAGAGCTAAAGTTGAACTTTTTTCTCTATGGTCTGAAGGCATAAATCTTTGTGCTCTATGTATGTTTTCTGGTGGGATTTTGTGAACTAGCATTCATCTTTTCTTTAAATAAGAGCCTTTCTGTCAGTGAAAATGAACAAAAATGTCTTTGTACTACTAAAGCATATAATAATGCTCCATTTTCACTAGCAGTTAATTTTAGAGGCGGGCAGCATTTCTACTCAGGTCAGCTGAAACCAAAATTTATGGATACTAATACTAAATGTATTTCTGGTTTTGCAAGATTATTAGCAGGATATTATTTTAAATACAAATCAAGCACAGATTTTTCAACTTCTTTTTGTCAGTTTTGCTCCCATTCCTCGCACAATGACCGCTGGAGACGGCCACTAAAAATATTTCAGCTCTAACAACTGAGGTAGCTGAGATTTTCTGTTGTATGAGTGAAAAAGCGCATCATGGTTTATCCTAATATAGTAGATAAACTTTTACTGTCTAGTGAATTAAAGCAAATTCACTGAGCCCAACTGAAATCTAAAATTATTGAGAAATTAGACCAAAAGCTAAAACTGCATCAGACACAGTGAACTGTAATTATTTATATAGTTAAATTTAATTTGAACTGACCTGAACTTGACTCTTAATCACTGAAAAGAATGACTGGATCTGAGTTTTATTTGGCTTGAAAAGAATTACTGATTCTTTGGAATCGGCTGAATGCGAACTGAATATTTTTGAAATCAGTTGTTTTGAACCAGAACCTACTTAACTAGTTTGAGGTGAGAAGAATTAGAATGAATTTATTTGTAACAATTTGGCTTCAACTGTGAATATTCAAGTGAATTTGAGTGAATTTTCTGGAATTAAATCCCATTTTATTTGTCCTAAAATAACAGCTAATTTGATTGTACGCATTTTGAAAAATGTCAAACTGAATTCATTTAGGATGAGTTAGATTGAACTAAATTAAGTGAGACTGGAGGTGGAAATGGGTTATAATTGTTTTGAAATCATTACAAATAATTGAATTAAATTCAGTAAAATTTATGTGAAACAGATGGGAATTAAACAAATTTAAACTACTTACGCTAAGAAGACTTACTCATTCATGTAAGTCGTTTGTTTTTCTGTGCTTTGACAGAACCTTTTAATTTCAGATTGAATGAAAAAAATAGTTTTCATCTTTTGTTTTGAGGATTTCAATCCAGAACTGTTCAGCGAACGTGCTCCACCTTGAAGTACTTTTATTTTCTTCCTGCTCCTCGTTCACGGTTACCTGCACAACTCCGAACCTAACAGAGACTTTACTTGTTTGACAAGGCGACCTTTCCTCCCGGCACAAACACCCACCACCCCAACACCGGCTAAAATAACGTATCGATCCTCTGCTCTCCAATTCAAACCCAATCCAACATTGGACACAGCGGGAAAAGGGTTTGCCACCTCCTACGTTAACGACGTATGGCACTGTCGACCGCTGCACACGTCTGTGGTGGAGGCGCTGAGCCTTATGTGGAAGGAGAGATTAATAATGACATCCACAAAACAAGACGGTCTCCTGTGTGAGTTGCTGCTCTAATAAAAAATCGGCTAGCTCTTGTTTAAGGGGGTGTATTGATTTTCGTTGTAATGGTGTATATGTGTTGTGCACGCGGATTTTCTTGTGTCTTTACCTGCCAGAAATCAGCCACAGTGGAGGGCAGGGGACCTTGAGTGGCGATGTAAGCCGGGTTCCTGGGATCATGATCCATCTGGAGGGAGAGAGGAAGTGGAGGATTAACAGATTGTTTGCTTTGTTCTCTTCATTCCTTAATTTCATGTAATTTTTTTATGTTCATATATTACATCTTGAACTTGTTTTTAAAGTTTTTCTTGCTACAACCACAAACTTTACTAGAATCTGAAGGAGCAGACCAACAGAAAGTGGTGAAAAGTGGCAACGTGAAAGTCTGGCGTACATTTTATTTACCTCACTACTCCAAAAAAATCTAACCTATGCATACAGTGGTTTGCAAAAGTATTAATATCTCTTGAACTGTTCCATATTCTGTCAGATATAATGCTGATATTCTCTTAACCGACCTCCGAGACGTCACAGAGCAGCTGGAGACTAGATCACACACAGGCGGACTCGGTTTTAGGGTTGGCAGCTTCTGAAGGCACTCAGAGGAAAGGGGGTTGAATATTTTGCACATCACACTTTTCAGTTTTTTATTTGTAAAAAAAAATATTTTGAGCCATGTATTATTTTCTTTCTACTTCACTAACAAGCCAGCATATGAAGTATTTTGGGCCTGACGGTGTTCAAGCTGCCTTATAGTTCATTATTACGTTCTACACGTTGTTACACAGAAAAGGAAAAAAAATCAAATAGAGCCATGAAAATGAAGCTGGAAAAAAAAAAGCTTCACTTTGATTTGCAACCTTTAACAACATTAGAGAGAAGTCAAGGGAACCGTTTCTAAAACTACCCATGTTAGGAATAAACCTAAGAATGGAGGTTTATAAGCCTGGATCCATTTTGGGTTGAAACATTTACCGTGTCACAACACCGTTTCTCCCCTCCTCGTTCTCCTGTTCACAGCTGGAAGCTTGGCGGAGAAGAGGTCGAACAGGAACTCAACTTCTTCTCAAACTTAATGAAAAGTGCAGAGGGATGGCGTAGGCGTCGTGAGCAGGAGACGGCAGACGGAGCGCGAGCAGAACCAGCGCAGGAAGTGAGTGACACCCCCGCTTATTAGGATGCAAATTGTACGGTAAATGTAATAATTGGCGGGACCAATTTAGCTGGAGGCAATTACAGAAGGAAGACGGATAATTTCTCAGGCTTTTCCGCACACCAAATTGTCTTTAATGGTCCTTGGTGGCTTTTGTGAATGCCAAACAATAATGAATGTCTAATGAACTTAAAAGGTAGTAAGACAGAGGCGGAGAAAAGAAAGAGAAAAGGGAAAAAAGGTGACATGTTGCTGGGGCTCATTAAAACATCAGCTAGAAAAGCAGCATGGAAAGAAAAATGAAGGCAGAGGTCTGGAGGTTTACGTCTACATTATCCCGCAGTTACATCTAGTTTTGTTGATCTGGGGCTGTTCTCCTGTTTGTGACAAGAAAAGGAAATTCTAATTCTTTTATAACTTGTCATGTTTCAGTTAAGAACTGCACCTTGCTGCGTCCGTTCCTGAGCGAAGAGCCCCAAAAATCAGATCTAATGCAGAATCATTGGAAAAACATGTCTGGGAAGCTCACTTTGTTATTGTTTCGATATGTAACATTTACATATTCGGCTTATTTGTTAGTTTGTTCAGGTGCAGTTTTATTATCAAAATGTGAAACAGCAATGCTAACGTTAGCTTCTGATTTTCCTTCTGGACCCACTTGGATCAGCTGCTAAACATTTAGACTCATCAGATCTGGATTTCCACACAGGTTTGGATCTCTGATGACTTTATTCAGTTTGTAAAAGTGCAAAAAAAAAAGTTTTAAAGATTTGTTGGCACCTCAGAAGTTCTAGAGACTAGAAAAGCAGTGAATTGACTTTGTGGGGTTTGCATTGGGAATGTAAAACAAAGTTATCAACAGGTTTTACAGAAAATGAAGTTCTTCTGCAAATAAGATTCTATCTCTTAAATATTGGAAAGTTAAATATTTTTCTAAATTGAATGTGTTTTTTCCAGTTTAATGCAGGTTTTAAAACTGCAACACAGAATGGACTCTCCAAATCATCTGGCTATGAACTTTCCAGATGTGCTGCCCGGAGACTTTTTTGACAAATATTTCTCCTCAGGAAAAAACTTTGATGCGTGAAAAAGCTGGAGATAAAGAACGGGTAAAACTGACAGGAGAAGATGATGAAAACCAAGATCCTGGGATCAGGGAGACTTTGCAAACTCATCACCTGTCTTCATCTCCCGACATCCCTCTTTCTTCTTTTCCATCTCGGCGGAGACAAAAGTCTAAGTCGAAGAGTCTCCAGAATAAAACCCTGCCATTAATGAAGCTGGAAAAGGACAACTGTCTTTCTCACTACCTTTCAGACATGTTGCTTTAAACAAAAAGCAAACGTGTGGGACGTGACACATGTAATTATCCCTTCTGCTGGCTTTTTGTCTCTTCTTCACTAAGACAGAAAGAGTCAAATCCAGTGGCTGTTTCCATCACTCAGCCTCAACTCTGGGAGGAAGTTTGACAACGAGGGAGGCTGTTACTGCCGCCTGACACCTGAGGCTGTTTCCAAGGATGGGCGACAATTAAAGGACAAAACAGAACTTTTGCTGCGTCTTTTTCTACTTTCTCTGAAACTTGACTTGTTCTCAACGCATCTGTTTGCAAATCCCTTTAAGTTTCTTCTTTAAAAGACAAATACAGAGCTTCCTCTGGGTTGTTCATGTTTGACTGACTGTTGGAGGCTCTGCCAACCACCTGTAACTATTTTAAAATGATAAAATGTTAAAAAGTTTAAGGGGTGTGAGGACTAGTGCTAGTACATTTACCTCCTCAGAAATCTGCAGAAACGTGGCTTCTGACCAGGAAAATCTTAGACACGGCCCTGCAATCCTTGATAAGCAGCTGTAATCACCTAAATTAAAACATCACCTCTAGGCATTTGTGTTATTTTCTGGAAAAAAGATTGATGGTTATATATCTATTTATACATATATGTACAATAAAAAAATAGCACATTTTTTCAATTTTTAAGAGTATGAGTCAATGAATGAATGTCATCAGAACCAAGCGGTTTATCTGACATGACAGCAGGGAATCGAATTATATTTAGCTCCTCAGCCAGTACATTTCTTAATAAACGAGTTTTATGGTTATTGACAGGCTGCTGGAAGAAGATCCCAAACACGGCTCCTCTTCCTTTGGTCGGAGTGTGGGCGAGCGAAGGATGGAGGAAATTCCTCAAATAAGCGCAGCATCCGCCATACGTTCACATCCAGCCTGCTGTATTAATAGAGCGTGTGGGAGATGGGAGCGTACGCCTGACAGTGATCGTGTGTCAGTGTGGGCGTTTGCTCCTTCTTTCATGTCGTGTGTGTGTGTGTGTGTGTGTGTGTTTAATGCTCCATGCATGTGCACCCCGGCAGAGTTTGTGCTCCTCTTCGGGCTTCATGTGTTGGTTTCTGTGTCGGGTCTGTTGTTGCATTTTTGACGTTCGACTGAGTTGCTCTTTTGTTCTCAAATAGTTTTGATTTCTTTGGTTTCTCGCTGACACACACACACACACACGCACACACACACACATGCAGAGAGTGAGCCACTTTTTGGTGTGGCGCCCAGATTTCAAATGCATAGTGTTTCTGTTGCTTTTAATGGAATACCAGTGTATCTGCCTCGAGGGAAGCATAAACCTACTATTCCAACACTGGTTTCCAAATTGATTCCCTCACTTACTGAATTCACATGGCTCTTTTTCTCTCCCCCCTCCCCCACCCGTTTCCGTCCTGCAGGCTGCTTTCCCTCCTTAAATCGGTACCGTGCCGAGCAAAGGCGCAACAGTAAACACAAAGCAGCGTTGAATTAGCATAACCCAAGGTCAGAAACAATCATTTCCCAAGATCCCGCAGATCAATTTGAGTTCCACCAAATGTAAAGCGAGTCCTGTGCATGTCCTTCCCCTGAACGATCACCCGCCCGGGGTGTCTGCTGTATGGAGATTGTTAATATTCATGGTGGAGAGCGCGGGCTCACTGCGAGTCTGCCACTGAAGTTAAGCAAGCGTTGCATCAAAATTTACATCGGGCAACGGTAGGCTGCTTGTGTTGCCGTGACGCCCCACGGGGGGCGGCGGTGTGAAATGCAGAGTTTAAAAGCAGATGAGGTGCTTACTACTGGGCTGGCATTGATGTAGTCGGAGTTGCCTTGGCTGTTCTCCACCTTCAAGGTGATTCTGGAGTGATCATCTGGAACAGAAAAATAAAGGATTCAGCAATTTTTTTGTCTCACTCAAGCAAGTTTTAGAATGAAAACAGGATGTTTAGTTGGCATATCTGCTGACCGAACTTTTAAAACATAACTTGCATTTTTTCTTATAATGAATCGAGTTAATCTTCAGCTCACGACTGAACTGATGGAGCCGAATGGAAAGAAAAAAAATTGGAGATGCTCCTTGAAGTTTGATGGGTTAATCCCTAAATCTCTCCCTTCATCCAAAAAGATCTAACAAATTGTCACCACACTTCAAACTTTCTACAGTGAGGCTCTGAAACTGCGGGCGCACTGATGTGTCAAAGGTTTAATCAAAGGGATATCACACTGATCCCAAAGATTACAGAACTACAAGCAGAAATCCAAGGACGTTTTAGGGCTAAGATGGTGACTTGTGCATCCAGTGACTTGAAAAGCTCCTTTTTAGCTTCAAGCAGATGTGCTGCTCATCATCTTTGCTTCATTTTTTAATAAAATTTTCTTATTCAACAGAAGTCAAACCTCACCAGCTTAATTGGCAAAAACAGTTCAGTTTTTTTTTCACACTCAGAAGCTTAAGGTGCTTCAAATTGGAAGCGCAATTTATTCTCCACAAACCGCTTTCCCAGTTCACAATCTGGATTTCATTAAGCCTCGGCCCGCTGCAGACTGGGACAGCACTTTTCCCCTTTTTTCTAGATGGAGCCATTTCCACAAAGGCTTAGAAATTTTAAACATTGATGAGGCCTGTGCAGGAGAGCTTTAATAGAAAACTAATTTACAACCCTTCTGCTCGCTGCATCTGCTCCGACTTTCTGATTATAGAGAAAAGGCCTGGAAAACAAAGACAGAGTTTAACGCCTCCATGTCTGAATGACACCAGGAGGTGCAACACCCAAATTAGGTCGGCCTTGGTGGGTATTTTCTTAAAGATTTATTAAAAAAACAAGCTTCGGAAACGAGAGAACTATCGATCGAGACCGCTTTAAAAGATTCTAACCTCTTCACTGTAAAGTGGGACGAAATAAGGGGGAGTTTAAGACTTTTGTACTGTAATTTATCAAAAAGAAAATACAACAAGGACAGGTTGGAGCTGTACTTACATGCCACCACAGCAGTGGAGCGGTTCTTCTTTGCATTGCCGTTCTTCAGGCCGGTGATGGTTGCGTTGGGCTCAGCCTGATAAGCACACAGAGCCTCCCATTCCTTCGCCAGGCGGTCTTTATTCTTCAGGTGATCCTCCATGTAAGACTGAAGGAGGCAGGAAGAAGACAAAGTGCAGAAAGTTAAAATATTCATGTGGGGAAGAAGGAGATTCAGTTCTGGGTACAAACATTAAACCGATTCCTTTAGGAACTTTCCATCATTTTCTACAGATCAATGAATTTTAGTCTGATTCTGTGACAGAACAACAAACATTACACAACTGAACAGGAAGGAGAATGTCATCGTTTTGGATTGAGCCTCTTTAAATCTGAAACCCCTAAATTCAGAGATTCAGCTGTTCTCATTGCCATAAATGCACCATTGTTATCCATGAAGGGGTTAACAATGGATGGAGAGGCTTACATCAAATCATACTCATGTGTTTGAGTGGCCCAGTCAAAGTTCAGATTCAAATACAACTAAAAATCAGATTTGATATTTACAGATTATCTCCATTTAATCTGACTGGGATTGAGTTACTGTACAAAGAAGAATGGAAAAAAAAAAACAAAAAAAAAACTTATGATATGTGGGTGTGCAAATCTGGCAAAAACTTCAAGGCTTTCGTTGTGGGAAAATGTGGTAAAACATTTAAGAAACCATTATTATGCATATATATCATAAAATCGCAGTAAAATACATACATCTGAGAATTATTTAAAAATTAAATCTAGTAGTTTATAATTTAAAAGTAAACTGACAGAATGAGCAACAGCACTCTGGGTGTTTTATGAAAGAACCTTTCTAATGAGAATTTATGTTCCAGTTTTAGGTTCTTCACCAAACACAAGAAATCCAGAAAAATTGTGGCACTAAATAACCAAACAGTGGAGCTGAACTGAACCGTGTTTCTGAACCACATGAAGATTCTCTTCAGATGATCTTCTCTGAAGATTAAAAGAAAAACAAATCATTGAGACACCTCATTAGCCTCATATCTAAATGTCCACACGCATAATTTCTTCAGTTTATTAGATGCACCAATGTCATTTTAATCACTGCGCGCCTGTTTAATCTACTCCTGCTCCGAGTCATGATGGCCAGTTTCATCCTCGTTATTACCTACATTCAGCCGGTTTTCGTAATTAAAGGCGGCAAGGTGACTTTGAACAATCGCCCTTAAATTAACTTGGCTCCAGACCAAAACAAGTGGAAAAGTCGTAGCTGGCCGTATCTGACGCAGCTTGTTTCTGAGTCGAGAATCGGTGGGTAGCGCACGCAAAATACAGGCCATCGTCTTTAATAGATGAGGGTCCGAAACGAGGTGGGGTGGTTCTGTAAATGGATCCGCCGATGATTTATGGTGACAATTACAAACGAGGGGCTTATCTTAATCAGAATTAGCTTCCCAAAAAAGGCCTAATGGCTCCGGGCTGAAATGAAAGAAAGTTTGTTCATAAAAGGGAAGCAGCAGCTGAGGAAGACGGAGGAAAACTGGCCTTTAGGTCTTTCTGTGTGCCCAGTTGGCGATGACATGCACAGTGTAACATTAGCCGTTCCTTCCTGCGGTCGCTTCCCCCCATTATACTTGCTAAAAGCAGCCATGATGTAACAGGAGGTCGGATGGTGCAAACCTCAACCTGCACTGTGCTTATTAATGGCAGGAGGTCCAAATAATGACAGAGAACAGGTCCACCCACAGAGAAGAAGAAAAACACAGAAATAAACAGGAAGCAGAAATCAAATGCAATCCACATGAAACACACAGAAATTTACATTAATCTATCAGAAGACACTTTCAAACACGCACTGTCCAAATTAGATGCCCCCAGCCGCCCTTTACCCCCTGCCCTCCTTCTCCCCCTCTAATGCCAGAGTAATAGGGTTTTGTGGCTGTGTAAAGGGATTATTGCAATCCAATCAGGAGGTGCTGAGATCACCATGTGGCGGCCAAACACTGAATAATCCCCTTACAGCAGGGGAGGGGGGAGGCGCGCAGCTGCCAAAGGTGCTCAATAAAAAACGCTACCGGAGCTGCCATTGTGGCTTTGACGCACCATCCAGAAGCACCTGTAGGAAAGAGCAGCATGGAAGCCAGGCCGCATGGGAGGTGACATAATGCGGGAGCCATTTTGGATCGACTGAGATGGCGAATGAAAAGGGGAAGTGGGTGGAAGAAATCACAGCGGGACGCAGTTACTCAGTAAGGAAGAGAGGCCAGAATGCAACTGTGCCCTTTATCACATCCTTATTTAGTGTTTTATTTCTGTTATTACTCCATAAACCTCTTTATGAAGTAATAACAAAAGTGTCTTTTTACTTCCAGAAGAGGAAAAGTGAAACCACCCACCGTCTTCTACTGTGCCAGACATGATTTTTGTCTTTTTAAGGTTTTAGGGTTTCTGGAAGGTTTTTGAGTTTTGAACAAATTGAGGAGCCTAAAAATGGCTTAAAGGTGACGATCTGAAAGTTGCATCAACAGAGGATCAGACAGACGCTTCAGCTCATCAGCATTTACTTATTATACATCTCCTCTCAGAGATCTGAACATTCCCATCACAAATCTCTCCAAGCTAGACGAGATGCAGGGCACCTTCACCTAATCATGCTTCAGTTTCTGCAGTTTCACCTATTCACTGATTTTTCTTAGAGCAAATCATCACCTTCCTAAAATGGCCTGCCATTCATGCCAAACATTAATTTGGCAAAATAAACAAGTAAAAAAACACTACCTCTTCCTTTCTTTCTTTCTTTCTTTCTTTCTTTCTTTCTAAAAGATGTTTTAGGCAAAAAAAAAGAAAAAAAAAGACTCACTTTTGGCAAAATAAAACGATAGATCAGTATTTTAGGTAGGTGGCAATATCTAAAACATTCAAGAGAAAATGCAGGTGGAGAAGCTGAAACACCAAAGTGCAGAGCTACTTGACAGCCAATCCAGGAGAACCATTTATTTCCCTTGATGCTGATTGGCTGTACCTCCAAGTGCGTAAATAAGGAAGACGGTGAATGTTAGCTTCTGCAGTGATGCTGAGATAGTTTCCACTGTGTGTATTAATGCATATTACGGTACATTTGGTGTTTGATGTAATAAAATAAGCGATTTTAGAGGAGGTTTCAAGTGTTGGAGGATTTCAGTTATTGCCTGGCGTCTGTCATCCCTAACCTGACAAATATCAGGTGTACCTGTGGCCAGGTGTGAGTCTCAGAGTAATTCCTGGGAAACCGGTAAAATAAAGGAGGAATCTTAGCTGATTGCTTGAGTTAATCAGCTATAATCAGTTACTTTGGTTAACTGAATACTGAATAGATTCAGTTAACCAATCTATTCATGATCTGCATCATGATAGAGCGATCGATCATATGTCATATTTTTTTCTTGAATCAGAGATGCATGTTGACCTGCACAAGTCTAAGAAATGATGACTCAGCCAATCACACGGAAGCTCCTCCATGTGTTTAGGACTCCTGACATGCTGAAGGCGACGTGTTTGGGTTCAAACTGCAGGCAGACAGGAAGATCACAGCACTTCAGGGACTCTACAGGGATCCTCTCACTCACTCAGATGATGGTCAGAAAAGGGGAGAACATCCAGTGAGCCTCAGTTTGATACATAGACATGCTTTGATTTCAATACATAGAATCATAATTCACGTAATAAAACTTAATCGGGTTTTATTTGCAGAAGCAGCTGCCTCAGTTTTAGAAGCTGACATCATCCCGTTACATGAGTACATCGTCTCTGAAGCTCAGCCTTTCCCCTCTTCAGCTGACCATATTAAAGTGATTTAACATCCATTTCCCGAAGCCGCTTCTTCCTCCCCCCATCTGCATTGTGACCTACTCCAACTTTGCGTATCACATCGCGCCTGGCCTGGAGGGGAGCTACGAAAAAGCGAGGAGACACATTCCCAGCAAGGCAAATCTCAGCGGAGTCTCCAGCAGCAATATAATCTATGACACTTACTTGGCCAGCAACAAAGGACAAGATAATGTGCTTTATATAGAGAGTGGCCTAATCCTCTTAAGACACAAGCAAAGAGGATGTGGGGGTGGTGAAGGGTCCTCCAAGAGCCCGTCACAGGGGAGCTACATTAACTTGGATAAGATGGTGAAAGCTGGTTCTCCTCATATTAAACTCACTGGGTAGAAGATGACACAATTTGCCAGAGGTTTACAAGTGGCAATTAATATTTGAGCGGGGGTGAGGAGGGGAAAAGCAACTCATCAATGGCAATGTCAATTCTTCCTCTTAAGTCGTGGTTTCTTAATAATTGCTCAGCAGTTACCTCATCCGACGGGCCGCACCGTCAGATCAAATATTAACTTTTTCTTTTCTCGCTGCTTCGCAACGGACTGTGACTCCTGATGTGATATCGCTCCAAAAAAAACTAAAAATGTTTTCAGTCTCTCGAGTTCCCCCCTCAAACATGTCGACCGGGGCCCAGGTTTGTTGCCAGGAAACCCTCTGCTCCTGCGGCTCCTGTCTGCACTTAACATCATGGTGGGAATTCGAAATGAGGTCTCTTGTAAGAGTGAATATTTTTGTACGGCTGACAGTTTTGACTGCGAGATGGAAATATGAGCAGTCACACAAACAGGCACTGTTCCAAAACGTGGGCACAAAGAGAAAAAAAAAAGTAAGAAAAGGAGGGAAGAAAGAATAAAAGAGAATAATGTCTAATTCAAAAGTATAAAAAAGAAGAGAGGAAAACGGAGCAGCAGGAGATGATGTATGATGTAATGCAGTTTGAAAGACTGCAATAAAACAAATTGGCTCACCTTAAAATGCATGTTCATATTTATGGGTTTTTTCCTGTATGCAACAGTAGGAGGCATTTGAATGGCGCTGATGTCAGTCAGTCACTGTGAGTTTTCATAAGCATGGAGGATTCCTCAGACAACAAGTCAAAACTTTAACTGCAGCCCAGAGACACACACTGCTCTGGTTTCACTGCTGCGTTCATCAGGCTTCCAGTCAAATCACCTCACTGTGAGGCAAACGGTTTACAGGAAACTCAAAGCATTTCTCTGCAAACATTTAGCAAGTTATTGTTCAAAATTAGATACAATAGAAGAGATGAACACAAAAAAAGATGAGAAAACTGAGAATCTTAGCAATAAAATAAATTGAATCCAAACAGCTTGAGGCAGGACGTTGTGAAGCAGTCTGATGGGCCTGCCTTTCAGGAGGATTACACAATGTGTACAGTCCTGTTCCTAACCCAAAGCAGAACCTGGGCAGAGGGTGGGAACAGTTCCCACCATCATCTGCAGGGCACCACGGCTGGATGTGTTTTATCTACTTTACCGGTTTGTGACTTTCTTTAGGACTAACTGCCCTTCCTCCCATGTTTTATGGTATGAAAAATCATTTCTGTAAATATTTTCTCAACTGTTTTTGGAATCCTCTCTGCATCTTTTTCCTGCTGCAGGTTGTAAATCCACTTCTTCTCTCATAACCCAGTAAGTACAAGATATATGTAAACAATTATTAGAGAAAAAAATCACACATCCTTCAGATTTGAAAAGTTCACGTTTTGAGTCCATAAAAAGTGCTGGAGCAGGGATTGTTGTGTCTTTTCAAGGCTCCTGTTTGTGTTGCGTTGCTTTGGACCAATCAGAGCGCAGACCTGCGTCACGGAGCGGGAGGAGCTGTCCATGGTGCTGAAGGAGCTGTGGCTCTGGCTCCAGCAGGTCAGACGAGTGAGAAAGATCCAATTCAACCAAGAAGCTCAAAGTTTCCTCTGACCAACTGCACACTGCAACTAAGAGTGACTCTGCTGATTAATGTAGATGTGATCCATGAGGTAATATCTGGTTTTTTAAATCTATTCGTTACCTAATCTGACATTTATACATTTTGAGGAAACAGTTTTACCAAACCTTTTTTTTCCTTTAATCAGGTTTTTGTGGTATGCCGTCCAAATATCACTATACATTTTTTTATGAATGATAATATCTCAGTATTAAAACAATATTTTATAGTATGTTGTTTTCAGAATTACATAATTTATAATTCCATGACCAGCTGAACTCTTTGCCTTATTTACATATTACAAATATTCTAATACTACATAATGTGAGCCAGTATCTTGACCCCATGAATTAAATGAATTAATTTAGTATGTAATTACAAATAACTCATTTTATTCTTCCTATCGGCTTCTTCAGATCGACAGGAAATTCTACCTGAACATGTTCACCTCTACTCAGATTTATATCAGCCACATAAAACCTCAGCACCTCAAACGCAGGAGCTGTTCAGTGTTGTGGCTGCGCCTGTCAAAGAAATATTTTAGCTTGATTGTGTGCCTGCGTGGAACAACAGAGGGACTCACTGCAGAGGCTGCAGAGGGAGTCATTTCAGCCGCACACAAATCTCATGGGTAATTAGAATCTTTGAACACATCAAAAAATGAAAAAAAAAAGAAGCAGCCGGCTTTATCACATCTCGCCGGCAGCTTCATAATACATGGAGAGCGAGAGAGGAGGGGAGGGATGAAGAGGAGGTGGGCTGTTGAAGTGAGTAGCTGTACATCGAAATTACGATGGCACTCGACAGAATGCAACCGAGGTTCAATCGAGATTTTCATCTGCGGGAACAGACGAGGCTGAGAGGGCTGCTTATAGAAGCTGTGGGAGTAATGAGATGTACAGAGGCGCAGAGACACGCAGAACGGGGGAAGGATGAGAGGAACAAGAGGTGTGTGTTTGCACATGAAGGGAATGCTCTGTGTGTTCAGGAAACGCAGACGGCCATGTTCCACACGGGGCCAAAACAGTTCAGCTAGCTCTCGAAAAAAAGCTTTCAGGAACGACAGAGAGGAAGGTGGAGGGAGCAAAGGATGCTTCATCAGGTCATGATGGACATTAATATGTAGACATTGTGCTTGTATGCTCTTTTTAACTTTGAGAAGGAGCTGTAAAGGTAATATCTGCAAAGAAGAAATACTTTAGCAGTAATTTAATCATAAAATCACAAAGATGACTGAGCGGTAAGATCTGGTTATTCTTTTATGTTCCCTTTAATCAGTTTCTCCCATTTTCCAAGTGGAAACTTTGGGCTGATGTTTCAGTGGATTTCTCTGCCCATCAATGCATCAGTGTGTTTCCAAACAGCTTAAGTTGTGAAACATCACATCCTCATACATCTGTCCTTAAAGTCCATTCTTTTACTGCATAGATCACACTTCAGTTCTGCACAGCAGAAAAATCATTTAAACAAGACACAAAGTTTGCAGGAAGAAGTGAAGAAAAAGTTTCTTCTTGTTTGTTTTAATCACTGTTAGACATCAAAAACTGATGCAACGTTTGGAAATATCATCTGCAGGATTAAAAACTCCATCTACTTGGTTTTTATTAGGAATTAGGCATTTAAGCACATAATTCCTCTTCTTATCAAGTTTTTTTTTAATCTAAGTTCAAAGCTTCCGTCTGAAATTACTTTTGATGCTCATTACTGAAACGGTTGTATGTTTTAATCTGAATATAATAAAGTCTGGATGGGTGAAGCAAATTCAAACTCAACAAACAACAAAATGTATCAAATATTGATCTGAAATGTTTCAGGATCACAAAATGCATAATCTTAGATGTGAAAGATGAGTCAGCGAAATCACAGCAAAGCGTCTGAACTGGAGACTCACCAGTATCATGTGGCCAGTGGAGATGTCCATGTTGGAGTGGGCGGGCTCCTCGCTCCAGGAGGAGATGCTGCCGCGTCCGGAGGGGCTGATGGCCGGACCGCCGTCGCTGAACTGAGACGAGACGCTGTTGATCCTGGAGGAAATGGGCTCAGGACGGTCCACGGAGGGTTTGACCGACATGCGCTGCCGACACAGTTCCTGCGGAGCGGAGGACACGGACTCATCAATCACAGCTCACCTCGACGGAAAACAAGTCATGACGAGACGTGATGTAGAGCTTTACGAAACATAACAGATATAACACTTAGTCTTCACAGGGACCAGGTGAAACCTGGAGACTACAGAGTAGAGACATAAAAAATGTGGCTGAATGTAGATAAAATATCCCTCCTGTCAGATCAAATGCCGCTCAGTCAGAATAAAGACCAGATTTATCCCAGAGCCATCGCTGCACTTAACTCTAATTACGTAAAACATGACATCAAATGTAGATGGACTGCATTCAGAAAGCACTTTCAGGGTTTAACCGATCACTCAGAGCACTTTTACATTGAAAGTCGTATTCAGACTCTTACTTTACAGATCGGGGATGAACATTAGGGAAAGTGAGGTTCAACATGTGCAGGGGAAGCTGGGATGAGGCGACGAGTTTTCAAAAGATTTCAAATGAGATCTAAAGTTCCTGTTGACAAACTTCACTTTCTTGACTGAGTTTGTTTTAGTTTTATTTTAAGTTAGGCATCTGAGTTTCATGAGACTTAAATTTGTTGTACAAGAAATCCAACACTTGGGGACAAACTCCAAACATGGCTGTTATGGCGTAACCAGCACAGCAGCTAAACCAGGTTTTTATTCCTGATAGTTCTGTAGAATCAGCTTGATTTGACGACAAAATTGCGACATTTTCACATTCTCAGCTGATGTGCTTCTCTTTCACACTGTGTCAACTGATTCAAGCTCTTTGAATCATTTGCCTTCCTTCGCCTGTGGTGGCGCTGCATCAAGAACCACTGAAGGAAATGACACAGGAATCTCCAAAGAAGACAAGAGCGCAACTTCCTTCTTCGCAAAATGTAGACAAAAATGGAGAAGCATCAGATTTGAGCAGTTATAGGATTTCTCTTTTGTCCTTGGTAAAATACCATGATCCATTTCTCCCACTAGCGCTAGACTCTTCCATTTGATTTGGTTGTATTTACCCAGAATGCCCTGCTCTTGGAGCTGTCTCTGGTCCGCTTGGCATTCACAAACGCATTCGAATCGCACCAGAGTTCACTTCAACTGAACCAAGATCAAGGTTTTTAGGTGAACAAGAGTTTGCTTTTTTGGTTGCAAGCGAGTTGCTGAGATGTCTGACATGAAACCCAGACATCTCTACCAAACGACCCGACCCAGCTGATTCTGGAGACACCGAGGTTTTCCCAGGCCTGAAGGACACACAGAGTCCCTCAGACACGTTCTGGGTCTACATGGCCATTCAGACGGCTAAGCCCAGAAACCACCAAAGAACACAGGAGATCCGCAACACCTCCAAATAGCAAAGACTGTTTTCTTCCTACAGCCAGATGATGTGGGATCAGTGGCAGGCAGCTGTATCTTCAAACCCAACTTTAAGTGTTGAGAATCTGTGTCCTCTGAAGAGGGTTTTTTTCTAATTTTCTTTTGAAAAACATGAAATTTCAGGCACTTCATCAACTCCTGACTTTCGTCCAGTAAGTCTTCACAGCTCAGCAGGCTTTCACTGGTTAAATGAGGAAAACTTCAGAGAAAAGCCGTCTGTCACAATCTCTTTGCAGCAAATACAATATCTTCATTCACACGCCTGAGCAAACTGTCATTTTCTGTCTGCTGGATACGTGACCACAATGAAATATTAACACAGTGTCTAACTTCTCCTTCACAGCGCTCCGAGCGCTAACGTCGGCCTGCTGTAATGAGCGACTGCGCCTCCCTCCGTAGATGGAAAGGACAATGCCAGGAGACAATGTGGCTCTAAATGCAAGCCTATGATTTTACTCAGACTGCAAATGAGTTGCCTGCGCTGACAGAACAACACTTAACTCCTCATTTGTTTTTGAGATGGGAGAGGGAAGGAAGATTTTCAGACTAATCACCATAGAGAGTTAAACTATGTGAGCCGAGCCTGAGGACATTCTGCCACTGATCCAGATTTATTCCTTCCCTCGTTTCTGTCTGCAAAACTCAAAGACGGAGTAAAGACATGTCAACAAACAGCAGAGATGGAAAGGTGAGACGTCAAGAAGACCAAACTAACAAAAGACCCTAGAATGAACCTTTAGGATCTCTTGGACCCATCAACCTCTGCAATTTCAAAAACTCACCAAATCAGTTTAACTTTAACAATTACATGAATACGGGTGAAGTTTTAGGAGTCAAATGCAGCTTCATTATGGAATGAGTAAAACATACAGTAACACTTTATTTGTCAGTCAGTCATAAACATGTCATAAACATGTCATAAACATGACGAATACTTACAGCAGTTGAAGTGTCATTTGGTAAATAATGACACTTTAAATGCAAAGTTTAATTAAAATGTGCATTAAAAGTGCCGTAATGTATCAAATGAGATGTCATGACAACAGTCATAAACATTCATGAAGGCTTCTTCATGTTCATAACAGATGTTATGTCATGTTTATGACGGTGTCATGTCGTATGCACGCCTCTTCAAACAAAGTGTTACCAAACACACTCCTTGTAACGAAGCATGTCTGACACCATTTATGTAGAAGCACTTTGGTGGAGCTTCAGATCCTAATCAGTAAGAACCACTCATTTACTAATTACACCTTCAGAAAACTGTATTTGACTCCAGACTGACATGGAAATACAAGCTGAACCTGTCACACTGGCACAGGCTCTGTAACGTCTTCCACAGATCCATAAATCACAGAGCCCCACCTGCAAGGACAGCAGCTACTGCAGGACAGCAGAGCCAATCTCCATGGGAATCTGTGTCTCCTAATGAGGGAGATGCTGATGATTAACCGACAGCGCGTCTGACTGACAGCAGAGGTAATGTGAGAGGGCCTTCATTAGTCCGTATCAGATCTAACGGATGTTCTCGCAGGTCGGCAGGCTGACACTGATCTATGGGCTCGGACAAGGACTCATAAACGCGTTCAGATTATTAAAGCACCTGGGTTTAGGGGTTATGGCTGGAAGGCAGGTGAAAACAGGCTGGCGCGGGACACAAGGCTGTTATTCCAGTAAATAAAATGACTTTAAATCTGAGATGAGAAACTAAGATTGCATTTTAAAACCTTTCCTCATCATTTAATAAATGTCTAAACATCTCCAGCTATAAATGTCTTAAATATTCCAACAGGAAGTATTTTTAAAGGATTATTTCTACATATCCAACCGTTTTGTTTCCTTACATTTGACTTTTTGCAATTCACAAAATGAGAACAGAGTAAAGTTCTGACTGATTGCTGCAGACTTGATGGGTTTCTCAGATTTAGTCGTGAGTCTCTGCTTACTGATCCACAGAGCTGTTCGTTTGGACGAGTAAATCATCTTATCTCATAACAAAAGCCCTTTCAATCAATATTCTGAATCAAATGATTCATGCACGAAACAATTAACCATGTGATAGCACCATTAATGTATGATAAAGCTCTCTAAATGAGAAAATCAGACTGGCTCTCAGTACAACCACACATTTAAAATGATTCTTATCCATCTTGGTTCTGAGTGTTAAACAGAGTCGTTACAAGATTCTGAGCCAACATGCTTTCTAACATACAGAAGAGTCCAATGTGGGATTGGATTTATGAAATGGCTAATTATTTATTGGACTTGTCCTAAAAGTACTTTTTACAGCACTCTTTGGATTATGAATATTAAGTCCAAGGAACTCAACAAACCTTAAAAATTTAGATTTACATTAGAAAAATCTTTTGGAGAAAAAACTACAGACTCAAATATCAGTTTGAACCAAATATTTAAAATCATTGCCAAAGTCTGGAAGTAGTTGCTTCAGATGATATGAAACTGGTTAGAAATCAACAAGGTTCCAGTGTCATGAACTGGAAACCACTGGAACACCAGTATCACTGCCCACAGGAAAACCCTTTTTATATCACAATAGAAACAGGAAGAACAAAAGACCGTGTCTATAGAAACGAGCTGGATTGAAATTTGCAGAAACCAAAAATCTTCTGGAGGTTCAGATGAGACAAACTGTTCAAGGTGTTTGGCCACAGTGACAAGAAGGGAGTTCGTAGGTGTCCAAACCTACAAACCGGCTGTTAAACTGCCAATACCACTACATTACATAAAAATAGAGAAAAGTAAAAATGGAGGACGACCTCAACATTTTTCATCACCACAAATAAACAGCAAAACGGTTCAAATATAGGAATAAACTCAGTGCTCCAAGAGAATAATGACACCGGCTCTGAAACAGATAAACTCACATATGAAGGTTATCTAATGGTCTTTTTAAAACCACAACCTCAACAGTAGCTGTTTTTTTTTAAAATTACCAAGTTTCCATTGAGCAAATTTATTTTCGAAATGTCAAATTGCACAATTATATGGTCAATGGAAACACATCTACTGTTGACAACTTGGTGATGGTCTATAGGAGCAGTCTAAGAAACCAAAAGTTTAAACAAAGTAAGGCGACAGTGACCAAATATCCAGCCAGAAACTCGCTATTGTCTGGAAAAAACAAAAAAACATGAAGTGTGAATATACTTTATGATTTACAAATAATTCTTACTAAATATTGATCAAAGATAATTCCTATTTCATCCAAACTTGTGCTCCAGTTTCTATTTTTTCAATTTCCTGAAGTTGTGTTTAATATCATTTAATTAAAACAGTTAAATTAAACCAATAAAAATCCCAAATCAGTTCCCTTCAAGCCCAAGACGAGCTGAGATGGTGAGCTGAGTTAATCAGTCATATTAAATTAATATCTCTTCACTTCAAGTACAGTTTTATAATTAGAAGTTTATCTTGAAATGAGAAATATTTTTCTCCAGTCGATGAACAGACTCAGGGCCGACGTGTTTCACGTGTCAAACTGGTGAGAAAGTGGAAAAAATCTAAAATATACACTGTTCTCCATTTAGACCAGGGGGTTGAAGATGGATCCACCAACATTGATTTTTCATATGTTTAATACAAATCAAATACTGTCTCGATGAATTAGTCTGACTCTCTGGCTGTTGGTTCGGTTTTGTGCCTCCGAGGGAAATCGCAGAACGATCCCAACACACTGAACTTTGCAGCTGCAGCAATTTTTTTTATGATGTAATTAAAGCTGCTTCAAAATGGCTTTCCTCTGAGAGCCAATTAGAGGGCAAAGAGTGAAAAAATGTAAAGAACCTGTATAACCCAGACAGCTTTACAGTGTAAAGAGTGCAAATTTACCACTCTGATGCCTCCGATCTCTGAGCTGCAAGCACACAACCACCAGAACCTTTATTTACACCGTATCGATTCCCACATTTCATCCCACTAATCTCACTGCGTTATGATATGGAGGTCACTCTGCTGAGACTGCTTACAGCTTCTGTTTGTGTTTTTAAGTTTGTGAGTCAGGACCGGCCCGAACAGGAAAGTTTCGTCTGAACCTTAATGTTTCTAATACAGTTTAATACCTTAGAGTAAAACCTAAGTGTGGGTGGACTGAAAGTCGACTGAGGATACGTCTTGATGGTAAAGCGGTGATGAAATTGTCTTTTCCAGGACATTCACGTTGGCCTTTTCAGTCACTGGGATGAATGTGTTGGACGGCTCTTAAATCATTTGCTTTCTGGCAAATCAAAAACGTTGCATCAGCCACTTCAACAACTACATTAAGTTTGACTTTTATAAGATAAGTGGATCAATGTTTACAATGATGGATTATTTATCTCTGTCAGGCTTTTCAAATCAGCTTTAAAATAAAATTAAATGAATGAAAATTAATGTGTCTGGAAGGGAGAACAATGTTAAAACCGAAAGTGACTCTCAGATAAAAATGATAATCAGATCTTTTTTTTTGGCATAGATAAAAGTGAAAAGTAAAAGCTTAAGTCACACTTGAAGGACAGCAGACTTACTTTTTTCAATCACCTTTCGGCTCTGACTGTCAATGACATTGACTATTTTTTACTGATACACAAAACTTTTCTTTTCTTCACTTGAAATCAAAAAATTAACCAGATTCAGTTTATATTTGCTCATAACCAATGTTCTTATTATTTACAGTATTTGTACCTCTGATAAATGTCTACATAAAATATATAAATTAGAAATTTAGTAGAAATTTATAGTTGGACAACAATGATTTTTTTTTAAATTGTTGTCCAACTTAGTGGCATTAATGACCAAAAAAGATCCATTTCAATAAGCTAAAATATATTTGTTGAATTCCCTTTACACCTTATAAAAACACAACACCTGATAGATTATATCAGACCAATTAAAAACATTTTTAAAACATAAATATTAGCTGAAGGCAAAATCTTTTCAAAAGGTTCTTTTCATCTGACAAACAAGCCTCTCAGTTTACTGAGACTCATCTGGACCTGTGAACTAAATACAGCTGGGACATTTTTGTAATTTATGTTTTAACATTAAAAAATAATCTGCCAGAGAGTCCAGTGCTTTTTTCCCTGTGGCATAAATATGACTTTACACAGAATGTTCAAAAGGAGAAAGACAGGAAAACAGTCGCTGGTCTGACTCAACCACAGCTGCAATCAGAGCTAAAATAAAAAGGTTAAGGTTGGATGGTTCAGGTGTGGGGATTAATAGAATCAGAGGTAAAAATATCTGCTCACTTCTTTGAGAACCGGAGCAGTTCTCAGAGGGAAGTAATGCTGCTGCAATAAAAAAATAATTTGTTTTAAGGCTTTTTTTTCTTTTTATCCCATAGTGCCAATGAATGTGGATTGCTGTATTTATTTTCTGGCAACAACAGCAGAGAAATCAATGAAATTCAATTACTCTTGAAGAAAGATGTCGAGAAAGATGACATCTTCAGAGAAAATGTCCATGTAGACCAGAAGAAACGCGTATGCAGCTCCTACAATTAAGCTGAGACAGACTGCTGTATTTGTGTGATCTGCGCCCTTTAGTGCATCTCTGCCTGCAAACATTAAAACATCCCCAACACCTCTTCTTAGAGGCGACAGGCCGGGGACTCTCAGGGGCTGCATGCATCACCATGGGGTGACAGTAGGCGTGTCTCTGCAGCGGGGCAGAAAGGGGGGCTGCCTCTGTTTACATGCTGCTCTGGCCAAAGCAAATTCAGAGGCCTCAGTGTTGGAACTCTGAATAAAAGCACAAACAAATAAAAGGTGGAATAAATATGGCGGAGGCTAAAGGGAAGCCGAAGTGGAAGAAAAAAAAAAGATTTATTATGTGATAATAAGTAATCTGGCACTACAATGCTTATTTTTTATTTGAGGGTTTTTTTTGTTTTACCTTACTTGACCTGAAGGCTTAACAGCGTTAAACGTTAAACCCTTTCCTAATCTCATGCAGTCTGATATGGTAAACTAGAGCCAACTTCATTTTACAGACAAACTGTCTAAATAGGTTCTTCAGAGTGCTACTTTTACATTATACTGACATTTTCATGTAAACTTGTTTAATTCTGCAATATGTTTGGCCCAAAGCCACCTCAGTGCTGCCCTCCTGGGGTTGGAGGGTGCAGCTGAATTTTCCTTTCGGTTACAAACAGTGCAGCTTTTTTGAGACTCATTTCTTCTTGTGTAGGACGTTTTTAATCAGAGGTTTCCACTCATTACCTATTTATTCTGCATATCCTGGGGTAAGAATGTACCTCTGGATGATTAAATGTGCTGTCAAAATATGGTGAATGTGTTCTGATAGGATATCAAACACAAACTGTATGATTAAGATGCGCATGTGGTCATCAAAAGGTCATTTCCTGGGGAAAAAACTGCCGTGTTGAAGATTAGCTTTCTTAAACAATCAGAAAACAACTAGTGAAGGTTGTATGCAGCCAAATCCAACTGGTACATAAAGAAGCATTTAGTTTTATGTGTGGTGCAGGCATAAAACTTCTTCTCTCCCATTTCCTGTCTTAATACTGATATGAAAAGCCACTAATTCCTAAAAACAAAACATATTTTTCTCTGCATCATAATTCAAAAGTTGTCGATAAATGAAACTGTTATGTCTGGATGGAAAGCAGAATCCACATGTCTTCTCCAGTTAGTTTCATTTCATTTTATCTAAAATGAATTTTTCATTAAGTGCTAAATATGCAATCTGAATGTGTGCTACAATTAAAGTTAAAGTACATGTTCATGTTGTCCCGGAGGAGGAAATCATGTTGATTGTAATAATCAGCCACCAGTTGTGTTTGTTCCTCCGTGATCTGACCCCTCAGTCTAAACTAACCGCTCTTCAGATCTGATGCATCTTCCTTCCTTCTGCGTTCTCTGCTCTGCAGACTGCTCCAGTATCATCAGCCACTGTAATGGTAATAAAATTGATCAATGTTCTGGTTTTTATTGAGTTGGTTAGGCAATATAAAATAGTTCTCTCATTACAGATCCTTTTAAGTGATTTCGTCAGGCTGTAAAGCAAACAGGTTAATGTCAGACTGAGCTCTTCCAGTGGTCGTGGTGCCACGGAGTTGTGACGTCATGACGCCTTTTATGCTACAGTTAAATCTTTTATTGTGAATTTAGACTGCATTATTATGAGCTTATGACAGGTCCTTGTATTCAATATCATGACTCTTGCACTTGTTATTCTCAGAAGCACAAACTATGATAAAACAATCAAATATATCAAAATAAAATATTTTTTATCAATTTTCCTGATAACTTTTGTCATTTTAAATTCTTGGTCTCTGGATTTACGTTAAATCTATACTTCATTCTCCATGTTTTGATTGAAATATTTCCTTCTTTTGTTCGTTATCCTCTTTTTCTGAGGTGAGGGTTGGACTATTGAATCAGCTGAGCTACTTTTTCACTGTGACATTGAAATATGGCCCAAATGTTGCAGCTGAATCCAGATTCAGCTCCATTCAGCCATTTTGCAAGATTATATGTACAATATTGTGATGGCAAAATATGTAATATTTACCAAGCTAAGAGTAAAAGTCCCATTAATTTACACTCTGTATGCAAATGAAAAACCAGTTGAATTCATTTTTTCTAAGCTTGGTGTACAAACTTGACATAAGTTGTTTCCTTTACAAATGTGTGCAAAATCTTTTCAGTATTTTGCAATTAAAATGTCAAAAAAACACTATTTTGCAATTTTGGTTAAAGAAGAAATGCACTTAAAGTCATACGTGAATAAGCTTGATCACATGATTAGTCATTAAAAATTACAGATATAAATGAGATATATTCATAATTCGGCCATGGCGCTCATCTTCCATCAGACATCATGGGAGACGATGGAGTGACTATATATAGATTTCATCTAACAAACAATATTTCTATCTAGTAATGGAAACAATTTTGCTACCAAAACTGAATTATACCAAGAATCTGATTTACACCAAAAAAAGGCATAAATTTAGACAGAAAAACAAATAATCATCAATAAAACCTTAAATATTGAATGTGTTTGTTTTTTGGAGACCATTGTTAATATTTGCATTTCCTTCTGATGTCGGCGACATCTCTCAATGCATGAAACAATCAGGATAATGTCAGGATAAGATTTTTTTCATTTCATTCCTTGATAATAATATCTGCTGAAAGAAAAAAGGACTTCAGATGGAAGATGAGCAGTAGAGATAATCTAAACGTGACACCGGCTCAGTCATGGAGCAGTCCAGAGCCTCAGTGACTGACGGGCTTCATCTACCGACTCTTCGCCAAACGCTCCCATACGCCATGCTGCGTCGACGCCCGTCAATCAACGTCTCCTTTGTCTGTGCCGGCCAATCCCGGTCCGTTTGAGAGACGGGGCGGGGATGAGAGTGGGAGGGGGCGGGGCTGTGGCCAAATACATGGAAGGTGAAGGGGGAGTGAGCAAAGGTACGAAGCGAGGCCTCAAACAAACGGGACACAGGGGCAAGAATGCTTAACATGCAGCCGACTGGGGAGCTGTGTGTGTGTGTGTGTGTGTGTGTGTGTGTGTGTGTGTGTGTGTGTGTGTGTGTGTGTGTGTGTGTGTGTGTGTGTGTGTGTATGTTTGACAGTCAGCATGAAGGAGCTGCAGTAGTAAAGCCTTCAGGCAGCCTGCCACTTTCTGTCTGCTTTAATTGCTTGTAGCCCCAGAGACTGCACACACTTACACACACGCACACACACACCTACACACATACAGGATCCAGCCCAGGGAACCCCTCCACACCGCCGTGCCGACAAAGAGACGAGGTTTATGTGGCTAAGATGGGAGCTGAACAGTGAGGATGACAACGCCAGAACTGAACGAAGACGAGGGGAGAACAGGATCAACAGAGGGAGCAAAACCCGGCATAACCCTGATTAATTATGACTACACACACAATTTAAAGTTATTTGTTTCCACATCAAGTGGAGTTTTACGAGTAAGTTGTCAAATCCTAACCACAGACCATAATTTTACTGATATTTGTTAGTTCTTTCTTTCTCCTGACAGCTAAGCAACAATTTATCCACAAACAAGCGTCAAACTTCTGTGCTGTCTGACGCAGCATTACAGTCTATTTCAGGAGTTAAAAATCTCTGGAGAAGAGCAGAAAGCGTAGGCACTTACGTGTGGAGGGTGTGTGTGTGTGTGTGTGTGGGGAGGGGGGCTCATTATAAAATCAATGCTCACAGGACCACTCTCATTTAAAAACATGGCGGGGAAAAGGTCAGCGAGAGCGATGGAAAAAAATCTCAATCTAATTCTTTGCTCAAAAAGCCACTTAATATTGGATTCTGTAAATTAAATTTCACACTCGGCTATTCTGGCCAAAGGATAATTGCAGCCAGCAAACGAGGAGGAATAAAAATAACTGGAGGAGGAAAAAAAAAAACAGAAAACCTGTTGGGTTTGTTTTATTGCTTCAAGCCGTAAGCAGGAAATAATGGCGAGACACAAAATAGCACTCACTTGTTTAAAACGAGAAAATCTTTATCAGCAGCAGCTTCCTGTAGTTCACTCACCAGAAGGTTTAAAGAGAAACTGGAGTCACATATATTAATAATGCAATCATAAACTAATCACACAGAGGTGAAAAAACGGAGCTTTTTCTGACAATTTAAGAAAAAGGGTCCTCACCCTCAGTCTACCAAATTTATTTTTTACATTTCAGCAGGACAGATGTGATGGGCAGAACCTGCTCAGGCTGACCAATCAGAGCCTTTAAATCTAACAGGAAACAGAGGAGAACGTAGCATTCAGCTAGCCACATCAACGGACCATTAGCAGCATAACACTTAAACTTTGATACAGCAAATTCAACAAACCAGCTCAAAGATCAGGCTCAACAGAGTCAAACCCAAAACTAAATGTGTGTTTTTTATGTTTAAAGCTAAGTGTCAATAAGTTACTGTGTGATAAAAATCTGACATTTTTCATTAAGCGTATGTTTTTTTTCCCTCTTTTATTAAATTAACTAAAACTTAAAACTGTAATTTTTCCAGTCTGTTAATGTGCCACAGTTTGTTTTATTAGTTTTTGTTTTGACTTCACCAGTTTAAATTTAGGTCTGTAATTGTGATTTTACTGGATATGAGCATGTCTGTGTGAGTTTCAGTCAATTTCTTAATTTCCTGTTTGACTCAAAACTAATTTTTTTGTCATTTATGTTTACTATTCATTGCATTAGTTGAAATAAGAGTTTACACAAATATGATATGCTCCTAGAAAGCTCACTTTTTTTAACTTAATTTTGAAAATGATGAAATAAAATGATGCCTTTGTTTGAATACATTAGCATAGAAAAGATTTTAAAAAGACTCTGCATGCAACACAAAACATAAAATATTTAAAGCTTTTCTTTTTGGATTCAGAGGAGGCAGTGACACCTCCTACCTGATAGGTGGCAGTAGCATCGCCGCCACTGTCTGTGCCCAGATTGGTGAGCTTCTCCTTGAGCTTGTGGTGGGAGCGATGGCGAAGGCAGTAGACCACGGTGGAGGCCAGCAGCACGCCGACGATGCAGAGGATGGACACAACGGTGAGGATGAGGAACTTGGTGGATTCTCCCTGGCTGTACTTGGTGGGGATCTGCTTGATCTGGCTTCCCTGTTGGCCACCAAACAGGACAACATTTCACAACATTTCTCTTTATTTGAGTTTTTATCTGCGGCATATGGCTCATTTTGTAGCTCAATGAGGCGTGGCACAGCTAACACTGTAAAAAAAAAAAAGTACTTTAATTAAAGCTCAGAAACTGAAATATCACCACTCTGGTTTATTAAAAACTTTCATGTTTTACCTAAAGGAAAAAAAAACCCAATTACAAATATATTGCAGATTGTTGATTAATACTGAATGCACATTTGAACTTCCCAGAATGAGCAATAGTCAGTTATTTTAAATATTATGGAAAAAATGATGACGTAGTTTCATCGAGTGGAAGAATCAGGAAGTTTGTTGCATGAAACCCTGAAATCAGGCACTGAGCAGAGAGGAGAAATGATAAAATCTGAATTCAGATCAGTTTTATTCGTTCAATCGGCCATTTCACAATAAGAGACACATTTTGCTTTTTATAAAACCTGTATTTCAAATCACATTTCATCCATTTCAGTCTTAATTTAACCACTTGGTTTAATTTAATAGTCAGACTCAAATGATTAGAGTTGTATAATTGGCATGTTCTTCATTATGCTCTTTTTAAGGTAATTGAACCATTTTGTCAGGCTTTTTTACTATTTTTTGTTAATGTTCATGTTTTAAACAATCTAAAATTAGATAGAATATTGCATTATTAACCAATAGCAAGGGTTCAATTAACAGATTAAAAAACATAATAAATGAAAAGATTTTAGGAATGATAAACGGTTTTTACTCTCAAAGCTCATGCAACCCAACAGGAGAACAAAACACTGAAAAATACAATTAAAACATCCAAAAAAAGAAATGTTTTATTTTTAAAAAATACATAAATAAAAGGCATCATCAGCTATTCCATTTGTGCTCTTAACAGAGAACCTGGAGATTTTCTTTCATATAAAAATCGGTTCATCCGTTACAGCAAAGCGAGATTTATAGTTGTACAGTGATGTAAAAGCTGCATGCTGAGTGAAATATGTGTAAACGAATCCATTGAAGTACTCTGAATAAAATATTACTGAGAGAAAGCATGAAAACCACAGTTCTACTCAGAGTTAGAACCCTGCATGAAATGTAAAGAATGACTGCTCTGAATGGGCCTCAACTGTTAAAATTCGCTCAAATTGAATCCATTTTCTTTACAAAAAAAAAAAAAGGCCTTCGGTTGTGTCCAGATAAACAGATCGTGTCATAAATGCTTTTGCCTCTGTAAGCGTACAGTAAGAGTTCTGATTCATCCGCCCTGTTAGAAACTGTGTGACGGAGGTTGTTACTGGTGAGCTGCAAGGGCGTATGAAAACACACAAGCTTTCAGGTGATTTTCCTGATCAGTCAGACAAGAGGAGCTAATCTGGGGATACATCTGGCAGCGTGTGGGATGGGAACAACCCTGCAGGCTGCCGGATCGTCACTGCATGCTGCTTCATAGCCCCGGATTAAAGCATCTGCAAACACAGGCCAAAAAAACCAAAACCCAACAAGGTAATCTGCGTGAAATGCATTAAGAGCATGAAGCTATTTTTGATACTAATGATTCTCCCCTCAAGGAGGAAATTTACAAATAATTTTGCAAGATAAAAACAGCTTCTTCCACTATCTTTAAGGCAAAGCGTTGCATTTAATAAACCCTGAGTTAATCCACAGGTACATCTGAGCAGAATGTGGGATTCTCCGCCGACCTCGGCTGCAATCTAACTCAACGCGTGAGAACCGGCTCCCTGAGCAAACAACTGGAGATTAAAGAACGTCCTTCCAGTCCACTCTGCCGCCCCAGATAACACAATGAACACAAGGCGTGCGATAAAAGCCTGCTCCGCTTCACCAGTGTATAAGAAGAAAATAAAAAGGCTGCAATAATTTGAGAAAGAGGAAGAGAGTCTGTATTGAACTCCTAATTAAGTGCTGCAGTTCCAAACTGCTGCTTGCTGTTCATTTTCTGACATAATGGGGGCCTGTTGCATTTCTTTTTTTTTTTACCTGACAAACTAAGAGTTAACAAAAGCCAACATAATTCCCCATTATTACATGCAGCGCAACAATGTTGGCAACAAAGACAGAGGCAAGAACCAACAGGAGGAGAGCTGCAAATTGCACTGCCAATTACAAGCCTGACAAAGACTGTTCAATAGAAATCAATAGCAGAAACGGCTTGTCCCTTTCTGGAAACGCAATTCCTTACCCCCTTCGGGTTTTTTTTTTTTTTTTCTGGGAAAATTTTGTTTGCAATGCTGGGTCTCTTCACATCTGAGAAAAGCAGCAGGTTCTCACTCGAGTTTAAGAGAAGAACCGAGGGGGGTGAAAAAACCCCTGTCCCTCAGTAGTGGAGGTCACAGAGATTAGGTGAGGAGCAGCGTGGTGAGTTAATGGAATGGAGGCTTTGAGAGCAGAGCGGTGAGGAGGAGAGGGGAGGGGAGCGGTCCTCCTGAATCCCTCCTGCCCGCCTGTCAGCACAGAGGAACTCCGGGAAGACGGGGAAAAAAGGAGCGCCGCACACAAATCGGGAATTCTTGTGAGGTTTCAGGGTGCCACTCCCCCTGCCTCCCTTCCTCAACACCGTCGCCACCATCAACACTCGATAATTCTCCGCCCGACCCCCCTCTATGATTGCATTCATTTGCTGCTGCATTCAGCACCTCATAAAGAGCGGCTGCAGAATGGGGGGCCAGCGGTTAGCGCACAGCTCCGCTTGGCCGCGATGTGACGATCCGCAAAAGAGCGAGCGCTTTCTAAGAACAAACCTGATGGAAGTGCATCAATCTGCTTCAAACATAATGCAGGCAGGATAATTACATCACACCTCTGTGGCTGCACATATTAATCCAGACATCTGTAGGAGCAGAATGAACCGATTGTGTCTATTTCAGTTTCTTTTCATTAATGTGGTTTTAATGTAAAAGATTGCAGCAGGAGTAGCAGCCATTAAGGAGGCCTGATGAGGAGAAGTGGCTGAGCAGCAGTCTGGAAGTGTTGTGGGCTTGGCACGGCCATTAATAATGAATTATTGCTGATCCCACACGCTTCCAGCGGAGTACTGTTTGGTTAAATGTATTATTTTTTTATTTTCTTCACACACACCCCACCCCCTTCTCAAACCCACAATACCGCGGATCAAATAACTTCATTTGTCATTTTCCTCCCCGAGTCGTCTCATTGTTTTGTCAAATGAAGTTTCATGGCGAGCCATCGCGCCTTGCTCGGCGAGTAATGGCCCATAATTCAGAGCTCTAACTGTAACAGCTCAGTCATCTTTCACGGGACAGATGCCGGCATTTCCAACACACACTTCCCCCTCTTCCTCCTCCTCCTCTTCCTCCTCTGGTCTCTTTATCATGGCTGCCTAGCATGTCTGTCTATTGATTCAAACAAATGTTGCTTGACCCCACCTGCTTAAACAAGTTTGGCTGCAGTTGTTAGAAGCAGCAGCAAAGGAGGGAAGCCGTGTGTGTCTGGAGCCACTCTGCAGGCGCTAAGGAGGAAAACGGAGCAAAAAATATTAGCAATCAAATGTTTTCTCCAGATGGGAGGTGGAACACTGATGCATGCATATGCATGCATCAAACCGTGCAGCCTCCTGTGTGATGTGCAGCTCCAGGCGAGTATGTTAATACCCTCTATCTCTGTCTACATGTGCTATCTATAGTGCGCTATATGTGTCGAATAATAAGAGGTTATCAGCTCGGCGCTGCAGCTTTGTGGCCTTTCGCTGTTATCCCTCCTGTGGCTCAACACTTTCACTCAAATTACATTTCACACGAGCTCAATGGGGAGAGCTAGGAGTGTCAACGTGAAGCCAAACCAAATTTTATGCACATTCATTCAAGTAAAAAGAGGAAAAAACTCAAATATCATTTTTATGTTTGTGTTTATTAAAACACCAAAACATTTATTAATTTTTTTTAAATCCGGGGGTTTGGAAATGAAGCAGGAACACCAACACCCCAAAAAGCAACAAACTGAAGGGACTTCCACCCCCTGCCACCCATCTGCTCTCACAAAATTCATTGTACTTGCAAATCTTTTGGTTTCGCAAACAATTTGCCAGAAGAATCTGTGGATCACACTGAGTGCGCAATTTCGCAAAGCCTCAGCGTAGCCCACCGAGGATGAAGTCTGCCTGTCTGCACTGAATCTGATGGATTTACCTTCTTTTTGAGCAAACACAGCGACCAGCTAAAGACAGAACACGCTGAACTTCACGAGATAAATCTGAGATTTTACTTCTCATTAAACTATCAGCGTTAGCTGCACTGATAGTGACGTAATTAGCATCTTTTGATGCTCTTATGGTTGTTAAAAAACTTAAATCGTAGTGCAGAAATTTGTAAAGTAAGATTAAACGTGGCGTTATTTTAAGATGTCAAGATGTGCTGAATTAATAGTGTTAGGGTAGTTGATGTGTGTGTGTGTGTGTGTGTGCGTGTGTGTGTGTGTGTGTGTGTGTGCGTGTGTGTGTGTGTGTAAATAGGGTGTGGATTAGCCCGGCTCCCATAGACAAAAGGCAGATGGATTTGCACGGCTTTGGCTTATTCAGAATGAGTTAAAGAAAGGGGGAAAAGCGAAGGGGGAAAAGCGAAGGGGTCAGCGGGGTCGCAGCGGACGGCTATTGTCTTCCTCTGTGATGACTTGCTGGAGGAAACAAAGATCTGTCTCTCATCTCTGATTCATCCTGGGCATTTGCGAAAGTTCAGCTCGGTGTTAACGGAACCTCTCAGCAAACAGAAACACAGCAACTCCACAAGCTGGCGGGACTTCACACACCCTTCCTCACCAGATGCATGCACACACACGCAGGGTCCCTAAACATGTCACGTTCCACAGCAAACTGATTCATATCCCACACTGATCATCAAGCTCAAAGTTCACTTTAAATTCATCCTTAAATTTAAAAAAGCCTATAAGACATTAAAGCGGTGTGCTGTGAACGCATTTCTGCAGACAGACTGGGATGCTCTTCCAGGATGACATTAAAAATGATTTGAATGTCGCACATCCTGCGGTGCAAAGCGGCAGATCCAGAAAATGAAAACAGCAGCAAATCCCATTAAAGTGACTGTTATTACAGCGTTACGGTGAGATGCAGCTGCGTGAAATCCCGAGCCGGGGAGCCATCAGTCAGCCAGCGCCTCAACTCTGAGGATACTCCCAGCTCACCTTTTACACAAATATACACTGTTTCAATCATTTACACGCAAATAAATGGACAAGAAATGATGGAAAAGACATGGCTTGTAATGTAAATATAGGAAAATAATAAGGAACACTCCTCAGCCCGACACTGGACTGATTTCCTCAGATTTCACACAGACTTTTAGGGAAGAGACATTTACAGCTGCAGATGAAAATTCAGCATTTACATGTAAAAACATATGAAGTGAAACGAATCCTACCAAAAATCCATGATGAGAGATGGAGTGGAAACCTTCTCCTGCTCCTATTTCCCATTCAACTCTGGGTCCACAGACAGCACCTCGCTAGCAGCAGAGGAGGAGGAGGAGCAGGGGAGAGCGAGAGGGAGCTGGAGAGAGATTTATCTCCTCCCATCATCCTTTCTACCTCATTTGAAGACGAACAAAAAAAAATGGAAAAGAAAGTTCCCGGGTTCCTCCTTTTCCTTCTCTACGCCATCTCAACTGGAAAAATTAAAACGAGGAAAGATGCGGATTCTCTGTTTTGCTCCTAGATGAGGTTAAGTACATGTTTGGAAAGTGATGAAGATTTGCAGGCGGCAGCATCCAGCGATTCCACTTGGACGACTGAGACGCTTTTTATTTTTTTTTACTTCCAGAGAAAGAGAGAGAGGCTACAAAGTGCTCCATGGGGCTCCTCCTTATATTTCTCCCATCCCTCCCTCCATTCCCTGCCTGTCTACAGCACATGTCACCTCCCCTCGTTGCCATGGCGACGGCTCCACATGTTGCCGACAGGAGGTGAGAGGAAGAGGAGTTCAGGGGAAAAAAAAGGGTAAAGAGAGGGGTGTCTGAGGGAAAAAAAGAAAAGAAAGTACACAGACAGATAAAAAAGAAGAAAGGATGAACAGAAAATACGAGGGAATTTTATCAAAATATTACTGATTTATTTTCCTTTTTTGTAACACAGTTATTCTGTAGATTGATAGAAATCAATCTACAGAATAACAAATGGGGAAATAAATAGAAAAATGAATGTTCTGTTATCTGAACCTTCATCTGAGAAATCAGCTGAGGACTGAAATCTGAAGGTTTTAAGGCTCAGTTGGCCAATCAGAAAGTCAAAAGTCAGATTATTTTCCAGGCAGTGAATGCATCATGCAAAACAGCCACCAGGTTGTCTTTAAAAATCCTGTTCTTTTCCTATTTTCTGCATCAGTGAGGTGAAGTCAGAGGAGATACTTACAAAGAAGCAGTGTTGTGGCACATTGAGACATGTCAGCTGTTAGACAGTGAGAGAGAGCAAGACTTTCAGCAGATAACTGGAAGGCCCAATAGAAGCTTGATAAATCTGAGTTCATATCATAAAACTTATTGAATTTATGACAAGCTTCTGTAATCTCAGAGTGACGATGACAATCTAGATCTGAGGTGACAGAAATGTGAACAGGTTAATGTTTTCCTAATGATAACCAAGTAACTCAATAACCGCCTAAAATATCAACTATAATCAATTAGTCTTTGTTTTCAGTGAAATAGCAACTACTTCTGCTGTTTTTTTTATTTTATTTTAAAGCTCTTTATGAACTAAAATCATAATCAGTGCGTCAATATTTTACAATAATTGAGAACCTGAAAGCCAACAAAAAATTATTCCATACTTAAAAGAAACAAGGTCAAGATTTAGCTGAGAGCAACTAAGTTCACTCAGTTGCATTGATGATAAAAGTGGTAGAAGTTGTCAGATGTAGCTTCCATAGACGTCTCCGTCAATTTGTTAGCTACATTGTCACAAGTTTTCATCTTGGCAACTAAAATATGAAAGACTAACTGTGTCACTCGCTTTTACAACAACAAAAAACTTAGTCAATGCTTCTAAATATTTATTCTTCTTCACATACTGAATGTTTGTAAAACATAAAAAATCATGAAAGTAGATGGAAACATGGCAATTAAAAAAAAGAAAAAAAAAATCACTGTTCTGTAGAACGACCAAAAAGCTGCACATGTTGCTGTTTCCAAGTATAATTAGCTTGTTGTGCCGATGCCAACAAGACGCCGGCGTCTCCTCTGATAGCTGAATTATGAATTTATCTCATGTAACTGTTTACATCAGTCGTCATGATTTTTAATGACTTATCTCTTGAACATTCATATTTTAATTACATTTCTTGTTTAATGAAATCACCGCAATAGCAAAATTGTGTTTTTTGACATTAGCAGAATATCGTAAACGTTTAGCGCACATTTGTAATGCGACACTGACAGAATCCTTATATTTGTCTCTCTTTGCATTTGCAGCTCATAATTCATTCAAAGAGACAGATTACTGCCACAAACTCGGGATTTTTACCTAAAATGTCGCCACAGTTAGTCAAGATGGCGCCATTAACCTACATCTCGATCGGTACATGTGTTTGTTATTTTGTTGACCGAGAGAAACAACTGAAAGGTTGTCATGTTTCAGAGGTGACCGTTGTATGACCTCACATACAAACGCCACCCTGAAGCCTGTGTAATTTAAATAGGTTAATTAGTAGATGCTGAGGCTGCAAAGCAGCCAACGGTAGGCTTCCAGCTGCAGCAAATAGTGGCGGACAATTCATAAACCGAGTCAGGAACAGGCTGCAGTCGGTCTGTTTGTGCAAATGCATGAGACAAATAGGTGTTTACATGTTTGCTTTTTATGCATGGATTTCAGGCATATTTGTATACAGTGGGTTTTTTTTCTGTTTGTTGGCTGTGAGTGCGCGCAGGCTGACAACTCCCATCTCACCAGTGTTTGCAGTTCAGCTTGGAGGAGAAAGGAAAGAGGCGAAGAAGAAGAAAAAAAGATGCTGCCTAATGCAGCTGACAAGGTCCTTCCTTGTTAGTGTGTGTGCAGCTCTGAGAAGGGTTCTTCAGTTTATCTTTCTATTCAACCCGCTCAACACACCCCACTGCCCCCCCACCCCCAGCTCCTTCACAGAGACCCCCATGCAACCTTTTGTCCCCCTTGGCGACAGCTGGAGGTGGCAGGCGGCGAAGACCCTCAACTAGACTCAGTGTGCCGGGGTAAGAGGTGGAGGGGGTGGGGGGCGTTCGTTTTGTGATTGGTGATTTGGGAGGGGGCCGGGCCTTTCAGTTTATATCAAGCCCAAGCCTCCCCCCACCACTTCTCTCGACCTCCACCTGCTTAACTCTCACTGCCTCCAACGCTAACTAATGGAGCTGGAAGAAAAATGTTCGGCGGTTTGAGCGCCAACACTTCCTTTCTTTCTTTCTCTCTTTCTTTGAGTAGGAAGAAAAAAAATATTTAAAGCTTTTATTCACTGCAGCCACACGGCCCCAGCAACCCAACTGCCAGATGTACCTGATCTGTCTGCATGCTTAGCAGCTTTAGTAAGAGAAAATGTTTAATTACCTTGTCCGCTCGTTTCTATCACAGCTTCAGCAAAATCTGAATACATCTCTGAAATATCAACCAATTTTTTTTTTTTTCCGCCATCAAGATCAGAAACAGGACAATACGAGCGTAAAACACCAGGATGTTCCTGACCCTCATGGCCTACTGCCTGGTATAGCACTGATGTCAGGGTTTTTATTTAATGTTCTTTATGTAATACAGACTGTCTATTTCATTATACATTTACTTTGACTATAACCTACATAAAATTTGGATTGTGTTAAGTAAAGCTCTTTTTACAGCCCTAAAGTATTTCTTACCATTTCTAAATGTTAACGTAAACCAACAAACTCCCTAAAGAAAACCAAGGATGATGACTGCACTGCAAAAACACTAAATCTCACCAAGTACCTTTTGTCTAGTTTCTAGTGCAATAAGATATTTCTTACAAGTCACTTTTAGCAAAGAATTGGGGCTTGTTCTAAGTAGATATTTCCTTAATTTGAACAAAAAGTACTGGTTGCACTGGCAATTGTTTTCACTTAAAGCAAGAACGTTTTCCCAGTGGAACTAGTACTCTTTGATTTGAAAAGATTTGTTTTGGCTCTGCAGTAATCAAACACTTTTCTAGTTCCTGGCCAGCTTCACCGGTTTGAAGGTTACTGCTGTAATTCAGACATTTTCACTACACCTCATCCTCAGGAGTCAGATAGACGAAGTTACATTTAGAATTTACTTTAGTTTGAGCTGTTAACCCATAGCCATAATAATCCATATTGTTCTATAAAGAAATATGTCTTCACAACAAAATGGGCTCATAGATCCAAACGTTTAGCACCACAAGCAAAAGATTTCTGTATAATGCAATTTACTGGAGAAAATCCCCTGCAAAGCTGCAAACCCAAGACCTAGTAAAACTACAAACATGGGTATGGTAGCAGTTATAGGGGGAAGGGCCGATTTAGAGAGCTTTCAACTATTTCATTGAAATAAATCAATGATCAAGCAACAGCAGACCTTAGACATGTTGCCTGTTGTGTTTCTGCGCAGAACAACACGAGAAGGCCATTTAAAATTTAGCTGTACTTTTCTTTGTATGTCAAAACATCTTTCACTGTTTTGTAAGAGCTCTTCACTTTGAAGAGTTTTGAAAATCTAAACCTTTTTCATTGGCTCACAGGGTTGGATATGTGAAATGTTTCTGTTTCAAGGACTGTTTGTGCAATCAATGGTCACAGTTTTTACTAAACTGAATCAGGTTTACTTTAAAAAAGAAACGTAAGGTCATGAACACTGAGCTAGATAATAATTGGTTTAAAACACCTCCGCCTTAAGATCCTGAGCATTTTGAACAGTGCGGATGTGAATAGGATAGTTTTGCAAGACCTGAGGAGGAGCGCATTGTGTGAAATAGAGATTCAAAAAATTGGACTGCAGAGTTTTGTTTTCATCCTGAATCAAAACCAAAACTGTAACGTTGTTTTCATGAAGGTACAGTATGGAGCAAAAATCTTGAACAATTCTTTTTTTGTTTTGTTTTGTTTCCCGTCATTTTAACTGAAAAAGGTTTTCTGAAAAGAATGGTTTCTAATCTCAACGGATTGACCGCTGACATTGAAAACTTGACACAAACTGCATGAATTGAATCTTTAAATTGTACTCTGACTGTAATTACATATACAGAGATGGAAGATTTCAGACTCAAGGTCTCCACATAAAACGCTCGATAAACGTCACACACCTCACTCTTGTGAAAACAGTCAGGTCTGCCCCATTGTCCAGACGCTTCCAGAACAATACAGGCATAATCTCTGCAGTCAGATCCGTCACATGGCGACAGCATCAGAGGCCATCATCGGTTGGAAACTCACAAACAGCCTGCGTTGTGCTCAAACGGTTACTGACGGAGACCAAATAAAAGACTCACTCTCCTTTTTCTACCAAAATGACAGCTCATTCAGCTCAGGACCACCAAACTGTTGTCCTTTGTGTGTTGCGAGATATTTGGGATTCCTGTGACCCACCGCGCTGCCCTCGCTCTCATTGTTGACGAGGATGGCATCCAAGACAAAAGAGCCATCATCCGGATTATACGGTAGCCCCACCGCCCTGATGCCCCCTGGGACATGAGTCTGTAACGTACAGTAGCCAAGCATAACATCTGGTCTGACTGACAAACTGACACAGACTGTTTTATTTTATAGACTGTGAAAGTTGTGCAGCCTAACTGCAAAGTGATGAGGAAAAATAACTTGTTACTCTGCAAATGATATCTCCAATTTATTTATTTTTTTGCTTTTAATATCAAAAAGTAACATTGTTTTATGACAGACATATTCCTATACGGCAAAATATTTATCTCCTGTTTGTAAAACACAGTTAAAATATAAGTTGTAGAAATCTGGTGTCTAAAATATGAAAATGTCAACTCTCAAATGGCTTTTTAATTGCAGTGTTCTTCCCACTTATCACACCTGACATGAATGTGTAAAAGGCCTTGAAATTAATTCATTTTACAAAAAGTGCAGAAAAAAATCCTAACACTGAATTTGTTGCATACAAATAGAAAAAAAATTGTATTTTCAAAAGTTACCAATAAAACGTTTTACTCTGAGCGATGCCACAAAAAGGCTGTTTCTGTTCTACCATCACAAACGCGTAGAGTTTCCTAAGAACTACCGGGACTCTAACTGGAACCAGGTGGTTTAGTCAGTGCAGTACATTATGCCCACTGTCAGTACGGTGGAGGATCTGTTATGCTGTGGGGCTGTTTCTCTTCCAAAGAGCCTGAAAATCTTACTGGAGTGCATGAGCCCAGTGAAACAGCAAAACATTTCGAATAAAAACCAAGCAGATAAAAAACTAAATATGGGTCTTTGAGTGTTTCAGTAGGATAAAGACGAAAAACACCTGGTAAACTCTACAAAATGGTTCACCAGACACAAAATCAAAGATGTTGTTCAAAAATGATGGATCAAAGACGCTAAAATGTTACAGAAAAGACTAAGAACTGACCTTTTGTTTTGATACAGAGTGAGACATCTCATGCAGTATACTGCACAAACTGATTACACTAAACTATTTTAATGCCATAGGTTTTCTCTTGCTGAGTGGTATTGTCTTTGGATGGGTGATATTACAATAACTGAGTACATTTGGTAGCAGAGGTCAGGCCAGTGATGTCATTAATTGCATCTAGCAATGGCGTCACGGTAATGAAAAGCCTGGGCGAGTGTCAGGAAGACCCCGACCGAGACGGCTGGAGTGAATTACAGACGCAGGATAAAGAGAGTTAAATGTGGTGGAGCTACAGTACAAAGATACTAATTAAAAATGTTTTGTTCTCTTCTTTTACAGACTCTGAGATTAAAAGAAAAACACTGATGAATATCTGTAATTTAAAACCCTGTAATCTGGAAAATACAGTATAAAGTGAATTTTCAATAAACATTTTTGTGTCTGTTATGTCAATTTCCAAGACAAAAGTTTCAGTGTTTAGTTGAACTAAAGACTTAACGGATTACTTATATCTCATTTCACGTCATTCCATCTGCAATCTTTTCACTAACTTACTGTTTTTAATTGCTGGAAATTACAAAACTGGCTCATCAACCTTAAAACAACAGAAAAATATGTAAATGAAATGAGTTTTGAAGTAACATTCTGTCTGCGTTTAAACATTTTTACTGAGCTATGCTCACAGGCTCTGAAAGGCTTCATAGGGTGTTATAACATGCAAACGACACATTAAGTTCAGGAGGAGTTGAAGGCATTTGGTTTTCAATTGCTTGATTGTAACCAAGTTTTGAGCACATCATAAAATTATGAAAGAAGAAACAGGAGTAAGAAACAGAGTGGACAAATGAAACATTTGAACTCCAACTGCTGCTGTTGTGTTTCCAATAGATTTCCTATAAATCGGTGGGAAGACTGGAGCATGGTGTGAAGATCCATGGTCCTGGACTGATATCTGTTTCTGAAAATCTGCCTTCCCATCCATCGATAACTGGTAGCAGTGTAATTTAGATCATGCAGGATTTTCCAGAACAGGGACATAATCCTAAGTCCTCTGTGAGACTGATGTTCTGTCCCGCACTGACGAGAGGCATGCCCTCTGCTCCATCGCCACAGTCAGTGTGTCCATGAGGAAGACTCAGTAGAAATCCAGGGCTTGTGGTAGTAACGTTGGAAGTTGGTGTCTTCCATCAGTCAGGCTCTGTGTTCGGTGCTGTCTTGTAACCCTGTGGTGCGGCAGGACGTCTGGCCTCTAAGGTTTCGTTTTTTTAAGCTGTGAATTAGACTGAGTCTAAACTGGGGCACAGGAGCTCTCATGGACTCAGCACAGTTTAATCCACAGCCTGTTTTAAAAAATTTGAATCGATTCTCCAACTCCATCTAACCTTCGAACTGATGCTGCATTGTGAAAACTACTGCCTGTAAATATCAACAATCCCGCTACGTTCAGAGAGTTTTTGTCTTAGTTATCAGAGGGTCAGTGTAAATGCCTGACAGCAGTTTATGTGCAGTTCTTAATCTTTTAATGATAATGGTCTCAAGCATTTCATCCACCTGTTTGAGTTTACATACAGTTTTCAATAATTTGCTAAGTTTATTTTTGTTTCTTGTTCATTTTTTATCATTTTGATAAAGTCCAAATCAATCAGCACAAAGTGTGGCTGCTTAATTTCATGTCTTGTCTTTGCATGTGTATCAATGTGAGGCCAGCAGCCCTTTAGTCGTTTTCCGTTTTAAGTCATTTCATTTTTCTGGTAGCATTGACATTATATGCGATGCATTTTTGGGGGAAATTCAGTAATAAAGTGCAACATTTTAATTAGTCAAAAATCAATTAAAACATAAATATCAATTCATAGAAAGAGATTTTCTAGAGTATGTCTGTCTTTATTAGCAGAAACAAACAGACTTGGTTTATTCCTCCTCTTGCACTCTTTTCTACTTGAGTTTCTCCACACACACACACATCCAAACACACACACACTCTGACTGTCTTTCACCTATGGCTAAGCTCACTGCACAAAGCTGTAGAATGGCTTGACAGAAGCATCCAATGTAACTGTCTCCCCTCTGCAGTCACAAAGACAAGCATGAAACAATCCTCCTGACAGTCTCAAACAGAGCTGCATCACCGTCAGACTGTCTAAGTCTCTGAGCTCCCTTTCACCAGTCCGATCACATCCTGAGGGCTTAAAGGCGCCGTGTCCTCGCTGCTGTTCCCCATCATTAAGTACAGGGAGAATGTCCCGCCATAAAAACGTCTGTCGCTCGTTTGCTCAAATAAGTAAATGTTTTACGGGCCACCCAGCAAAAGATACACTCCCTCCCCTCCTCGGATCTGTAAAAAGGTTCTCAATATCTACTATGAGTGGCTCAACACAGATTTGATTGGCTAGATGAGCTAAACCATTTCAGTTGCATATACTCATCTATTTCTCTGTTTAATCTATCTATGTAAGATAATGTAATTCAGATTCATTACAAATACGCTAAATTCTGCTAAAGACGGAAAAAACACAAATTTCGCAATTGCAGTGTTTCCATTTAATAAGAAACACAATTAAAGTCACATGAATCAGTTTGTTCAAGCAGTGACATGATGACGCAACATGTCATTAAAAAACATGCTGCATCATCATCCACCAACTTCTTCCTGTCATCTTGTCCGTGGTTTGTGCCAGTGGCGTCATCCAGTTTGTTGATCATGTGACTTGTGGGATAAGGAAAAAAAAAAAAAACTCTTTCCATTGCAGTTTTGCTAAATAAATCAATTTTGAAATGCCACAAAAAACACCTCATTGTAGCAACAAAACGTGTGGAAAAACAAGTTAATGGCATGTTTCCATTAAGCAAATTCGTTTTTCAAATGTCAAATTGCGCAATTATATGGTTAATGAAAACACAGCTATTTACACCCCCAACAAGAACAGAAAGCTACAAACAGTAAAGGCTAAAAATGCTAATTACAACCATACCTGGCGTTAAGTGACTCTTAAAGAAGAGAAGACATCAAAAACGTTTTTACTGGTGTAAGAGGAAAAAATACTCAACAGTGGCTCCGTGGTCCAAAGTCCTCTTTTGAAATTAAGGTAAAATTTACATTTCATTTTCTGAATCAAGGTCTGAGAGTCTGGAGGAAGAGAGAACGAATCAGGTTTGAGGTTTACTATAAAGTTTTCACTGCCAGAGATGAATTGAGCTGCCATGTCTTCTGCTGGTATTGGTCCACTATGTTTCATCAACTTAAAAGTCAACCCAGCCACCTTCGTATTTCCTTCTGCTGACGAGCTTTATGGAGATGCTGATTTCATTTTCCAGCAGGACTTGGTACCTGTCCACACTGCTGACAGTAACAATACCTGCTGTAACGACGCTAACAAACTTCCTGAGCCTAATGGGGAATCTACGTTGTATTGTCAAGAGGAAAATGAAAGACACCAGATCCAACAAAATGGATGAGCTGACGGCTACAAGAGCTACAGGCTGATCACCACATGTTGACGAAAAGGAGTTTCTCTTGTCTAGAGAAACTAACTTACAAGTTATTTCTGCAAGATACATGAGCTTTTTTCAAGTAAACAATTCCTTAATATTGATTTTAAAAAGTACCAGTTGCATTGGCAGTGAAAATGTCTTTCACTTAAGACATTTTTCACATGCTATAAGTACAATAACTGGCCAACATTTAAGGATTACTGACTTAACACAAGGTTCTATATCTGAAAAGTTACTTGCAAGTTAATTTTATCTTATTTCAAGTGTGCTAAGATACTTGCACAAGAAACTAAACCAAAAATACTTGGTAACACAGTCGCCCCGAGAATTAGTAGAATTAATTAAAAAACACAGACGTTGGAAAGAATACTCTTAGTGCTTAGGAGATGCAAATGGTTTCAGAGAGAAGACTGAGCGCTCTGTTTTTCTACTTCCTCAAATAATACATACTATCTGGTTCCAAAAGATAGAGCGAGGGAGGGAGGGAAGAACGGCCAAGAAGGATGGATCCCCTTCAACATTCACCTTTATCAGCCATCTTCTCCGCTTCGAGGATGCCGCTTCGGAGCCTTGCAAAATAAATTGAGGGTTATTTTCCTCCAAGATGCAGATTGAGGAAGAAGGCGATAACCATGACTTTTCTCACGTCATTAAAGCTGTTTTTACATTTGCTTGGCGGTCCCTGTGGGTTGTTTTCCTTCCCCTGTGTTACAAACAGATATGTGATTGATCTACGGAGCTGCTGTATACGGCTGCAGCAAACAGTGAAGGTTACCATCAAAGATGTGAAGGTGCTCCTTTAAAACATTTAGGATGTTCTTAAAAGACATGAAATATTCCAATAATTTTCATGACGATTTTATTTTTTTCAATCTTTTAGGACTAACTACTATTAAACCTATTTATTATTCAACTTGAAGAGCAACTCTGCATGTGTGATATGAATCAGATATGGTTTTGTGATAAGAATTAAATCCCAAACTGCTTATCAGAAAACATTTAAATATCTGTTATTTACAATTTAAACTTGTAACTCCAGAGCTGCTACATCCTCAGTGTACAAAGCAGCATTATCACATATCCTTCCTCCCAGCAGCTGATAGATGAACAACAAACTCTTCTCTGTTGGTATTGGCTCAGTTTTACTGATATAAAATAACAGTTCTGCTGGTATTTGCACATTTTTCATATATTGCAATTTTTTTTATTCACAAATCCACATGATTTTTTTTGTAAATTATCCTGCTTAGTTGCGCAATCATCTGGTATTCTTTTGATAATTACACAGTATGTTATATGTTGTAATTCTGCCCTTGCTTTACGTTATAATGCTCTTGTTGTTTTCTATATTTTATACTTTTATCTTTGTGTGAACATACATGCCTCAATGTCCTGCTGTTACACCAGAATTTCTCCACTGTGGGAGAACAAAGGATATTTCTATTCCATTTTATTCTATTCTACTTGGAAACAATGATGTAATCGTTAGTATAACCATTTCAAGAACTATTTAACTATTGTTGTATACATTTAGAATTATTTAACTAAAAATAATTCACTCAGTAAACAGAAGTCAGTCATTACTCTACCAACTATTTTCATGGTAAAGTTCTCATTTTGCTTCTGGTCAGTGTAATGTAGAAATCCAGGCTACACAAAAAAAGACATGTTTCTGTTGTATAATCAAATAGTTTCCATCTATATTATAGAGGGCTTGTGTCCTACTTTATATCAAATATTCTCAGAGAAGAAAAAGAGACGAGACAAACAACTCAGACCTCAGGCTGGAGGAGGCTGAAGCAAAAAACAAAAATGCATTTTTAAAACAAAAGACAAACATCAAAGTGCTCTAAAGACTATGTATGTTCAAAGGCAGAGCAAAAAGACAGAAAACAGAAGTGGATGAAAGAAAAGAAACGGAAGAAGGTAGGGGATCTTGATGCTTTACCACATTTATGACATGAAAGTGAAATATTTTTCTTTGATAATAAAAATAATTAAGCCGGTTGGGGTAGCTCAGTGGAGTGTCCGTACCTGAATCCTATAGAAAACCAATAAGATTTACCTTATTGTTAAAGGACCAACCCAGATCAAGCAGCCCTTCAAGAAAAACACAAGTTTTTGTTACAGTCGACCCACCACTGTTTTTAACTTTTGCTTCTGTAATTTGTTGAAAATGAAGGCGTTAATACTGAAATGCTTTCTCCAAGTCATACCATTAAAGTTTTCCATTTTCTATAGGTTTCATTTAATCAGGTGAGCTATTAAGAATAAATTATTATTTACTAAAATTTACATTTACTAAATGTAACCTTGTCAATTTTGAAGAAACATGGCTTTTGTTAAGTTTTTGCACTAGGATGAGGAGTTATTCTGGGTGTATCAAAGTAAGTGTATTTCACAAAACTGCAACGGAAACAATTTTTACACATCACACAAGTCATGTGATAAACAACCAGATGTTATTGCTGGTGGGAAAGACAAAGAGGATGCAGGTGTGAAGTGAACAAACATGTTCACATGTGATTTTAATTATGTTTCTTATTTAATGTAAACACAGAAACTGTGAAACTATTTTCTTGACATTAGTGGAACATGAACAACGATTTGCGTACATTTGTAATGGAAACAGCAACTTGAGGTCATAAAAATAAGACAGGCATAGGACAATATTGGCATTAAATATTTTAGCTGAAACATGCAAGTTTCAGAAAGCACCTTCCTTAGAATATCTTTAATTATTTGAAAACTGCATTTTGTTTTGGATCAGGTCATCTTTGAGAATAAAATGTGTTTCATGAACTAAAATATTTCCAAAACAGCAACACCAGAAGAAAAATCTTTAAATGTGAATGTGAGAACTTTGATGTGAATATTTCCACAGCATCTCTAAAGATATCCACTGAAACACGTGAGAAAAGACCAGGAGCAGTTTGAACATGTCTGTCTGGAGAACTGAATGGTAAAGTTTAGTGACCTTCTTTCATTACACAGATTTAAATAGGTAACGCTCTGAGTTCGTCTCGGTTGAGGCTGCTCTTTGGCAAGCCTTTTTCATGAACTGACCGTCTGTTGCTTCCCAAAGCAGAGGGGAGGACCTGTGGCAGGAAGCCAGTCTGCCAGCCTTTCCCGTCTCCCCCCTCCTCCCTCACCAGCGTCCTGCCCGGCAATGTCACGGCACTCGTGGCGTCCTAGCTACGACCCAGTTTAAGGTAACGGCTCCAATTTCACAGTTTAATTATTGCTAATCTGGGGAAACCAAGCCAATGCTAATGAGACGCACGTGCCGGCGGCCAGCAGTCGCTGAGAGAAAAAGTGTCAGGACAAGGTGGTGAGAGATTTACAGCCAGACTCTTTGGTGTGATCCACGCCAGAGAAGGGCTGGAATGATGGAAGAAGCTGAAAATTCAATTGAGCGATCCCCAGAGTGGGTACTGTTTGGCTTTTAATGCTCTAAAACAGAATAAATTACAAAGAAATAAACTTCAAGTTCTAATGATCCAAGATTTACGTCATTGGGTTCGATCGCATCAGTCTGGCAAACTGACGACGAGCATAAATCTGCTCGTGCTTCTGGTTTTAATCTTGTTTTAGTTTTGGCAGCTCGCAGCAACTTCAGGAAAGAATAGTGAATGAAATCACATTTATTATATGAAAGTGAGTTATGACTGTTTCATCCAATGAAATTCCTTGCCTTTCAGCTAAAGTGAAGTTTCTATCCTGAGGCAAATCTTTAGTTGAATCATTTATTATCCTCATTCTTAAGGAGGCGCCACATAAAACTTAGGATCAAATACGCCGAAAAGAACAGGAAATTAATCTTGATATTCACCAGTAAACCCATCCCTGACACCACAACTTGTATTCCTTTGAATGCAGCTCAAAGAGTTTATGGTTGTTTTCCAAAGGAAGCAAGCACAATTCTTTAAACCTCTAATTTCACTGTAAACTATCACAGCTCAGTCGGTAGGCTTGGCAAAGTTTCTGGCTTCACCATTTAGCCAGAATCTGTTGCCAGAAACTGTTTTTTTAGAGTTACAGTTTCTTTCTTCACAAACTTTCTTAGCAACATGTTAAAGGCAATACAGCAAATTTCTCAGGTTGAAGTCGCAGTAGAGTCACTCTATAATGTACCTCCTTCTTAAATCAATGGAAATCAGTCTGTTGCTGATCAGCTTTTTGATGTTTTGATGATTTATGTTTGCAGATTAGCTGTGAGTTTATCTTCAGAAATCAGAGGAACCAGAAAACAAGCAGAGAGCAAATTTCAAAGATCCCAATATGTTGGGCATGTCAGCAGTTCATTCAGGTATCAGGAAAGCTGAACGTACCGCAGCAACATTGCTCTATTTCATTCCTTTGAGCTTTTAATGTCTTTATCAAGAAAAACGGAGGATTAGGAAACAGTGACAGCCTTTTGGAAAGCTCAGTTACGGTAAGACAACATTTTCTAGGGAATACAAACAGTGAATGCTGTTAATGAAACATACCCATATCAAAATCAATTTCTCAATTGTTAATTCATGAAATTCCAAGTTAAAAATTTAAAAGCAAGCCAAGTAGCCTGTTGTTTGATTTATTTATTTTGAAGAATTCAAATCTTGTCCTTTAGTTTATCTGAAGTAAACTTTGAAATAAAGTAATTGGCTTTCTATTGGTAAGTATCAGGTAAACAAGAATCATCGCCAAGCAAGCCTTTATCTTTCCTGCAGTTAATTCTCTAATCAGCCTTCCCTCGTGGAGTTTTCTAATTGACGGCAATCACTCGGTTGTGACAGACACCTAGAAGACAGGTAGTCATCCATCACGCTGATCACTGCTCTCATTTCATGGTTGCTGAATGTTCGATACTGGCTGTTTAAGCTTTATCAAAACACAAACGGTTTATTTACTGCTGCAAACATTCGGATCCAACAGAGAAAAGGCAGAATGTGTCGGGGAACGGAGATTTAAATGTGGAAGAGCCACAGATGTCCTTTAAGAAGTAGCAGATAAAGCTCCATCAACAGTTAAATGTATTCCTCTTTTTTTCCCCGATTTAGATGAAATTATCAATGCGATGAAATCTACAATCAAGTATTATCTTCCTTTTTATTGGCAGGAAGGTTAAGGCAGAGAGAATTGCAGTATTTGGATGGAGGCTGGCTATAAACCAGCCGTTGCAATCTTTTGAAAGTATTCATCACCTGATAAAAGCTGCCAAGGTCAGACCTGTGGGAGATTGCTCGATCGAAAACATTATTTGGCACCGTGTTGTTTGCCTGGAGTGCACTTTTAAAGTTGCAAAACTGCTCGGAAAACAGCAGCGGAGGTAGTTGGTGTGCAATAATGTCTGGTGCATTAAACTTTCTTTTAAAAAAGGACCATTAAAGATGTGATGTGTTAGTGGTTCAAGAAAAGCATAAAAACAGAATTCTCCCAGCATTACCACTCACTTTGTTTCACCCTGAGCTTTGTAATGAAGTAAAGAAATGGTACACAGATGATAATGTACACTTTTCAACAACGAAATGGTTGCACTCAAAACTCATTTTAGGTCAGGTGAAGGCTCTGTCAAGTCCGTCTAAAAGCTTAAAGACAGTTTTAAAGGCGTCCATTTGTGCTACACTGTCGTAATAATAAACCTCTCTGTAAAGGCTAAGCAACTTTAACATCAGCCGCAAAATAGAAAACAAAGTTTGGTCACTTTGTTTTAATTTATCATTTAGAAAATCCACTTGTTACAACTAGCTGTGTCTCCTGCAACTGCCAACATACAAACAGACTACAGGACAGAAATGTTAGCAGGGAGCAGGAAGGTCACACATAAAGAGAGAGCTAAACATTACTGACTGACTAAATCAGTCATACATGATTAAATTATTCTACAGTTCATTGATTGTTATTAGATTATAAATCATACATGTCATTATTTATCATTCATTTCAGCCACCTTTGATTTCTATTTCAGAGCATAATAACCTTTATGTAACCAGATCAGAAAAGCTTGTTGAGATCTACAAAGACAGCAGCAATTTCAACTAATTACAGAACCTCTTTAAATATTAACTGAGTCCTGCCACAAATTTTAACTCATTTACAGATCTATAGATGTCACTCACAGTGTTTCTGATCTGGTCTTGAATTTCTTTTAGTTCAGGGCATGTCTTGCCTTTTTCCAATATTTTATCCCACCTTATATGATGAGTCAGGTTCTTAACGTCTTTCCAAAACTGAGCTTTCCAAAATAAAATAAAAATAAAATAAACATTTGAAAATGGTAATTAAATCCTGTGAGAAAAAAAGGAGCAGTTTAACAGACATCAAGAACACCAATACTAGCTTTTAGTTTTAGTTATTCAAATTAAAATTAAAATGTTCCACCTGTTTGCCTTTAACCCGATAACTGAGCATCACAGTTAGAACGTATTTCTAAACATAATGGGAAGATATTAAATTGTTTATTGTTTTTTTCTTTGGTACTTATTGGTTTAAGTACCAAAAGGCCTAATGGTGAATCAGATTAGACCCATCAGAGTGGATCACTGAACCATCATCAATACAGATATCAATCTTCTGCCATTTGTCTTCAGCAGGAAAACAGAGGAGCTGACAGTAATGTGATAACCTGAGACTAGATTAGTGTTAATAACTCAGCAAGCTGTTCATGCTGTAAATGAAACGGCTACATTAGCAAACTGTGATGTGACAGACTGAAGTAAAATGTCCAGAGCGGCACAGAAGAAAAACTGATGTGGAGAATGACAGATCATTTAAACTGCCCTGACTGCGGGCAAACACAACCAAGATCATAATTAACTCCAAATGTGAACAATTAGCACACCACTCATTGAGGCTTCACTGAACATTAATTAAAAAGCATAAAAACACCCATTAGCTGCGTTTCAAACATACAAAGAAAGGTTAAACTGAACTAGCAAACAGTTGTGGCCAGTGCAGAGCAACAAATTGAAAAAAGCAAAAAAGATGATTGACATGATATAAACAATAGTGTGTTTTAATAGTTTGCAGGTACTGTAAAAAACTTCTTTATATTTTTGTTTCCAAGCAACCAGATCTTCTTCTCAGTCTTTTAAACTGATCGTTATAGTTTTCCTGACTTTCTCAAGGTTAGCCAAAGCTATTCTTTTGACTTTTTTCACACATTTTAGGCAAGTACCAAAACTTCAGTTGTCTTTTGACCGAACCACTTAACTCTGAGTTTAGGAGGAATTTGTTTTTAAGTAACTTGTAAATCAAAGAGAAAAACTTAGATTTAGGTTTAAACTGGACCTCAGGAACGACAGAACACAGAAATGAAGACTGACTCAAGAATTTAGCATAATACTATAATTTATACCAAGTATTTTTTAATAACACTTCCTCAAATCAGTGAGGACCACTATAAAGAATAATAAACAGTCCTTAATCAAATGTCAGCAGTCACAAACCACCACAAACATCCTAAATTAACTCCAACGTTTCTGTTTTTTCAGTCGTGTGGGTGGAGAAGAGCTCCAGGAGTCAAAGTTTGACCATCGAGCAATCAGGTGTGTTCCCCTCCCCCATGCTGTTCCCCGGTCCCCTTCATTCATTCAAGGTTCACCAATCAACACGGCCCGCTCCCCTCCCTGGAGACCAATTTGCCATGTAGGAACGCAGCTCTTATAAGACACCTTGATGTTTCTGCCTTTGGAGGTTTTCCAAGCTCATCCTACAGAGAGGAGGCCCCAGACAGACACAAACTCACTGTGGGGAACATCTATCCCTCAGAGCACTTCAGATCACCCAGAATGTGATGCAGTGTTCTGGCCTGGGGTTCCCTGATGGCCCTTCCTTCTGCCCTGTGACCCAAACTGTGACGAGGTGAAGACAGCAGACTGGCTAAGAAACAGATTATCTAGAAAAATGCTAAATTCATAGAGAAAACTGTAATATAAGATGATAAACACTGCTGAAGTGTGCCATGTGTTTTAATCATGCTTGAAATTAAATCAATTATTTATTTTTGCTCATGCTAAAGTGAAATTAAATGTCGTAACTCATATCTATGCATCTTCAATGAGTCATCATGGATGGTGAAGTTATGTGCGGTAAGAATCCCCAGTAGCAGTCAGTCTCGCAACAAACCTGACGAAGCCTCTGACAATAACGGTTCCTCTCAGGCAGCAGAGACAATATTCCAAAGTAACAAGTTCTGGTTGACACCATCAGTTATAAACTACTGCTAATCTGACTCGTTTGCTTTTGCTACTCCACTTTAAATCTCTGTCTTGTTAGAAAACCAGGAAGAGGCAGTACAGGATGTGATCCAAGGCCGTTATGATAAACTGAGACGATTTGAACTTCCTCTTTGTCTCCTTTTAACTCCCCTGGGACTCAGGGGTCAGAGTTCTGGTATTATTTGAGCGTTTGAGATGCTAATCAGCTGCTCCCAGTCGTAAAAACAACACCTTGTCGCCAAGGTTAAGCATCGAGTGTTATAAAGTAAAAAGGTGAGAGCAAAAATCCTTCCAGCTGCACTGCATCCAAAACCAGAGAACAATGGTTCAAACACGCAAAAAAAAAAAAAAAAACATGAACAAAGTCTACAACAACAGGACACACCATAAGTTTTACACTCAAAAATTGTCCAGGATATTTTTTTTTTGTAGTTTTTAGTTTAAATGAAAGCTTGAAGTCTTAAAGAACTTTTAGAAATGAGAATTTGAATTATGCTAGTATCAGACTTTAGTGGCTCAATCTACCTTTAATATTTTATCAAGCCCAAAAAGCTGCACTAACAAACATTAATCCATTTGTGATAACTTAATGGTATTGCAAGATTAAAGCAAATATTGAATAATAATTGCAGCCAGTGCTGCACATATTGGATGTATGAATTTCAGAGCAGCCTGCTTGAGAAGGCTAATTTCATTATTCAGTACTTATTTACTGAATATCTTTTTTCCAAAATAGCATACAAAAAATGTGTGTATGCAGTTTTATTGCATAAACCCCAACATTTTAAACTAAAGTCAGAAAATAAAATTAAATGAAAACTTAAATCAGTTTCCCAGCTTGTATATATGATCCCTCCATTCGTTTCACTGAATTGTTTACGCGCCTTCTCCTCTCCAGCAAAGTTTACGATTATATACGCAGATGCATTCTGCATTTCCACAGGCACCTCTGTCCATTACCGCCTGCACACACACCCACACCACAGCTGTACAAACAGATCACTCCACCGCTGCACATCAGCTCCGTCAGCTGCAGGGTGGCAGCACGCATCAGCCCGCGGAGGCAGAAATATTCTGGTGAGCTTGTAATGGCTGCTGTTGTGGGCGGCGGTGATTACGGCTCAGCCTTGCGGGCTCTAACAAACCCTTTCATGCCCACCTGTGGAGCACAGCGGCCTGTGTCTTCCAGTCAGACGGCCAGAGTCCGGTATGAGCTATGCAGATGAGCAAGCAGCCTCGCAGCTAGCAGGAACCTTCAGCTGCAGATGCCACGCAGTGCGTGGAGAATGTCGCTGCGGCTGGAAAACCGGAGGATTTAAGCAAAGCAGGTGTTCAGTTAAAAAAAAAAAATCATCTTATGATAAATACTTGCATAACTTACACATTTTCATTTCTGTGTTTTGTTCTGTTGTTTCAAATTTGAGGACTTGGTTGGTCTGGTTAATGCAAAAATAACACAATTCAGGTTTTTATAAGTGAAAACCCTGAAAGCTGTCATTTTCCTTTGAGTTGTGGAATACTTTGTGTTGATCGATTACACAAAATTTATTAAACTTTGGGGTATGAATACCTTTGGAGGTGGAGCCCAAAATGTTCATCCTTCCTGGAAAAAAAATCTGTTCATCCATACAGATCAGAGCTTCAAAAAATCTATTAATAAAATCTAAAATAAATAAATGAATAAATAAAATCAAAGATCTGGACTCAAACCTACAGAAGAGGATGAGGGCCACAGAAAAAAAATCATGACTTTAATCTCAGAATTCTGTTTTTTTTTTTTCCCCCAGAACTTTGACTTTTTTCTCAGATTTCCAACTCTCTCTGAATTCTGGCTTGTTTACTCACATTTTTTCCTTAGATTTCTGACTTCAAAGATTGAAGAAAGAATTCAGAAAAAAAATCATCAGAACTCTGAGATTAAAGTGAGAGTTTTGAGAAAAGCCAAAATTAGGAGAAAATTCTGAATTGTGAGAAAAAAATGTCAGATTTTTTTTTTTTTTTTGTGGCTCTAATCCTTTTCCAGATGACATGAACGTCGAACCCAAAGATATTCTAAGCCACAGAGTCCAAAGTTGTGACTATCCTCAACCTGACAGGTCAGAATCGCCTGATTAGATCCTGATGCTTTTATTTATGCATGCAGGTAACTTTGTATGTAATTACATGGACCTTTATTTGTATGGGACACCTTGGTGAAGCCCTTTTTACAACAGTGACATTGTAATTATTTAGCGACCTAACCACAATATAAGACTTCTACCAAGCCAAGATACTCCTGGCCAATCAAGCGTGACTCGTCACTGATGAGACAGGCCATTTTAGATCACCAAGCCATTTGCTCAGTGATGCATTAACAGGAAGCGTTAATGCTGTGTGTTGTCCAGCTAAAATCACAGTTTAATATTCAGGACACTCCACCGAGTCTACAGGTTTATAATGCCAGGCTCCATGCTGCTGCCACTACACACACCTTTTCAGCTTGAACAGCCTCTTTGAAGCAAGTTATGTGAGGAAAGAAATAAAAAATCATTCTCACCGTGCATTGAAAATATAGCCTTTTATTTCCTACTTTAACTATCCAGGTGACCTGCACTGAGCCTAACAGCCTATTTAGCACCTGTGCCACAAGAAAAAGGAGGTGTGAGCCTTGCACAGCAGATGTCTGTTGTGCCAGGCTGTTTGCCAGAAAGACCAGCGGGCGCCCGTCAGCCTCTGAAAGCAACAAGCTGGTCTGCTGAAGCATAGCTCACAGTCACAACAGTGTGAGCCGAACATGCTGAGTAGAATGCAGAACAGGTAGAAGAAAGACAGCGCTGAACTTGCACAGTCTGCTAAGTAAACAAATAACATGGAGAACAAATAGCACTTCCATATTTATGAAATACAAATGTAAGTCGGCTTTTTTTTATCACATCCTTTTGGGGGCTAATGGTAGATCAGCTGCAACCCGGTCTGGATTCTAGCTCAGATTGGGCCAGATGGGTTCAGAGTTTCTATGCAGAAACCGTCTATCCTAACAACCATGCAGCCTACAGATTAATCCCTCAATCTATGATATTTATGTCCCCAGAATCAATTTCTGCCATTCCAACATCTCCAACATCACGGTCGAGATCAAAGAGCCGTCAAAGGAGTTCAGGGGGCGAGAGAGCAGATTATAAAGTCTACATCCCATCAGGACGACCAGCAGTCACTCTGGTTACTTAACCCCGTGTAAGTCTACATGTACTGAAGGCAGACTTGTCTGCATCAAGATACATTTTTATGACTTTGTACTTTTACTTGGTGCAGAAACAGTGGAGTTAGCACAAACCGTCACAAGGATGCAGAGCAGCCACTCCGCCACACTAATAGTTGTGCACTAGGCATCCAGCTAGCTCACCAAGCTTCCCAACACCCAGTCCGATTGTTGGAAATGAAGATATTTGTAACTAGAAATGCATACTATCGGTACGCTCGACTAAGAAATCTCAGCCCAACACAAACGGCTTGCATGGAGTCTGCAAGGCTCACAGAAAACGCACAGGACGGCTGATTAATCTTCATACGTTTTGCCTCATGGGTTGAAGATGATGATAAGGCAGTTGTCATTTTGCTAAAGATGCAGAACAATAGTGGGAAGGCAGCCCACTTCAACACACCAACACTACCTGACCATTTCCAAATACATCAGGCACAAAAACACTCATGAGCTCAAGCAATAATCCAGTGCTCTTTAAAATAATCCATTTTAATAAAGACAGTGAAATTTTTCACATTTCCTTAGTTTATTAATCATTTTATTTAATTTTAGGACTAATAAGTTCCCAAAAAGCTATTAGCAGAAATGTTGGCACACATTAACAGATGCGTCTCAGTTTATGTTTTCTTTTTTTCCTATTTTAAGATTTCATAAAGACGAGAAATATTTATATTGATCTGCTTTGGTTCATTAAATTCCAAAACAGGCAGCTAATTGGTAAACAAATAGTATTGCAACATTTGCAAAGTGTTACATATTGTTATGGTTTACAGCGACTCTCATTTCACAGGACAGTGAAAATTGGTACAAAATATGACAAGATTTTAAGAAGCCAACAGAAAACTGTTTCAGATTCCTTCCGCTCTCTGTGTCTTATAAGCAGGTAGAGCTCAGAATTTGACAGACACCTGGGTTGAATCTCTGAATGCATCTGGCCTTTGGTGCCCCTGTGGCGAGCTGTCATTATCATATCAAAGACTTTTTGGTTGCAGACAGAAAGGAGAACCAACACTTCAACAGCCTCTCCATCTAATTTTTGCATGAACCCATTTGAATATCTACGGAAAGCGATGCACAAGGATAAAAGAGTGCAGAGAGTGCATGTGAAAAAAATAAAAACACCCACACAGAACACTCAGGATTACTCTCACTCCATCACACACAGATCTAAATCTCATGTACATTCGGCCTCCTTTGCATTCTGCCTGCATGTCGTTGTTTTGGGTTTCGATTATTTATTTCTCTCTTTGTGACAAAAACTGCAGGTAGGGCAGAGCGACACGGCGAACAGGCAGCCTTGATCCGGGTCTCGATGCTTCATGAATATGCTCTTTCAAATCCACGCTCTGCTTTCATGCTGCAAACAACAATAGTGTGTCATTACAACAGATACCATCAACCCAACCTTCGAAACCACAGGCAGGAAAATACTTCCTGTAAAATCATCACGGAGCATTTTTATTGTGGCTACAGCAAAACAACCACCAATACACTCAGATTTTATTCAACACAATATAATCTCCAGACAGGGATGAAACCACAGGAATGCAAAATACCAAAAAACTACAAACTAAATAAGACATTTTCTGTCTTATTTAAAAGGTAATTTTGCTAAAGTCTGAGGAGGTCTGACGGTGTAAAGGGTTCAGATTTAAACCATGATAATATTTCTGTATTTACAGTATTTCACCAGAAAGTATAAAACCTTAGCGATGCATTCACAGAGCTATTTGCAGATACTACATGCATGTATAACTGTTCCTTTTTAAAAAGTGCACAAAAAGGAAGACCTGCATCTCAAAAAGCTCATTTTAAATGAGCTGTTAAACATTCTTCAAAGTGAAATCTGCTAATATTCATGCTGCTGAACTGTCTTCGTGGAATAAAACTCAGATCAGTACGAAAGACGGTGGTTTATATCTAGAAGGTGAAGAACATTTTCTAGCTGCAGCCAATCCTCTCTGCGGTCAAATGAATCAGTTATAGTTTTTATATAGATATGAGGCCCCCTCTGCTGCTTTTTACTAGTGCAATGAAATCCTCTCTATTGCCTTTTATTTCAGCAATGCTGTCCTGAATATGATTT